>NC_135311.1:18103970-18776158 GCF_048772815.1 Callospermophilus lateralis
ATCTGGGTCTGTATTAGAGGTTGACAGAAAATGTGTTGTATATATTTTTCAATTCTGAGGCAATTTTAAAACTTAATATTTGTTTCTACTATGCTGAAAGTTTCTAGAGTTTTCTCTCCATATTAAAAAGAATTATACAGTGAAAACATGTATCCATGTTTGCTGTAAAAATTCAGTCTGCATCTCTAGTAAAAACTTAAATAGTGTTCATTGTTTTTTTTTTTCAGTTTCTTCTTATGAAAGATGCATTTGGAGTCATAGTCCTTATACCTAAACACTTAAGTTTGTTGGGGTTAAGGTGAATCTTTTTGATTCAGGCGACTTTGCGTACTCATTAATTCCTTATAATAGTAATCATTATTTTAAGTGAAGTAAATCATCATCAGCAATACCATTATCTTCTACCGTTTGATGAGCACCTACCAAATTCTGGGCTCTGTTTTAATTTAAAGTTATGTTTTTAACTAGTAAGTGTTTTATATAATATATTGTTGCTGTTTTAAGAGTTGACGAATATGAGGCTCAGACATGATAAATAACTTGTGTGAGCTCACATCACCAGTAATGGGCAGATGTAGAATTTGAGCTTAATCCATTTGCTCAGATCCATGTGTATGTAAGTCACATGCTGAAGTCAGCTCATGACCACTGACTACAATATCTCTTCCTGATTTTACCTCCAGGGACATCACTTTGATAGGTAGAAACTTGTCACCTTTGTCGACCTGATTTTTACCACTTTGTGTGTTCTTCTTTGCCAAACTTCCTCTGAAGAGAAAGACCACAGAAGAAAGCTATGGGAGTGGTGAAAGGAAATAGTTGCCAGAAACCTTTGCCAAAAATATATCCTACTAGATTTTGTGACTGAGTGAGCTATGAAAAGTTCCACAGCCAGAAAGTCCCATGGACACACACTCCGTGCCCATCCTCAGTCCCCCACAAAGCAGGGTTTTGTTTTGTTTTGTTTTGTTTTTGCAAGTTCTATCAATGTTTGCACGCTCTTAACAAGGCCATGTTTCAACTCCCGGTACTACGGCATCTCCTCTGAATTTCTCACACACTCTTGGGTGGAAAGGGGATTCTGCAAATCTAGTTAAGCCAAATCTTCAGGGGCTGATTATACAGGTCATGGATAATCCAGCCCCCCACCTCCCCTCCTCCTCCTCCTCACCTTCTGGCCTTTTTACTGCTCATTAGCACCTCCACCAGGGACCTGGGCTTGGGAAGGAGTGAGTGGGTGTGGAAGTCTCATCAGCCCACCTGGCTCCTGGCCAACAACTCTTGTGTAGGTTTTGTTGGGAGGAGTAACCTAGAGACGAGGTAAATGGATCCCTGGCACACGGGGACCATTCAGCCGAGTGACTGATATTGGCTTCACCAGCCCCCGACACTCTGTACTCCGATGCCACAGATCATTAAGTTTGGTTGTATTAAGACTTGTCCCGCCTCATGGTTGTTTTATTCATTTCAATACATTTCACTGGTGGCCAATTTAGTTATCGCCATTTGTGGGTGTGGTTGAGCACTGAGCAGTATCAAAATACAGGCTCTCGATAGCAAGTTGTCCTTTGGAGAAGCAAAAGGCTACTTACTATGCCAAGATTTTAGGGGTGTCTCCTAGGTATCCACAGGATGTGTGTGTGTGTGTGTGTGTGTGTGTGTGTGTGTGTAAATACAGACATAGAGATAGAAGAGAGAAGGTATGGAGAGAGAATCAGGCATTGGCTGCTATAGTTACTGTGACTGAGAAGTCCAGATCTAGACCAGCCAGCGGCACAGTCCCAGGACAAGTTGTGAGTTCCAAAAAGTGGGTGACCCACTGCTATAAATTCCAGCCTGAGTCTGTGTCTGAAGGCAGGAGAAAGCTGATGTCCCAGCTTGAAGACAGGGGGGGGGGGCAGAGAGAGAACGAACTCTTTCTTACTGAATTTTTTATTCTGTCCTTCAGAACTTCCATGGATTGAATGGGGCTGAGGCCCACTCACACCGGGGAGGGCAGTTGGCTTTACTCAATGTTATGGTCTAAGTGTTAGTGGCCCCCCCCACAGTTTATACATGGACACACAATCTCTTAATAGGATAATACTGAGAGATGAGACTTGGGTAGGTGATGAGATCAGGAGGGCTCTGTGCTTATGGAGGGAATTATTGCCTGCTACACAGTCTGGATCTTTGAAAAATCATTTTCTTTTGTTCTCTCTCTCTTTCGTCCTTTTTCTTTTCCTTTGTTTTCTTGCGAGGAGGACTTCACTGTGTTACCTAGGCTAGCCTGGAACTCCTGGGCTCACGTGACCCTGTTGCTTCATCCTCCACGTAGTTGGCACCACAGGCATGCACCACTGTACCTAGATAATTGTTTGGATTTGGGCTGTTCCCCAGAGATCCATGTAGCAAAGACTTGGTCCCGCATGTGACACTAATAATAGAGGTGAAAGCTTTAAGGTGGGACGCCCCGTGGAGGTCTTTAGGACACTGGGGGCATTCTCTTGCAGGGGCCTGTGAGCCTCCAGGCTCTCCCCTGTCCTCTCTAGTCCTCCCGGACTCACCGGGAGATGAGCAGTTTTGCTCTAACCCATGCTCCCTCCATCAGGTGCTGCTTTATCATGGCCAATCCAACATGGAACTCTGAGCCAAAATAAAAATTTTCTTCTTAAAAGTTGATCATCTCAGGTTTTTGTTATGGTAAAAGATGACGAACACAATGCCCTTAAAGAAAAAGAGGGCCTTCTGTCCCTTGAAGACACAGAGAGAAAATGCCATCTATGAGGAATGGGCCTTCAAAAGACACTTGGATCTGCTGGAACTTGATCTTGGACTTCTCAGCACAGATTCTAGAACTGTGAGCAAGTTTCTGTTGTTTATAAAGGACCCAGTCTCAAGTATTTGGTTATAGCTACACAAACGAAGACACTCAGCGGTACCCATTCAACTGTAAATCCTATCCAGAAACACCCTCACAGGCACATCAGGACATAACGTTTGACCAAAGATCTGAGTACTCAGGGGCCTCATCAAATTAACCAACTTAAAATTAACCATCACAGACAGACACAGTAATATGAAAAATATTTTTAAAACCCCACTCTGGCTGCTGCCTGGAGAATGTAAATAGGGAGACTAGTTAGAAGGCTATCTTAAGAGTCTAGAGGAGAGAGGGTCATGAGATGTACTGGCGTCACTGAGCGTAGAGTTGAGTGGATAGACTTGCCTATGGACTCAAGATGCATCCTGGAGGTAGAATTTATGAGACATGAACTGCCCATGTGTCGGGATTAGGGATCATTGTAATCCCGGTGTCTGCATTGACCATGGTTCTATTTTGAGATGGGGGTGGGGCGCTGGGGAAGAATTAGGGGAGGGGATATAGAAAGAATTAAGAATTCTGGTCTTTAACATGTTCATCTTGATGTGCTTCTTCCCTGAGATCTAATTCATCATGTCCATAAGTATATTATGAACAGTCTCCTGAAATAAAAAGCAGAGAGCCGTCATTATTGACAGCAGAAATGTTCAAGCTGGAGTTTATACGTCAGGCATTGTGCACGGCTTCTAGTGATTTTATTTTTCCTGGGTTCTCATAACAATCTAGTGCACACATCTTTAGAATTTTGATGGAAATTAATAAAGTTTATGGAAAGCTTTATTTTGCTGTTTTTGTGGATTAGTTAAAAACAGTTATTCTTAGTCTTCTCCTTTCCCATAATCTTAAACATATTGTTGATATAAATCACCACAAATTGTTGATGGTGATTCTGAGCTCTTGCCAATCAGTTCTTTTCACATTAATAACCTCTCACATGTATGCAATTTTCTTTTTTTTTTTTTCAAAGAGAGAGTGAGAGAGGGAGAGAGAGAGAGAGAATTTTAATATTTATTTTTTAGTTATCGGCAGACACAACATCTTTGTTTGTATGTGGTGCTGAGGATCGAACCTGGGCCGCACGCATGCCAGGCGAGCGCGCTACCGCTTGAGCCACATCCCCAGCCCCTGTATGCAATTTTCTAAGAGTGTGATATGCATTTACTTATTTGAACCTTACAACGCCTCTGGGAAGTTGTTATCATGGGCTCCATTTTAGATGGGGAAAATAAGGAAGAGAGGTGTATTTACTTTCCAAAGGTCATGTAGCAAGTGACAGGGTCAAGATTATATTCTGGATTTTTAGAGTCAGATCCTAAGAGAACACAATCTCTTGACTATCAAGTCCTATTGCCTCTTGTTGAGAGGTTTTGAATATAATCTGTATGAACTTGCCAACTTAAATCACTTTAATTGTCCGAGTCAGTGTTTCCAGAGCTAGCTGCTCATCAGAGTCACCTAGAGAGCTCATTAAAAAGGTTCCCTGGTCCACTCAGACCTTCTAAATCAGTATCTGTTAGAACTGAGGTTGGGAATCTGTATCGTTCACAAGTTTTCCAAGTAATCCTGATGTAGCCAATCTGTGGAACCACATTAGGGAATGAGAGATATGAGTTACTTTTATTACTTGCTATCCTCTGAGAATAAATTTCCTTTTTTAGTGGTACTTGTTCTATTTTTCCCCATTTGTAGGCCATTCTCCTTCGTTATAAACTAAAAGCTGAATATAAGAGCTGGGAGTTTTGCTTCCCACATTCAGGTGAAGATCATTTGTCTACATTTCTCCATTTATTCAAAGTACCATTTACAATTTAGGAATTATATTTTAACTCTTTTCCAGGAGATAGAATGTCAAGATTTCCTAAGATACTTTTAATAGCCACAGGATTTCACCATAAAGTCTAGTTGTTTTCAATTTGGAGCGAACTGAAATTGAAGGATATAATTTTAATTTCCGATTTTCTTGTCAGAAGACTTCTAATTTAATCCAGATTAAAGAACAATCTTCAAATATTGTTCCCATTTTGTAACTTTAATATTTTTTTAGTTCCAACCCCTATAAAATGAGTTAAGGCTATGTTTTTGTGTGTGTGTGTGTTTGTTTTATTCAAGATTGGACCTCTTCAAAATTGTGACAGAGGCAATTGGTCAATTGTGCTGTTCCAGTTACCACTTTGAGGCCACTCTGAGTTCTTCTGTGTCCCCCTCAGTGGTAACTTAGGACTTGACATGCCCTTTCCTGGTATGGTGATAAATCTTTTCACTTTCCCTGGAACTGGGGGGTTTCTTGGGATGTGGGGTTTTCAGAGCTAAAACTGGTTCAGTCTCAAAGCTGAGACACTTAGTCACTCTACTTGTCCTGTAGCAAGAGGCCCAGCAGAAAGGAACATTCTCATTTCCTCCCATGTCCTGAGATGTTATCAGTACGTACTCCACAGAAAGAACGGCTTTACCTAAAGACACCTGTGGTCAGTACCATGTTTGCACAAACCACGGTGTTGGTGGGCATGCTGGGCAAAGAGAAGTCAAGAACTGGGGACAATACCCAGAAACCAGTTGTTTAAGTTTAGTTATCTTTTTAGTGATCTTTTAAGTGATGTGAACAAAAGACTTGTCAAGGACAATTAAAGGAGGAAAAGTTTATTAGGGAACTCTTGGTTTCAGAGGTCTCACTCCATAGATGGCCCACTCCATGGCTCTGTGTCTGAGGTGTGGCAGCACATCATGACAGAAGCATGGGTAGAGGAAAGTGCCTCAGGACATGGCCATCAGGAATCAGAAGGAAAAAGACACCACTTGCCAGGTACAAAATATATACCCCAAAGGCATGCCCCCAGTGATCCACCTCCTCCAGCCATAGCCTACCTGCTATTAGTAGAACCAAAATTAGTTATTATCAGTAAATTAATGCACTGGTTAGGCTAAACACCCATTACCCAATCATTTCACCGTTAAACACTCTTGTGTTGTTCTACACATGAACTTTTGGGGATACCTAATATCTAAACCCAAACACCATTCTTTTTCCTCCTGAGGAATCAAATGCAATTTCTTGGTATGTTTTCTGATTTCACTTCAGGCCTTTCCTATAGTACCACATGCACTTTAACGGCGGATAGTTTCACTGCAGATGAGTAAATTCTTTTTACACTAAGTTTCCTTAGCCCTCCTGATACTCTGGACCTAGATTTTTATTCCTTGCCTCCAGTGTTTTCATAGCAAGAATTTGTTGGGCAATAATTCAGTCCCTTCATGAGGAAACACAGTTAGATTTTATGTCTTTCTTAGTCAATGCCAAAATATTTGACAGGGTATCATACATAATTGCCAAACATATTCATCTTTTACCAACAGCCCAGACGTGGACTCTTGTAGCAGGCTTTTTTTTTTCCAGAATAAGAAACACATTCCATCTTGGGATAGTTCTTGGGAAAGTTCATCTCATTTAATGCTTTGGTGGAAAATGACTTGACCCATATATAGATTTCACCCAAGGACATAAAGGGAGGTTATTTAGATAGCACATGACCATCTGTGCTTCAAAGCTTGGTTTCCAGATGTACAACAAGAGTTTTCTAGCTATTTTTTCTGTATATTTTCAATATTCTTCTACGTGCTTTGAAGTGCTTTTTAAGTGGTCAAAGGCTAAGAACCAATGGGAGACTACTGGGAAATCATTTGGGAAGCTAAACATGGCATTTAAGTTCAATTTAGACCTCGCCCCCGGAGACAGTGGAAAACCTCATGTCACCCATCATCTTTTCTCATTGCACCATGGTTTCTCACTGCAGATTGCATTTTATGTATGTGTTTATCTGTTTAATGTTCAGTCCAGCCCTCGGTTCCCATCGACCCCCATGTGCTTATAAACATTGGTGATTCTTTTCTAGTTTGCAAGTTACATGGTGTGGTTATTCCTATTGGTGGGGCCATAGACTAACTAAGCTTTTCAGGAATGGGGGTATATTGTGTGGGCAGGGTGTGAACTCCTCTCAGATGACAGTAAGAAATAAAATACATCAAGGTAATTCTGGAGCTTGGGGAAATTTTAGATGTCTCCTTCTTCAAACTCCCTTCCCTATTATTTGATGGACATGTAACCTTTTCATCATTTACCTTTTCTTATGTTTGCCTTAAATTTTTTACTTCTTCCCCTTGTCTGTCCCCACAAAGTAGCGTGAGTGGGGGGCATTAACTGTCAACAAGGGTCTGGGACTCTGTTATGTTGTCTGCCAAATCCAGTTCAGCTTTTCTTTTCTAGGGCCTACAAATCGTCTCAATGGCATTGATTCTAACCTCCTTTGACCAAATTCTACCCCTTCTTTTGTATGCACCTCAAACACTACGTCTTCTTTGAAGCTTTTAGGCTTATCTTTCTCTCCTTTTATTCTCCATCGCACTCCAGCACTGCTGATCAAATTCTTAAGTTGCCCTGCAGCCTCTTGAGGGTACATCTCATCTCTCCTCTTTTGTAAGATCCTTCAAACCTGGGACTAAGGTCTTTACTTCTTCTTCTTCTTCTTCTTCTTTTTTTTGGTACTGGGGATTGAACTCAGGGGCACTCAACCACTGAGTCATATCCCCAGCCCTATTTTGTATTTTATTAAGAGACAAGGTCTCATAGAGTTGCTTAGGGCCTCACTAAGTTGTTGAGGCTGGCTTTGGACTTGCAATCCTTCTGCCTCAGCCTCCTGAGCTGCCGGGATTACAGGTGTGCACCATCGTGCCCGGCTGGTCTTTACTTCTTTGGTGCTCCATCTTCTCTTAGCACAAGTCCTGGCACAGAGGAGCTTCAGTGAATGCTTGTTGCTTTTTGCTTGTTGCTAGTACCTTTCTAATTCTAAGTTCCCTTAATGAGCCCCATGATAGACCAGCCTTCCATGTGTTCTTCTCACTTGTATTTTTTCAGCCGCTTACAGTTTCAGTTTGCATTACGTCTTGGGGGGGTAATGAGTTCCATACTCATAAAACCAATTATGGAAATTGATACATTTATTTGTTCCCTCTAGGCTTGCCTCTTTTCAGCTTGAAGCAGTTGTCTCCTAAGGAAAGAACGTGTCTATTGGATGGATTTATGATTCACTGGACTTTTAGAACATCCCCTTTCTGTCTGGCCTGGGTCTCAGCAGCAACTCATCCATCTCTTCTTTGGGGCCCAGCCTCACTTTCTTCAATCAGTTTGATGACGCTTCTCCAGTTCTGCACGTCCACATTGCCCGTCATCTTGTGGGTGGAGCCTCATCCCAGGGATGGTGCAGAAATGGAGTGGAAGGAAAGGAAAATGCAGGAGAGAAAAAATTGAGATTCATGTCTTTCAGGAGCTTGCTTTTTTTTTTTTGAGGATGCTTAGTATATTGACATGTAGGTACTACTCTTTCCTAAATGTAAAGTAGAGTAAAAGTGGAGCCCTAAGTATTTTGGGGAGTAATACTTGCACAGATACCACAGTATGTGCTGGTGAATCTATCTATGTTCTTTTTATTTTTCTATTTTGATCTTTTAAAATTTGTTCTAACCAGTTATACTTGACAGCAGAATGCATTTTGACACATTATACAGAAATGGAGCACAGCTTCTCATTTCTCTGGCTGTACATGGTGCAGAGTCCCACCAGTAGTGTGGTCATACATGTATACACTACCTGTATTCTTTACAGTCTGCCCATGCATGTGATTGGATCCTTATAGATATCAACTGATAATGACCACAATTCCAGTGGCTATCATTCACACAGCATCGGTTTTGTATCAGGTGGGGACATGCAACTTCTCTCTCACTTCATTTTCCACAACAACTCTAACAACACTGCAATGTTGGTATGATTCTTTCCCATTTACAATAAAGAATACTGCACCTCAGAAAAGTTTAATTAACTGGCCTAAATCCTTCAGAAAAACTGTTAAGTGAAGGCAGGAGTTTAATGCAGATCTGTTTACATCCAATGTCCACGAT
The DNA here is from genome assembly GCF_048772815.1 of Callospermophilus lateralis. Taxonomy (NCBI): domain Eukaryota; kingdom Metazoa; phylum Chordata; class Mammalia; order Rodentia; family Sciuridae; genus Callospermophilus; species Callospermophilus lateralis. The sequence goes on from NC_135311.1 coordinate 18,112,783, forward strand.
CTTCCTTCTATACAATAAAGCATTTTTTTTCCTTTAGGAACTTACACAATGAAACTATAATTTTAGGAGTTTTCCAGGAGAAATGTTTCTGAAGGGTCTGTTTTTCCTGGAAGATCTTTTCTGGGTGACTCTTTGAGAGCCCATGAAGTGTTAAGATTAAAAGGAAATTTATCCAGGTTGCTTAATGGGAACTGTCTGACGCTGACTGAGAAGTCTTAACCTGTACATTTTTAAAACTAAAACTTTTTTTTTCTTGTGGTTATGGGGTTTGAACCTAGGGACATGGTACAATTGAGATACATCCTAGCCATTTTTACTTTGAGACAGGTTTTACTAAGTTGCCCAAGCAGGCCTCAAATTTGCAATCCTCCTGCCTCAATCTCCTGAGTGGCTGGAATAACAGGTGTGGATCACCATGCCCTGCTCAAACCTATAACTCCCTGATTAAAAAAACATTCTCTCTTTCAGGCCATTAGAATATCATTGAGATAATATGAGAAAGCAAATATTATTATAAATAAACATTGGGATCAAGATATATTGAGTAATATTGTAAACTGAGGATTCAATAAAGTTTAGTAAGGCAAATATCTAGATGGGACACATGAGAATGGCTGAGGTGCATTCTCACAGGTTGGTGCTTCTGTACACTAACTGTTACATATTTTGACTGTTATTTCAAGGCATTAGACATAATTCCTATCCTCAAGGAAATCACAGTCCAGTTGGAGAACTGGAACATAACCATGTAAAACTTTAAATAATGGCAACAGAATTAGGTAAAAATGCAAACAGCACACTATCCATATCAACCCTCTTTATTTTTCCTCCTAGCATGTTTCCAGCACTGAATATATTTTATATTTGTTTATTTTCTTATTGTTCACTGCTCTGTCCTTTGCACTTTCAATACTGGGTGATACTTTTGAATAAATGAATCAATATGGCATTCATTTAAGTTAGCAAGTTTATGTTGAAGTGGTCAGGGAGAGTCTTGAGGGAAGAGAACAGGAGTGGAATCTGGAAGGAAGAGGCAGTTCTGGAGAGGAGAGGTCCACTCATGGGGACAGCAAGAGAACTACATGGAGGTTAGACAGTATCCTACAGGTATTGGGTTTGTGAGTAAGCGACTCTTTCTAGAACAAAGGAAGCCCTTGAAATGGTCAGTGGACACCCAAAAATGTAATGCATAGTCTGTAAGAACTTCTTGGAGCATTTAATTTGATGATTGACTATCTAAAGTACCCAGGAGATGAAACCTGTAGTTGTTAACACCAACACTGAAAATTCCTTCCTCCTTATTCCCTCGTATAAGTAATGTGGATTAAAATATCATTTATAGAAAACAAAAAGAGAACTTACAGGTCATTTTCAGCTGATGCTTAGAAATGGGATGTCACTAATAAGAAATGTGCAAATAGGCACTTCTGGCTGAGATTTTAAGGGTGTTGTATGAGATTCTGATTTTTTAAGATTGTGATTTTTTTTTCATAGTCTCCTGCTGTATCATGACTTTCCCATTTAAGACTAAACAATTTAAAACCAATTTATAGAGAAAAACACATGCATACATAATTCACTTATGCATATAGTATACACTTCCATTAGTGTCTGAGTGCATATGTGTGCCCGTGCATGCACACATGTGTGTGCACGTGCGTATGTGCTCACACACACACACACACACACATGCACACACACACATTCATATTTCCAGGCACACAGCTTCCTTTAGCCTAGCATCTATTTCCTCTCATCTGGCAGCTTTCAGAATAATCTCACCCACCTGTTAAATCAGAGAATGTCAAGTTTAATTTATAACAGTGAGTAGAAACAGGATGCTACAGAAAGTATTTTAATTAAAATCCTTTAATTGGATACATGCTTCTTGTGAAAAGGGAGCTGTGGAGAGGGCCTCTTTGTCGGCACCTTTCACTCCAGTTGCCAGGATTGTTGGAGGAATCGCCTCGCAATTGGAACCAGCCCTCTGAGGTGGTGGAGGTGCGGAGGGGGGGTGGCGGCCGAGAGAGGGAAAGTGGGAGCAATAGAGGAAGGACAAAGAGGGCAAATGGCCATGGATCTTGTGCAGAAGTACAGTTCTGGTGCTTTCCAGGCAGTTCCGTTGAAGCCTATTGGTCTCCTTTCAAGTCAGTTCCTCCCCAATCTTTTCATCCTCCTTAGGATGGGATAGTCTCCTGGGAGAATCCACAAGTACCCTTGACTTCAGGCACTGGCTTAGGAAATCTTGACAGTGTAGGTCAATTGGCCAATGTGGGAGGTGGGCAGATGACAGCGTGGGGCCAGGGGAAGCCCAGCCTGTGCACCTGGGGCTCCTTAAGTGACACCACTTACCGCTATCAAGCCCACACTGCAGGAAAAGAAAACGTTGGAGTCAATTAGAGCTTAGTGTAAGGAAGTGATTGCATAGTGAAGTGGGGGCCCAGACTGGAAACCATCCCAAGAGCTTACGGGCGGGGGGGGGGGTGCCAAGAGAGCAGAAAGGCATGGGGATGTTTTCCTGGATATAAAGTAGCTGAGAGAAGTGGAACTGGAAGCTGTTTCAGTGTCAAATACGTTGCCAAGGAAACAAGACCCTAAATTGAGCTCCTGAAAGATAGGGGAGGATGCATGGACTTTCATGTTTTGGTCTCTTGCTGTGGCCAAAAAGGTGATTTGAGAGGGTCTAATAGATACTTTTTTTTTTTCCTCTAAGACAATCAGCACGATGCCCTTTAGTGTATAGAGAAAAGATGTACTTTGAAGGATTTTTAAATGCTGTTTATCCATTACTATTGCTGGACTCCCTGAGGCTCTTGTTGCCATGGCAACAACGGTAGCCAGTTTTGTTTGTTGACATCTATTGGTTCCCTCTAGTGGTGTGCCGAAATATGTTTTAACAACTAGCTTTGGGGTACTAGGAGAGGTGAGGGAAATTTAATTTGTAGCGTTTTCCAACTCTCATGATGAGACTGTTTCCATTTCAAGAGATTGATGGTTTAACAATCTCCTGAGAAAATTTCTAAAATTAAAAAACTGGCTGTTGAAAGTCACTATGAGCTGGTTCTAGCAAGCCACTGACTCTTTCCCGCACTTGTTAAGCTTTTCTGAAGGAGGTATTTATTTTTCTGTCCCATTAACTTTGGGATTGGCCATACGACATATTTTGGCCATAGGAATATTAGCAGATGACATAAACCACATCCAAGCAAAGGTTTAAATATGCTTGCATGCTTTGGCTCTGTTCTTCCCACCCGCATTGAGCTTGCGTCTTCTACTTTGAGAAGAGCATGCTCCAGGTAGTGGCTGATGTGTTGGCCTGGACAACAGAATGGGAAGACACATGGAACCACTTGAAGTGAGCTCTTCTCAGCATAGCCTGGCAAAGCTACAGCCAAACCTCGACTCTCACATAACATGAACTAGAAGTAAATGTTGTTATGAGGCATTAAGACTTTAGAATCTGCATAGTACAGCAACCTTCTTCACCTTATCAATAGCACTGAACAACTGTTGGTATATAGTCAATTCTATGAATTTTTATCTAGGCAGTTCAAAGGAATTAGAGATTCTCAGTTCTGGAAATCTAAAACCTCAATAATTTCAGCAATCCAATGATGCATGAATCCCCCATGCGACATTTCTGCCAAAGGTTTGTCTACCTTCGTTGTCCAATTTTATACTTGAAAACTTCCTCAAATATGAAGATCTTAGTACCTCTTGAGAGTGTCTGCACTATTTTTAGCAGTTCTGAATGTTGGAAGTCTCTTCTTTATACGAAACAGAAGCCATTGTGGCAGAAACACAACAGCCCTAATTCTGTTTTTCAAGGTGACACTGAAATTTTTATTATCCTTCTACAAAGAAATATTTTAGATATTTGAAGACAATCCATACCATTCACATTGAGTCCTCTCTTTGTATCAAACTACCCAAAATTCTGAGAAGAAATTACAATCTAGAAATTTTTATGCAATAAAAATTTTTATTAACAAAGATGAAAATAAGGTAAAGATATTTTTTAGACAAATAAATCCTCCCCTTGACATGATTTTGGGGATTGTCACCATTCTAGTTCATCCTATCTGAGTTTCTCCACCTTTTGTATCCTGATATGTGTGACTTACTAGAAGTGCAAAGGACTCAAAACTCAGATATCATATAGGCCCAAGAAACTAGAGGCTACAGTTTTAATATATATTTTTTAATATCAGGGATTGAACCCAAGGATCTTTAATTACTGAGCCACATCCTCAGGCCCCCCCCCCCTTTTATTTTCAGATAGGGTCTCACTAGGTTTCTTACAGTCTCACTGAATTGCTGAGGTTGGCTTTGAACCTGTGATTTTCCTGCCTCAGCTTCCCCAGCTGCTGAGATTACAGGTAAAGTTGGAATAATTTTAAGGCAACATTGCTGTATACCCATGAGAGGGGAGATCTGGAATGCAAATCCTTGTGTATGACTAGTACATGGAAGAGTAGAGATAAGGCATAAGTATGCAGTATAAGAATATATAAAGGGACAGAAAATATGAATAAAATATTATGAAACATGGAAGTTAGAATTAAAAGGACAATAGAGAGATAATAGAAGTTACAAAGAGAAAAAAATTGGAGAGGATAGGGAAAAGGTAATATTCAAAGATATATAATAGCAAAGAATTTTTCAGAATAAAAGTTCCAGATATGAAGACTTATTTGAAGAAGCACAATGAGACCGAACAAGACTAAGAAATATATATTCATACCAGAGACCAAAGAAGAAATGTGGAGAAGTTGAAATTCCGAAGTTTTACTCAAGGGTGTGTATTGACTATTAATAAATACCACTGAAAGAGCTTTTGAACATTGTTTTTCAGAAAGAAGGAACCTTGGAAGAAGGCAAAGATACAAAGGAATAAAGTGTAAAGGTACTGGGAAATATGCAAATTAAAAAAAATCTTAAGCAAGCACTAATTATAAAGAATGTCAGAAAGTAAAAGAGGGAGACATTATAGTTGAGGTACTTGAAAGTCCTGTGTCTTCTTGGTGGATAAAGATTGATTAATTTTAGACTCTGATATATCAAATATACAAGTTAAAAATAGAAGGCACCATTAAAAATACAGTGATAGAAGGTATAATTGCAGAATAGTAGAGCGATTAAAACCAAAAATCAAAATGAATATATGTTTGTTAAAAGTATAAACTCACTGAAGGGAAGAATGCACACCAACTCCAGGTTATTGGTTATTCTCTTGAAGGCAGGAAATTGAAGGGGATGTAGTGAGATTGGCAGGGGAGGGGGACTATCAACCATACTTGCAACATGTTATTTATTTTAAAAACTTGAGACACTTTATTTGCAGTGCTTGAACCCAGGGCCTCCTGCATACTAAGCAAGAGCTTTGCCTCTGAGCTGCAACCCCAGTTCCCACCCCCCAAATGCCTTAGAGAAATCTGACAAACTGCTAACGTGTTAAATCTGGAGCACAGGCACTTTGGTGTCTTCTACATTATTTTTTTGTATTTGTTATGTTTTAACTTTTCACCTTTAAAAATGCTAAAAACTAGGAGTAAATCTAACTGGAGCAAGCTGATCAAAAAATAGTAAGATTTATTAGTAGTTGGAGAAATACAAATTCAAATCATGATGAGATATTATATTTAGACCATCAAATGGGCAAAATTTTAAAAAAACTATAATAAAATTTTCTGAAAAGGTATATATGAGAAAAGATTATTTTCTGGTAGAAGCATTATGACCTTTTTTTTTTTAGAGATTAAAATAAAAATACACAAACTCTTCTACCTAGCAATTTTAGACCTCACATCTATACTTTCAAAATAAAGGATTTTATTGCAATAATATTAGTGGAAACAAATATGGAAATAAAACAAATGGCCACCTTTATGGATATGATTAAATGAGTTGTGTATTCACACACTGGTATATTGTACAATAAAAACAATGAATTAAAGCTAAGTCAGTTTAGTTGAAGGTTTACCCTAAAGAATTGTTGTGTGAGGATTGAAAAGGATATAGGAAAAGCACAAGTAGCATAATACCATTTTTGTTTTAAAAAATTTGGGGTTTGGGATGTAGCTCAATGGTAGAGGGCTTCCTTAGGATGCACAAGGTTCTGGGTTCTATCCCCAGTACCACACACACAAAAATGATTTCTTGTATATGTGCACACATATGTCTATATATGCCTCATAAGATATAGATATTATAGATATTATATAATGCAAGACAAAATGAAGGTGAATATGAACTAGTTACAAATAAATTGATTTTATTTTTTAAATACAAGACAGCAGAATGCATTACAATTCTTATTACACATATAGAGCCCACTTTTTCATATCTCTGTTTGTATATTAAAGTATGTTCATGCCAATTCATATCTTCATACGTGTACTTTGGATAATGATGTCCATCTCATTCCACCATCAATGCTAACCTCCTGCCCCCTCTCTTTAAATGTAGGTTTCTTGGGTAGGAGTGAAGATAATTTTGATAGAGATGGAGCTAGAGAGAAAAGGGACGTCAACCAGAAAAAGGCAGAGAACTTAAAAATACACGGTGTAATTCTAAGCCAAAAAAGCAATGCTTGGAGCCATCATAATACCAGACTTCAAATTACACCATGGAGCTGCAGCAATAAAAACTGCATGGTGTTGGCATAAAAACAGACACACAGACCAATGATGCAGAACAGAAGACATACATCCATAGTCATCTGATCCCCGACAAAGATGCCAAACACATACTTTGGAACAGAGGCAGCCTTTTAAACAAATGGTGCTGGAAAAACTTGTTATCCATATGTAGAAGAATGAGACTTGACCCTTATCTCTCACCCTGCACAAAAATCAACTCAAAATGGATCAAAGACCTAGGAATTAGAACTGAAACTACACAACTCCTAGAAGAAAACATAGGGTCAACACTCCAGCATATAGGCACAGGCAACGGCAGATTAACTATAAATAATATAGTGATCACCAAAGTGTGGTTTTGATATCAACTATCCAGTTCATTCTCATAGAACTGCCTTTGATTCCTTTGACCAGAAATTTAATAGTGTAGGATGCACAATAAATTCTCCACTTTTAGGTGCTGATTTCACATAACTTAATGATCTCCTTTTATGTGTTATTCTTGCTCATGATGACCTCTGCTTTATGCAAGATCGATTATTTATTTATTTATCTATCTATCTATCTATCTATCTATCTGCTGGGAATTGACCCCAGAGCCTTATGCAGAGATATGGCGTCCAATTGAAAAACAAAACAAAATGAAGCAAAACACCTGGAGCAAATTCTATGCATAAATTCCTGAAGTTTGGCTAATCTTTGCAGAAGTAGATGCCTTGTCCTCTGGAAATTTCACATACAGAGAGGTCTTCTTTCCTGAACTTCCTTTGTGAGGAAGAAGTGTTTCTTCCTGTCAACATGTCTTTATGATCTAATAAACTACTTAAAGTTGGAACCATTTCTAAAAATGCAACAATTGCAGGATATAATCTTAATTTTTTTTTAAAGTAAGAGTTTGATACTCACTTGAAAAATTATAAAACAGCCATTTTTACAACCTTGTAGGTATTGAATTGTGTCACTCTATCAGGATGTGAGGACAGATGTCTGTACAACCAAGATGTATAAGTTGGGACCAGAGGGCCATCTTTTGTCTGAGTCATACATCATAGAAAAACTACTGATATTTAGTTATGAAATATTTATACCTTTCTCATGTACAGACAATATGGTGAAATCATTCAGAAGGGGATAACCAGTGTAGGTCTGTTTTCTAGGTTCTTCATTCTATATGTGACTTCTATTATATTGTCTTAAAAGGCTTCCAGGTAACCAAAACTTGGTGTTAGGTAGCAATTGTGTTTTTTTATAATATAATATAATATAACATTTGATGTTACTAATCTCTGAGTAGAGATTTATTTCTGGTATTTAAGAAAACTAAGCATCTTATTTTATTGGGAATTTTTTTTTTGTGTGTGTGTGTGTAGTAGAGTATAGCGAGCAGGTCTTTAAGCCTGCTGTTTATAGGATAATGACCTGAATTTTCGAGGCAGAACAAAATGCCCCTGTTTTGGTATGAGGTTCCCCCTAAAAGATCATGTGTGTGACAAAGCAAGAATGTTCAGAAGTAAAATGGTTAGATTATGAGAGCTGTATCCGAATCAGTGGGTTTAATATTTAATGGGTTAATAATTTGAATGGATTAATGGGTTGTAACCGTCTGTAGGAAGGGTCTGGTTGGAGGAAGCCGGTCACTGGGGGTGTGCCCTTAGAGATCATATTACCTGGATCCTTGCACTCAAACTCTCTGTTTGCTGGCTGCCATGAGCTGAGAAACTTTGCTCCATCAAGCCCTTCTGCCATGATGTTCTGCCTTACTTCAGGCCCAGAACTATGAAGTCAACCAACCATGGACTGAATGAACTTCTGAAACCATGAGCTAAAATAAACTTTTCCTCCTCTAAGACATTCTTCTCAGGTCTTTTGGTCACCAGTGCCAAAAATCTGACCAAAACAGCTCCTTTAATGGCATCTAAAGTTAAAAGTTAGTTTTAATTTTCTTAGGTTTACTGATTAATGTCAATAGCAATTTCTAAGATCTGTAATTATTCTCAGATATTTTTTTTTTAAAAAAATCGTATCACAATGCACCAAATAAGAGATGGAAGGTCTTGTGGAGAGGCCATCTTGCCTGTTCGTATCCATCCTATGATGCCTGATGAGGATACCCACAAGGAGAAAGAAATTTCACCTCCCAGTGTCCCTCTGTACATATTACAATTGGCTGCTTTAGGCAATACTATTCTTTTACTTTCATCAAGTCCTTGTCAAGTCCTAAAGGACTTCAACAGACTTCAGAGAAAGTAAGCTCTCACTCTCTTTCAGAATACATATGTCTAGGAAGCATCACTGTAAGTTGACTAAAAGTCGAAAACTTTAATCCACTGAACACATCTTGTAACTTAATGCTCTGCTCAATCTACCTTTTTCCCATTCTCCTTCTCATTTAGCTGGTGGGCATGTCCATCAAGAAGAATGTTCAAGCCTCAAACCCAACAAAGTCTCTCTTTTAACCATTCACTGCGTATTTCTAACCTGGAAGATCTCAAAGCACGTAAAAATTCTCACGATGCTTAAACATAAAGTCATGTTATTGGGATCATTTTACCTCCTACTACATGTGCCCACATTCAAGGTAGAATATAACAGCTGGTTAACCTAAGAGGCTTCCCAGAACTTGAAGACAGGGAATAAAGAATAATTCCATTTCCTATTTCCTCCATGGTTTCAAGAGGCAGAGCTAGAATGTAGTGTTGACAGATTAGAATCTGCTAAGTCTTCTAAGCTAGTATTACCTAATCAGTAGGAGTTGAATGAACATAAATGGTTAAGGTGTTATATTCAGGGACCTATTTCATACATTGGTAGGGGGTGGTAGCTACTTGCATATATTTTCACGGAGGAAGTATGTGGATACTAAGAGCAATTCAGAAGCAATTCTCTGTGCTCAGCATGCAGAGGAGGATGGACTGGTGAAGGGTAGTAGAGGAATCCAAATTTGTGAACACAAAGACTTGGGAGTCCATCATCAGGTATGATGGCAAAGCATTGAAGAGGAATTCTAGGGATTGAACCTCATCCACCTATATGGTGAAAATACAGTTAGATGTGAGTTTTTTCTTTTCCTTTTGTTTTTTTGGGGGTTGTTCTATTCTCTTTCTGTATTTCGTCACCATTTCCTCCTTACTTGAAAAGTGATACTTTAGTCCAAAAAAATTTTGAAAATTCTAAAATCCTTTAACACTTTATTCCACTATCCAGAGTTCATTATGATTGGTGTTTGGATGAATTTTCTTATAGCATTCTGTTTGTATATGAAGAAGGGAAAGTGACTGGGTTTGTATGGCTCATCATCCTCATCATGTAAACATTTTCCTTAGTGGAAGAGAGGTTTAGGAGTTAGAAAATATTATTGATGATAGCAATCCATTATGAATTATCTGGAGAATTCACTCAGTTCTTCATTTCCAAATAACAGACCTGCCTAATGATTGTGTATGCCTAGATCAGGCCTTGGGTCAAAACTAAGGCTTATCTATTTAAGAACTCTGAAATATTGGGGAAATTATGACTTTATTTATTGAAAATAAACATCTGCATAATTATAAAACTTTCTGACATATCACTCTTTTATCCTCTACTCCTTTTTGTACTTTGGGAAGGGAGGGTGATAGGAATATAAAGTTTTGCAAAATAGTATAAAATAGTGTCAAAGGGGGTTCAATTTAAAGTGAAACCATTTTTCTTTTTCTTTTTTTTTTTTGGCACTGGGAATTGAACCTAGGGACATTCAACCACTAAACCACATCCCCAGTCCTTTTAAAGTTTTATTTAGAGAAGGCTTTCTGAGTTGCTTAGCGCCTCACTAAGTTGCTGAGGCTGGTTTTGAATTCCTGATCCTCCTGCCTCAGCCTCCTCAGCTGCTGGGATACAGGCACGCCATGACATCCAGCACCATTTTTGCCTCCTACATTTAGCATTCAGATTTTATGGGCAGTTTTCCATTCTGCTCAACTATCCAACAGGAATATGTGGGGAATACTTCCATTTCCTCATTTTACCCATGGTGGATTTTTCTATAACAATCATAATTGCTCAGAAAGACAACAGAAATAATGTTATCAATGAGAGTTCATGCTAATTACCAAGCCTCAGAGATTCTCCTAAGGGTCCTGTTTTATCAGATGCTTCTGATGCTAAACCTGAATCAAGATGTTCACGCATCATTTCGGGTGCTAGTGAATGTGTTCAATGGTGTGGAATTTTACGACCATAAAAGGTCAAATTTCAAGACTTTTATTTTTAATGGAAATTTCCTGGAATCTGAAATGTGAAGTCCAATCATACTGAATTCATTGGCAACCAGACCTGCTTACAAATGAGACTCCACTTCCCCCAGAGGTTTCAAGTCAGGGAGGAGAAAGGCCCCTCAGGTTGCTCCCTCTCTTGCCAGGTTTCAGTTATAACAGAGAATCTTTTCACAAAATGTAGTCAGTTTATATTTCAGGCATTTAAAGTGTATTTCATTGGCTCATCTGGACACTGGAAAATCTTAGATCCCTTCCCGAGTGATTTGGCGCAGTGCTTTGGCACTCAGAGGACTCTCCCACCTGGCAAACCTTCTTGACTTTCCTGACGCTCAGAAGGAGGTCTTCAAATCTAGAAGCATTTTGGAAGGCGAGCTATCTGCAATGAGCCCAAATCCAAGGAACATGAAAACAGCAATGCATACTCAGAAATGGGAAGATGGGGTTGAGGACAGGGTGGTGGAGAAGAAAAAGGTTCAAATGAGGGGGAAAAAAAATAAAAAAGGAAAAAACCCAAACAAATGTCTATATGCTTTGATCCAAGTTTAACAAAACCAAAGGCTTATCCCAGTGGGTTGATTTTTGGTCTCATTAATGTTCATTCTCCGATACTCTGTCATCCCCTTTGTGACTAACTTGAAGTCAGGTTTCTTGTAAAACCTGGGAATAATGCAAGTCTAAATCTAACAGTGAACAATATCTGAAACCAAAGTTAACCTCTAGTGGGATCACAATTCTGTAAACACCAGCAAGACCTGCAACTTGATATTTACAGTTGTTTGTGTTACCTATGACTCATTGTTGGCTTCACAATAGCCAGGGGACTCTGGAAGTGTGGGGAACTCTCTTACACACGTACAGACCCTATGTAATAAAACAGTATCCAAGGATATCATTCAAGCTCCATAGTGATGATTTTTATGACATATGGAAACTGTCCAGTATAGTGCCTGGGACTAAATAAGGTTGCTTTCCCTGTAATCATCATCACTGAAATGGGATTAATCTCTAGAGATAACTTGGCACTTTAACAGTAGGACTAAATTCATTTTTTTGGCCAGATTCTGATTATTAGTTTATAAGTTCTAGAGTTTCTTTTTCTGAATGTATCTTTGCATCAATATGAACAATAACACTCAGAAGTCACTCAACTGTTGAAAGATGAATGGACTAATGCATGAATGCAGGAATGATTGAGACCAGAGTTTGAGTGGGGGCACAGCAAGGCAAGTAATTGGTTTCTTCCCAAGGCTGTCATTTCCTGTAAAAGTGTTTTAATTTTATCTTGCACCTGAAAATAGAAAACTGTCTGTTTTATCTTTGGATATCAGTAGGGACTAGAGGAGGGGAAGTTGAAAGGGAAAGGTGAGGTGTTCAGGTGTTTGGAAACCTGAACCAACAATAAGGAGAATGCTGGGAATTCAGATGAATCCTGGATATAGAGTTGAATTTAGGCTTTGGAAAAATTCATAGAGTTTGTGGGGTAGCTGGTTACAGAAAAGGGGAAAGCATTGCAGTACAGCTTAGTGACCCATTAACTAATTTTTAATTTATCACATTTATTCATCCCATAAGTATTTATTGAGTATCTACTATATTTAGGAAATTAATTGCATGCCAGGATACAACACTGAACAAGACAGACACACTCTTTTAAAGTCTAATTAGAAAAAAGAGAAAAAAGGATACCATTTAATTTTTTTTCCAAATTAACTTCTGCACTCTATAGTCTTGCTAGAGATGAATATTTCACAAGTATCCAGGTGTGACTGTGCCCACCTGTCATCCCAGTGGCTCAGGAGCCTGAGGCAGCAGGATCCAAGTTCAAAGCTAGCCTCAGAAACTTGATGAGACTCTAAGCAATTTAGCAAGACCCTGCCTCAAAATAAAAAATAAAAAAGGGCTGGGAATGTGGATTGGTAGTTAAGTACCCCTGGGTTCAATTCCTGGTACCAACAACAAAAAAATATATTTCACCAGTAGCATTTCCTTTATGAAGGACTTTACTGAAAAAAAGAAACACACTTGTTTGTTTTCCAATTAATAACTTTTCTAAGTCTCTTAGTGTGAGAGGGGTGTGTGTGTGTGAGTGTGTGTGTGTCTGTGTGTGTGTGTGCGTGCGTGTGCGTGTATATCATTGGATTTTGCTCTAAAGTCAAAATATGAAATATGTAGTTGCATGGTATATAGTATGTGAGCAAGATGGTCCTTGGGACATTCAGTGGTAATGACAAAAATGGTACCTTGTGGCCATAGCTAATGAAAGGAAAAAAGATGGAAGCTGAAGATTTTTTTTTCCTAGCAAAAAGAGAGATTGTGGTAGCATAGTTAGTTCTGGCAGAAACAAAGGGAAACATGGCAAAAGAATTAGGTATTATAATATCCACATTTGTCAAAATCATAGTATGTGAGCTTTATATGTTAAGTCATAAGTAGCTTGAATAGCGACTGTTTTCTTGGAATGATTTTCAGGTATTCGGGAGGGATCTTAAGCAACATTTGGTACAACCAAATTGCAGAACTGGGTAGTCATTTGAACACCTCTCTGTGCTTCTTCAAGCTCAATGTCATGGGACTTTGTCTAAAAACAATCTGCAAATAGCCAGCTCTTAGTCATTTGTGAGAATCTGAGCCAACATTGGTACACTTTTTGCTGCCCATTTGGGACAATTCCAGATGGTGTAAAGGACCAGCAGAAACATGGCAGAAGTAATTCATCTCTGGTCCAAGTGTGGTTTTATGACTGTGTCCTCACAGAGGTGGTGACATCTCTTCTATCTATGCCCTTATGCGTATATGTATGTGTTTTATGTCAGAGCTGTTAAAAGTTTAACATGCAGAGCAGCATGGGCAGAGAGAGCATTAATCAAAAGGCACAAATAAGTCATAGTCTAAAACTATAGACTTTGGATGCTAGTTTTTTTTTTTTTAAATGACATTTCTTTCAATTACTTGTTCCTAACTGCACTCTATTTTAGGACCTATTACTATTATTTGGCTAGTATGTCTTTCTGTAATTTTCTCTTTGAAATGCTGTGGGATAAGTGTGGGTCCTGGAAAAAATGGTGATGTCAGTGGATTTACTTCCACATCCCCACAGCCTCTTCTGTTTCTTGTAGGGGCCATTCCACCTCCTTTCTGTTGTTCAACCTTTATGAAAACTTCTTCTCAGGAAAAGATCTGTCACATATCATTTACAAACTTCGTACAACTTTAGATCTGTATATTACCTCTCCCAGGAGCATCTTTAAGATTTTTCTCTAAAGATATAACAGGATCCCCTGTTTCTAGAGGAATTTAAGTTCTAGTCTTGAACTGGTGAGACTGGCATTTTACTGAGTGAGAACCTGGTCTCTCTGATTCCACCAGGCAACTCTCATGTATAGCACTGGCTCTTTCCATAAATTATACTTGAACTACTCATCTTGGATATAGCCTAAAAAACCTGAACTTGCTTTTACTTAGTTTTGTGGAAACAAAGGAAAGACCACTAATCATTTCTTAAATGAGCAGAGGGTCCTAGAAAGAAAGAGGCATAGAAAACTGGCTGGGTATGGCCCATGATAGCTGGTCTCCCAGATAGCCTCCAGTGACCCCCACTGCCTCACATGCATATATTTGTGTAGTGTCCTCCAACTGTGTATCGGGGATGCATCTGTGGGATCAACAGAATATGAAGGAGTGTCAGCCTGAGGCTAATTAAAGTCAAATTGCAGCTTCTGTTTTCATGTCCTGGATCTCTTACTCCAGGGTAAGTTAGCTGCACTAAAACATTTAGCTCCACCTAGCAGTACATTTGGAGAAAAACTGTAATTCCTCTGCAACAACCAGAACTAACTTGACATCCATATGATGTAGCCTTTTAGGAAGTGCCTCCAGTTCTGATGTATTGAGACCCACAGCCGAAGGGGCCCCAGCAAACTTTCAGACTGCCAGCTGATGATTGGCTCACAGCGGCCCCAGCAACATCTAGCTGATTGGCTCCTCTGCGGTGATGCTCATTGGGCTGTTTCCCTGCCCTTTCAGGCCATGGAACTGCTCATTGGGGGACTTTTTTGGCTCCGCCCACGCAACCCAGCCAATAGGCCTCAAGAGCAGGAGGATTGTGGGAGGTGGGGAGGCTTGTGCTTGTGGGAGAGGCTTGTGGGAAGCCGGTGGTGGCAGTTGGGCTCTGAAGGTTTTCCTGAGGAGCTGTTTTGTTTGGTGTGTGTGGTTCTAAAAGTAAAGTTTGTTTCTTTTGACAAGTGGCTCCTGAATTGTGCCCAGCCAGACTGCGGCACTGATGAAGTCTTGACTTGATTGCAGCCCAGACTGAGATCTAACTGCAACTTCATGAGAGACCCAAGTGAGAACTTCCGGCTGAATTATCTCCCAATCCTTGACTACGGTAAGAAAGAGAGATGATGCTAAGCTATTATGGTTGTTTTAAACCACTAAGCTCTGGGGCAATATATTGTTCAGCACCATCTCTTAGCCTCCCAACATTAGTCACCTAACTCTGGAAATCTTGATATGAAATACAGGCAATAAGTTTCCTCCAAAGTGAGTTATAATTTCTTTTTTTTTTCTAATGGGATAGGATGAGTCAGCTGAGGCAATTTGGCCAAATGC
This sequence comes from Callospermophilus lateralis, assembly GCF_048772815.1. Taxonomy (NCBI): domain Eukaryota; kingdom Metazoa; phylum Chordata; class Mammalia; order Rodentia; family Sciuridae; genus Callospermophilus; species Callospermophilus lateralis. The sequence continues at coordinate 18,128,285 of NC_135311.1, forward strand.
AGTTTCTTATGAAGCAAACCAACCAATATGATAATTTGTTGGGATACTAATAGCCTGTTTCTAGTTTCATGACATTGTTTATTTTGGTACATGACAGAAAGTTTTTTTTTTTTTTTAAACCCTTTATGAGTCTTCAGTAATTTTCATCTGCCTTTCAGGATTTGAGGGAGTTTCTACTTTTTTTATTTTGCTTTCATGTGTCTATTTCTCCAATGACTAGGGTATATTTTCACCAAATTGATGTTGGACCACTTTATTTCCACAAAATTGCTTTCAGTCAAATTATTTTTGGCTAACTCATCCATCATGTGGTGGCATTTTGTTTTATACTTTACCTCTAATTGATCTATAAAACTTTGAGAAACACATTTTATAAATTTACACAAAATACAAACTATTACATTAGAATGAATCAATGATCTGGAATGTAGTGGGTAGCCTCCAAGGTGCTCTGAAGGATTCCTAGGATTTGTGCTCTTGAATAAAACTCCCTCTTGGAATGCAGCAAGGTCTGATTGATCCACTTCTACTGAATAGAATATGGCAGCAGTGTTGGGATATGACTTTTAAGTTACATGATTCCTTTACAACCTTCTAGGGTCAGTTTATAAAAGGAAGGTGGCTTCCATTTTGGGAATACTGTTTTGCTGTTTTCTGGATTGCTCACCCTGGGGAAAGCCAGTTGCCATATTATGAGGAAGTACTGTGGAAAAGCCTCACTATATAAAAATCAAGTTGAGACTCGCAATTATTTTCTATTTTAACAACAACAGAGTGCTCACATCATGAGGCCAGGTCTTCCTGAAGATTGTTGGGCAGCTTTGGTATTTGCTGGTATCCGAATAGGCATAGGAATTTTTATTGAATTAGCAGATACAGGCCTAGTAAAATCTTTGACTTAAGAGATTATGTCTGCCAACAACCACATGAATGAATTTGTAAGTAGATAGACATTTCCTCATTCAAACCTTCTGATGAGACCACAGCCCTGGCCTACAGGTTGACTAAAATCTCACAACAGAACGTATCCAGACATTCCAATCTAAGTTGTGCCTGGATTTATTATTTTTTTTTTCCCAAATTTCAGTATAGATTTTCTCCCATTATAATTTTTCTTTTTTTTAAAAAATTTATTTGTTCTTTTTAGATATACATGACAGTAGAGTCTATTTTCATGTATGTATGCAATTCTGATTCACAGTAATTATGACATAATGCATGTTTGCTAATTTAAGCATCTGGTTTTGGAGTAAATTTTTATACGGTAACAGGAAACTAATGCAGAAGAGAAGAGACTTGAATTACCAGTAGTGTTACTGTTTAGATGTGAGGTGTCCCCCAAAAGTTCATGTGTGAGACAATGCAAGAAAGTTTAGAGGTGAAATGACTTGGTTATGAGAGCCTTAATCAGTGCATTAATCTGCTAATAGAGATTAACTGGGTGGTAAGTGTAGGCAGGTAGGGTGTGGCCAGAAAAGGTAGGTCACTGGGGTATCATTTTGGGGTATGTATTTTGTCCTTGGTGAGAGGAGCTCTCTTTCTCTGCTTCCTGATTGTCATGTTCTAAGATACTTTACTCTGTTACACCCTTCTGTCATGATGTTCTGCCTCACCTTGGACTAAAAAGAAAAATAAAATAAAAAAAAAGCTGACTTAAACAGTCCCAAAAGATAGATTTAATCTCTCTGCTTTATATGTCTGTAAAATCAAACCTTACTTCTGATCTTCTCAAATAATTCAGCAAAATATCTTTCTGGGGTTCATTACCAGCCCCTTCTTCTTTCCTATCCCACCTTTGAGTAAATTTCTGCTTCAAACCTACTCTTTTTTAAATATATTTTTAAGTCATTGATAGAGCTTTATTTATTTATTTATATGTGGTGCTGAGAATCAAACCCAGTGCCTCACACATGCTAGGCAGATGTGCTATCACTGAGCCCCAGCCCCAGACCCTATTCTCTCTTCTTATACCTTATTGCATCTCCTTTCTGTTTTCATTCAGAGGAAAGGAGGAACAGTGTAATTGGGTGAAAGTAAAGAGTAATGCCCCTGAATACTTGGGAGAAATGTGACAGAATGTCCAGAGGAATATTCCTGAACCTTTGGAATCTGGGCCAAATATGAGGCTAATGAACACCCAAGTGGCATGCAGAGGCTGACGGTTCAGAGTGAAAGATGCATGTGACAGTTGTGGTTTTTATGAACTGGAATTGACAACAGTTTGTTAGGAATCTGTTCTGCTGTTTGGGGGGCAGGATTTGCATTTGTCCTTTGAATGTAGACTCTTTCTGATGAGCAGTAAAAGTCGATATGGAACTGGTTCCCTTTCTTTCTTCAGAATCACCTCCGTTCTTAAAAGTGGTGGCTAAGTGAATAACATTTGTGTTTTCACTGGACAAATCTTCAAGGAGAAGAAACTGTCTATTCAGGTCTTATCATGCCTTGACTTCCTTTGGAAGCTTCAGAACACATGTCTCAAGAAAAACAAGCCCCTTTAAAATTATTGCAAAAGCAATAGGGGCACACCACAGTAGGTTAGAGTAACATTCAAGACATCTACAATGCAGAAACTCAGGGGTAAGAGTTTACTGATGTCATTGATATTTCTCAGCAACTAAACCTCTAATCTATGACTTTGCCACAAGATAAAATGTTAAGAGACTACAACAAGGATCAATATATAGAAAGTATACAAATAAAAAGGCTGACCATTGATTAAATATTTCTGGTTAGACTTGAGTTCTGAGGATTTTTGTACAGAAACAATCTCCTTAAGGAGATGGGCCTTCCACTTTCTCTGAATGCTAGGTAAGACAGAACACTTTAGAATGTGTCACAGGGCAGTGGTATTGCCGGACTGGCACCGTGGGTTTAATTTCTTCCCCCATAACATTTTCTGAGGCATTGAATCTTTGGCGTTCAGTAGACTATCAAATTCTACCTGGTTGGAAGACTCTGACCTATTCTACCCACCTACAATGACAAAGATTCAGAACAGAATAGGATGGGAGGATAAGGCAGAATAAAAGAGAGCAAGCAGAAGGAAAGATTGCAATGTCTGCTATGGTTTGAATGTTGTTGTCTCCACCAAAAGGTTCATATGTTGGAAGCTTGGTCTCCAGGGTGGTGGTATTGGGAGGTGGTGAAGCTTTTAAGAGGTGAGGCCTACTGAAGTGTTCGTAGTTCATTAAGAGTGTTGCCCGTGAGAGGAAATTGTGGTCTCCCGGAATGAGTTTTCAAGAGAGAAAGTTATTATGAAAGTCACCACCTGACCCCACCCCATCTCTCCGGCTTTTTATTTCAAGATGTGATTTCTTCCTCTTACATACTCCAACCCTATACCATGCTAATCTCACCAGGGCCTGCTCAATGTTATGAGCTCATTGAACCTATAAGCTATATAAACCTCTTTTCTTCATAAGTAGTCTATCTCAGATGTTTCGTTATGGTAATGAAAAACTGACTAATAAACTCTTGGTTTTTCTCTTATCCTTCATTCTAGGGGAATTTTTCCCTTAAGATATCTGAGTTCCCATTGAAGTAAAAGGCATTGGTCCTGAGCTCCATGAACTCTTTACTATTTTAATTTCTATCAAATAGGTAATTGATAAAAAGCAAATGATACAAAAATCAAGCAGTGACTGGAAGACTGAGTAGTTGTACCATGAGTTGTTTTGTCTTTCAACAACAAACTCCCCTCGTCAGGATACTTGGTCTTCCTGGGGATAACTGGACTGACTGCCTTGGTACTTGGCTTAGTCTTAACCTTCACAAGAGTAGGCTTAGACTCCTGGCTTAATAGTATCCTTGATGTGTTTGGAATATTAAATTATATTCTACAAGGCCAACCTGTATCTTAGCTAGGAGAAGGGGATACATAAATAATTGTCTGTGCAAAGATGAGCATCTTCACATATGGAGTAAGGCAGAAGGATTAGCTCTTTTACTTACATGTCATTTTTGAAATTTATTTATTTTTATTGGTTCATCATAATTATGCATAGAGTGGAATTAATTTTTATATATTCAGACATGCACATTGGTTAATTTCATTTCACAGAATAATGGATTTTATTGTGGCATATTTGTAATGCTAACAACATACATTGATTTGATTGAAAGTTGACAAAAGTGAAGCGGTCCTAACTAAGCTTTAACTGGTGTTCAAGAAAAATATCAAGCAAGGTGTGGCACATCCAAAGCCTGAGAATGCCCTGGTGGCAGGCTGGGAAACAAAGCCAGTTTGGAAAATCTGGACCACTGCAGTTGTTCTTCCTACTTGGCTCCACGACTAACCAAAGCATGGAAGACAGAACTCATCTATGATTAACATCTGCATACACGGTTACTAAATTCTTCCAAAGTGGTGCTGATAGTGGAAACAGCAGAGGACACATTATGAGTGAATGTATTGATACCTGGATATTTACCCAGTCTGGGGGTCTTAAGAGAAAGAAGCTCACTAAATAGTCCCTAGCATAAAATCAGAAGTGACAATCATCCCAGAAGATGGGTAGATGTGTAAACAGTATGAAAAAGGGGAAAAAGCCAATGCAAATAACCCATAACATGCCAACAGTGGATGCCATTGATACCACAATGAAGGAAATGTCAGAAAAAGAATTTAGAAAGTTTATGGTTACAATGTTAGTGAGCTAAAAGAAGATGCAAGGAATGAACTTAGGAAAAAAATACAGCAAAAGAAAGATCATTTCAATAAAGACATATCCTGAAAGAGAACCAAATGGAAATCCTAGAAATGAAAGACTCAATAACTCACATTAAAAATCCAATGGAAAGCATTACCAATAGTTTAGAAAACTTTAGAGAAAGATTCTGAGGCCTTGAAGACAAAGTGTTTAATCTTGAAAATAAAAGATGTTAAGAGACAATGACAAGAATGTTCAAGAAACCTGGGATAACATTAAGAGACCAAATCTAAGAAGCATTTATGCAGATGAAATACAAACTAAAGGAATGCACAACCTTTCAAAAAATAATATCAGAAAAATTTTCTTATCTTAGGAATGGGATGGAAATTCAAATATAAGAGGCATAGAGAACACCAAATATTCAATATGAAAAAAGATCCTCTCCAGAACACATTTTTGTGATGAAAATCCCTAATATAAAAAACAAGGAAAGAATTTTAAAAGCCACAAGAGAAAAATGGCAGGTCCCATTTAGAGGTAAGTCAATGTGGGTTTCAACTGATTTCTCAGCCCAGACTTTAAAATCCAGGAGGGCTTAGAATAAGATAGTGGGTGCCAGTCAGGATTGCTATATCCAGAAAAACTATCCTTCAGAATTAAAGATAAAATTAAACCTTCCAGGATAAGCAGAAACTAAAAGAATTCATAATCACTAAGCCTGAACTATAAAACACACTCTGAAAAATTTCATGCAGAAGAAATGAGAAATAAAAATGAAAACTAGCATAGGAATGAATAGCTCTAGAAGAATAGTCAAAGGAGAATCAAGTCTGAATTAAACATTAGAAATCATCAAATTGGTAGGAAATGAAAATCACGTTTCTATAATAACTTTGAATGTAAATGGTCTAAACTCTCCAATCAAAAGACAGATTGGGAGATTGGATTAAAAAGCAAGATCTAAACATTTGTTGTTTATAAGAGGTTCAATTTACAGGCAAAGACACCCACAGACTGAAAATGAAAGGACAGTGTGTGTGTGTGTGTGTGTGTGTGTGTATGTATGTGTGTGTGTGTATATATATATATATATAAATGAAAACTGAATGAAAGCAAGTTTAGTTACTCTTCTATCAAACAAAGTAGACTTCAAGTCGAAATTAATCAGATGAGATAAAGAAGTTCACTTAATACTATTTAAGGAAATTATACAATAGCAAGTTTTAATGAATGCAAATATTTATGATCTAAACAGTGTACCTATGTACTAAAACATATCTTATTCATGGTAAAAAATCAAATAGATCACAATAAATAATATTTGGTGATTTTAACATGCTTCTGTAACCATTAGATAGGTCATCCAGACTAAAATAAGAGTCTTTATTCTTCAGAACTAAAAAAAAAAATACTATTAACCAAATGGACCTAACATCCATCCATAGAATATTTCATACATTGAATATTGAATTTGCTTTCCTCTCTCCAGCACATGATACTTTCTCTACAACAGATCATATTTGGGTGGAACAAAGCAAATCTTAGCAAATATAAAAATTAGAGAGAATTTCTTATATCCTATTAGTTCTTAATTGAATGAAATTAGAAATCACTCTAAAAAAATACAAAGATACCAAATAAATAACACTATGATTCAGGGCTGTAGAAAAAGAACCAATTAATTTCAAAATCAGTTAAAGACAGGAAATAATTAAGATCAGAGCCAAAATTAATAAAATTGAGAGTAAGAAAAAGAAATACAAAGGCTCAATGCAACAAAGAGTTGGTTATTTGAAAAGATAAACAAGATTGATAAATTCACAGCCAAACTAAATAAAGAAAGGGGAAGAAAGACCCAAAACAAGAAAATTAGAGATGAGAAAAAAGGTATATCACCACAGATACTTTTGAGTTTCAGAAAATCACTAGAAACTAGTTTGAAAATTTATACTTCATAAACTAGAAAAATTGGAAGATAGTAACAAATGTCTAGACACATATGACCTGCTCAAATTGAACCATGAAGCTGTAGAAAACTTAAAGCAGATCAATATCAAACAATTAAATTGAAGCAGTCTTTCAACAAACAAAACGTCAGTACCAGATGGATTTTTAGCAGAGTTCTCCCAAACCTTTAAAAAAAGAAAGAAAAAATGCCAAACCTCTTCAAATTATTCCTTGAAATAGAAAGGGTGAGAACACAGTCAAATTCATTCTATGAGGACAATATTCCTTTGATAGCCAAATCAGACAAAGACACATCAAAGGAAAGAAAACTTTGGATCAGTATTCCTGATTGTTTTATTCAGCTTTCTCATTACTGTGACCAAAAGACCTGACAAGAACAATTAGAGGAGGAAAAGTTTATTTGGGGCTCATGGTTTCAGAGGTCTCAGGTTGTAGATGGCCAGTTCCTGGGTTCAAGGTGAAAGGGCATGCTGGAAGAAAGCAGCTCAGGACATGGTAACAAGGAAGCAGAGAGAGCTCTATTCACTGGGAACAACATATTCACCACGAATGCACAATACAAGTGACATACCTTCTCCAGCCATACCCTACCTTCCTACTGTTACCACCTAATAAGTCCATTTAAATGGGTTAATGAATGGATTAGGTACTCATAACCCAATCATTTTACCCTAAAAACTTTCTTGCATTGTCTTACACACGAGATTCTGGGGACATTTCCCATTTAACCATAACACTGATGAATAAAGATGCAAAAGTTCTTAATAAAATCTTGACAAATTGCATTCGCAAACATATTAAGAAGACAGTCTATGATTATCGAGTGAATTTCATCTCAAGGTTGCAAGGCTAGTTCAACATGTGTGAACCAATAAATCTAATCTACCACAAAAATACAGTTAAAGACAAGAAGTACATGATCATCTCAATAGATACACAAGAAGTATTTGAGGAAGTCAAATACCCATTCATGTTTAAAATGCTAGAGAAACTAGGGAAAGAAGGGACTTACCTCAATATTGTGAAGACTACATATGATAAATTCAAGGCCAAAATTATACTGAATGGAGAAAACCAGAAAGCATTTCCTCTAAAATCAGGAATGAGACAAGGATATCCACTCTCATCACTTCTACTCAACATAGTCCTTAAAACTCTAGCCACAGCAATAAGACAAGAGAAGGAAATTAAAGGAATACAGGTAGAAAAAGAAGAAGTCCAATTTTATTTGCTTAATGATGACATGATTCTATATCTAAATGATCCAAAACACAACACCAGAAAACTTTTGAGCTGATAAATTCAGCAAAGTAGCAGGATCAGTATTGACAAACCAATATCTTTCCTGTACCCCAATAGCCATTCTGCTAAGAAAGAAATAAGGAAAACTATTCCATTCATAATAACCTTAAAAACTGGGGAATTAATCTAACCAACGAGGTGAAAGACGTCTACAATGAAAACTATAGAACACTGAAGAAACAAAATGAGGAAGACCTTAGAAGGCAGAAAGACCTCCCATGTTCTTGCATAGGCAGAATTAATATTATACAAATAGCCATAAGTATCAAAAGTGTTATATAGATTCAAGACAATTCTCATCAAAATACCAATGACATTCTTCACTGAACTAGAAAAAAGTCCTAAAATTCATTTGGAAGAATAAGAAACCCCAAATATCCAAAGCAATCCTGAGCAAGAAGAATGATGCTAGAGGCATCACAACAGCAGACGTGAAAGTACACTACAGAGCTATAGTAACAAAAACAGCATGATGTCAACACCAAAACAGACATGAAGACCGATGGGAGAGAACAGAAGATAGAGAGACAAATCTATATAGATACAGTCAAATGAAACTCAATAAAAGGGGTCAAAAACTCCCTGTTTTTTCTTCTACTCTACTTGTCTTCCTTCTATTTAGGAAAAACATGTAAAAAACATATGCCATGGAAAAGATAGCTTTTTATATAAATGGTGCTGGGAAAACTGGATACCATATGTAGAAGAATGAGACTAGACCCTTATCTCTCACCCCTGCACTGAGGTCAACTGAAAGTGGGTCAAAGACCTATGAATTATACCAGAAACTCTGCAACTTCTAGAGGAAAATGTAGACTCAACATGTAACATACAAGCACTGAATTCCTTAACAAGACTCCTCCTGAAGTATAAGAAATAAAACCAAGATTCAATAAGTGGGATGGTTTCAAATTAAAGAGCTTCTGCACAGCAACAAAAACAATTAAGGTAAAGAAACAGTCTATGGAATGGGAGAAAATCTTTGCCACCTGCTCCCTGCTCCTCAGTCAAGAGATTAATATCCAGAATATACAAAGAACTCAAAAAACTTAAAACCAAAAAAAGCACCCCCCACACACATATTTAAAAAAAAACCTGTAACTAAATAGAAGGAAGACAAGTAGAGTAGAAGAAAAAAACAGGGAGTAGGTGTGGGAAACCAGAAATGCTGGGGACTGAATTGAAGCAAATTATATTCCATGCTTGTATAATTATGTCAAAATTAACCTCAATATAATGTATAACTATAGTGCACTAATAAAATATGGCAAAAATTACTAGAATAACAAAACTTTATCCCTCTAATTTAAGTTTCAAATTTTAATGGGAAAGTGATTTCTAATTTTAAGATATTTGTGCATGAAGATAGTAGTTCAAAAACCAGCACTGGCAATGTTTCCATCATTATATGATTTTGTTGGAGAGTTAATGTCAACACCTCACCTATTAAAATCTCTCACGTTAATATTCTTAAAACACTTGCAAACAATTTTTAAAAATATTATTAAAAATCTTCCAAATAAGTAATTTTTGTCCCTTTAAAAAAAGATAAAGCAAACAAACAAATGAACAAATAACAAAACAAATGAAAGTTATATAGTGGTATGGTAAAGTATTGTCCTAGAGACAAAAGACCTGTGTTCTAATTTAGCATTGTATAATAGAGTTATGTTTTGAGCCAAAAATATGTTTTTTTCCAGTAGTCTCATTAAAAAAATGAACAAGTTATTATTTATATATTGTATACAATCCTATATTATAAAATATTATTTCAGCATGCAATCAGAACAAAAATAGTTAAGATATTTTATGTTCTTTTTACCAATCTTTGAGACCTAATGTGTATTTTAGACCATGGCCCATATCTATTCAGACTTAGCCACAATTCCACTATAAATGGCAGCATGTGACTTTTGACTCTTGTATTGGACAGGGGAGGCCATTATGGCCTTTCACTTCCTCACTGCCTTATTCACTATATGACCTCATGGAGTCACTCTCTCTTCTATGACTCATTTCTTACTTTTATAAAACACAATGACTGGTTCATATCACTCTTTTCCCAAAAATTTTAGCACACAATCTTATATAATATATAAATATCTAAAAGAATGAATACCAGTGGATAGGGCCCACAGAATTTTAGTGTGGCTGGTGGAAGGAAATTGCTACTTGTAATACTTGTTTCTGAATTCCACCGTCTTTATAGTCCCTGTAGCCCCATAATTCCCCTCAGTGACTGAATCCACTTTCAGATTTGCTCATATTGCTAATGTAAAACACACATCAAAGCTTGACCACATCTGCTCAATCCCTGTGCTCATTGGTACATCCAAAGAATGAAAGAAAGGCCAGGAGTGAAGGAGAGAACTGCAGCCAAAGAACAGAGCAGAAGAGAGACAGAGTGAAAAACAAAGGGTAGAGAATTTGGGGATGGAGTGATGTCATACCTGCTTAGACATTTTGGAGTCAAATCCAAGATAACAAGAGGAGGATTATTTCTTGGTCTAACCATTCTCCAGTCTCATTGGCTCTTTCATACTCCAAAACTGCTGAGAATCACACAACGTAAGCCTATGCTTGCTGAAAGAGACATCTTCCTTCTTATGTTACTCAGTTTTTCATTACTGTGACCAAAAGACCTGTTATAAATGACTTAGAAGATGAAACAATTATCTTGGCTCATGATTTCAGATGGTTCATGGTCACCTGGCTTCAAGGCAGAAGCATCATGGTAGAAGGGTGTGGTGAAGAAAAACTCATGGTAGTTGGGAAGCAGAGAACAAGGGAGAAGAAGGGGCCGGGGATGAGATAAAGTCCCCAAAGGCATACTCCCAGTAACCTGCTTCCTCTGACCATACAGTGCCTGCCAACACCTGCTATCACCTCTCAGTAGATAATTCAAATGACTGATCCATTGAATGAATGAGTCCACTGATGAGCTTAGAGCTCTCATGATTCAATCTCTTCCCTAAGGACCACCTCCAAATGTGGGCCATTGGAAACTAAACCTTCAACACATGAGACTTTGGGGGGCATTCTAGACTTAAACCAAACACAAGTATATTCACTGTCTCATGTCATTCTTTTATTGTGCTAGTCCACAGATTCCTATTGCTTATTTGCTACAAGCTGGACATTTTCACAGGCTAGTGTGCAGATGCTTGTGGGGAGCTAGTCTACTCAACCAATCTCCTCCCTTCCATAGCACCTTATTGAATCTCATTTCATTCTATTTTTAACAGTGAATAAAGATTATTTTCAAAATGATTCACATTTTTAAAAAACACAAAATATACCTTACACTTTTATTATTCTTAACATTTTTTAAGTACATACCCATCTGAATTTATTTTCAGATACATTAACATCTGAATTTATTTTCACCAGTATGCATGAGATAAACAGAACAGGTATTATTAGTATTTGCATTTTTCTTTATAAGCATCTGATTTAAGGTACAAAGCAATACCACAAAAAGAAACTAATAGTTTATTTTAGTAACAATATGGTAGGAACACATTTGTTTATTCCTATTTTTTCAATGTTATCTTAAAAAAGTTTATTAGAAACAATTGAGTTAAAAATGGACACTGTTTTGAACACATATTTTAAAGAAGATATACAAATTATAAATAAGCACACGAAAATACATTTAATATCTGTAATCATCAGGTAACTACAAATTGAAATCACAAAGACATACCGCTCCACAACTATTTGGATGACATTCAAAAATCTGAGAATATCAAGTCAATGAAGATGTGAAGAGCTGGTATTCTCATACATTGCTACCAGGTATGCACAACTGAAAAACTAGATAGTGGTGTGACTATTAAGTGTGTAAACACTTAATAATAGTTGTTGCTTTGATTGAATCTCTTATTTTAGTACCATTTTCCATGAAGTTCTTAGGGTCATGTATTATCCACACTTTCAAAACTATTGAGAAAACACTGTCCTGGGATATGTGTTTATTCTTTTAAAGCTAAAAATACATTTACATCGTACAGCAATATAAATAAAAACATGTATCACAGAAACTCTAAGACTCAAATATTCACAGCGTAAGCAAAAGTAGCTTTCTTCATAAAAGTCAAAAACGGGGAAAAACCCCAATTGCCTATCCTCAGGTAACAAGGTAATCAGTTGAGCTATACCCATGTTAAAAGAAAAACATAGAAAAATTAAATTTTATAAGTTTACCTGAGCAGGCAAATATATCAGACAGGTTTATTAGGTAAAAATTCCAACCTTTCAGAGTTGTTACAATATTAGAAATTATGTAAGTACAGAGCATGGCTCAGAGTAAACACTTTATAATAATTGTTGCTTTGATTGAATCTCTTATTTTAGTACCATTTTCCATGAAGTCCTTAGGGTCATGTATTATCCACAATTTCAAAACTATTGAGAAAACACTGTCCTGGGATATGTGTTTATATAAATAATTCTTAAACCCTTGCTCTATAGATGAGTTGTTCTTCTCTCATCTAAAAATTTAGAAATGGTAAAATCATGGGACACATCGTGAATTCAGGAGCAAGGCAAAACAAATATTAGAGGTTTATCTATTTATTTTGTATTTCTCCATGTCCAGTAATTTTAATGCCATCTTCATAATTTTTGCCATGTAATAATTAGATTGCTATGATGATTAATTCTTCAAGTTGACTTTAAATAAGTTCATTCATTCCATGTCATTGCATCTTAATCAACAATACTCTTGAAATTATAGATAAAATAGACATGAGATATGTGTGTGTGTGTGTGTGTGTGTGTGTGTGTATAGTCACCTGATTGTTTACAAGAGTGCCAAAAACATACATTTTTTAAAGATAGCCTTCTTTTTGTAAATGGTGCTGTAAAAACTGGATGTTCACATGTAGATGAATGAAACTACATCCCTATCTCTCACCCTGTACAAAGTCCATGACCTTAAGAACTTCATGAAAAATGGTACTAAAATAAGAGTTTCAATCAAAGCAACGACTATTATTAAGTGTTTACTCTGAGCCATGCTCTGGACTTACATTATTTCTAATATTGTAACAACTCTGAAAGGTGGGAATTTTTATCTAATAAATCTAATACACACACACACACACACACACACACACACATATATATATATATATACACACATCCATGTATCTATCTAACTATGAACCAGATTTAAAGAGATAGGTTATGTTACAAAATAATTAAATTATATTAAAAATAATGAATAATATTATTGCCAAAATTTTGTCTCTAAACTCTTACTCTCAAACTTATGATATTAATCATAAAAATATTAGCTTTTCTTCTTTCTTATTTTGACCATTGATGTGACTTTTTAAAAGAAAGTACAATTTCCTTAATATGTTCACACATGATTAGATAAATATATCCCATTGCATAGCAATACCACCATTTCTTTCTCATTCCTCTTTTGATGGACATTTGTGTAGATTTCATAATTATTGTGAATAATGCTGCAATAAACACAAGAGTGCAGAAATCACTGAAATTGAGATTTTGATTACTTTGGATGTGTACCCAGAAGTGAGATTACAAGATAATATGGTAAATACACTTTTAATCTTTTGAGGAACCTTCATATAGTTCTCCATAGTGGCTGTATCAATATACATTTCCACCAACAGTGTATAAGTGTTCTCTTTTCTCCATATCATTGACAAAATTTGTTTCAAGATTGATAAAAATAAATATTATTATTGGTCTCATCATAGACCTAATTCATCAGATTAATTCCCCATTACCTCTCTTTATCCTTCTCTCTCTTCTCCCTCTGTATTAGTAGTCTCTGTTTCACATTCATGACACCTCAATTTCCCCCTTTTCTCTCTAGCTTCTACATAGGAGAGAAAATATAAGACACTTATTCTTCTGAGTCTGGCTTTTATTCCTCAGCATGATGTTCTCCAGTTTTATCCATCAACCTGCAAATGACATAATTGTGTTTTTTGTTATGTTGGATAAAACTCCATTGTGTATATATGCCACATTTTCTTTATCCACTCATCTCCTGGGGGATACCTAGGCTGATTCCATAACTTGGCTATTATGAATTGTGTTGTAATAAACTTAGGTATGCGTGTATCACTAAAATATGCTGACTAATTCTTAGGGATAAATACCAAGAAGTCATGTAGTTGGATCATAGGGTAGTTCTAGTTTTAATTTTTTGAGGACCCTCCATATTTTTTTTCCATGGTGGGTGTACTAATTTAAATTCCAAGCAGTAGTGTATAGGAGTTCCTTTTTTCCCCCACATCCCCACCAGCATTTATTTTTATGTGTATTCTTGATGACTGCCATTTTGGTTGGAGTGAGAACAGATCTCCATGTAACTGTAATCTACATTTCCCTGATTGGTGAACATGTTGAGCATTGTTTTATATGTTTTGTTTTAAAAAGTGCCTGTTCAGTTCATTGTTCATTTATTGGATTTTTTTTGTATTGAGTTTTTTGTGATCTTCATATTCTCGATAGTAAGTCTCTGTCAGAAGAGTAGCCAGCAAAGACTTTTTCTCCCATTCTACAGGGTCTTTCTTCACACTCTTGTTTTCTTTGTTGTGAAGAAGCTTTTAATTTGGTGTCATCCCAATTATGAACTTTTTAAATTATTTCCTTGGATAATAGGAGTCCTCTTTAAAAAGCCATTGCCTGTGCCTCTTTGTTGAAGTGTTTCCCCTGTTTTCTTTGCAAAGTTTCTGATCTTATACCTAGGTCTTTGATCTATTTCAAGTGGACTTTTGTACAGGGTGAGAGACAGGGATGTAGTTTCATTCATTTACATGTGAACATCCAGTTTTGTCAGCACCATTTACAAAAGAGGCTCTCTTATATGAAGGTATGTTTTTGGCACTCTTGTAAACAATCAGGTGACCGTAGATGTGTGGGTCTGTCCCTGTGTCTCCTGTCTATCCTATTTGTCAGCGTGCCTATTTTTATGTCAGTACCATGCTATTTTTTTTGTTTCTATGGCTCTGTAGTATATTTGACATTTGATACTGTGAAGCCTTTAGCTTTGCTTTCTTTTTTCAGGATGGCTTTAGCCATTATGGATCTTTAGCTGTTTGATATAAATTTTGGATTATTTTTTCTATTTCTGTGAAGAGTATTGTTGGCATTTTGATAGGATTGCATTGTATCTGTAGCTCACTTTTGGTAACATGGCCAAAAATATAGCCATTTTGCCTATCCAAGAACATGAGAAGTCTTTCCATCTTCAAACGTCCCCTTCAATTTCTTTCTTCAGTGATCTATAGTTTTTGTTGTAGAGGCCTTTCACCTCCTTGGTTAGAATTTGTTAGTTTTTTTAAAAGTTAATTGTGAATGAAAATGTTTTCCTGAATTAATTATTGGTTTATAGAAAAGCTATATAGTTTTTGTATATTGCTTTTGCATTCTACTACTTTGCTGAATTTGTTTATAAGTTCTAAAAGTCACTTGGGGAAGCCTTTAGGGTATTCTAAGTACTGGAGCATATCATCTTTTAAAAAATAATTTTTAATTATACATGAACACAATATCTTTATTTTTTCATTTATTTATATTTGGTTCTGAGGATATAACCCAGTGCCTTACACGTGCGAGACAAGCACTCTGCCACTGAGCCACATCCCCAGTCCGCATATCATCTTTGAATAGAGATCATTTGACTCCTCTTTTCTTATATGTATTCCTTTTATTTATTTATTTTATCTTGTCTAATTGGTCTGGGTAAATGTCAGATCAATGCTATCTTGAATAGGAATGATAAGAGTAGACATCTTGTCTTGTTTCTGATTTTGGAGGAAATGTTCAGTTTTTCCTCATTCCATATGATCTTGGCTTTGGGTTTTTCATACGTGGCCTTTATTATTTTCAGATTAAGTTCCTTCTATTTCCAGTTTGTTCAGGGTCTTGGTCATGAAGGAGTGTTGAATTTTGTCCATGTTTTTTTCTGTATCCTGAAATGATCCCCGTGATTTTTGTCTTTTATTGTATTTACGCGGTATACAATTTTATTGATTTGCTTATGTTGAACCATCCTTGCATCCTTGGAATGCAACTAACTTGATCGTGGTGTATGATTGTTTTTTATGTTTGGTTTGTGGCTGAAATAAATGGAACAGTCATGAAGAACAAGCCCTTTGATCTGACCCTTGTAGGATGGTAGGATTTGATATATTCAGAAAGGAGCAAAGAGCGGAGAAAAAAAGACACTGGGAAGACAAGGCTTCTATACAGCAAGAAACTCTTTGGCCTGATTGGAAGACATATGAAGAACATTACAGGGGCTTAGTGACAGAAGTTAGAACTAAATCACAAAAGACTCAGCCTGGTCTCCAGGGGGCACAAAGCAGCCCTCCTCCAGCTCCATGTTAGTCCTCTTCTGCTTCTGGTAGGACTACTTCCGGAAAGTTACCATTTAGGACTCCTCATGCAATGCCATCGCCTTATTTAAATCAGACCTGACACCAGACACCTCTCTTTTTTCTTTCCCAAGACATTTCCTTTCTAGCCTTGACAGGATCCACGGCCTCAGAGCAGCCCTAAGCACCAAGTTCCCACTTCTGTGGGTCTTACAGAGAAACTTGTGGTGTGGCTGCGTGCCAGGCCCTGATCCCTTAGCCAGGGGAGCCTGCCTTGTGGGAGTTGATCTGACACGCGGAATCAGGAACGAGGCTCCTCCAAAGGCACTGTGAGGGCCTCAGCGCTAAATTGTACCTGACATTTAATTCCAGCTTTGGGCAGTTTTGTGTGAAACTTGACTTCAGTGAGACATTGATCAGCCCACAACTCTTCATGAATTTTGACACAATCAATTTTCTCCGGTGGATTGTGCGATCATTAGCTAACTTACAGAAAGATCTGGGTCATGCACAGCTTTCTGCAGGCCTCAAAACTGCAGGCATGGAGGAAACGATGAAAAATTGCTGCTGGCACGTGACTGCTCCCTTTCCTGCAAAAACAGAGCCAATATAAAGAGTACCCTCTTCCCTTTTAATCTTATCACTTGAGAAATCTGGGTCTTAGAGTTAAGGAAATCATCGAGTTGATTCAGGAAAAAAAAGGGGGGGGGGCAAAGTTGAATGGAACTCTGCTCTCTCAAACTCTTTTATATAATCATGCTTTCTTGTCCCCAAACTTTCTCAGCTTATATCCCATTGTGATTTACCTAGGACTGTCTAGAGATGTGGGTCCATAGAACTTATTGTGAAGTTTTGATCAACAAATCAATAAGCACTACTTAGTTCATAAAAGCACCCTAACAATCAAACCAGGTTTTTAAGTCAATTTAACCCTCCAATTTTACGTTCAGAACTTTCTTGAAAAACAGGCACAATGGATAACTACTTGTATTCTACAATTCATAAGATACAAAGAAATTTGCTTCTCCCAAAATATGAAGTACACTATCAGAAATCACAACTACATTTGCTCCCAGCTCTAAGCCCAGTGGCCAGGCCAGTGCTTACTATATGGTAAGCACTTGTTAAAATACCATTGAATTCATGAATGAATAATTCAGCTTCATAGTATTGATATTGGAGTATTTCCTGTGGTGAAAGTGTTCCTAGAAGTGTTTCTTAAGAGTCCCCACTAAAAAAGCACATAAATACTGACTTATTTGTACACCTGTATCTGTTAGTGCAGCGTAGCATATATAA
This sequence comes from Callospermophilus lateralis, assembly GCF_048772815.1. NCBI lineage: Eukaryota > Metazoa > Chordata > Mammalia > Rodentia > Sciuridae > Callospermophilus > Callospermophilus lateralis. The sequence continues at coordinate 18,145,872 of NC_135311.1, forward strand.
GTATTTCCTGACCGACTGAACTTTACTTATTCAGTCATTTTGGAATGTGAAATAAGACAAGTCCATTTTCAGGTGAGGAAATAGTCTTAAAGCAATGTCGGATGATCGCCTCTCAAGAGACAGTTTCAATCAACAAGAAGCGGGGTCACCTGACTGCATCATTCCCCAGGAAGCGTGGGTACCATCCACGCACCCAGGGCAATGGGGAACTTTCTGATCACACAAACAGCCCCAACTCACTATGTATCAGTTGAAAACCTCCTAATGAGACTCTTGACTCAGCCTGTTTTCTCTTCCCCCTACCTAAGCCCACAGGTCTTTTTGCCTCCTCATGAGGAAATAGTTCAATCTTGAGTGGGGAGAAGAGCCATGGGGACTGACCTAAATGGGCTTTGCATTAGCTTCTTAAGGAAGGCCGGCACCTTCCTAAGGCAGAACAATCTTCTAGAAACTAAAGAGATAGTCTAGGTTCAGTTGTACCAGGTACTTGGGACTCAAGAGGGTCTGGAACATACAAGGCCTATACAATACATATAAAAATTATATACATATGTAATCTTGTAAATATTTGTGTTCTCCTGTCCCCAAATGTATCCCTACCCCAGAATAGCTCCCAGGAATGTCACATCCTCTGAATTCCTGTAGAATCTAAACATGTCACTTTAATGTGACTTTGCCATTTCTCATTATAGTCACTTATTTTTGTGTTTAACCTTCTGTCACATCCACAGCCTAATTGTGCCAGGGCAATCAGGAAAGCCAAAGAAAGTGCTTGGGTACAGCATCTGGGAGATGTGTGATTTATTGCGGAAACTTACACGAAAGAGATCAGGGCTGCTCCAGGAAGAGTTCAATGGCAATCAGCTGGCAGATGGCATCTCTGTTTCTCGAGGTGCTTCGCCAAGTAGCACCTTTGTCCCTTACATCATTTTGTCCAGTGGTAGATGGCTGGTCAAGGGACAAGTATCCTTTTCCAGTGCCCTTAGTTCTGTACCTATCCCCATTCACAGCGGGTTTTATATGTTAGGCCACAGAAGCAGAGACATCAACAGCATCCGTTTGCTTCTATGACCAACATCCCCAGGAGCAACTGTCCTGGTGTAGATGCAAGAAAGTGGCTTTTCACAAATAACAATCACTTGCTCTAGCTTCCAGTGTGTACAAGAAAGAAACCAGTGTCCTTCATGGTAACATAAATCTCAACTTTCCAGCCTAGGATCGCTCTCAATGTTCCCTTAACTTGAATGGGCATTTTGGGGGGAACATAAAGGGAGCATTCAGGAACAGGATTTTTCTGTCTCCTTTTCTATTGTTTTTTAAATTACAAAGTTTTTATTTCATTCTATGAATGGATATTTCTTTATTGTTCTTTTTAGATATACATGACAGTAGAATGTATTTTGACATATTACATATTCATGGAGTATAAGTTTCCATTCTTGTGGCTGTTCTTGATGTAGAGTTACACTGGTCATGTATTCACATATGAACATAGGAAAGTTATGTCTGGTTCATTCTACTTTCTTCCTATTCCCATCCTCTCTCCCTTCCCTTCATTCTCCTTTGTCTAACCCACTGAATTTCTATTCTTCCTTCCCCTGCCCTTATTATGTGTTCACATCTGCTTATCAGAGAGAACATTTGACCTTTGGTTTTTTGGCTTATTTTACTTAGTGTGATAGTCTCCAGATCCATCCATTTACCAGCAGAATTCATAGAATCATTCTCTTTTATGGCTGAATACTATTCCATTGTGTATAAATACCACATTTTCTTTATTCATTTGTTGAAGGGTTCCATAGCTTAGCTATTGTGAATTGAGCTGCTATGAATATTGATGTGGCTGTGTCACTGTAGTGCACTGATTTTAAGTCCTTTGGGTATAAACCAAGGAGTGGGATAACTGGGCCAAATGGTGTTTCCATTCCCACTTTTCTGAGTAATGTCCATACTGCTTTTCATAGTGGTTGCACCAATTTGCAATGTATGAGTGTGCCTTTTCCCCCAAATCCTTCCCAGCTGTCTTCCTTTTCTTTAGGGATGATGCACTGCCCCAACTCAGAATGCCTTCACAGTTTAATCACACCCATGTTCAGCAAGTTCCCTTGGGTGGAACATCAGGACATATGTTGCAACCAAATCCCACGACAGAATAAAAAGAGCAACAGAATGTGATAAGCTTAGCTAGAAGAGCAAACAGACAAAACAACATAACTCCAGGTAGCAGGAAAAGATTGTAAACCAAGCAGAAACAGCATCAATGCCAAGTTTACCTGTAGCAGTAATATGGGTCTACAACTTATGTAGAGACAAAGACACATTATGATAATTACCAGGGATATACATTGTTGTTTTAATGAGGCATAGGTACCTCTCTGTGCTATAGTCCAGCGCCATTTTACTCTGAAGTACCACCTTCCATATTTGGGTAGTTTCTTTATTCTGGCTCTAAGAGTATTATTTAAGGCAGCAGCAGTGTTCTAGCTAAAACATCAACCTGGAACTCAATGTCAATGTTTGATGCTTGAGGAAAAAGTATGGCAAGTGGGTAAAGGCACCAGGCAGCATGGGTTACTCTATGCCTAACATTTATCATGTCCCAATGAGTCTAGATTGTAGTCAAAGTGGGAAGTATACAGGCTAGGACATAAGGTCTTTTCCAAGAACATTAGCCAATCCAGTTAAAAATCAGGTATGGCTACCCATGACTACCATATGCCCACGACTACCTGAAAGGGTGGGATATGCTCTCATACATGTAGCTTTACTTTTTTTATTTTAAGTATTTAGTGACTTTGAGTACAATGGTTAAGTTATATTGATTGACAGGGGCCCAACCCATATTTACACAGGGTAGAGAGGTGTTACTGCATTGTTTCTATACAGAGAGAAACTTGCTCATTTTTGTCTGGTTTGCACTTAACCACTCCAAGCTTTCAAACACAGTATATTCAGCAAAAGTGTAGCCATAGTCATTTGTTTCCATGCCAAGTAGAAGACATGATGTTTGGTTTCTTTAAAAGAAGATAAATTTACACTCAAGTCCCTAGGTCAGTGGTCCAGCTGTGTCCATTCCATTGTATCAAAGTGGCTGGTTGAAAATGCCCCAGGAGATCAGTGAGAAAGACAGATGGGGCTCGGTGTATAACCAGCAGTTCATTTCATTCTGCACAACTGCAGTGGTGTTTGCCCATTCAGCAAATAAATCAGGGTCTAAGAATTAAACATAAGATATTTTTAGGAGGCAAATCTTGATTATTCAGTGATATCAACTTGATCATTTAGAATAAGAATAGTTTCAGTCTGTGGTCCATCTCCAGGTTTACAATACCATATTTATAGTCCCAGTGGTCTTTGTGGTTTTGGCAAGAGAAGTATGTCAATGGTGGGGTTGTTAGAGACCATAATGAAATGACACATTCTTTTTTAGAAATTAAAAGTCGTGGGTTAGTAACTTTTTCTATTTCTATGTCTTGTTTTAACTCCTTTGTCCCTGGACCTAGGACCTCACACCACCAAGGCCCTACCTGACATTCCCACAGCCAGTAGAATGATGGTTCCCTATGGTGCATTCTGTGGCAGCAGCAACAGCAAATTATCCTTCATTCTATTTGTGGAGTACAGGGGTCCTGCTTAAGCACCATACCTTTAATCCAGATGGCGTCATCAGGTTCCTGTCGACAATAAGCAGGTGCTGGGGCACGTGCTGCAATCATATTCATTGATGGTCCTGATGAACACCCATAGTTGTTTGGTTCACACTGCCAAGGATCTATCTTCCCTGTCTAGTTGCTGTTTTAGTTGGCCATTCGTTCATGCACTTAATCCTGCTTCATCTGGGTTATTAGGGAAAGAGGCAAGGTATTGCAGGTTGTCTCCCTTGAGATAGCCACCTGAGCACACGAGGTGTTGGCCACGGCGGCTTTATGGAACAGGAAGAATAAGAGGCACTTCCACATATCATGTCTGCGTATCTTGGTGGGGTCCCTACTCTTTCACTATGGGACAGAGTTATTTTTTTCCTCTTGTGACCTATCTTTCTATACAGCCATCTCCATGCAATTAGGTCATCTGCTTCCGGATGTTGGTAGAGGAGCATGACTGTGTGCTACCACATGATGCACAGTTTCAAACATGGCAGTTGCTTCCAAACGTTTTACCACTTATTTGTCCCCTTCTATGCCTGTGATTGAATTAATAAAGGAACTCATTTAGCACCCACGGCTGCCATAGAACTCACTTAAACCCATCAGGCAGCTAAAAGCATCCAATTAATAGAGCTGTTCTTGGACCAATGTGCCCAAGACCTATAATTACTCTGTAACTACTTTTGCTTGAGAAAAGCCTTAAGATGCTTAAGTTCTCAATCCCATCAGTTTCCTTACACTAAATCGTAAAATGATTTTAACATGTTGTTAAGTATTGAATGGAGGGACTTTAGCATCTGAATACACCCAAGAAGGTCTATGACTATTTAGGAATAGGGAAAACATAGACTTTTATCATAGACTAGATAAACCTGGACTATTTTGTAGACAACCCAGGGACTTGCAATTTATAAAAGCTGACAGTCCATCATTTGAGCTACCTCTTCTACGTGGGGATAAGACTCAGTAGTTAACATCACATCATCAATATAATGAAACAATACCATGTCAGGTTTGTCCACCAGGCCAAAGTTGCTGCCACCCATTCCATGACATATGGTTCAGCTCTGTGAATATTCTTTGGGGAAGAATATTGAAAGTCCATTGTTAGCCTTTCCACATGAAAACAAATTGCTCCCGGCTTTCCTTATTGGACCCTTTGTGTTCCTCTTTCTTCCACTTTCTGATCCATACTTTGTATCCCTGAATTCTTAATCTTTGTGTGTTTGTTTGTTTTGTTTTGTTTTCCCTATATCAACTATAACCTTTGCAATTCAAGAGCCTCATTTCATTCTCTGATAGAAGTTTCCTTCAGCATTAGTGTCCCAAAGCCACAACTGCCATTACACTACATTTTTTTCTGGCTTTCTGCCTAAAGTTGTTCCCAAATTCAGCAGCAGTTTACTCTCCTGTGGAGATATGCATGTGTGGGTTGGGAGGGGTCAGATCCTCTCACTCTGTCTGTTACTATTGAGTTATGAGTCTGGCCCCTGGTACTGACATCTCAGTCAGCTCATCTAGTCCTCCTTATCTTCTTCTTCTGAGGGGCTAGATTCACAGGGGTCCCACGTATGTAGGTCCCACTCCTCCTGAGTAACCATCTTTCTTACTCTAGTTCATGGTAAACGTTTATCTTTTAACTTAGCAAAGCAGCAGGGTCGAGTTTCCAAGCTCATGTACTCCTCACAGGAGCGAGTCATTAGAGTCGTCCTTACCTGAGTTAAACACGCCCCATGCTCCAGCTTTAATTCCTCCTGCAGTTGCTGATGGGTCTGGGCTTGGGTCTGCAGCTCTGCCTCATTTGCTACTTGCACTGTCATGAAGAGCCCCTGTTCCCAAAGCTGCTGCTATCTTACATAGCTCTTTAGTGTTCTTTAGACCATCTTTCTTGCCCATGAGCAACAGTATTTCCCCTGACCTCTGGGGTGTTTGGAGGACATCACCATATGCACGTGGTGGTGCCCAGGGATGATACTTCTTCCTCGTTAGATGATTTGAAGATAGCATCCAGGTCTGATTTATTACCCTTCCCTCAGATTTCTATACAATATTTGAATTATTTTAAAAATGTATATCATGCTTTTAAAAAATGGGTTTATGATTGAATTTCTAAATTTTGAACTTTCTGAATTTTTCTTTTATAATTCTTCAGTAGTAATCAGAATCCCATGATGCCCAGTTGAGAGCATCCGATGTACAATTCTGATTAAGTTTTTTTTTTCTGCAAATTTATGGCCAATACCTAGTTTCTAAACAAGAGACTTTGCTCTTTTTTATTATTTGGGGATAGGGTGAACCTGTCCCAAACCAAAGAACCTTTTTCAGAATCAATCTTTGTGATGGTGGGCAAATTTCTTAACTTCCCTGAAAGTTCCCTGTTTTCTTCATCTAAAAACTGGTGATTGTTATGGTTTGGATGTGAGGTGTCCCCCAAAAGCTCAAGTGTGAGACAATGTGAGAGGGTTCCGAGGGGAAAATGATTAGGGCTGTGAGAGCCTTAAACGACTCAGTGATATAATCCCTAATAGGGTTAACTGAGTGGTAACTGGAGGCAGGTGGTGTGTGGCTGGAAGAGGTAGGGCATTAGAGGCATGGTTTGGGGGTATATATTTGTATTTGGTGAGGGGAGTGGACTCTCTCCGCTTCCTGATCATCACGGGAGCTGCTTCCCTCTGCCATGCTCTTCCGCCATGACGTTCTGCCCCACCCAAGGAATGGAGCCAGTCTTCTATGGTCTAAGACTTCTGAAACCGTGAGCCTCACATAAATTTTTTCTTCCCTAAAATTGTTCTGGTCAGATCTTTTAGTTACAACAGCAAAAACAGAAAACTGACAAAAATAGTGACGATAACTACTTGGAAGTTTTGATGAGAACTAAATTAGATTATGATTGTAAAATGCCCTAATGCAGTGACCAGCACCTGATATGGAGGCTCAAAAAATGGGAGCTACTTGTTGAATGAGTGATTTGTGGGCATTGTGATCTGTGTTCATACCCTCATTTTTCATTTTTAATAATCCAATTTGCAGTAATTTCACAAGTAAACTTTCATAATCTTAAGGAAAAGAGGATGCCTAGCTTGTGTTGAAAAGCCCTAAAAAGGAATTCATTGCCTGTAGACAGTAATGTACATTAATTTTGCATATACTATTTCCAAGCAGAGGTCTAAGTACTGACATGCATTATTTTTTTTTTAATCATTTACATTGCTATCAAGGGGCAAGTTCTGTGTTAACCCAATTTTAGAACAAAAGAAACCAATGTTTAGAAAGACTATATTACTTGTTTGGAGTGAGCAAGTTGGTCTGAAAAGAGGATATAAAGATCTTTAACCTCAAATTCTGATATCTTAGATCAGAATATTGGTTTATGTTTTTTAGGTATAGAGTTAAGTTTACATTTACACAGTGCTCAATAGTTTAAACAGTGTTTTCATATAATTCTTATTTGATCTTTCCAGCAACTGAAGAGGAAAGTAAGATCTAGAGAAGCAGAGACCTGTTGGGAAAGTGGCAGGTCTGAGCTCAGAATTTCTGATGCCCAGTCTGGGGCTCCTTTTATGTTCTTACAGCTGCAGTCAGGTGCGATGGTTTCTGCCTATAATCTCAGCTACTTCAGAGGCTGAAGCAGGAGTATCACTTGAGCCCAGGAATTCAAAGCCAGTCTGGGCAACATAGACTCAGTCTCAAAGGAAAAAAATTAAAGAGTGTGAGAGAAAGAAAAAAAATTAAATGACCCACAATCTTCAAATATCCTTAATATGAGCAAGTACGATTGAACCTAAGGCTGATCAAGATGAGAATTCTGTTAGTACAATTGAAGATCCTGTACATTTGCTTGTGTGGATGGTGAATGTGAATTGTAAAGAGTTTATAAAAAAGTCTTTTTTTAAAAAAAATTTTTTAATTTATTTATTTATTTATTTATTTATTTATTTTTTTTATTGGTTGTTCAAAACCCTACAAAGCTCTTGACATATCATATTTCATACATTAGCATACATTAGCTTCAAGTGAGTTATGAACTCCCTTTTTTACCCCAAGTACAGATTGCAGAATCAGAATCACCGGGTTTGGATTGATCAAAGCAGCTGACCTGCAAGTGAATATATCCCAAGCTAGTTATTTGGAGTGGACCATACTCTTTTTTTTAATATTTATTTTTTAGTAATAGGTGGACACAATATCTTTATTTCATTTTTATGTGGTGCTGAGGATCTTATCCAGTACCTCACTCATACTAGGTGAGCTCTACCTCTGAGCCACAACACCAGCCCTTGGAGTGTACCATTTTCTTTCAGGTGTGACTTCTTTCACATATTTATCAAGAGAGCTATATCATTACTACACATGCACAGTCTATCTTCACTCAAAAGCCCTGTGGATTTTGAAGAGAGGTTACAAAGAGATGAAGAAAGTAAAGGACAGACTTTGACTTTGGGTTGTTTATAAGCAAGTTGGGAAGATAAGACTAGAGGAAGACAAGCGTACACACATTTTGCCCCCTCTTCCTGTATTCTCTAGGACAGTCTCTTTGCTTATCATCTCCCCTGAGTCCTAAACTTTGGTTCTTTGCTTGCTGTCTCAGGTTTGGCATTGTAATGGACAGGTGTGGAGAGATTTTTTCAGTGCTGGGGTGTACCCCTCTTCACCAGCTTCCTGTCACCACGGATAATTGCCTCAAGGCTTTCTCCCTTTCCTACTGACACCTGAAGAGTAGTCTGCTTCCTCAAGCCACTTATGCATAGCCACATGCCTATGAAATTCTTTGTGAAATGTGCATTTGTTATATTGTCCATTTTAAGCTTATTATTGCTTAAATTTTTACTTTTAATAAGTTATTTGAAAATCTGCAAAAATAGATGAACCCTATAGAAAATAATGAAAGCAAATATCTTGCATTCACCATTCAATTTAAAAACTAGAACATAATCAATTACTTAAAAACTCTCTATATATTCTACCCACCACACCCCGGAAATAGTCACTATCCTGTATTTACTTTTAATATTTTCTTGCCTTTTAAATAATTTCTAACCAATGTATGGATCCCTAAAAAAAAAAAACCCAGACTTTTTAAATTTAGTTTTGCCTAATTCCAAATCTTATGTGAACTGTAGCATTGTGTGTATTTCTTGGTAACTTGCTTCTTCTCCTACTATAAGATTTTTGCTTTTGAAATTCATCCATATATCACTAGAGGTAATTTATCTCAGCCATTTCTATTTTATTTCTATCACACAATTTATCTATGTTATTTTAAAAAAATCAAATCAACATTTGATGTTTTTTGCTGTCATGAACAGCGTTTCATTGAACATTTGTATATGTATCTCAGTATATACATTCAAAAATTATCTTTAGGGTGTGTACCTATGTAATAGTCAAATTTCTAGTCACAAAATAGAAGCATGTTTAACTAGGAGATGTTGCATTTTTCAGAATACTTTCACCAACCCAGATGCCCACTAGCAACAGATGTGAATTCCTTTTCCTTAACAAACTTGCCGCTTCTTGGTGTTTCCAACTTTTCACATTTTTCTGCATATCTAGTGGGTGCAAATTTACATTCCATTATGGTGTTTTAATTTTCTTTTTCTCCTGATGATTAGTGACTTTTGATGTCTTTTCTCATGTTTAACAGAGATTCATGTTTTTCATTTTGTGAAATTGTGGTTCATGTCCTTTTACCCATTTTTTTTTTTAAATGAGTTGATCATCTTTTCCTTTTCAATTTTCTTTTAAGTTCTTTTAATATTCTGGACACTAATACTTCATCTGCTTTATGTGCTGCAAATATCATTGCAGCACATATCCAGCAATAGAATACTGATTTTCAGCTGAATCTATTAACACTCAAGTCAATGATTACCTGCTCCTTCCTAAATGTACTATGAATAAAACACTTTTTTTTCTGATCTGCCACCTGTTTTACATGCTATTTTCTTTAGCATGTACATTACCCTAGCAAATGACATAATTTCATTCTTCTTATGACTGAGTAAAACTTCATTGTGTATATATACATGTTCTTTATGCATTCATTAACTTAGCTATTGTGAATATGCTCTTATAAACATTGGCATACATGTATCACTAAATTTTATGTATTTATAAATGCATTCTCTCATTTAACCCAAAACTGTTATGACAAATATAAAGCTATTTCTGACATTTAGTAGATGAAGAAACTAAGGCATATAAAGGCTCAATATTTTTCCTGTCATAGAACCAAGATGTATATTAGGTAGTGTAACTTTGTAGTCTCACTTTTAACCTTGATGCCAAAAGAATGATGGTTAAAGCATGAATGAAGTCATCCTGAATTGATACTACGAAACTTGTAAATTATCCAGCCATTTCCCATTTGACCTTATTCTTCAGCCAGTCAGTCACCATCTGAATTCTTATGACTTGATCTTTCCCACCTGTGGTCATGCACACATTTTATTTGGATGGGTTACAAGTATCCTACTGTTTCTTTCTGGTTATTTCATGTTTCATTTTCCCAAGAATCAACCCAAGACCAGTCTCTCCCTGTTCTGATCCTTCACTTGTTCTCTCCTGGGGACTTGTGGGAAGTTGGGTGGTTAAAATGGTAATGTAACTTGAGCTTTGGAGCTACAAAGAGCTGTATTTACATAGCTTACCATTTACTAACTCTGACTGTAAGCAAAATATTTAATCACTAAACCTCAGTGTAATATATATAAGGTAGAAATAATAATACCTACGTTGAAGTGTTCTTTAAACTGAATAAGAGATACATATGCCAGTGCCCAGTCTACAGTGGAAGATCCTCTTCACAACTCAAACACTCAATTCATTTTTAAAAACTTTTTTTTTTGTGGGCATACAGGGTGAGGACAACATTAGGTGTAAACAGCAGGTTAATATTGGGTATAGAAGGACTATGTCTGTTGTATGTTGGGGCACCTCCTACCTGGACATTTGATATGGTTTATTTATGATGTGTCCCCCAAAAGCTCATGTGCAAGACAATGGAAGAGTATTCAGAGGTGAAAGGATTAGATTAGTAGAGTTAGGACCTAATCAATGGGTTAATCCACTGATATGGATCAACTGGGTGGTAACTGTAGGCTGGAAGAGTGTGGCTTGAGGAGGTAGGTCACCTGGGTCATTCTTTTGGGGTTTATCTGTTGTCCCTGGTGAGTGGAACACTCTTTCCACTTCTTCTTGCTGGATTTTGAACTGTTTTGCTCTGCCATATTCTTCTGCCATGATATTCTGCCTCACCTTGAGCACAGAGCTATGGAGTTTGCCGACTACAGACTGAACTTCTGAAACCATGAGCCAAAATAGATTTTTCCTCTTTTATGTTGTTCTTGTCAGGTCCTTGGGTCACAGTAACGAAAAAGCTGACTAAAACAACAGTGAATAAATCTGAAAAGAATTTTCTTTCTTGAGTCTCCTTTCTGTGTGTTTATGGAGGGAAAAAAAAACCTAGATAATCTCTGGAATATATATTTTTTTAAGGTTACATAAAACACTAAATCCAAATAATAGCAGTTCCTTTTCTCATTCTTTAGTCCCGAATTTCAGAGCACTCACTCACTTATGATTCTTTAAACAAATTTTGCTGATGTTTACCTCCATATTTGAAAATAATATAGTTTCCCTGCTATTTCTTTGTTTACTAATATTAGACATTACCTATTGACTTCCTTAGGGTAAATGGGGATTCAAATTTTTTTCAAATGCCTTTTCTATTTTCTTTTCTTACAGTCTTCCATATTATAGTTATGTCACAAAGTTTTGTTTAAATTAATATTTGGAATAATTTTCATCATTTCTATATAAATTTTGTTTATCATAAAACCCAGTAGTGTACAAATGTTTGGCAATTTTATATAAATGTTTAATTTCCTGGAGTGAATGATTACATTTTTTAAAAATATAAACTTGTTATTTTGGAATCATTTTAGAGTTACAGAAAAGTTGCAAAGTTAGCATAGAGGGTATATATATATAAATCTAGTTTCTACTAACAGTATTTAATGTTGATATATTTTTAAAACTAAGCAATCAACATTGGGACATTACTATTAAACCCACTCTGGAATGTACTGGGTTTCACTAGGTCTTCCATTATCTTTTCTGTTCCAGAATCCTGCCTAGAGTGCCCCATTGCATTTAGTTGTCCTGTCGTTTTAGTCTCCTTTTGGTATATGGCAGTTTTTCTGTCTTTTTTTTTTTTCTCTTCATGATCTTGATGATTTTGAGGAGCACCAATCAGATATTTGATAAAATTTCCTTCAATTTTGGGTTGTTTGATGGGTTCTTCAAGATGACATTGACTGAGTATGGTGGTTCAAGCTTGTAACCCTGGGTGTTTGAGAGGCTGAGGAAGGAGGACTGCAAATTCAAAGCCAACCTCAGCAATTTAGCAAGGCCCTGAGCGACTCAGAAAGACCCTGTCTCTAAATAAAATAGAAAAAAAAAGATTATATTGTGGTTATAGGTCTTTGGGAAAACCACCAAAGTGGCAAAGTGTCCTTTTATCAGTAGATAAAAACTATTGACGTGAGTAATCACTGTTGATGTGAACCTTGGTCACTTGCCCAAAGCAGTGTTTAACAGTAATTTTTAGTGTAAAGTTACTCTCCCCACAATACTTTCTTGTAGAGGACCACAAACAAGTTAAGATGATTTTAATTAAGTTAAGCTGTGTATAATTACGATGAAGTAACACCAGGGAGCCATTAAGATGATAGATTCCTTAATGACTGACTGCTGTGTCTAGATTATGTCAATTAAGTTAAGCTGTGTGTAATCATTAAGATGATGAGGATTCCTTATTGGTTGACTGCTGTATCTAGTTTATGCCAATTAAGTTAAGCTGTGTATTCAGTTATGTATATATACCCCTGCAGTCCTACAATGAACGGCTCCCACTCCTGCTGTATCAACCTTCACAAGTTGCTCGTCATCCCCCACCCCCATTAGTTTGCCCAGCCAGTCTGCGGCACTTTCTTGTCCTCCTCTTCCTTCTCTTCCTCCTCCTCCTTTTTTTACAAGCAAATCCCAAAGTTCAGCTCACACTTCAGAGGTGAAAGGAAGAAATCTGTCTCCATAAATTGTTATTATTCTACAAAGAAAATGTGTACCTTTTTCCTCATTCATTTATTCAGTCATTTATATCAGCATACAATTATGGATGGTTATTTTATATTTTGAGTTATAATCCAATACCGAGTTATTTATTTTATTGCTCAAATTGTTCCAGCTTTGGCCACTGAGAGTTCCTCCAGGAACTGTGTCCCTCTGATATACCTTCATCTTTATGGTTTTTGATCACTTTCTTACTTCCTGGTACTATATGATGTTTTAGTCTCATCTTGAATTTTTCCTTTTGGTTCTAGCATCAGCCCCTTCTCCATAGGTTTTGGTATCTTTTAATTGGGCATAAGTTAATATTAAAAACTCAGGATTTGATGTGTGATTGCTTTATTTGCTTAGGTTTCCTTGTCTATCTCTTTTTTTTTTTCTTGGATGTTCCAGTGGATCTGCCAACTGCATTTTAATTTTGCTTCCAAAAGCTCAATCACATAAACTGTCAGTTACATTTCTCTTTAGATACCAGTCTCCAGAGTCATCTGTCCTCTTGATTCCTCTTGGTTCTTGGTCAAGACCTGCTTCACTACTGTCTTTCTGGACTTTTCTACCCTGTCATAATAGGGCTTGTTGTGATTTACTAAATTAGAGTAGAACTTTTATTTTCTGGATCCCAAATACCACTGCTTTTTGGTTTTACTGGAGTATATATTACTTAGCTGGGTAACATTCTTAGTATCTAAACTTAAAAAGAAAACATATTTACCTGCAGTTCTGAAATTATATTTATTCTATCCTCACACCAGATGGACAAATTTCTTGTGCATCTAAATGTTTAAGACATTATTCTATTTTCCTATATTTTTGTAGTCACTGCTGGGTAGTTCATCTGACGTCACTCTGATTTGTTATTGCCATCTCTTTTTTTCTTGCCATGCTTCTGATTTCTTCCTGATTATATGCCATTTTTTTTTAATTTGTTTTAGTTACACATGACGGTACAATGACCTTGACATATCATACATTTGAATCAGATGGGATATAATTTCTCATTTTTCTGAGTGTACAGGTTGCAGAATCACATTGGTCATGCAGTCCCATATATACCCACAGCAATAATAATGTCTATTTTATTCTGCTGTCCTTCCATTCCCCCCTTCTCCTGCCCTCCCTTCTCTCTACCCAATCTAATGTGACCCACTTCTTTTTTTTCCTCCCTCACATCATCATACATGTATTCTGTATAATGAAGGGGGTCTCCTTCCCTCTTCCATGCAATTCCCCTTTTCCCCCCCTTTCCCTCCCACCTTTCTTCCCTATCTAGAGGTAATCTTCTTCTCATGCCCTTCCTCCCTACCCTATTTTGAGTCACCCCCTTATATCAGAGAAGACATTCGGCCTTTGTTGTTTTGGGATTGGCTAACTTCACTTAGCATAATCTGCTCTAATGCCATCCATTTCCCTGCAAATGCCATGATGCCTTTTAACCCATAATACTGAATTTTTCAACCCTAATAAAGTGTAGGATGGGGCTTCTATTTTGGATACTTCATCTTTAAGTTCTGGGGAATTTAATAGTTGTATTTTCCTACTTATCTACTTTCTGGTTTTTTTTCTTTTTTTTGAGTTACTACTTGTTAAATGTAGCTTCTGAATTGGTCACTTTTCTTTCATAGTCTGACTTATTATTTCCCGTGTTTTGTGGGGTAGTTTCTTGATCTTATATTCCAACCCTTTTATTTAAATACTTACATTAACTTTCTTAAAATTTTTTTTTTTTAAAATTCTTTCAACTTCTTTTTGTTCACTCAGTTTCCCTTCCAGGGCATCTTGCTTTCATTTTATAGATGCATTATCTTATCTTTGCTTTCTGTGTATACTGGTGGTAATATAGCATTCTTCCATGCACTAGATGGCTGGATTGTTTCTACACTGAAAGTGGAGAATCACTTCCAGAATTTTTGATGTATTATTTCATCATTTTCTGGCATTAGTGGTTATTACTTAGTCATGTGATATCATTCTGATTTCCAGGTTTTTAATTGTGTGTGTGTGTGTAATCTGTTTTTCTCCTCTCCACTAGAATCTCTTCTTTATCTTTGGCATTCTGATATTTGTCATACTATGCCCTTTTCATTCATAGTTCAGAGAACATACTAGAACACACATTCAGATTGAAGTCCTACCTATGGATATAGATAATAGTGATTTCTAAATTGTATGGAGTGCCCCTAGTGAATTAGACACTGCATTAAGTATCCTCTTTCACTAATATGTACCCCAAACAATCTAATGAGGTAGGTACTATGATTATCACTGTTTTAAAGAGCAGGAAACTGAGGTATAAAAAGGTAAAAACCTGTCAAAGATAAAAGAAAGGAGAAAGGCAAGAACTTTCCGGTTGTAGATTCCATGTGTACACAGATCACTTGGAAGTTGCTCTCTCATCAAAGTAGTTTTGCAGATCCTTATTATAATGGTGCAGTTTATAGTTGAATTCCCAGACATTAATCTTAAAGCTGGTATCTTGATAAGGAATGAGGCCTGAAAGAAGCACTTAATAGAAAAATTTAAATTTGATGCAGGTATTAATGAAGAAACACTGCATCTTTAGGCCAAAAAAAAAAGGAAATGATGAATTTGGTATTTGAAAAGATTATCTTCAAAAACCTATGTCTTTCTGGTCCCAGGAAACTTAAGTCTCTCTGGTACCAGTAGCTGTGGCAAAGAGGCCAATGGGAGCCGAGTTCTCTCTCATCTTGCTTCCTAAGTGAGGCCTCTAGGGTTGCTTAGAAAGGTTATGCCAGCAACTCAACAGCCAGTTGGAGAGAGACCTGAATATTTATTGAGATTTACTCAGGGGTGAGTGAATTCATTGTTGTGGAGATAATTTTGTTAGAATCTGAGGATTCTACGGAGTGGGGATCTGGGAAAAATATTGGAAAGCAAACCAGTTCAGTCATGTGTGACATGTTTTTAATAAATTGTCATCCAACTGGAGTGATCGGCATTCTGTAGTAAAGTGTTTTGAACATAAGTCAAAATGATGAGGGAGTTAATGGCACTTCTCTAAATAACCTTCTGAATTATCCAAAATAAGCATTTACACACAGGCACTTAATTCTGAGTAATTAATGTCTGTCGGGAGAACCCAGCGGCTTAATGAGGTGGGGTGCAGCGGGGGCACTCTGAGTCACTGGAGAACCCCAGAGGGCTGGCTGTGAACATAGGCCCACAGCTTGCCAGGGTTTTAGTAATAGCTGGAACATTTTTATAGGCGCATCACTATTGAGTTCCAGCCTAAAGGCGTATCGACTCTAGGCAAGTTTTCCTCTACTCTATTATATTGCAGATATAAATGCATCTTTAGATTAATTGTGACAATCAACTCCTACACCCTGCACTGGCAAAACTTTTGAGAACATAATGCTTAGCAGTAGATTAGAGTTGAGCTGAGAGAGAGAGAGTTGGCCTAAAATTCAAAATCATCAAGTAGAATATTTTTTTGGTCTCCCTTGGTGGGGTCATTTGTCTCCCTTTTAAATCATCTTGTGGCATGCTTCCCAGCCTCCAAAAATTTCATCTTGATCTGGGTTCCTGACAAGAGAAATACTTTAATAGTTTACCAATAATAATTACTGAGTTAGTATTACTCCAGGATATTCTACCCAAGAGTATTTCCACTTAAGATGCTAAGTAGTAGAGGAATTCAGGGGAATGATGCAGAATCTCAGGCACAACATTCATTCATGGAACATCAATTGATGCTCTGCTGTGTGTCAGATGCTGGAGAAACAAAGATTCATAAGATATGGCTGCAACCTCTGAGATGTTCACCGTCTCATAAGTGAGACAGAAACATATAAAACTAATTCTATGATAGGTTAAGATCAGTTTCCATCACAGAAACATGATGAGGTGGTGATTTATTACATAGGGAGTAGGAGGCTGAAGTGGGGGAAATCAGGAGAGTGGAAAAAGTGACATTTGAGTTAAATAGTCTATGAGGCTAATAACAACGGGGGAGTTTAAGCACATACAACGTTTAGAAGGTGGAGCTGATTGTCCTCTGGGAGGTAGGAGAACTTTCAACTTCTGTACTCCTTTGGACTCTGTTGAATCCTATCAGGTGGGTGAGCTCTTACTCTGCCTGCCCTAAAGCAGCACTGAGCTTGGCAAATCCAGAAACTGACAGCAGGCAGAAATGACAAAGAGCAGGAGGTGTTTTACTCAGCTCTCTCTAAGGGAAACAGCAATGTCCATAACATTTAAAAAATGTTGGGAAGGATACTCCCCACCCTTATAAGTCCAGATTTATTAAGTGCACTAAAATGATGCTTGCCAAAAGGAAACAACTGGAGAATTTTTTTTTTTTTTGGAGCCAAGGCGGGCAGAATATGCAGTGATGAGAAGTTGGAAAGCAGTATTATCATTTTCCAGACTGGCTTTCACTTTGTTCCACTTCAAGCAATGGCCACCTTGGTCCAACACAAAATTTAAAAAAGACCATAGCCAGACTTTGTTCCAAATGAGAAGATGGAAAATCACAAATACAATAGAAGTAAGGAAATCCCTCTGCAAGTCTCCTTGGCAAGAAGAGGTGGAGGAGCGGGGGATGCACTTGGGAGGAGCCAGTGGCCACAACAGTTAACACCTTTGTGTGATGGCTGAGAGCATTGTTGGAATGCACAATGGTTGATTATTCTTTACTTCAGAACTGATTACTTACTGGCCTAATTATTTTAGTGAACTGAGTCCTTTCTCCTATGTCTGAGGCCGCCTCCAGGGGTATGAAGTGGTGGTGGTAGGTGCCCAGAGGAAGAGATGGCTGTGACCTTGAGTTTTGTTGTTTGTGATAAACAGATAGTGTCTATAGGAAAGCAAATGTAGAATCTAAAATGTTTTATCTCCTGCTGCTATAACTGCTAAATATAGAAACCCCACAGATGACTTATTTTTTTGATTGAATATTATTGAGAGTTTCTGAGGAAAAACATTATTGCTCATAAACATAACCTGTATGCCCATCTATGCTTGCCAAAGCCAAGCATAAATTATTTTCTATTGGCAATTATTTTGTTGAATGCTTTCCTTATGTTTAGTTTTTCTGGATGCTTTATTTATTAAAAAAAAAAAAAAAAAAACACAATTTCTTGAGTACCCACCATGTTTAAGCACTATTTTTACCACTTAAAATGCTGCAAATAAGAATGGGAAATGGCTGGAAGGATGAGAAGTTATACTCCATTTATGTGTGATATGTCAAAATGTATCATACAGCTCTACTGTCTTGTATAACTAATTAGAATAAATTTTTAAAAATGGGAATTGGACTTTCTTTTCAAGGACACTGTGTCTAATAGGGAGATATGTATAGAAGAAGACAGGAAGAGTCTCGTGCCTGGATAGGATCGTAGTTACTGTGCACAAGATGTCAGATGAGAGAAGAATTCACCCATGGTGCTCAGAAGCAAGTGCGGAGAAAGGGCTTCCTTTGTCCTTCAAGGTGCCTTGGGTGGGCATTGATGGGAACTGAGAAGGAAGATCATTTCAACGCAGTGTAGACTGGTGTAAGTAAGGCCAAGACCTAGTAAAGGCCAGGGTGAGACCAAGGCAAGGACTGAGCAACGACTTCAGGGAGCAGCCACCCAGGGGAGCAGTTGGGGCCGAGAAATTTGCTAAGGATATTACCAAGGGAAGGAACAGTCCTCAAGGACGATCAATGCCAATTTAATAATGAGGACACGGTTTTGAGAAAAAAAGAAAAAGACGTTTTATTGCTTTGCCAGCAAAGGAGAAACACAGGGAACTCCTGTCCCAAAGGCTGGGATTCTCCCTATCAGGAGGGACAGGGGGCTTTTAAAGGAACTTCAAGGGTTACATTCAGGGTGTGCTCTGGTGGGGGGTCCCAGGGAGTCCTGATGGAGGGTTAGGATTCACTTGTTAATTTGGGAGGTGTTCACTTCCCAGATCCTCAGCAGCCATCTCCTGCCTGTAGTGGGTGTGTTCAAGGGCAGTTAACTAGGGGAAGAAAACTTTAACACGGTCTCTGTAACTTTGTTAGGGAGAGGGAGAGGGAAGAAGAAAGAAAAAAAAAACATTAAAAAAAAATAGGCCTTAGAGCAATGAGGGCTACTTTCAGAAGGTGAAGGGACGACTGTTATGACAGTATCAACAGACTTCAGAAGGCCTGGAGCACTAGTTCAAAGAATTTGAACTTTGTGAATTTTGTGTTCAAATAAGTAGGAAAAAAATTATGATATGTATGTAGGATACACATACATATGTATATAAAGTTTATATGTATGAAGTTTCTCTCTATATATACATATTTATTATTATTTCATTGGAATAAGTACATTTAACATGAGATTTATCCTCAATGAATTTTCAGTGTACAATGTAGTATTTACTTGCAGGCACATTTTGTACAGTGGCTCTCTAGAATTTATTAATCTTGTATATCTGAAAGTTTATAGCTCTTGATGAGCAATTCTGTTTCTGTCTCCTCCAGTCGCTGGAGATCACCATCCTACTATTTGCATGGAATATCTTTTTTTATTCTTTCATTTTCAGTATATTTGTGTTTTTCAATCTAACGGGAGAACTTTTTAGACAGAATGTAGCTGGACTGGATTTTTTTTTAACCACTTTGTCTTTTGATTGAGAAGTTTAATTATCTACATTTAGTAGTTACTGATAAAGAAGGACTTAATTATGTCACTTTGCTATCTGCTTTTTTATTTGCCTTATAACTTTTTGTGCCCCCATTTCCTGCATTATTGGGGTGTGTGTGTGTGTGTGTGTGTGTGTGTGTGTTTAGTTGAGTTTTTGATTGGAAAAGAATTCGACATTTTACTATTTCCTTTTGTATAAATTCTACAACTACTTTTTTATAATTATTATAGGGTTACATTTAGCATCCTAAAGTTCTAACACTCTGAATTTATAGCAGTTTAATATCTATGACATACAACAAATGTGCTCTTTTATAGCTCTGTTTCTATCCCTCTTTGTTGTTGATATCACAAAATTACATCTTTATCATACCATTGTTTGCCTAAAACATAAATTTTTATATTAAACATGTATTAGTCTTTTAAATTATCTAGAAAACAAAAATGTGGCGTTACAACGCATTGTTAAATACTGTGCTTTTTAATTAACATCTTTATTTTTTTATGCAGCCTTGAGTTCCTTTTAATTTACCTTGTATTGTTCCCTTCAGCATTTCTTGCAAAGCAAATCTAGTGGTTATAAACTGTTTAGCTTTGTTCATCCAGGAATGGATTACTTTGTTCCTCACTTGAATCCAGGGCCTTGTGCACTCTATCCACTGAACTATATCCCCAGCCCTACTTTCTTCCTCATTTTTTAAGGACAGTTTGCCGGATATAGGATTCTTGGTTGACAATTTTTTTTCTTTTAATATTATGACTATATTGGCCCACTGTCTTGTGTCTTCCAAACTTCAGGATGCAAAATCTTCTTATGATTTCATTGAATATTCTTTGAATGTGACAAGTTCCTTCTCTCTTGATGGTTTGATTTGGAGTGGGTCACTTCAAGTTCATCTTACTTGGATTTTGAGATTCTTGGATGTTTGTAGTTAAGTATCATCAAATTTGGGAAGCTTTTTGTCCTTATTTCATCAAATATTCTCGTTTCCTTTCTCTCTCTCCCGCTTTCAGACTTCTACAATGTGGATGTTGACCTGCTTGATGGTATAACACAACTTCTTTAAGTCTATTCACTTTTATTGAATCTTTTCTCTTTCTGTTCTTTAGACTCACAAATTTCCATTTTTTAATCTTCGATTTCACTGATTCTTTCTTCTCTCTGCTCAAATCTACTTCAGAATCTTTCTAGTAAATTTTTCAATTAACTTATTGTATTGTTCATTGGTAGAATTTTTTTGGAGGGGTTTCCTTTTAGTTTTTTTAAAATTAATATTACATTTTATTCTCACAACATTTTCTTGACTTTTTCATCTTCTTTTGTTCTTTAACCATCTGAAAGATTATGGTTTTAAAGTCTTCATCTAGTTTATCTGCCATCATTTCTTTTGGGAAAATTTCTGTTGAATTATGTTTTTTACTTTGAATAGGCCATACTTTCATATTTCTTTGTATGCTTTTGATCTTTTTGTTGAAAAAGAACACATTTGAATTGATTTATATGGTAACTCTGGAAAACAGATCCTCCCCCCTCCCCAGGGCTTCCTCTTTTCTTCTTATTATTACTATGGTTGCTTTTTAAAATTGTCCTTGTGTGGAGATTCAGTTTAAGGTACAAATTTGAAGTCTGCTCAGGTCTTTTTGAGCCTTTTTCTGAACATTCATGATCACTTCCTAATTTTCTCTGTATGCAATTGAATGTTCTGCTCTTTAATGTTTTTCTCCCAAAAGAGAAAAATGAAAGAAAGGGGGAGATAAAAGATGCCATCCCTTTAAATCCACTGGACGTCACTTCAGCTGGAGAGAAAGGGGCTTGAAACAATGGAGACAGCTTACCTTTCTGCTAGTACCTCTTTCTCAGAAAGCAATCAGAAATGGCAGTCAGGATACAGACCTCCAGTATTTAGAGGATAAGGTCTGTATTGTTCCCCTGTTTCCTGAATGCTGTTTGTGAGCTGCTCTGGGAACATGTGTAAGCTGTTGTCATGGAGTTGGTAGTGGAGTGTACGTTCTATTATTGCACCGAGAGCTGAAATATACTGAAATAAACTATGATGTTTTTACTACCCAAGCCTTTCCCTGGCAGTTCTGAGCCTTAAATAGACTGTGGTGTTTAAAATAGTTATTTCAGACATATTCTTCCAGTGCAAATTCCTGATGCCGCCTATTCCACCATCTTCCTAGAATTCTTTCCCTCAGATTTTGTTTGTATGGAAAAGACTTCATCTGTCTTTCATTTTTAAAGAATACTTATTCCAGGTTTTATATTTTGGTTGACAATTTTTTTTGAGTAATTTGAATAGATTATTCTTTTTTCTGTCCTGCAAAGTTTCTGCTGAAAAAAAAAAAAAAACCTGATAGTATAAGAGAGGTAAAAAATTACTTTTCGGGGCTGGGGATGTGGCTCAAGCGGTAACGCGCTCGCCGGGCGTGCGTGGGGTGCAGGGTTCTATCCCCAGCACCACATAAAAATAAAGATGTTGTGTCCACCGAAATGATGATGAGGATCGAATCCAGGGCCTTATGCATGCAAGACAAGCACTCTACCAGCTAAGGTATATCCCCAACCCAAAATTCTTTTTGTTCATGGCTTTTGAAAATTTGATATAATGTGTCAGTGTGAATCTTTAGCTTCATCCTGTTTGGGATCTTTTAAACTTTCTGTGCCTGACTGTCCATTTCTTTTTCTATTTTGTATAGTATTCAGCCATACCTTGGAATAAAACTTTTGGTCATTTCTCTTTCTTCTCCATTCTGAACTTTATAATGCACATATTGGCCTGCATTATCGTATCCCATAAATACCTTAAGCTTTGCTCACTTTTTTCTTCTTCTTTTTTCTTTTTTGTTCCCCTAACTAGATAATTTTAAATGACCTGT
Source organism: Callospermophilus lateralis (assembly GCF_048772815.1). Classification (NCBI taxonomy): domain Eukaryota; kingdom Metazoa; phylum Chordata; class Mammalia; order Rodentia; family Sciuridae; genus Callospermophilus; species Callospermophilus lateralis. Next base: position 18,168,151 of record NC_135311.1, read on the forward strand.
CTTCACATTTTCTGATTCTTCTACTTGCTTTAGCCTATTGTTTAATCCTTTGAGGTTTTGATGTTCAATTATTGTATTCTACAACTCTAAGATTTCTGTTTGTCTCCTTAAAAGGTTTTTCTCTTTGTTGAATTTCTTTTTATTGGTGATATCTTTCATTTCTCTTTTTATTTTTTTAAAATTAATTAATTTATTTAATTTTAATTAGGTAAAAATGACAGCAGAATGCATTTGGATTCATTGCACACAATTGCAGCACAACTTTTCACTTTTCTGATTGTACACGATGCAGTGTCACACCATATGTGCAGTCACATGTGTACCTAGGTATGATGTGCATCTCATTTCAACATCTTTCCTGCCCCCATGCTCCACCCCACCCTTTTCTCCCCTTTGCCCCATCAAAGTTCCTCCATTTTTTCTATGCCCTCCATCCCCGATTATGGATCAGCATTTCAGCATTCACTTATCAGAGAGAACATTTGGCCTTTGTTTTTGGGGGATTGGCTCACTTCACTTTGCATGTTATTCTCCAACTCCATCTATTTACCTGCAAATGCCATAATTTTATTCTTTTTAATGTCTTTGTTGAAATTCTTACTTTGTTTTGGAAAGTCCTCCTGAGCTCACTAAGTATTTCTATAGTGGTTATTTTGTATTTTCTATCAGTAACTCATATATCTCCATTTCATTAGGAGTGGTTTGTGAAGCTTTATATTGTTCCTTTGTTTACATTATATATCATGTTGTTTTCATTTTCCTTGACTCTTTGTGTTGGTATGCATCCATTAGGAAAAAATTTGCCAATTGCAATCTTCATTGCCTCATTCAGGAGAAGACCTTCACAAATTGGTGTGGCCAGAGCTTCTGCAACCCTCTAAAATCTCTGCTACTCTACATTGCCATGTTTGTTCCTAATGACCCCAAGGTCTCTCAATATGCTGGATCCTGATGGCACATAATAGGCACCTCAGAAATCAATCCTTTTGATATTATCCAGAGAAATTGGAACATCAAATGTGTGGTCTAACAATTTCCCTCCCCAGGGAGAAAATGGGAACTTGAGTTTTAAGCTCTCTCATTTTTCATTTGCTAGGAGGAGAGGCTGTGACAAGTGCTTGTATCCTAGTTTAAAGCATCTTTATTCTCAGTGGCCCTTAGGTATCTATAATATGTCAGTTCATGTCAGTGATTCTTGACAGGCAAGACAGAAGCCAGTCCCTTGTCAGTACCTGGCAAAGCTGCAAAGTTAGATATGTGTTTTAATTCTTCTCCTCTTCATTGAGAAGCCGAGATCAGGAATATTCCTTCCTAATTGCGTATTTTTGTGTTAGGAGATGGGTATTTTGATGAGAAGGGTCTCCAGTTTTCCTACTGACCTTAATCTAGCTTTGTTTCCCATTTATACAGGTGCAGGAGACTCTCAACTAGTGTCCAGCTTTCTCACAGAGGGTGTTCTATACATTGCTGAGTGTGAGTGAGCCAGAGTGTCTTGTGTTGGGAAGGAGAACCTGAGACTTCTTGTTCCTCAACTTTGCGTATGGAATAAAAATGGAGTTTTAAAATAAGTCACTGGCATAGTAAAAGAGATGATTTTTGGGCATTTATCAAACATGAGTGTGATAGTACTTACTAAAAAAAGTATTGATGCAAATGAGCTACATGTAGGTATGTGTACCAGAAATTTTCATTCTTTTTATTAAGATAAGGTCTTAGAAATGCTTTTATTATACAAATCATTAGGGATGATTTGTGCAGAGTATTTTTACTTTTCTCTCCACATAATTCATACATGCACCTAAGCATCCATCCATCTAAATATTATCTCAAGGAAATTAATATTTTTCTGTGTGTCCAATCTGTTCTGTCTACCCCAGTTTCTAAAATCTGTAAAATGGATATATGATTTCAAGAAATTTGTATACATAGAAAAAATAGTACCTGGTTCCTCTGATCGACCTTGAAGGGAAAAAATCAAGTGCCTAGTTGAAAGTTTTCCTGACTTGAATGACTCAAATTAACCATATAAAGAACAGATCAACTTTTGGCTTTTGGCTTGGAATTGAACCAAGGAAAATCAAGTCAATTTCTAAAGTCTCTATTTAAAGAGAAAGTAGTATTTTAAAACAATGTTGGCTGTGGTAGAAATTATAGATTGACTGAAGTTAGCCAAATTATCAGATTATCTATTTTTATTCAATTTTCCCTGTGTAGACATTGTAAATTTTTTAAAAAATCTTATTTAGAGTTAGAAGAGCTCTTTGCTTGACTTTCCATCTGTGCAAATAGTTATGTCTCATGATGGTGACATGGTCCTTTATGGGTCAATGGTCTCATAATGTCTTCTCTATCCTCCAGCAAACTCCAGGAACATGACTGAGATCTGATGTGTCCTAAGGTCAGAACCTGGATCTGTTGTCTTTCCTACCTATATTTACTTCCTACATTTTCTCTTCGAAGGTGATTTGAAGCACTCTCTACATGGTGAAGACTCAAATTTATGTCACCAGTATAAACCTCTCCTCAGAAATTCAGAGCTATAAATCTGTTCATCTACCTGACATGTCCCTTTGGATGTGTAAAACACGTTTCAAATATGACAAGTTCAGCTGTTTTGTTTCTTTTCTTGAACCTTACATTTCCACACAACAATTTGAATCTCTGTTCAACTCTTTGGCCAGAACAAAAATGTTGTCTTTGTCCTTGTTTCTTCTCTATCTCCCCTTAATTAAACCCATTAGCAGACTCTTACAGTCTACCTCTGGGCTCTTTACAGAATTCTTACCACTTGCACAGCTGCATTTTAGTTTAAGCCATCATTGTGTCTTGCCTGGTTTACTGCAGTGCCATCTCTAACTGCTCTCTTTTGCCCTGCACCCGTGAAGTCTTTTTTAACTTAGGAGGCCGGGTGACTTGCCCACATAGAATATGGCTGCAGGCTTCTCATGTCTTTAATATAACTTTCTTGCTCTGCAGAGGCTACCTACCATGCTCAGTTCTGGTTGACACATTAGGCCTGGATTGGTGTGGCTCTGTGCCCGGAGCAATCTGGTTTTATTCACTAACAGCAGCTTACAGTTTCATTTGTACCATTAGAGAAAAATGTATGGAACTTCCCAAGCTGTATAATGCTACAGCATGTGAAAGGACTGTAGCATTCCATTCAGAGCCTTCCACTTGTGACCATCTAGAATTTAATGATCCCTCATCCATTTCATTGAGGCAGGGCTAAGGAATGGGTGGATAATTGCAAAAGCCCAACCTTTGCTGCTCATTGCTGTTTATTTAGACACATATGAACACTGTAATTGTCTATTAGTCATATTTTAAAACAACGTTGATGGTGGTAGAAATTGTAGATTGACTGAAGTTAGCCAAATTATCAGACTACTTATTTTTATTCAATTTTCCCTGTGTAGACATCTGTGACATAGGATAATTAAACCTATTTTTTTTTTCTGGCAGAGTCACCAATGCTGGAAAGTTCTCTTGATATTTATCCTCACAGATAAGATGACATTTGCTTCTCATGTATTTTAATAAACTCTGTCAATGCCAGGTGTGGCATGTAGCCCCCCTAGATTCACCTAGCTGTGTGACTGCAGGTATTAACTCTGGGACTATATCTGTCTCCATCACATTTACCATGAGCATTTTCCTACTTAGTTTTCAGAGCCCCTCGAGGTGTGGTGTTAGTTGCAGGACATAGAAGCTGACAGGAGAGTGAGTATCAATCAATCAAATATTTATTGAGTGCTTACTACGTGTAAGGCACTGTGCTAAGCTGGGTTTAAGCAGAGTATTAAGAGGAATTGAAAGAAAAGTGTGCTTTTTTTTTAAGAAGTGCTCTGAGGCTCAATGTTAGACGGAGGGGGAAAGTTGAGTAGAATAATACTTTTCCAGACTGTGGAAAATGGTGAATTGGGTTTTTTCATCTCCCTGTTTTATATGTATTTCTCTTTCTTGATACCTTGTTCCTCACATCTTTTCCTATTTCCCTAGGCCTTTCATATCCTCCCAGAACCAGCACGATTTTTCCTTAGCTGTACTTGGACCTTCAAGTTGCTCTTACACATATCAGACATCTCATTTCTCTGATGCCAAATGCCATCCTTCTGGGTTACAACCTGCTCCCTTCTCTCATTTATATATAAATGATAAGAACCCCATCTGATGCAATTATTTACCAGGGCCACTTACAATTTAATAGGCATCTTACCCATGACAATATTTGCCTTTTGAAAAAACAAAACCCCAATCCTCTAATGATGGCATTAAAATTATTCGAGCAGATTAGAGAGGGAGATTTGTTTTTTAGGTAAGTATGTATTTCTGGAATCCTTCAAATCACACTTCTGTTGGCAGTCACCTATTTTGTTCTGAGGGTAGAATTAACCCTATTCACTACTCATTTACTTTTTTCCTCCCATGGATTCAATTTAAAAGGAACTTGCAACTGCTTAAATTACCTAATTTCCCTTTCACACTTTCTTTTAGCAGGTTGCTGAAAAGGAAAAAAAAGAAGTTTGCAGTTTAGACTTCAAGAACTGAGAGTTCCTTTTTCATTATTTTTCACATTTGCTAGATACATGTTGATGGGCAGGTGATTGTTTCTTTAGATTTTCAACAAATTACACCTGCATTTCCTAAATCAGAAGTTATCTGATGGAGGTCTAGCTGAAAGTATTGGTGGGATTTTAGATAGATTTTTTTTTTCCAGACTAAGATGCTCTGTTCAAAAATTGGTTATAAGCTTAGATACAAAAACATAGGCTACTTACATGAGGGATGAGGTCAACAGTCACCCAGAAGGATGGCAGCCTGAGCAGTCCTGCATAGCCGAGAGCCTGTAGGACAAAGCCCTGCAGAAATATGTGTGCAGGTCTATAGGCCTCCCCTGACATTTCTTGTGTGCTCAGTTGGAGCTCCGTGAGGAATAAGAATGGAGGAGGGGGGCCTGGTGGCTCATGCTGGTAATTCCTGGCACTTGGGAGGCTGAGGGGGATTCGAGGCCAATCTCAGCAAATTATGGAGACCTTGTCCCAATATGAAAAGGGCTGAGGATGTAGCTCAGTGGTAAAATACCGCTTGGTCCAATCCCTATTACCCCCCAAACCCCCCAAAAAAGAAGAAATAGAAGAGGGGTCACTCTGTGCTCTTCTGATTGTGAAAGGAAATCTCAAGGTGCAGAAAGAGTCAAGGGCAGCCTAGTTCACAAGAAGGAAAAGTCCTAACTAAGGAATTAAAGGAAGCAAGACATTAGAGGTTTTGATGGAAACTGAAAATGTTGACTTCTTATAACTTCACTCTGCCACTCTGCTGTCATTCTGAAGCCCAGAAACCTAAAAAGGAAGACAAACCAAGCTGGAGATAAGCAATGTCAGGAACAGGAGAAACGGCTTCCCTGAGAGAAGGTGAGGACCAGAGATGATGATAATAATAAGCAATTTAGAAAGGTAATGATAAGCAACTGAGCGTAGAAGACATGAGCACAACTAGGTGATATTTCTTTCCTCGGGGTCTTTCAGGTATCCTCCTTTAAAATTATTTGAATTAAAGTGATTTTTTGAAAGCAACACTATCATTTGAACTTTGGTTTTTCTCCTTCTCTGGGCCACACACTGCGGTGATGTTGGACCTAGACTCCCACTAATGGAGAAACTTTTCCTTTTATGGCAGCTATGAATTAGTGAAATAGTGACACAAGAGGCAGACAACACATATTTAGGTTTGCTTTGTGACTATAGCCAGTAAATGATAGTGAGACACAATGCTCCAAGCCAGAAGGGCTGGTGGACACATTTTGGATATAAATTTGAAAAATTCAGAGCCTCTTAGTTAGCTAGAAAAACATCCTGGCATCCTGGTATTTGTGGGTTTGCAGATGCCTGGAACTGACTGTATTTGTCCCCTTGCAGGGTGGTCAAGGCTAATGTCATGTATATTAACAAATGTGTTTTTCATTCTCTTCTAACAATCTTCTTGAGACCACAAACTCAGACCACAGGTCAGAAATCAAGACAAGATTCCGAATGTGTGTGCAACTGGCTTAGAGGCATACTGCACTTGGAGAGGCCAATTGTTTTTTTCGATTGAGCAATTAAAGGAAATTTCACCAACATGGCCAAAAAAGAGGCAGCTCCAGCAGACCAAAGGCTAGCTGAGAGAGTTCGTACCTTAGGTGCTTTTTAATTTTAAATGTGTAGACTTCTTTATAAGTTTGTTTGCAACCTTCGTGAGTCTTTTACCCTCATTGCTTGAATTCAGCTTCTCTATAGTGCTGCTTCATGTATGTTAACTATTAATTGAGAGAATCTGCTCATAAACATGGTAGAGAAGAAACATTATTCTCATAGGTTTATAGGGATTACTGGATGTGCTCAAAGTAAGCAAGGTGCTAGACACCATTCTTGTAATATAGCAGGTAGTCAATGAATAGAACAGAAATAATTTCTTTTTTACCCTTTTGCTCTTATCTTGCCTCCATTTCACAAGGTAACTCTTTTCTTTTAAAATAGTCCTTCAAACCCTAGTATAAATAAATTAAATACAGAAAGAAATAGTTCTTATGTGAAATAAACATACTACTTGATTGCTAAGTTATGTAAACAATCTGAAAGTAGAGTAAAACCTTAAACCAAGTTTTCTTCACCTTAGCACTGTTGACATTTTGGGATGGATAGTTGTAGTTATCTTATGCATTGAAATGTTTAACAGGATCCTGTGCTTCTACTCAATAGATGCTAATATCATTCTTTCAATTATGACATCTCAAAGTATTTCCAGGCATTGTCAAATATCCCCTGCTACCTGGGAACCACTGCTTTAAACCAGTGGCCCTCATCATTTTCTTTTCTTTCTTTCTTTTTTTTTTTTTCCCTCTGCCTAACTCTCTGCTTCTGGAGAGAGAAAGCAAATGACAAAATAAACAAACATCCATTTACATATGATACGTCAAAATGCATTCTACTGTCACGTATAACTAAAACAAATTTTAAAAAAGTAAAAAAATAAAAGAAGCAAGCATCAAACATTTGTTTAAAATAATAACGGCAGCATTTCTAATTCTATTGTCATTTCAGAAACCCTATTCACAGCACGAATGGCACTGTGCAAGAAGTTTTCAGGGTGAATGGTGTGTACTCTGAACTTGCTCAACCTTTGGGGAATGAGTATGACCAGACACAGGCAGACTGTCCTCTCCACCTCCCACCTGTATTCCCTGGCAGTGACAATCAAGGTTCTGAGACACCAGAACATTTCCCAACAGTAAAAAATAAAAAAATCCCAAAACCCAAAACCTTAATTATGTTCATCATAAGTGTTGTGAAAATGGCAGAAAAACATTTCCAAAACTGCAGATGAGAATTAAAAGAGTTTTATGGATAATTTTCACTTTACCAGTTAGTGTCTTTAAAACGGAATGACTCATTCCTTAAATGTTCCATTTATTTGAGGAGGTTGTTACTGTCTTAATAATAATTGTTCTCCTATGATACTTGGCAAAATGTCATAGAAGAATAATAAATAGGAGAACATATCCTAGAATAAATCCTGGTTTTGGAATAGGCTGGTTTATTGATTGACATTTGTTCCAGCATAAATGACCACCTGATAAAACCCACTACTCCAAATCCTGCCAGTAATTTCAGATAAATGTGTTTGTAATTATCCCACCATTTGCTGGTTATTTCTTTTGATGTTTCACAGCTCTCTACGTCCTCTGGATGTGCTAACAGTCAATGGCTTTCTCCTCAGCCTGAATTTTTCTCCTCTTTTTTAACTAGTTCCATTCCTGGCTCCTACATGAGCCTTTTCATACTTTAAATTTTTGAACCAGGGATCTAGTTAGAGTCTGAACGATCCTCAATTTTTCTTGGTAATCTACAACTCCAGAGTAGAAGGGCAATTAATTTTTGGTATTGGGATATACCATCTACTTTCCTGCCATCTTCCCAAGTATCTACATGTGCTGAAGTTATAAAAATGTCTGAAAATACTTATCTGTGATACAAGAATTTTGTTGTTGTTCATTATTTAAAATCTAAGGTTTTATCCTATGTAGTAGCAGTCAGGTAAAGACACAGTGCCTTGGTTTTTATCTCCCCGGAACAAATCTTTTCCCTCCATTTTAAACAATGTTGTGTGTAAAAGGCCTTTTACTATATCTGTATTGGGCTCTTCTTCTGAGAGCATCCAGTGGTTTAAACACAGGGAAACTCTCAATCATGTGATACTGGTACAACCTACATGAGTCGGAAGATAAGAAAGACAATGAGAGGGGTTTGGGTCTTATTCCTTCTCTGTGTGAACATGAAGAGGGGAATTAGGCTTCATTGCAGATGATGAAAGTCAGGGTATGGCAGGAGTTACTTGGAACAGGAGAATGGGAGGGTGTATAAGAGCTCTGACGCTCAGGCAAGAGTGTGGTAAGTGCACCCTTGTCACCCACATAGTTCTCTCTCTTGTTGTCTGGCTTCAGTTCTGACCAAAACTGAGCTAGCAATCCTTTGCATTTTTAAAGACTCATATATGTGGTTTTTGTTTTTTCTTAAACAAATGTTTTGTGAATTTCCCTAATGGACTCCAAACATATTAAAAGGCAACCCATAATTACCAATGCTACTTCTCTGACATGAGAGCGCATCATTACCCTGTTTCTCTTTTAAATCAGTCATTATCACCATCATTGTGCTTGTAACAACACTATATTTATTGCATGCCTATTATTTGTAGAACACTATCCTAAGCCCAGTATTTATTTCTCCTCCATGATTTGACATTATACCAGGAATCAAAATTTAATACTTATGATGTCTTCCAAAGTTCAATATTGGCATGCACCCAATTTTTTTGTAATCTATTCTCTCTGCCTTCCCTTCAGCTAATTTAAGCAAATCTGTTCAATACCACTTCATCATCCTAATCCTGTTTTTAATGCTTTCATCCTTTAACTTTGTCCATTGTCTGAACTGTTTTTCTAACTTTCAGCGAACTCCTGGAGTTGTACTCCACAAGGATATCCTGTAAACCTTGCATGAGAAGCTTTTATGACTCTCAAAAGTGTCGCCCTCCAATAATAAGCAACCATGGTTGGACACTGTTCTTGGGTGAGGGCATTTTCAAAATATGTAGCAAAACATTAAAACTGAGAGTATGCCAATAACCACCCTGATTTCCATCTGAACATTTAGTAAGAAAATCACTCCCTCATTCCACTGAAAACAAAGGACAGGCCTAAGGGAAATATAATCTATATTTGTTATTTTCTTTCCTCATCTATTGTTTGCTTCATTTTTATGTGATGTTCATGAATTTCTTATTTTGTAAACTCTGGAAAGACAAGAATTGTGACTGTTTCCTAACTTAGGTCATAGATAGGATCCTAAAATTGATAAAGTGTTTTGTTGAAATTGCTATTTGAATGATCTTCTCCCATTGTTGTTGAATTTAATGTTGGTGGTCACTGGCCATCATCTTCTGTTCCTGATTTCTATAAACATTCTGCAAATACAATTTATTCAACAAACACTGCCAAGAGACTTAGAAACTCTGAATCCTCCCTTTGGCCACTGTTGTCATCTTGTGAGGTCCTTCAAGAAAGCACAAAGAATACATATGGAGGCACTCCTAACCTTGTAAGGGTATAAAGAGAACAGAGGTTCCAAATTTGGATTAGTGCATCAGAAACCATGAATTACACGGTGACAAGTTCCATGTTTTCTCGGATGATCATGGCCCCAAACAACTGAAATTGTGACTCGATTTCTCTTCCTGTCTTACATATAATAAAGAAAAATATGGGGCAAGTTCTTTAATCTATTTGGGCCTCAGTTTCTACATGTGTTAAAGCAAGATGATAATAACACCTACAACATAAGGTCATTATAAAACTTAAATGAGTTAATAAATGCAATGTGCTCAGATGAGTTAATATATCTAAGTGCCAAATAAGTAGTTTTATTATTATTATTATTATTATTATTATGTGTATCTCTTAGATTGAAGTATTATAATAGTAACCAAAGAAATATCTCTAGTGGTCATAAGTGTTTTTTAACCTTTGAATAAAGGCCCCTGGCAATTGAATTATAATTAGTTATGCTTCTCTGAAGAAAGTGCCAATTTCTTAGTGATTTATGATGAAAGTTCCTTTTACTTATTATAGCCAGAATTGCAGAAATGTTAGGAATATTTACTAGAAATTTTTGCCTAGTAATTAAAAATTTCAGTAAATACAATTGAAGTTGAAGCATAGTACATTCATGATTCAGGAAATAATCTTAAACCATGTGAAAATTATTGTAATGATTTAAACAGAAAATATTTATATTTTGTTGAGTCATAGCACATATAGTAGCACTGTAGTGATATTTTTTGGAAAAAATCTAGTTATTACTATAAATTATTTAATAATAATCAGTGGGAGCTTTGCCAAAAACTTACTAAATATGATTTTTTTCTTTTTTCTTTTTTTGGTGGTACTGGGGACTGAACCCAGGGACTTGTGCATGCTAGGCAAGCACTGTGCCAACTGATCAACACAGTTACATCTTCAACCCCCAAAACTTACTAAATATGAGGAATAAATTGTATACAACACCTTTAAATTAATGTTTGCTCAACTGTTTTCCTTAAGTAGCACTTGGTGCTGTTGTTTTAGAATAGACTGTTCTTCCTAGTTTCCTTAACACTTTATTTCACCTTAGTTTTGAGAGAACTGAGAAGCTATATATTGTAAGATGGAAAAATAAATATTTTTAAAACAGAAGCATAAAATGTGCAATGCTAAGTGAAGGCAGAGGAAAAGTCAGTGATTGACATGTGCTAAGGTATAGCACAGTGAGTGGGTGTAGCCTGCAAATTATCTCTGTGGTTGCAAATGTTTAGAACAAAAGGAGAATATGTGAACTACAGTATTCTTTTTGACCATATAATAAATAGACCACTGAGTTTCTTTATCCATTCATCTATTGAAGGGCATCTATGTTGATTCCACAACATAGAATTGTTGTGAATTGTGCTGCTATAAACATTGATAAGCCTGCTTCACTGTAGTATGCTGTTTTTAAGTCCTTTGGGTATAGACTGAAGAGTGGGATAGCTGGGTCAAATGGTGGTTCCATTCCAAGTTTTCTAAAAATTCTCTGTACTGCTTGCACCAATTTGCAGTTCTACCAGCAGTGTATGAGTGTACTTTTTCCCCTACATCCTTGCCAATACTTATTGCTGTTTGTATTCTTGATAACTGCTATTCTGACTGGTGTGAGATGAAATCTTAGAGTAGTTTTGATTTGCATTTTTCTAATTACTAGAGATGTTGAATATTTTTTTTCATACATTTGTTGATTGATTGGATATCTTCTTCTGTGAAGTGTCTGTTCAGTTTCTTTGTCCATTTAATGATTGGGTTGTTGTTGTTGTTGTTATAATTATTATTATTATTTTGGTGTTAAGTTTCTTGAGTTCTTTATATATCCTAGAGATTCATGCTCTATCTGACATGCATGTGGCAAAAATTTGCTTCCAAAATGCAGGCTCTCTCTTCACCTCAATGTTTCTTTCGCTGAAAAGAAGTTTTTTAGTTCAAATCCATCCCATTTATTAATTCTTGATTTTATTTCTTGCACTTTAGGAGCCTTGTTAAGGAAGTCTGATGTGATGAAGATTTGAGCCTAATTTTTCCTCTATTAGACATATGACTCTGGTCTAATTCCCATGTCCTTGGTACACATTGAGTTGAGTTTTGTGCATGGTTTTTATGCAGTTTCATTTTGCTGCATATTTTCAGTTCTCCCAGCACTATTTGTTGAAGAGGCTATCTTTTCTCCAGTGTATGTTTTGGTGCCTTTTTCTGGTATGAGATAACTGTAATTATGTGGGTATGTCTCTGTGTCTTCTATTCTGTACCATTGATCTACATGTCCATTTTGGTGCCAATACCATGCTGTTTTTGTTACTAAGCTTTGTAGTACAGTTTAAGGTCTGGTATTGTGATGCCTCCTGCTTCACTGTTCTTGCTAAGGATTGCTTTGGCTATTCTGGGTCTCTCATTTTCCCAAATGAATTTCATGTCTGCCTTTCTATTTCTATAAGGAGTGACATGAAATTTATATAGCACTTTGGGTTGTATGCTTTTGACAATATTAATTTTGCCTAAGAGCATAGGAGAACTTTAAATCTTCTAAGGTCTTCTTCAATTTCTTTCTTTAGTGTTCCGTAGTTTTCATTATAGAGGTCTTTCACCTCTCTTGTTAGATTGGTTCCCAAGTATTTTTTTTTTTTTTGAGGCTGTTGTGAATGGGGGTAGTTTTCCTAATTTTTCTTTCAGAGGATTCATCACTGATGTATAGAAATGCATTTGATTTATGGGTATTGATTTTATATCTTGCTACTTTGCTTGAATTCATTTATTAATTCTAGAAGTTTTCTGGTGGAGTTTTGTTTTGGATCCTCTAAGTATAGAAACATGTCATCATCAAATAATGATACTTCTTTTCCTATTTGTATCCCTTTAATTTCTTTCATCTATCTAATTGCTCTGGCTAGAGTTTCAGGGACTATATCAAATATAAGTGGTGAAAGAGGGCATCCCTGTCTTGTTCCAGGTTTTAGAGGGGATGCTTCCAGTTTTTCTTCATTTAGAATGATGTTGGCCTGGGGTTTAGCATAGATAGCTTTTACAACGTTGAGGTGTATTCCTACTATCCCTAGTTTTTCTAGTGTTTTGAACATGAAAGGGTGCTGTATTTTGTCAAATGCTTTCTCTGCAGCCATTGATATAATCATATGATTCCTATCTTTAAGTCTATTGCTGTGATGGATAATGTTTATTGATTTCTGTATGTTGAGCCAAACTTGCATCCCTGGAATGAACCCCACTTGATCATGGTGCACATTTTTTAAAAATGTTTTTGTATGTGATTTGCCAGAATTTTATTGAGAATTTTTTGCATCAATGTTCATCAGGGATATTGGCCTGAAATTTTCTTTTGTTGATGTATCTCTCCCTGGTTTTGGTATCAGGATGATACTAGCTTTGTAGAATGAGTTTGGAAGGGTTCCCCCTCTTTTCTATTTCCTGGAATAATTTTAGGGGTATTGGTATTAATTATTCTTTGTAAGTCTTGTAGAACTCAGCTGTGAATCCATGTGGTCCAGGGTTTTTCTTGGTTGGTAGGCTTTTGATGGTTTCTTCTATTTCCTCGTTTTAAATTGATCTGTTTAAATTGTGTATATCCTCTTGACTCAGTTTGGGTTGATCACATGCCTCTATGAATTTGTCAATGTCTTTAGGTTTTCTATTTTACTGGATTATAAATTTTCAAAATAGTTTCTAATTGTCTTCTGTATTTCAACAGTGTCTGTCATGATATTTCCCTTTTCATTACAAATTTTAGTAATTTGAGTTTTCTCTGTTTCTTTTCCTTAGGTTGGCTAAGGGTTTGTCAATTTTATTTATTTTTTCAAAAAACCAGATTTTTGCTTTGTCAATTTGTTTTTGAATTGTTTGTTTAGTTTCAATTTCATTGATTTCTTCTCCGATTTTGATTACTTCCCGTCTTCTACTACTTTTGGTGTTGGTTTGTTCTTCTTTTTCTAGGGCTTTGAGATGTAATGTCAGGTCATTTATTTGTTGACTTTTTATTCTTTTAATGAATGAACTCCATGCCATTAACTTTCTTCTTAACACTGCCTTCATAGTGTCCTATAGATTTTGATAAGTTGTATTTGAGTTCTTATTTTGCTCAAAGAATTTTTTATCTCCTCCCTGATGTTTTCTATTATCCATGCACCATTCAATAGTGTATTATTTAGTCTCCAGGTGTTGTAGTAGGTTCCCTTTTAATTTTTTCATTGATTTCTAATTTCATTCCATTATGGTCAGATAGAATACAGGGTAGTATCTATTTTTTTTTTTTGTATTTGCTGAGAGTTGCTTTGTGACATAACATATGGTCTAGTTTGGAGAAGGATCCATGTGCTACTGGGAAGAATGTGTATTTGCTCATTGATGGATGGAATATTCTATATATATCTGTTAGGTCTAAATTAGTGGTTGTATTATTGAATTCTATAGTTTCTTTGTTTATTTTTTGTTTGGAAGATCTATCCAATGGTGAGAGACTTGTATTAAAGTCACCCAGTATTATTGTGTTGTGTTCTATTTGGTTCTTGTATTTGAGAAGGGTTTGTTTGACATACATAGATGCCCCATTGTTTGGGGCATAGATATTTATGATTGCTATGTCTTGTTGATGTAGGAATCCCTTAAGCAGTATAAAATGTCCTTCTTCATCCCTTTGCACTAGCTTTGGTTTGAAGTCCACTTTATCTGATATAAGGATGGAAACTCCTGCTTGTTTATGCTGTCTATCTGTGCGGTATGTTTTTTCCCACCCTTTCACCCTCAGTCTATGGATGTCTTTTCCTGTGAGATGAGTCCCTTGAAGGCAGCATATTGTTGGGTTCTTTTTTAAATCCAATCTGTTAGTCTATGTCTTTTAATTGATGAGTTTAGGCCATTCACAGTCAGTGTTATTATTGAGACATAGTTTGTCTTCCTGGTCATTTTTGGTTTACTTTTGGTTTTTAACTTGACTTTGTTTCTCCTTTGATGGGCCTTTTTCTTAGTGTAGTTCCTCGCTTTGCTGATTTTCATTGTTGTTGTTCATTTTCTCCTCATGGAATATTTTGCTAAGAATGCTCTGTAGTGCAGGTTTTCTCACTGTCAATCTTTTAACTTCTGTTTATGGTGAAAGTTTTTTATTTCATCATCAAATCTGGATATTATTATTATTATTATTTATGTTTTGGTGTTGGTGCTGGGGATTGAACCCAGAGCCTTGTGCATGCTATGTAAGCACTCTACCACTCTATATCCCCAGCTCCCCTTGAAGGTGATTTTTGTTGGATAAAAGATAATGGGTTGGCATCCATTTTCTTTCAGAGCTTGGTATATGTTGTTCTACTTTCTCCTGGCTTTAAGGTTCTGAGTTGAAAAATATGCTGAGATCTAAACTGGTCTCCCACTATGTGTGATCTGATTCCCTTCTCTTGTGGCCTTTAAGGTTCTATCCTTATTCTGTAAGCTAGGCATTTTCATTATAATGTGCCTCGGCGTTCATCTGTTGTAATTTGTACATTTGGTATCCTCTAAGCCTCTTGTATTTGATTTTCCAATTCATTCTTCATGTTTGGGAAATTTTCTGATATTATTTCAATAAAGAGATTGTGCATTCCTTTGAGTCTCCGTGCATTCCTCTATCCCAATAACTCTTAGATTTGGTCTTTTGATGCTGTCCCATAATTTTTGGATGTTCTGTTCATGGTTTCTTAACATCTTCACTGTGTGGTCAACTTTATTTTAAAGATTATATTTGTATCCTCATTATTTGATGTTCTGTCTTCCAAGTAATCTAGTCTATTGGTGATGCTTCTATTAAATTTTTTATTTGATTTATTGTTTCCTTCATTTCAAGGATTTCTTCTGATTTTTTTTAAATGTAGGTACTCATAGGTATAAATTTGCCTCTTAGATCTGCTTTGGTTGTGTTTCAGAGATTCCGGTATGTATTATTTTTTTTTATTACCAGTTACTTCTAAGGATTTTAAAATTTCTCCCCTGATTTTTTGATGGCCCACTCATCATTCAAAAATGCATAGTTAAATTTCCAAGTATTTGTACAATTTCTGTGGTTTTCTTGCTGTTGATTTCTAATTTCATCTGATTATTTCATAAGATGCAAGGAACTATTTCAACTATTTTGTATTTGCTAGAATTTAGTTTGTGGCCTAATATATGATCAATTTTGGAGGAAGTTAAGTGAGCAGCTAAAATTAAAGTGTATTCAGTTATTGTTTTATGAAATATTCTATGGATGTCTGTTAAATCCTTTTGATATAAAGTATAATTTAATGTAGTAACTTGATTTTTTTTGTCTGAATGATCTATCTATTGGTGAGAGAAATATGTTAAAATCACTCACTATTATTATATTGTGTCCTATCTGTGCCATTATGTGGAGTAATATCTGGTTTATGAAATTAGATGTATCAACATTCAAGGCATAAATATTTGTAATCATTACAATGTCTTGATAGATTATTCTCTTTCTCAATATGTAGTGAACTTTGCCTTTCCTGACTATTTTGACTTGAATTTTGCTTTGTCAGATATGAAGATAACTACTTCTCCTTGCTTTTGAATTCCATTTTTTTTGAGTATCATTTTTCATCTTTTTACTTTCAGCTTGTATATGTCTTTGCTGATGAGGTATGTTTCTTGCAGACAATATACAATTAAGTTGTTTTTTTTTTTTTTAAATCCATTTCTTCTAGTCTATGTATTTTAACTGGAGAATCAGACCAATTACATTCAATGTTATTATAGACAGCTATGTACTATTTCTTATCATTTTATTTCTAATGATTTGATCTTGATTCTCATTTGCATAACTTATTACTCTTCTAATGACATTTATTCTTTCTTGAGCTCTCATGGATGTTTTTTATCTTCTTTTTCTGTGAGTGGGATTCCTTCAAGTACTTTTTGCAATCCTTGTTTACTGGTCAAGAATTCCTTTAGCTTACGTATATCTTGAACTTTTTTTTTTTCTTGTTAGATTTTGGAAGGTAGCTTTGTTGGATCTAGCAATTTATGTTGGCAGTTAGTTTCTTGAAATGATGTATTTCAAGCCCTCCTGGCCTTTCGGGTTTCTGTTAGGAAAGCTACATTCTGATTGGTTTTCCTTCATAAGTGACTTCTCACAGCTTTTAACATTCTTTATTTGTTCTGGATTTTTTTTTTTTTGCATTTTAATTATATATGCAATGGAGAGGTTGTTTTCTGATCTTACGTATTTGGGGTTTCAAATGCCTCCAGGGTCTGAGAGTCCATTTCATTCCCAAGGTTTGGGGAATTTTCTGCTATTATTTTGCTGAATGGGTTTTCAGTACCATTTGCCTGTATTTTAGCTTCTTTGTCAATATCTATGTGATTTAAGTTACATCTCTTAATGTCCCAGAGTTCTTGTGTATTCAGATCATGGTCTCTCTTTTTTTCCCTTATTACTATCTGAATTTTCAAGTTTGTCCACCTTGCCTTCATGCCCTGAAATTCTATCTTCTACTTGATATAATCTATTAGAAAGGCTTTAAACTGAGATTTCATTTGATTTATTGTACCTTTCATTTCCAAGATTTCTGTTTGTTTATTTTTCAGATTCCTTACATCTTCATCAAAAAATTCTTTTTTTTCCTGTATTGTGTCTCTTAGTTCTGTCTTTATTTATTTTAATTCATTGATCATTTTAATAATATGCTTTTTGAATTCTTTGTCCAAACTTTCATTCACTTCAGTTTCCATGGATCCATTTCCTGTAGATTTATGAACATTTGGAGATATCTTTTTACCTTACTTTTTCTTGTTTCCTATATTTTTGTTATGGTTTTAATTTCTGTTGAGATGGCTACCTCTTCCACTATTGTGTGAGGGTCTTTTTAGTGAGTTCCTTTCTCCTTATGATGTTCCCAATGCTGGGAGTTGACGTCCCCATCAAATTACTCATATAAAGTGCTCAAATTGCTATGTGTTTAATCTTTAGCACTGCTTTAAGAAGAATAACCACCAGTAAGGGCAACTCTGACAGAAAACCATATAATATATACTAAAAATGAATCATAAATGTTTTCTTTAACTCCACTGATCAAGAACAAGGAATAAGGTTATTAGCATAGAAAAAGCTGAAGAAATTAATTAATAAAGAATGTAAAAGTAGCCGGGCTCTGTGTTGCACTCCTGCAATTCCAGCTGCTTGGGAGGCTGAAGCAGAACGACAGCAAATCTAAGACCAGCCTCTTAGTGAGACCCCCATCTCAAAAGATAAAAATAAAAAGAGCTAGAAATGCAGCTCACCACCAGAGAACCCCTGGGTTCACTCCCTAGTATCATCACCTCCCCACCCCCCCACCAAAAGTAAAATTTATTCAAAACTATATGGAAATGAGAAGACATGGCAAAGAAGAAATACCTAAAGCAGAACAAAGTGTAAACAAAGATAAGAATAACCTACCAATCCAAGAAAGTAAAGGGTGGGAAGAGGAAGAGGGAGAAAAGAAGGAAAAAAATCTAAGAAAACTAAAAACAGGAGAGTAGAGAAATGAAGAGGGGAAAAAAGAAAGTTAATATGATTAGCGAATTAAAACAAAAAGAAAAAAACATAAATTTGTATAAATGCATGCAGTTACAATGAGGGGAATCAAAACAAACCACCACAGAAAACCATACAAGCAAAATCAGAAACTATGATTGAAAGGACCAGCTTTCTCCTTGCCTGGGTGTGTAAGATGCCAAGAGGCACTGGGGTGTGGCACAAGTTCAAGCCTTGAGGAGGCGTGACTCCTGAAGGTCACTAGGTGTGGAGGCAGTGACTTAATCAACAGGCTCTGGCATGGGGACCCAACACAGCACCTTTATTTCTTCCCGCCTCTAGGACTGTACCCTTGTCAGTTCAGTAGCTCCATGTCAGGCCCATATGCCAGCGATTTCTCTGGTAGTACACATCTGAACATCTTAGAGTTTGTGCAACCTGGAGGCTAAAACCGACCCTGATTCAGGAGATAGTTCTGTATGTTTTTAGAAAAAAAGTCAAACAAATTCCTTGCTAGGTGCTGTTAACGCAGTTCTCACCCCCCCTTCAGGTAGCCTTGAAACCCTCTCTGTGGTTTCTGTTACTGAACAGCTCCCTGGTGGCTCAGAAGAGATGCCAGTAGTGTGACTTCCACTTGGTGGACAGGTATGTGTTGTCAGGGATCTCCGTGCTCTGAGGGGCAACGTGCTGTGAGCCCGGCAAAGGAGTGCACCTCACCCCAGCTCCACTTTGCTGCAGCTCTGTTCCTGCAGTGGTGGGTAGCAGCTCTTGGCAGCTGTTGGCTTGCTGCGCTCTCACTATATAATACAAAGTCGATCTCCAATGACATAATTTGCTGCAATCTCCAGGAATGAGGAGGTACTTTCTTAGCGCTGCCAGCTAAGGCACAACCTCCACAAAAAGTCTTCCTGCCTGGGTATTCCATTTAAAAATTGAGAAAAGCATGGCGGAATGATGTGGGAACAAGTGCAAGGAGTACTGCATATATGGCATATGTTAAGGGCATCTGAGTGGCAAGCCACTCCCTGGTGCTAGGTGTGTGAGAGACAAACCGTTTACCCTGCAGGCACAGCCCTAGGCATGAGGCCATGTGTTGCAGCCCCTGTGCCTGCTCCATGGCCCATTCCTCGATTGGTTGCTGCAGGGACAGTTGGCCAGCAATTGTATTGGTGGCTGCTTGTAATCTGCTTAGCTACTGCCTGAGTATATATACATGGTAACTGCTGGATAAAATCAGACCTGCTTCCTGCTTGGTCTCCGGAGGTCTTGAACAGTGACTCCGCAGACGCACTCTCCTCTACCCTGTTCCGTGGACCTCCTCGCTGGATGAGAGAGCCCACACAGAATGAGACGGACATCATTACCCTAGGTACATGTATGACTGCACATATGATATAACTCTACATCATATACTACCAAGAAATGAAAAGCTGTGCTCCATTTGTGTACAATGAATTGAAGTACCTTCTGCTGTCATGTATAATTAATTAGAACAAATTAAAAAAATGGAAAAAGTTGAGAAAAGTGAAAGACTTCTCCCACACCATCTCACTGTACAGCTTCTGTGTCAGCTAAGTTCAGTCAAATATTCTCTTCTGCTGCTGTTTCCAAAGCAATCGTGTCAGCTTGCCTTTCTTTTTGACATCTTTGTCATTGTGGGGCTGTCCCCTTGTCTGTCCCAGCTAAGTGTGTGCCAGTTTGTAACTGATTAACTCTTCCTCTGTTCCAGTAATCAGAATTTGGGAGTCTCTCCAAGGCTCTGTCACTTTAATATTGATCTTCAGTAGCCTACCTTGTTTCATAGATCTAGAGAGTAGCCACTCTCTAGATCTTTCCATTTGCAGCTGCAGAGAAATTGAAAAGTAACTTAGTTCTTGCTCACCCACCCCCTCTGTATAGTCCAGGAGTAAGAATTTTTAAACCAAGATAGAAACCCTAGAGGTCAAAGAAGGATAAAAGGAAAGATTTTTTTTAATCACATAAAAAAGTAAGAATGTTTACATATTAAGAAATAATAAAAGCAAGATCAAGTAATAGACTGAGTAAATAATAGACTTGGTAAGTAATAGACTGAGAATAAGTTATCTTCAGTGCATATGAAAGAGAAACAATATTTAAGTAAAAATCTATTTCTTATTGATATTAGAAAGACAAAATCCCAATAAAAAGTGTTCAATTCAGAGAAATGAAAATTCAGAAGGCTACTAAAATATGAACAATAGTAGGAATATCTTGGGTCAGGTTGGCAGAACAAGGATGTACATTAAAATGCTTTTTGTGAAGGGAAAAACATAAACAGCGTGTCTTATGTTGGTATAATAAAATATCTCAGGCTGGATATTTTATAAAGAAAAGAGGTTTTTTAGCTCATAATTTTGGAAGGTGAAAATCCATCACAGAAATGTCCCATCTGTTCAGCCTCAGGTGAAGGCCTCATGGTGGATGGCATTGCAGTGGCCCAGGTACAAACAGAAGAGATTGATCACATGAAAAGACAGCAAGGCAGAGGTGTCCAGGGGCCAGGCTCACTTCTTCTTTTTTTTTCTTTTCTTTTTTTTTAACAACCCAGTCTTATAGGACTAACCAGGGTCTCGTGAAAACTACATTGATCTCTTCTGAAATTAGTGTCTCAATGACCTAATCGTTTTCCAAAACCTTCCTCCCCCAGTGTCAAAACACTGAGGACCAAGCTTCCAACACATGAACTCCTTGCAGACTCACTCAAACCACATGCAAACCACAGCACAGAGTAAATCCTTGTCGGTCACATCATGGTTGAACATATTGTGCTATATTTAGACCATAAATATCATGTGGAAATTAAAAAGAATGACTTTGAGCCTTCTAGTTTTACTGGATGGTTTTCTAAACGTAGGAAGAAAAACAAGATGTAGGGGAATGTTTTGAATATGATCTATTTTTATAAACAATGAGCCTCCAAAAATCTAATGTACCTAAATGTGGATATCTGTGTATAAATTATATGAGCACAAAAAAACTACAGAATATTGATTACTTGGAGGGAAAGGGATCCAAAAGAGTGGAAAGAAGCAAGGCGCGTGTGCATACCCACAGTTTGTAAGGAAAAAAAGTCGTCATAATAAAAAAAAAATCTCACTTATGTTAAATTTTATTTATATATCCAGGGGTGGCATTAAAAATATTTAACAACCGGTATGGCACAGGTACAAACCAATCAGAACAGATGCTGCCTGGTGCACGGGCCAGGCGTGTGCTCCCTGAATATCAGCCCTGTTATTTCCCCACATACATGTGCCTTTATTTCTGTGGGAGGGATTCCTAGAGTAGGATTTCTGGGTCAAGGGAATGTGTATTTCTAATTTTAAGAGAATGTGACATAGGACTGTCCAAAAAGACTGTAGCGATTGACATTTTTTTCTAGCTATGTATGACCGCTCATTTCCCCCTACATCCCAACAGCAGTGGAGAACATATCAATCACTGAGCAGGGAAATAGTCTTAAGAGAGGCAAGTATTCCGTCTCCCAGCTGGAAGCCTTAGCTGTTGAAAAGAGGGAAAGGAGCTTGTGGTTTTAAGGAAGGTCTCTGACACGCTAATCTTAAACTCCAGTACCGTGTGCTCGAGGTAGAGTGTCCGCCAGCTGCTCCGGGCCTCCCCCACGGTAATCCCCACCAGCTCTAATTTAGGCCTTGCCCCTTCTTCCTTGGCTGAGGTGATAATTTTATGGCAGCGGATGTTCCCATCTTTGAGGTATGTGATGCCATTGAAAGCTTTTATCATTAAACCCAGGGTCTCATGGTTCTCTCAGCAAATGGACACCATAATAACTGACTACTATTTTTAATAAACCAAAGTTCAAATCAGAAAACTCCAGTGACAAGGGCATAGACTCACGGTGGCTCGTGGCTGCTGGTGAATTTATGTGCCAAATGGTGAAGAAGTGAATGGTTTTCTTTGGATGGGATATAAATATTTATATATTTTTTTCTTTTTTCTTTTTTTCCAGTACTGGCAATTAAACACAGAGTCTCTCTACTCCTGCACTGCATTGCCCAGTCTGTTTTTATTTTTTTATTTTGAGACAGAGTCTTTCTTGCTACATGACTGAGGCAGGCCTCAAGCTTGTGATTCCTCTTGCCTCAGCTTCTCGAGTCCCTGAGATTAGAGGTGTGTACTAGGTGCTCGTGGGAACATTCATAATTATTTGGTTAGGTGTTTGCACTCTGGGCACGAAAAATGCTTAAAGGTAAAAGGGATAGAGAAGAATCAAATAGGATCTAATTTTCAGCATGGCTAATGGAATGAATAATATATTTATAAAGAGAAATGATAAAAATATGCTTCATTTTTTTTTCCCTAGGAGAAATTA
Source organism: Callospermophilus lateralis (assembly GCF_048772815.1). Taxonomy (NCBI): domain Eukaryota; kingdom Metazoa; phylum Chordata; class Mammalia; order Rodentia; family Sciuridae; genus Callospermophilus; species Callospermophilus lateralis. Next base: position 18,190,654 of record NC_135311.1, read on the forward strand.
AATTCAATGTTGAACATTGAGTTTCACTTAATAGCAACATTTATTGAGAGCTCACTGTAGCCTGGAAATACAGAGATAAATGACACAGATCTAGCCCTGAAGGCACTAAGTCCAGTGCTATGCATGGACAATATACTTAGTTAAAGTGCAAACTTCAGGATATTATAAGAGAAAAAGAAAAAAAAAACAACCTGGTTATAACTAAGGCATCCTGGATCTTCGCTGGCAATGGTGATACTAAATTAACATTGGGAATAAAGTGAGTCCGATGAGATGTCAAGAAAGAATACTCTGGATGGAGGAAAAATGTGTTCAAAGGCATAGAGGTGTGGGATGTAGGGGGAAAAAAAACCCAAGCGGTTATGTACAGCTGGAATGTAAGGTGAATATGGGGCAGCATCAAGAAACAGGTTTAAAAGTAGGATAATGAAAGGCATTCTGAGCTACGCTAAGGAATTGGAGGCATCCTGTCGTTGAAGTGGCAAAGCATTGATAAAGCAGGTAAGCAATGGCCAAATTTGTTTTCAGAACAGATCATGTGCCCCCATAGGAAAGGTGGCTATGAGAAGGAGGGCTGCAAGCATCTCAGCAAGGTCTGACAGGCTCCTAAGGTGAGGTGGGGATACTCACCAGGCCACAGGGACACAGAGTGGTGCTCCTTATTATACTGTCCTCATGATAGCTTCTAGTTGTCCCAGACTGCCCACTTCAATGCCCATCATCCAATTCTGCCCATCTCCCTGTGTTTCTGTCTGGCAAAGCCTGTCTTCCTCAGATATTGGATTAAGTAGTCAATTTAACACAGAATGATGAATAAATAAACCACAGGTTAATTTTTAGAGGACCACCCTTAACTCTCAACTGAAGGCATTTCAGGTAGAGTGTTTTGTTAAAAAGCATATTTTGGGGGCTGTGTAAGGGTGTCATTTACATTTCATAGCTGGACACCTGCTCTGCCTGCTTATAAAACCAGCCTTGTACTACAGACGGCACGGTCAGAGGTGAACAAGTGAGGTTTTCTCCTCTACCTCTGACAAGGTCTCTGTATCAGTTTCTTTGGTTGCAAGAACCCCAAACAACTGGCTAACTTGAGAAGAAGTAAAGAAGTTCAGGGTGAGGAAGGGGCCATTTCTTGGAAAGTCATGTGACCGCTCATGGAAGGAAAGGGAAAGTTGAACAACCAGCCTGGAGAAGTAAGTAGTTCCAGTGGTCTTTGAGTTAGGAACTGATAAACTGTCCTTTGGGGACACTCCCTTAGAGATGACTTGATTCAGTTTAAATTCCAGGAGGAAAGCGCTTGATCAGCTTAGTTTGCTTCATGTATCCATCCCATGTTGAGGGCAGGAGGACAGTAAGGGGCACCATGATTCAAATCCCACAGTTCCCCTGAGAGTGGGGGAGGGAAAGTGGTGTCTGTCACCAGAAGTAAAAAAAATGGATATTGAGCCAATGAGTATAATAGATCCCCATTGCAGTATCATATTGCTCATTTATAAATTGAAGGACCGAGAAGATTATTAAGTCATATGCTTCCTCTGAACTTTGGAGTTTAGGAGTCAAATATGGTCTAGAATTTTTTTTTTTTTGTTTTCTCTACTCTGTGGATACTCCCTTCTCAATTCTTCCCTTAGTTGGTGAGGGTGAGACAATTTCCATTTTAGATGCTTGATTTTAGTTCTATCCAGACTCGAATAGTCTGTGTGTATGCTGCGTGTTTCCAATTGGTTCATAGCAATGGAAAGGCTAATGTCTAAGGAATAAAGCTATGAAATCAATCTTTACAGAAGTAATGGAAAGGTACAGGTTCATAACTTCCTTGCAGCAGAGGCCATTTCAGAAATTAGCTTTTGTTTCAAGTATGTGGAATCTTTGTTTGGGGGGGGAATTTCTACTTTTCTTTCCATTTCAAGAACAAGAATGTATATTCCTAAGGTTATTAAAATACAGTTTTTCCATCTCTGAGTTGACAAAATATTGACCAAAGAGGTGATTATAGTAGAAGCTGCTCAGTCCGTTTATGTGTGTGTTAGTTGTAGCAACTGCCCTAAGGACATTTCCAGAGACCCTCTAAGGGTGTTCTTCATGGAGTCCAGGCAGCCAGGGTCTCTGGCTTTCTGTGGCTCTGGCAGCAGCCCTGCCTTGCCTTTTTACAGCAATAGCAGATGCTTGGCACCAGCTGATGTTTGCCACCATAAGTTGCTTTCTACTCAAAACCATAAGATGTTTTCTGGCACCGTTCAGGCTTCATCATGGACTTTTCCTTCTTCATTAGAGATGAGCAGAATCCTAGTGACTTGAGTTCTGGCTTTGATTTGGGAAGTAAATTTCAAGGAAAAAAAAATGGAGTGAGTGCCTTTGATTTCTAACTTTTCTCTTTTACTCGAATGTGACTAAAACTGAAATTATAGCCTTCTATCATTTTCCCCTGGATGATTTTTTTTTGACCTGCTACAAACAAATGGGAAAATAAACCAACTAGCATGAGAAAACCAGTGTCAGCATTAGAAAACCATGTGTAAGAGCAAATGGAAAACCAACATCCACGACTCATAAAAATTAATGGCAGGGTGTGGCACACAGCTGCCCAACTGATGAGAAGAAAGCTACATTGTGAATTGCTGGGGAATTAACTGTTGTAAGAGGAGAAGCACAGTAATAGTGGATTTGAGCTGGTCACATCAGTGGAGAGAATTATTTAAGCATTTGCCTGAGAGTCAGTGGCTTTCCTTGATTCCTATGTGTTTTTCACCACGGAAATACTTATCCAGGGATGATTATGGTATGACAATAGTTTCTGGTGAGAGAGCAAAAACCAGAGTATTCTGAAGAAAGGAAGATTTAGATTTGAGACACCTTGACTAAGAAGATCTTACTATTATATACTTGGGCAGAAAATCAGAATTTTACTACTTTCTGAAGACTGGGCACACTTACATAATTTAAGTTGAAGGTTAAAAAAAAAAAAAAAGAAACATGAAGCAAATAAATGTCAAAGTTGCTTCTCTGACATAGCACACATCACTTCTGCTGACAACAGTGGCCAAAGCAAATTATGTGTTAATCATGGGGAGGGAAATCAATGGAGTAGGAAATTCATTCCTATGGGGGTTTGGTAAAGAGATGCAAGTATTCTGAACACATAATGCAATCTACTATTGCTGGTATAATTTCTTTAAATATCAAAAAGTCTTAGTTTATTTCTTATTGAGGTATATTTGCAAATACTTATTTTTCTAGCAAATTTTCATGAAAGTTTTCAAATTTAGTAAAATAAAGATTTTCATACTAATCTCCTAATTTGTGTTACATCTTTGCTGTATTTCTATTATGTCTTCTTCCCCCTGTTTTAACTTCTGCTTTCTCCCATGATCAATTTTGCCAGTTTTATAGTTGCTATTTATGATACTTATTTTTATTGTCTAAGTGTCTGCCCTTATCTTTATTGTTTCTGTTGAGTATATTTTCTTTGGCTTTATTTATCACATGTTTTAAAATACCTGAGTCAATATTCAACTAATTAATTTTCATTTTGCTCCTACATAAGTATTTAGCATTTTATTTCCTATATGAGCTGGCTCTCACGAATTTACATATGTAATATTTTCATCATCATCCATTAGTAAGTATTTTCTAATTTTCATATGGCTTCATTGATCTGCTAAGTTTGGTATTTTAAATATGTGCATTTATTTGACATTGCTAATTATAGTCTTCAAATATTCTGCATCCTGTGTCTTATCTGTTTGAACTATCATTTCTGATGGAGATATGTTTAAGTAACTTACCATGAGTTTGGATTTATGATTTTTCTTATTATAATTATAAATTTTCAAAATTTATTTTGAAGTTATGTTATAAATTACATATAAATTTAGGATTCTTTTAGTTCCTTGGTGAATTGTACTTTTTGCCACCAGGTGTGACTTTTTATTTATTTATTTATTATTTGTTTCAATTAGTTACACATGACAGTATAATGACCTTGACATATCATACAATTGAATCAGATGGGATATAATTTCTCAGGTGTGACTCTTTTTACCTCTGATAATTTTCCTTGACTAAAGATATATTTTAGTCTAATGTTAACAATGGTTACTTCAGCCTTATTTTGCCTAACATTCTGTGCTATATATTTTTTATCTTTAAATTTTTGTTCTTTTTCACTTCTCTCTTTCTTGCAGATGGATTTTGTTTTTTATATTCCAATTGAAATTTTCTTTAGATTTTCTTAGTACTTTTACATTTGTAGTGACTGTTTTTGCATTTGGATTTTTCCAACCATTTCACTTTATATTATTTTTCTTCATTTGAGGTTAAGTAAGTTAAAATACAAATCTGTGTGACAGTAGGTTGGTCAGACTGGGAGCAGCACCTAAGCTGACACATCCATTCTTACTTTGCACTTTCTTTTACTGGTGGGTCGATTTTTCTCCATGTCTATGCTTTCATGGAGGGAATACCACTTAAGATCTCAGACTTTATAAGTGCTATTTAGTTCTCTTTTTCTTATTTTGGCCTAAGGCCTTATTTCTGTTCATGGATGGCTGCTATAATCCAAATTGATATGAGATTGATAAATGGGTTTATAAAACCACTTCTCACTTTTAGTTTCCTCTTTGTTTGGGGGTTCCTGGTTATACTTTCTTATTGTGAGCTATAAACTTAAAAGGATATTTGACATGTTTTACCTTGCCTTTGTGGGTGTTAGGAGGCATATAGTGTTTCTTTTCTTATTGGTGCATATTTATTATAACAAATGGTGGATTTCATTGTGGCATATTTGTGCACACTTAAAAACAAAATTTGGTCAATTTCACTTCCCATGTTTTCCACACACCCTTCTCTAATCCATCCCTAGTGGTCTCCCTTCTAATTTTATGGATTTTTTTTCCTGTTTTCTGTATCTAGTTTCCATCTTGAGAGAAAACATACAATACTTCTCTCTTTGTACCCGACTTATCTTGATAAAAAATTGTTGTCTCCAATTCATCCATTTTCCTGCAAATGACATAACTTTGTTCTTCTTTATGGCTGAGTAGTGTGTGTGTGTGTGTGTGTATCACATTTTCTTTATCCATTCTTCTGTTGATGCAGGCTGAACCATAACTTGGCTATTGTGAACTGTGTTGCAACAAACATGAATATTCATGTATTTCTAAAATGTGCAGGCTTTAATTCTTTTGGATAAATAATAAGCAGTGGTATAGCTAAATCATATAATTGTTCTATTTTTGAGCCTTTTGAGAAAACTCTCTACTGACTTCCACAGTGACTGCACTAATTTAGATTTCTACCAACAGTGTATAAGAGTTCCTTTTCCTCCATATCCTCATCAGCATTTATTATTTTTTTTTATTCTTGATGATTAACATTCAAACTGGAGTGAGATGGAATCTCAGTGTAGTTTTCGTTTTGATTTCCTCAATAGAAATTTCTTAGCCATTTGTACTGTACTTCTTTGGAGAAGTGTCTGGTTCATTTTCCTAATTATTGATTGGGTTGTATTCTTTTTTAATGTTTAGTTGTTTGAGCTCTTTATATATTCTTAATCCCAATGGGACTAATCGGACAGGAGTAGCTAGCAAAGAGTTTTCTCCCATTCTGTCAGTTGTCTCTTCACTTCTATAGAAGCTTTTTAAATTTGATGCCATTCCCATAAACTTCCTCAGTGTATCTTATCCCCCATATTGCTAAAAATGGAATTTCTACCATTTAAAAAAATTAAAAGTATATCAATTCTGCCTTCTCTCTATGCTCTATTTTTCTTAGATATATCCATCTTTTTTTTCCCTTTACTCTGTAATTGTAATTAATTTAAATTCATTTACTCTGTAACTGTAATTGCTAGATTTTTGAGAAAATGGGCTTGACACCTTCCACCAGCTTTTCCCAGGATGGAACCAAACAGAAATATGTTTACATATTTGTTCATTTAGGAAAAGATCTTTACACATTTCTAGTGTTGGTATGAGTTTGTATTTTAGTGCCACTGCTTAAGCTGTGAGGTAAACTTTATTTTTCCAAATGAGTAATATTGGAATGTTACCGAAGTCAGAACTGCAAAATACCAAAACCATAATTATTTTTATAAACTAAGACAAATATACTTTTCTTTTCTAATATACCAAAGCTTAAGTGTGATTTAAAAATCTGGAGGTTCTGTGGTCCCTTTTCTTTGAAGATGCCTAGTAATGATGATTTTAGTTTATGTGCATTTTGGTAAGTATGCTAAAAGTTGCATTTGTTGCAACTTGAAAATTCTCTAGATAGGGCATAGGGGTGGGAGGGAAAGGGAGGGGGCAGGGGGTTAGCAAGGATGGTGGAATGTGATGTACATCATTTTCCAAAGTACATGTATGAAGACACAAATTGGTGTCAACACACTTTATATACAACCAGAGATATGAAAAATCGTGCTCTATATGTGTAATAAGAATTGTAATGCATTCCGTTGTCATTTATTTTTTTTTAAAAAATCAATTAAAAATGAAATTCTAGCAAGAATCTTTCTAGGTTAAATTTCACAAGAAATGTTACAGTGAAATTTGGATGAAGTGAACACCAAATGCAGCAATTCATATTGATACGAAATTCTAGAATCAAATTGAAGTGCCAAGTTTGCTGCAGGACAGGTTAAATGTCTACAACACAGTTAAATTTTATAGCCTCTTTTGCTTCTTTATAATAGCGAACTTGACCATTAACAGTTTTGTCATAGTGTAAGCCTCATAAACGATCAAGCAGGTATATGAACAGCTGAAAGCACAAACAGAAATTTTAGTGACTGAATAATAATAGTTAAGATATGAATTATTAAGTACTGAGTGGACACTTTGTGCCAATAACTCCACATTCTCTATTTTTTATCCTTTTTTTTTCCGACTCTGCAGGGAAGAAAAAGAAACTCACTGAGATGCTTTAATACAACAATTTTCAATTCTTTTTAAAGAAATTCATAAATCTTCATTTCTGATGGGTCGGTCACTGGATATTTATTGTTCTCTTTGATGGTGTCATGCTTTCGTGATTCTTCATGCTTTTTGTATTATTGCCTTGGAGGCTGTACATTTGAAGTAATTTTGCCTTTTCCCTATTTCATAGAGCAGTGTCGGTTGAAGGAGGAAGCCTGCCCCTTTTTCTTGTTCTTAGCTGTTCCAGATGTCCAAAAGGCAGGAATGTCGGTGTTCTATATGAGGTGAGACAGATACTGACTCCATGAGGAATGCTCTGCTGTGCTGAGTAAGGCACATTGCTTCTCTTGGCAGGAAAAAAAACCTTAATTTGTTGCCTTTTGCTGATGATCTTGTCAGTCATTTAAGGGTGCCAGTCCCTTTCCTTTAACCCTAGAATGAGGTAAGATAGAAACCAGTCTCTTAAAGAGTGCACCAAAAGGCCAAGAGGGCTCTCTGCTTATTGATGTAGGTCATCTCCTATCAGTTTCATGCTTTTGTGACTAGGTGGATTATACAGAACAGAACTTCTCCGTTGCCATCTTTGGGAAGAAAATAAATCGGTAGGAAGAAAATAAATTTCATTTAGCTTTATATGAAGTGGCGTTTTTGGTTCTAAAGAATCCAAGCCTATAAAATATTTATTAAATTTCAATCAAATAATTATTCCGATATCTCCTGACATTTGCATAAATACATTACAGAAACTTATAAACAGTTTTAAGAATCTATTTGAGTTAATATAAATACCTCAAATACCATGCACCCACCCATATTTCTTCTGTTTGTCAGTTAAATAATGTGTGACTATAAGATAATGAGAAGAATATTCTAGTCAAATTGAAAAAAACAAAAACAGAATTTTTTTACTTGTATCTCACACATATTGGCCTGTGTCTTTTTTTTACCCATATCTTTTAGAAGTTTTTATTTTATGAAAAGTGACCGTAATCACTGCATAATGATAAAAGAGGTCATAGGATTTCCAAAAATTACCTTTTAAAACTTACTTCATTTCTATGATATTCATAGGAAGATGGGGCCATTGCAATGTCAATATGATGAGTACTTTTAGAGTTAATGCCTGAAATACCACACTTGAAAAGCCTGTCACTCATCACGTGTATCATAGTTACCCTCAATTGCATCATTCTTTTTCTCTTGACCTAAAATGTTTCTGCAGTGCTGAAGGTGAGAATTTCAAATAACATTCAATGGGAATCATAATGCATGGATCCCATCTTTTACCTGTACATCTATTAGGTCCTTTTATGAGACTATTGTATAAAACTCTCCCAGACCACATTCATTTTTCTCCTTTCTTCAAATGCATCTAGGAGGGAGAAAATAGCACAACCTTACAACAAAGTCATAAACCATAATTTCCATCAGGCTTCTGAACACGCTGATAAGCATGCTTCCTTTACACATTCTTTTGCTGTCACAGTCACACACCTCTTTTTCTAAGAACTTGTTACCATATGGTTATTGTATAGGTTTGGCCCTGGATATATTATTCACTTACTTGGAATCATTACTACATACCCAATTAAAATAGTCATCACAATGTTTAGATGAGTTTAACCTATTTATGATACACTTCTCTGGATCACATGTACAGTATTTGTTGCTTATAATCCTTCATTCTAGGGGAATGACCTATTTCATGACGAGTAAAAAAATAGCCTCCATAACCAAATTCAGTGCTCACTGTGAGGCTTTAGTTGCTAAAAAAAAATTCTTGCATAGAATAGTTCTTATTGGCTGACCCCCGCCAAATTACTATAAGCATGATATACCCACAAAAAATGAGCCCTAGGAAACCAGTGTTTTATTTTCTGGTCTTGGAATGCTCTGTGAACAGATCATAAATCTTTAGTGTTCACCATTATTGAATTTGGTTCTATGTTTCCATAGTAATCCATGAAACAACATGTGTGTCATAAAAGGTATCAAAAGTTAATTATGACCAGTGTTCTCTCAGCTCTCTTACACATTGTAACTTGCATTTGCTCTTAATTGTCTGCCACTCTCCTCAGCTTCTCATATGTTATAGAATGTTCATGTGCTTAAATCATGATGCGTATCTTCAATCTTCTCATTCAAACATATTTCAAATCTAGCTGTCTATATCCTCCCTATTTGAGCCAGCCTTATTTATTTGGGGCCCCTTCTTAGCCTGTGAATCTAAACATGCTGGAGGCTGTCTGAGAGGCCCTCCAAGCACATTCCAGAAGCATCTAAGATTTCAAAATTCCTGCTATAAACCCACAACAGTAGCAATCTGTGGCAGTGTAAGGGCTGTCCACAAAGGTTCCACAATTGTAAGGAAAACATAAGTAGGGGTGGGGATTTGGTGTAAGAACTGCAAGAATTTTCTGTCCTCTGGGTTCCCATCTACCTTGACATAGCCTCATAGGAGCTCAGCTTTCTGGGGACAATTTTATAAGAAGCAAAGTCCTAGCACCTAGAGCTGCCAGGGTGGGCAGCAGCACAGGGTCTGCAGGCTCTGCTTTAGTGGGCAGGGTTGTCTTCTGGACAGGCCCTCAAGTCATGCTCCCTCAGGAGCATTGCCAAGTGTCAGTACCATTCCTTCCCTGAAGATACAGCTGAGAAGAATGCCTAAGCCCCTGGCGCCTCTCAGGGTTCTCACTTTCCTGAGGATCAAGAAATTAAAAGTATTTACAAAATTGTTTATTTTATTTATTACAGTCAAGAAGACTCATGGGATGGTGGAATCATGCATAGCAGGGGTTTTTAACATGATGAGGAAAGATCTAGGTGGTGCATAGGGCGGCAGTCCTGAGGATATAATGCCTGGGCTAAGCTCTGAAGGGTGTGTAGGAATTAGAAATAGCCAGAGAGCTGGAGAGGCTTGAATGGACATCTCAAGGCAAGGTGCAAAGGCCCAGAGACCTAAAGGAAGAGGGCACATTAGAGGAACTGAAAATAGAAAATGCATCTCGATATTGCTATCTGATCCCAATAAACATTTGTTCTGACTCTTCCAGAAGATTGAAACATCTCATTTGCTGTCTTTACTCCTTTGACTTCTTCTTCATTTTTATGTTCTATTATAACCAAGAACATTTTCCTCCTCCTCTTCTTTCTCCTCCTACTCTTCTTCTTTTTGAAAGTGGGTAGGAAAGCTAATTGGATCACCAAAAAAATGGAACCTAAATTCTCATTTAAACTTAAGACTTAAAATATAAGTCTAAAATAATGTTGTTTTTTTTTTAATGGGCCCAGACAAAATACAAGGCAAAGTTTTCATGTAAAGATTTAGAACTTCCAAATCTTTGGGGTATCCTTTGTGTGGACACAATCGAGTTTAGGCAAATACAAATTAAAAACAAGACATAAATGTTGCTTTATTGAGTAAGATATAAAATAAATTTTAGGGAGAAAACTTCTATGTATTTTCCAGTGTTATTGGAGAAGCTAAAAGAAAACATTGGCATCACCTTATGGGATGGTGAATCCTTCAGTTCTAACCTACAGGTTGATACTTCCTTCTACTTAAAAAAAAATTTAATGTTTTTTGTTATTTTTAATTGTATATGACAGTAGAGTGTTTTTTGACATATTAAACATACATGGAGTATAATTTTCAATTCTTGTGGTTTTACATGATGTGAGTTATACTGGTTGTGTATTCATATACAAACAGTAGAAAGAATCAGACATAAACTTTCCTATCTCCTGTTTTTCTTAATACATTGTAAACATGAAAGTCTCAGGCATTCTGGTTATTTGGAGCCTCATAATAATCCTTCCAGCAGAAACTTAGCTGGTGTTATATAATTATTTCTCATTTAAATCTAATACTTTTTCTCCATCTTGCAAAGTCCTTTCATGTGTCCTTACTCAGTTACAGGAAAATCATAAATACTCTGCCACACATCACTGCTGCAAATCACCCACGTGGGATTCCTCTGCCTGTGTTTATCTAGCAACTGTGTTGTGCTGCTCCTGGAGGATTGCCCCGAATGAACTCTTCAATAACCAGACAGGACCTTTCAGCCTCTGCCTCAGGATTGAAATCCAGTGGACATCTTCAACTCTTCTCTGGATCTGAGAGTTCACATATGAGAAAACAAGAGTTTATATCCCAGGCATACAAACTATGGAACACCAAGTCCATTCCCTACCCTGCTCATCCAGCAAGGGAAATAGGTCTGTAAGAATATTTTTGAAAATTTAAAGAAGAGGACATTGTTTACCGATATTATTTCCTGATCATTTATGTAATAATAAATGTTATATTTCAATTGCACTGAACAAGCTATTGTGTTGATCTAGGATTAAATCATTCTGATCATGCCCTATTTTCTCTCTCTATAAGAGGTGGCTTGTACTTATCAGGAAATGACACTGGCCTTCTTATAAGCCATTTAAATCAAGTTGCTTTCTAAAGCCATTCAGTGTTCCTCATAATTTGCAGGATGAAATGTAAAATCTGAATTTCTTAGCATATTATTAAGGCTCTTTATCTTCTTTATTAATATTGCACATATATATGTGTGTATATATATATATATATATATATATATATATATATGTGTGTGTGTGTGTGTGTGTGTGTGTGTGTGTGTGTGTGTATGTGTGTGTGTGTGTATGTTGTAGTTGGACACAGTGCCTTTTTAAAATTTATTTATCTTTATGTGATTCTGAGGATTGAACCCAGCGCCTTGCACATGCTAGGCGAGTGCTCTACTGCTGAGCCACAACCCCAGTCCCCTAATTTTTACTTTTTTAAGAATTTTTTCTCTTCTTTGCCTTTTCCACTCTCGAAAGCCCTCATACTTCAGCTCTTTATCATGGTTTACAGTAATGTAAATAAAATATTCGTCACTTGCTATGAGCTGCCTTAATTTGGTGATGTTTTGAGAGAGAGTAAGAGACAGAAACACACACACACACACACACACACACACACACACACACCATGCCTTCAGAAAAGTCAATGCATTAATGATTTAATTTTTTGTAGTACTGTGTACAGCACAGGCATGACATGAGTAACTTGTATGTGCTAGCAAAGACCAGCACAGCGATTAGTCATTTTCTACACTTTATAGCCGAGAAACAATGTCAGCTGACTTTTTAAAATTATTTCTTTATATTATGAGTGGTATCCATTAGTTATTTTAACACACACACACACACACACACACACACATGATTATTTGAGAAAAATGCTTTTTCTCTCAAATACTAGTAGAACTTTAATGCATATACTTAAAAAAAAAAAAATCCCAGGGACCGCAGTGGTCGCTAGAGGGCACACCACAAGCTCCTGTGGGGCAGTTACCCAAGCTGACCCATTATTTGAATAAAGATGCAAAGATTCAGGCAATTTTCTTTGGGAAAAATGTCATCAGAAGTGATATTTAGTAAATTTGTTTCAAAGTAAAAACTGGATTTAGAATGTTGTTGAGTCTGTTTTCTATTTCTATGACAGAATATTGGACACTTGGTAATTATAAAGAAAAGAGGTCATTATAGCTCATGGTTCTACAAGCTGGGAAGTCTTAGAGCATGATATCAGCACCTGCTTGGCTTCTGGTGAGGGTCTTGTGCTGTTTCCTAGCATGGTGGAAAAGTGAGGGGGCAAGCAGGTGCGTGCAAAATAGGCAAAGCACGAGCCATGGCCTTACATTATGACAAACTACCCTCATGGTAATTAATCCAGTCCTTGAGAATCACATTAATCCCTTGTAATGGCTTAATTGCATCTTTAATTCACCGCAACCTCTCACTGGCAATTAAATTTCAATGACACCAGCAATTAAATTTCAACATGAGTTTGGGAGAGAATAAACCACATTCAAACCATAGTGAAAGAGAGCTGTAAAGAATCATTCATTCAACAGGAAATTATTGCTTTAAATAAACTAAGTGCTATGCACTGTGTCAGGCTCTGGGAAAGACAACAAGATGATAAGACCTGGGCCTGGTTAAAGTTTAATAGAGGAGATGAGAGCACAAGTCTCCACACTGACTTCTGATGCCTGAATTGGTCTGGGTACCTCCCATAATGCTGGGGAGGGCATTCCTGGAATCTCTAATCTGGAGGAATGCAGCCATGGTCTATTTCTTTTTTTTTTATTGGTTGTTCAAAACATTACAAAGCTCTTGACATATCATATTTCATACATTAGATTCAAGTGGATTATGAACTCCCATTTTTACCCCAAATACAGATTGCAGAATCACATCGGTTACACATCCACATTTTTACATAATGCCCTATTAGTAACTGTTGTATTCTGCTACCTTTCCTATCCTCTACTATCCTCCCTCCCCTCCCCTCCCCTCCCCTCCCATCTTCTCTCTCTACCCCATCTACTGTAATTCATTTCCCTCCTTGTTTATTTTCCCCTTCCCCTCACAAACTCTTATATGTAATTTTGTATAACATTGAGGGTCTCCTCTATTTCCATGCAATTTCCATTTTCTCTCCCTTTCCCTCCCACCTCATGTCTCTGTTTAATGTTAATCTTTTCTTCCTGCTCTTCCTCCCTGCTCTGTTCTTAGTTGCTCTCATTATATCAAAGAAGACATTTGGTATTTATTTTTTAGGGATTGGCTAACTTCACTAAGCATAATCTGCTCTAGTGCCATCCATTTCCCTGCAAATTCCATGATTTTGTCATTTTTTAGTGCTGCGTAATACTCCATGGTGTGTAAATGCCACATTTTTTTTTTATCCATTCATCTATTGAAGGGCATCTGGGTTGGTTCCACAGTCTAGCAATTGTGAATTGTGCTGCTATGAACATCGATGTGGCAGTATCCCTGTAGTATGCTCTTTTGAGGTCTTCAGGGAATAGTCCGAGAAGGGCAATAGCTGGGTCAAATGGTGGTTCCATTCCCAGCTTTCCCAGGAATCTCCATACTGCTTTCCAAATTGGCCGCACCAGTTTGCAGTCCCACCAGCAATGTACAAGAGTACCCTTTTCCCCACATCCTTGCCAGCACTTGTTGTTGTTTGACTTCATAATGTCTGCCAATCTTACTGGAGTGAGATGGTATCTTAGGGTGGTTTTGATTTGCATTTCTCTGACTGCTAGAGATGGTGAGCATTTTTTCATGTACTTGTTGATTGATTGTATGTCCTCCTCTGAGAAGTCTCTGTTCAGGTTCTTGGCCCATTTGTTGATTGGGTTATTTGTTATCTTATTGTCTAATTTTTTGAGTTCCTTGTATATTCTGAATATTAGGGCTCTATCTGAAGTGTGAGGAGTAAAAATTTGTTCCCAGGATGTAGGCTCCCTATTTACCTCTCTTATTGTTTCTCTTGCTGAGAAAAAACTTTTTAGTTTAAGTAAGTCCCATTTGTTGATTCTTGTTATTAACTCTTGTGCTATGGGTGTCCTATTAAGGAATTTGGAGCCCGACCCCACAATATGTAGATCGGAGCCAACTTTTTCTTCTATCAGACGCAGAGTCTCTGATTTGATATCTAGCTCCTTGATTCACTTTGAGTTAACTTTTGTGTATGGCGAGAGGAGGGGATTCAGTTTCATTTTGTTGCATATGGATTTCCAGTTTTCCCAACACCACTTGTTGAAGATGCTATCCTTCCTCTATTGCATGCTTTTAGCTCCTTTATCAAATATAAGATTGTTGTAGATTTGTGGATTAGTCTCTGTGTCCTCTTTTCTGTACCATTGGTCCACCCGCCTGTTTTGGTACCAGTACCATGCTGTTTTTGTTACTATTGCTCTGTAATATAGTTTGAAATCTGGTATCGCTATACCGCCTGTTTCACATTTCCTGCTTAGAATTGCTTTTGCTATTCTGGGTCTTTTATTTTTCCATATGAATTTCACGATTGCTTTATCTATTTCTACAAGAAATGTCTTTGGGATTTTGATTGACATTGCATTAAACCTATAGAGAGCTTTTGGTAATATCGCCATTTTGATGATGTTAGTTCTGCCTATCCATGAACAGGGTATATTTTTCCATCTTCTAAGATCTTCTTCTACTTCTCTTTTTAGGGTTCTGTAGTTTTCATTGTATAAATCTTTCACCTATTTTGTTAGGTTGATTCCCAAGTATTTTATTTTTCTTGAGGATATTGTGAATGGAGTGTTTTTCCTCGTTTCCATTTCAGAAGTTTTGTTGCTGATATACAGAAATGCCTTTGATTTATGCGTGTTGATTTTATATCCTGCCACTTTGCTGAATTCATTTATTAGTTCTAGTAGTTTTTTTGTAGACCCTTTTGGGTCTGCTAGGTATAGAATCATGTCTTCCGCAAACAGTGATAATTTAAGTTCTTCTTTTCCTATTTTTATGCCTTTAATTTCTTTCGTCTGTCTAATTGCTCTGGCCAGTGTTTCGAGAACTATATTGAATAGAAGTGGTGATAGAGGGCATCCCTGTCTTGTTCCAGATTTTAGAGGGAATGCCTTCAATTTTTCTCCATTCAGAATGATGCTAGCCTGAGGCTTAGCATAGATAGCTTTTACAATGTTGAGGAAAGTTCCTGTCATCCCTAGTTTTTCTAATGTTTTGAACATAAAGGGATGTTGTACTTTGTCGAATGCTTTTTCTGCGTCTATCGAGATGATCATATGGTTCTTATCTTTAAGTCTATTGATGTGGTGAATAACATTTATTGATTTCCGTATATTGAACCATCCTTGCATCCCAGGGATGAATCCTACTTGATCATGGAGCACAATTTTTTTGATGTGCCTTTGTATCCGATTCGCCAGAATTTTATTGAGGATTTTTGCATCTAGGTTCATTAGACATATTGGTCTGTAGTTTTCTTTCTCTGAGGTGTCTTTGTCTGGTTTCGGAATCAGGGTGATGTTGGCCTCATAGAATGAATTTGGCAAAGCTCCCTCTTTTTCTATTTCCTGAAATAACTTGAAAAGTATTTGCATTAATTCTTCTTTAAAGGTTTTGTAAAACTCTGCTGTATACCCATCCGGTCTTGGGCTTTTCTTGGTTGGTAGTCTTTTGATTGCTTCTTCTATTTCATCCATTGAAATTGGTCTGTTTAAATTGTGTGTATCCTCCTGACTCAGTCTGGGCAAATCATATGACTTAAGAAATTTATTGATGTCTTCACTATCTTCTATTTTATTGGAATATAGGTTTTCAAAATAATTTCTAATTGTCTTCTGTATTTCTGTAGCATTTGTTGTGATATTGCCTTTTTCATCCCGTATGTTAGTAATTTGAGTTCTCTCTCTTCTTCTCTTCGTTATCATGGCTAAGGGTCTGTCAATCTTACTTATTTTTTCGAAGAACCAACTTTTAGTTTTGTTAATTTTTTCAATAGTTTCTTTTGTTTCAATTTCGTTAATTTCTGCTCTGATTTTAATTATTTCTTGCCTTCTGCTACATTTGCTGTTGTTTTGCTCTTCCTTTTCTAGGGCTTGGAGATGAAGTGTGAGCTCATTTATTTGTTGGTTTTTCGTTTTTTTGAGGAATGGACTCCAGGTGATGAATTTCCCTCTTAAAACTGCTTTCATTGTGTCCCATAGATTCCGATATGTTGTGTCTGTATTTTCATTTATCTCTAAGAATTTTTTGATTTCCTCCTTTGTCTTCTGTAACCCATTGATCATTCAGTAACATAATGTTCATTTTCCATGTGATGTAGGATTTTTCCTTCCTTCTTTATCATTGATTTCCAGTTTCATTCCATTATGATCAGATAAAATGCATGGCATTATCTCCACCCCTTTATATTTACTGAGGGTTGCCCTATGGCATAATATATGGTCTATTTTTGAGAAGGATCCATGTGCTGCTGAGAAAAAAGTATATCCACTTGATGATTGTTGATATATTCTATATATGTCAGCTAAGTCTAGGTTATTGATTGTGATATTGAGTTCTATAGTTTCTTTATTCAACTTTTGTTTGGAGGATCTGTCCAATGGTGAGAGAGGTGTGTTGAAGTCACCCATAATTATTGTGGTGTGGTCTATTTGATTCTTGAACTTGAGGAGAATTTGTTTTATGAACGTTGCAGCACCATTATTTGGTGCATAAATATTGATAATTGTTATGTCTTGTTGGTGAATGGTTCCTTTTAACAGTATATAATGTCCTTCCTTATCCCTTTTGATTAACTTAGTCTTGAAGTCGATTTTATTTGATATGAGGATGGCCACCCCTGCTTGCTTACGAGGACCGTGTGTGTGGTATATTTTTTCCCAACCTTTCACCTTCAGCCTGTGTATGTCTTTTCCAATCAGATGTGTCTCCTGGAGGCAACATATTGTTGGATTTGTTTTTTTAATCCATGTTACCAGCCTATGTCGCTTTATTGGAGAGTTTAAGCCATTAACGTTTAGAGTTACTATTGATATATGGTTTATACTGCCAGCCATGTTTGATTATTTATCTTTTTTTTTTTTATTTAGTTTGTTTCTCCATGATTAGTTTTCCCCCCTGCCCTCTGTCATTACCGAGGCACTTCCCACTGATGGTTTTGGTTATTGTTTTTCATTTCTTCCTTGTGTAGTGTTTTGCTCAAGATGCTTTGCAATGCTGCTTTTCTGGCTGCAAATTCTTTTAGCTTTTGTTTATCATGAAAGATTTTTATTTCATTGTCGTACCTGAAGCTTAATTTTGCTTGATACAGAATTCTTGGTTGGCATCCATTGTCTTTCAGTGTTTGAAATACGTTATTCCAGGATCTTCTCGCTTTCAGCGTCTGTGATGAAAAATCCGTTGTTAACCTTATTGGTTTACCCCTGAATGTAATATGCCTCCTTTCTCTTGTAGCTTTTAGTATTTTCTCTTTGTTCTATATATTGGCTATCTTCATAACAATGTGTCTTGGCGTTGGTCTACTGTGATTTTGTGTGCTCGGTGTTCTGTATGCATGTACAATTTGTATATCTGTTTCCTTTTTTATTTCTGGAGTTTTCTGTAATTATTTCATTCAGAAGGTTACTCATTCCCTTGGTTCGAATCTCTGTACCTTCCTCTATCCCGATGACTCGTAGGTTTGGTTTTTTTATGTTATCCCATATCTCTTGTATGTTTTTCTCGTGATTTTTTTACCAGCCTTTCTGAGTTGGCTAGACTCTTTTCAAGATGATATATTTTGTCTTCATTGTCTGACGTTCTGGCTTCTACTTGTTCCACTCTGTTAGTGATACTCTCAATTGAGTTTTTAATTTGGTTTATCGTTTTCTTCATTTCTAGAATTATTGTTTGATTTTTTTATAATCTCTATCTCCTGATAAAGATGCTTTACTTCTTTTTTTTATCTGTTTATGTAATTCATTTTCAATGTGTTCTTTCACTGTTTGGATTTGCTGTCTCATATCCTCTTTAAGGTTCCATTCCATCTGTCTAAGGTATTCCTTGAGTTCCTTATATGACCATTTTTCTGGTGACTCTAGGTCCTCCTGAATATTTAGGCTGTCCTGCATTGTTTGTACTCCTTTTCTTCCTTGCTTTTTCATGCTGCTCATGTTACTTCTTGTTCTGTTTGACTGCTGAGTTACTGTTTACTCCTATAAATTTATTTGATGCTTGGGAGGAAAGGTATTAGAAGGGAAGGGAAGAAGTCACTAAAGAGAATGAGAGTAAGCAGGTAGAATTCAAGGAAGGGGGAATAAGAATTGAAAAGAAATGAAAAGACAAAAGAAAAAAATAGAAAAGAAAAAAAGAAAAAAATTGAAAAAAAATAATAAAAAAATGAAAATTAAAATTAAAAAAATAATAATAATAAAATAAAAAATTAAAAACATTAAAAATGTTAAAGAACAACAACAACAAAAAAATGAAAATGAAAGAAAAAAAACCCAAATTTAAAAAAAATAATAGTAATAATAAATGCAGTCATAGAGTTCGATTAACTTCTCTTCCAGTAGGTGGAGCTGTGCCCACTGTGCCAAGCTTCTCCTCTCAATAGGTGGGAACCAATCACTGTGCAGCAGCTCTTCCTCCCAGACTGGGCGGGTCTCCAATCCTGAGTGCCTAGGGCCTTCTCTTGTGTTTCCTTGAGCCAGGCCCCGCTCACCTGTCAGGCTCACCACAATACTGGCTACACGCCAGGTCTGCTGCTCCTGTGAGCCTGTTTTCATGAGCATCTGGGCACACTCTCCCTGTTTGCCTCCCTCAGACCTTAAGTTTGTAGAGCTTGGGGCTGAGAATCCCCAGCGAATTTGCTTGCCCTCTGGTAGCCACGCCCCCAGTATCTGGTGCAAGAGACCTCAGTTGTCAGCACTGGTGGGAGCGGTAGCCAGGAGTTCTGTGCCGCGAGTCCCGTGCCACTCCTGATTCCCTCGGTCTGGCTATCGAGCTCACGGGAGAGCTGGGAGGGGTCCTTACGGGAGAGCTGGGAGGGGCCCTTAAGGTTTCCCCGCTGTGTGGAGAGGGATGGCTAGGGGATTACACACCTGGCGTCGCTGGTTTCAATGAAGTTATCTCCTCCACCGGTGACGTCAGTTCTCTGCCATGGTGGTATCCCATGCAAATGGTGACCGTTCGTTCCCTTTGCCGGGTGACCAATGCAACGGGTGGGTCCTGACTGTCTCTCTCCCAAGCCCTGTTTCAATCCTGTGGCCACTGCCTATGAAGGCTCAGTTGGCTTTTACCTCTGTAAGTTTAGAAGGGCCGACCAGTTATTTCATCGGGATCATTAGTGCTGAGTCACGAGAAGCAGGCGAACTGGAGCTTGAATGCAGCCGATCCGGGCTCGGTGTGTGTTCTCTGTGGGTTCTTTAGCACTGAGCCTGAGTAATTTGTCTGTGAGACGCAGGCGAATGTCAGTTTCTGCGGGTTCTTTAGCCCTGGGCCACAGCAGTTCCGGGAGCCGGAATTCGGCCGCTCCGGGCTCGGTGTATGTTCTGATAGGAGCAGGCTCCAAGAAGCAGTTTCCGCAGGTTCTTTAGCACTGGGCCTGAGTAATTTGTCTGCAAGACGCAGGCGAATGGCAGCCTGAAATTACCTGTTCTATAGCTGAATGAGCTGCGATCAGTCGAAAACAGGGATGGTGACGTCAGGTCTCTAAGATGGTGGCCGCTGGCTTCCTCTGTGGTCTGACCGGTGTGGAGAACCGAATTGGACCGCTTCCTTCCCCCATCTCAAACCTAGAATTCAGCACTGAGTACAGTAATTGCACAGCTGGCAGGAGCCCGCAGAATCTGCAGTGCTGTATCTTTGTGTTGCTATCTCATCGTTTCCCAGTGGCGCTGCAGACTCTAGCCGCGGGGCGATTTGCTGAATAAGCAGCGTGACCCTCCGTGTGGACAAATCTCTCGCGTTTGAGTCCCCATAGCTGATCCTCATGCGATGGAAATCCTTCCTCCAGGTTTTGGAGCACCC
The DNA here is from genome assembly GCF_048772815.1 of Callospermophilus lateralis. Classification (NCBI taxonomy): domain Eukaryota; kingdom Metazoa; phylum Chordata; class Mammalia; order Rodentia; family Sciuridae; genus Callospermophilus; species Callospermophilus lateralis. Next base: position 18,210,927 of record NC_135311.1, read on the forward strand.
CAATTTTGCTGGAAATTCCTAACAAGCTAGCTTTTAGCCGTTCTAACTCGTCATTCTCCTGCTCAGTGACGCGGTACACGGGAGTGATGCACTCCCTTCACCGCCATCTTCCCTCCTCCTCGCCATGGTCTATTTCTAATTAAATTGTCTCTTTGAAATGTAAAGTGCAGCTTAAACAGTCTGTTTTTCTGTTGCACAAATATAAAGGATAATGTTTAAGGATTGCTTCATTTTCTGGCATTTTGTGTTTGTGTTTATTGTTTTTTTTTTTTTTTTTTCTAGAGGTATATTTGGAGTGAAAGTAGAATAAGAGGAATTGTTTACCATATTTCCTAGATAAGAAAGGATTTATCATGATGTTAGAACCTGGCAGGAGACTTGTGCTGCTTCTAAGAAACATTTTTTTTTTTTCCTTTCTAGATCTCTCCCCTAACCCTGGCATTCCCCTTTACCACTTTAGATGTTAATATTAATGTATGGTAAGGGTATCTCTAGGCCTGCATCATGGTACCCTTACTTTCACTGGTGTCTCCTTGTTTCTTCACCTTCATGATGAGCACCTTCCTTTAGATCTTCAGTTTCCTCCCATGACCTTCATGTTAAAAGTCTAGCACCCACATGACCTGGTCTGTCTACCTTTTCAGCTTCATTGCCTTTCACTTCCTCTTATTTTTAAATTTCAATCAGGTGGTACTATTTGTAGTATTCCAAAAAAACCAAAAAAACAAATAAAAAAACCCACAAAACTATGTTCTTTCACAGTCTGCACTGTTAGTTCTCTGTTCTCAACAACACCTATTTTTTTTTCTTCCTATCTCTTATGCATCTGGATACATCCTTCTTAGGCTTCCAGTGTCTATCAAGTCGTTACTTCCCAGGTGCTAATTTTTTCCCTTTGGTACTGGGGATTGAACCCAGGGGTGCTTAATCACTGAGCCACACCCCCAGCCCTTTTTTGTATTTGATTCCATGACAGTCTCACTATGTTGCTTAGGGCCTTGCTAAGTTGCTGAGGCTGGAATTGAGCTCAAGATCTTCCTGACTCAGTTTTCCTGAGCTGCTGGGATTATAGGTGTGCACCACCACACCTGTCTCCAGGTGCTTTTTTTAAAAAATTAATTTATTCATTGTTATTCAAATTTGTTATTTATGACAGCAGAAAGCATTACAATTCATTTTACACAGATAGAGCTCAATTTTTCATATCTCTGGTTGTATACAATGTAGAATCACACCATTCATGTCTACATACATGTACTTAGGATAATGATGTGCATCTCATTCCACCCTCTTTCTACCCCCTTTCCCCCTCCCTTCCCATCCTCCCCTTTGCTCTAACTAAAGTTCATCTAATCCATCCATATTTCCCTCACCCAACCTCATTATGAATCAGCATCCTTATATTAGAGAAAACATTTGGCATTTGGTTTTTTGGATTGGATAACTTCAGTTAGCATTATATTATCAAACTCCATCCATTTACTTGCAAATGCCATGATTTTATCCTCTCTTAATGCTGAATAGTATTCCATTGTGTATATATATCACATTTTCATTATCCATTCATCAACTGAAGGACATCTAGGATGGTTCCACAGTTTAGCTATTGTGAATTGAGCTGCATAAACATTGATGTGGCTGTGTCCCTGTAGTATGCTGTTTTTAAAACCTTTGGGTATAGACCAAGGAGTGGGATAGCTGGGTCAAATGGTGGTTCCATTCCCAGTTTTCTAAGGAATCTCCACACTTCTTTCCATTATTGGCTTCAGTCCCACCAGGAGTGTATGAGTGTGCCTTTCCCCCACATCCTCGCTAACACTTATTGTTGTTTGTATTTAATAGCTGACATTCTGACTTGTGAGTGAAGTGAAATCTTAGAGTAGTTTTTATTTGCATTTCTCTAATTACTAGAGATGTTGAACTTTTTTCATATATTTGTTGACTGATTGTATATTCTCTTCTGAGAAGTATCTGTTCAATTCTTTGGCCCATTTACTGATTGGGTTATATGTTTTTTTAGTGTTAGGGTTGTTGAGTGTTGAGGGCCACAGCCGAGTCGGGATGACGCATGGCATTTTTGCCAGAAGTAGTGGTTGAGAGGTGATGCCAGGGAGCCATTAGGATGATGACTTTTGAGTTCTGGCGGAGTTCCCGTTGAGTTCCGCTTGAGCTCTCTCAGGGATTCCCGGAGAGTTCCCATTGGTTGGAAGTGCGGAGGAGGGATATTTTCGGTTGCTGGTTCCTGGAGGAGCCTGTGGCATTGGGGAGAGTTCCCGGGGAGCATGTGTGGAGTGTGCTGGTGGAGTTCAGAGATAAAGTTTGTTCCTGCTTCAGTGGCTCATGATTTGTGCCCAGCCAGACTGCAGCAGTTGAGTGCTTTGTATATCCTAGAGATTAGTGCTCTATCTGATGTGTGTGTGTGTGTGTGTGGTAAAAATTTACTCCCAAATGTAGTCTCTCTATTTACCTCATTGATTGTTTCTTTTGTTGAGAAGAAGCTTTTTAATTTGAATCCATCCCATTTATTGATTCTTGATTTTAATTATTGTGCTATAGGAGTCTTATATAGTCCAACATGATGGAGATTTGGGCCTACTTTTTCTTCTATTAGGCAAAGTGTCTCTCTTTTAATTCCTAGGTCCCTGGTCCACTTTGAGTTTTGTGCATGGCGAGAGATAGGGGTTCGATTTCATTTTGTTGTGTATGGATTTCCAGTTTTCCCAGTACCATTTAGAGGTTATCTTTTCTTCAATGTATGTTTTTGGCCCCTTTGTCTAATATAATATAACTGCAGTTATGTGGGTTAGACTCTGTGTCCTCTATTCTGTACCATTTGTCTACAAGACTATTTTGGTGCCAATACCATGCTGATTTTGTTACTATAGCTTTATAGTACAGTTTAATGTCTGATATTGTGATGTCTCCTATTTTACTCTTCTTGCTAAGGTTTGCTTTGGCTATCCTGGGTCTCTTAATTTTCTGGATGAATCATGACTTCTTTTTCTTTTTTTTAATATTTATTTTTTACTTGTAAGTGGACACAATACCTTTATTTTAATTTTACGTGGTGCTGAGGATCGAACCCAGTGCCTCATGCATGCAAGGTGAGTGTTCTACCTCTGAGCCACAACCCCAGCCCATGACTTCTTTTTCTATGAGAAATGTCATTAGGATTTTGATTGGGATTTTATTAAATCTGTATAGTGCTTTTGGTAGTATGGTCATTTTGAAAATATTAATTCTGCCTATCCAAGAACAAGATAGATATTTCCATCTTCTAAGGTCTTCTTTAATTTCTTTCTTTAGCATTCTGTAGTTTTCATTGTAGAGGTCTTTCACCTCTTTCGTTAGGTTGATTCCCAAGAATTTTATGGTTTTTGAGGGTAATGTAAATGGGGTAGTTTTCCTCCTTTCCCTTTCAGAGGATTTGTCACTGATGTACAGAAATGCCTTGTTTTATGGGTGTTGATTTTATATTCAGCTTCTTTGCTGAATTTATTTATTAGTTCTAGAAGTTTTCTGGTGGAATGTTTTGGGTCTTTTAGGTATAGAATCGTATTGTCTGCAAATAGTGATAATTTGAGTTCTTCTTTTCCTATCTATATCCCTTTCTTTCATCTGTCTAATTGCTTTGGCCAGTGTTTCAAGAACTATGCTAAATAGAAGTGGTGACAGAGGGCATCCCTGTCTTGTTCCCATTTTTAGAGGGAACAAAACAGGGATGATTTCAATTTTTCTCCATTTAAAATGATGTTGGCCTGGGGTTTAGCAGAGATAGCTCTTACTATATTGAGATGTATTCCTGTTATCCCTAGTTTTTCTAGTATTTTGAACATGAAGGAGTGCTGTATTTTGTCGAATGCTTATTCTGCATCTGTTTTGATCATAATTTTTTTTATCTTTAAGTCTATCAATGTGATGAATTACAGTTATTGATTTCCATATGTTGAGCCAACCTTGCATCCCTGGGTTGTACCCCACTTGATCATGGTGCACAATCTTTTTGATATGTTTTTGTATTAAATTTGCCAGAATTTTATTGAGAATTTTTGCATCTATGTTCATTAAAGATATTGGTCTGAAGTTTTCTTTCTTTGATGTGTCTTTGCCTGGTTTTGGAATCAGGGTGATACTGGCCTCACAGAATGAGTTTGGAAGTGCTCCCTCTTTATATTTCATTAAATAATTTGAGGAGTATTGGTATTGGTTCTATTAAAGGTCTTATAGAACTCAGCTGTGTATCCATTTGGTCTTGTGCTTTTCTTGGTCAGTAGGCTTCTGATGGCATCATCTATTTCATCACTTGAAATCAATCTGTTTAAATTGTATAATTATCCTGATTCAATTTGGGTAAATCATATGACTCTAGAAATTTTTTGATGCCTTAGATATTTTCTGACTTATTGGAGTACAAATTTTCAAAATAATTTTTAATTATCTTCTGTATTTCTGTAGTGTCTGTTGTTATATTTCCTTTTTCATCACATATGTTAGTAATTTGAGTTTTCTCTCTCCTTCTTTTTGTTAGCATGGCTAAGGGTTTGTCAATTTTATTTATTTTTTCAAAGAACCAACTTTTTGTCAACTTTTTCAATTGTTTCAATTTCATTGATTTTAGCTCTGATTTTAATTATTTCCTGTGTTTTGCTTTTGGAGTTGATTTGTTCTTCTTTTTCTAGGGCTTTGAGATGTAATGTTAGGTCATTTATTTGTTGACTTTCTCTTCTTTGAAGGAATGAACTCCATGCAATGAACTTTCTTCGTAGAACTGCCTTCATAGTTTCTTCGTAGAACTGCCTTCATAGTGTATCTGTGTTCTCATTCACCTCTAAGAATTTTTTAATCTTCTACTTAGATGTCTTTTGCACCCATTGTTTATTCTTGAAATGGCCATTTTTCCTCTCGCCCTATCTGCCTAGGGACGAGCAGATTGCTCCTGTCCTATCTATGGATGGGCAGCTTTTTTCGTCACTTACCCCTGAGTGTCCCGGGGCTCCCCGTAACGGGCCACCATCTGCCGCAGTCCGGCTGCAGCAGAATATCCGGGGGGGTGACGAATGACTTGTGTACGTTGATGCAGCAGGAATAGGAGCCGTTTATTGTAGGATCTGAGCGGTATTTATACATTTTACACAGCTTATCTTAATTAGCATAAACTAGATACAGCAGTCAACCCAATAAGGAATCTCCACACTTAATGGCTCACTTTTGTTACTTTACAAACCACTCCCTCTGGCATTTTGCCAGGCACCATGCAGACTTGTTTACAGACTCTAACATTTCTCTGGCAAAATAACAGGTGCCAATCTGACTTGTTTACAGACCTTAACACATATTATTTAGTCTCCATGCGTTGGAGTAACTTTTATTTTTTATTATTGCTTTCTAGTTTCATTCCATTATGATCTGATAGAATGCAGGGTAGTATCTCTACATTTTTGTCTTTGCTAAGACTTGCTTTGTGGCATAATATATGGTCTGTTTTAGAGAAGGATTCATGTGCTGCTGAGATATAGCAAAGAAGGCTGTGATGATGTCTACAGTGTCCCCAGATGAAAGTGGGTTAGGCTCCCAGGTGGGTATGGGGTGGAGACATGTACATACTCTGGGCCTGGGTACAGCACAGATTGGTGGAGGTGGTCCTGTGCTGGACCTCCTGTAGGTGTCTTCTGGTAGTGGGATGGACCAGGGCCTACCCTGGGCCTGGGTCCTGTGTAGGTTGGTGTGGGTGGATCCTGGCTGGGCCTGAGCTCCGGTGAGGGTCTGCTGGTTGCACGAGGTGGTCCTGTCTCCAGGTGCTGTCTTTAACCCTGTACTTCGAACTAGGTTTCCAAAGCATCCCATGCCTTTACACACTCTTACCACACCATGCTGAGGAGGTTTTTTTTTTTTTTTTTGGTTCTGTTTTCTATATTTTTAGTTACTTTTCAATTTTATCCATCACCTTCATTAACCTATAAACTCTTGAGTAACTGGGTCTTATTTATCTTGATGTTACTGAACCTAGTCCTTGCTTAGCACCCAGACCCTCAGAAAATGTTGAATAAATGAATGAATGAGATTTCTGTAGGCAATGTTTGAAGACTATTTGAGGGTTCTGGGGGATGGTTGAAGACAACTGACATGGGAAACTTTACTAAATAACTTACAGAGCAGAGAGAAGAACTAAACTGTAGTGAAAGAATATGACTAAGAAAAAAAAGATATTGTTGAATAAAAACACCCCAAATTTCACTATCCTAAAAAAGAAAAAAGAAAAAAAAATAGTATATTGTGTAACTCCTGAACAAGAAAGTAGAATAGGTGGAAAATTCACAGTGAACTGCAGTGTATTTTGGTTTCAGTACAAGGATTTTTTTTATATTCATAAACCCAAAGCAATCCTACAGTATCATTGGAGATTTATGTTTATTTTAGAGTGCAAGTTCATAGGACTCCACAGTTCTCTGTGGAGGACTTTAATTACACATGCTTTACGTAATCAGAAGAGGATGAAAATAACTCACATTGCAGTAAACCTGAAATCAAATACATAAATGTACTCGAGGATGTCTGCTCTGGCTCCTGAGGGCTGGTGTGACTCGAATATCTTTCCAGAAGGAGACCTTTCATTCCTTTGCTCAGTACTGCTTTCAGGGAGAAATGATCTCAATATCTTCCTTGCATAAATGCAAGACTTTAGTCCTCTCAGGGCCCCAGCCCCCTTACTTGAATGATTATTGATATTCACATGTGGTTCCTTGGCTAATGCTCACAGCCTGTGGCTTCTAGCTCCAAAAGCAACCCAATCTTATACCACCATCCATCTCCTTTGCTCTTTCCCCTATGCAACCTCTCCATAACATCTGATTTTAAAGTCATTCCTAATAGTGTAGTAATTGCTGTAATATTCTCTTAAATTTAAAAGCCATGTATTTTTCCATCATAAAATAACACATTTTTATAGAAAGTATGAAAATTTATATAGAGAAATTTAAAAATTGTTCTTTCATCTCATGTAACTGTTAATATTTTGGTATATTTCCTGACAGTCCTTTTTATATACACATTTTTTTCCAATCATAAGTCTGTACACTAAATCCTTATTAAACATTATAATGAAAACTTTTTTGTATTTTTATGAACTCTTGATAAATTGCCCAGTTTATTCACTCAGTTACAGAGATAGGCTATGCATTCACCACACTTTTTGGTCTTCCTGATATATAATTATACTTTACAGCCTCCTTACAATTAGGTTGAACCTGTGTGACTGAATTACAGTCAATGGAATGTGAGCAAAATGATGCAAGTCTCTTTTAAGGACTCTTCCTTAGCGTTGCCCTGCAAGATCCTTTGGCCTTTTTCCTCTTTCCAAAGCCACTTAAACCAAGCCCGGTATGGTGGCATATACTTGCAATCCTAGGGATGCAGGAGGCTGAGCAGGAGAACTGCAAGTTTGAGCCAAGCACAAGACCAACCTGGGTAACATAGTGAGACCCTGACTAAAAATAAATAAATATTAAAAATTAAAAAGTGTCACATGTACTAAGATCAGAGCTATTAAAAGGGTCTGGATTCCTGAGTCACTGCCTGGAGAAGAGCTGACAGCGCACTTGGATTGTGCCATTTATTGCGTTAAGCCACTGATATATTTGTTACTGTAGCATGGCTTAGAATATTCTGACTAACATGTACATGGTTATTTTTAGTAATTGTTTTCAGTATTCATTTTTTTTTGCTGTTATAAGATAAGTTATGATGATTATTTTTGTGTGGAGATTTTTCCTCTTCCATTTTAAAATTATTCCCTTTATATGGATTTCCAGAATTTTTTAAAAAAATTGTTTGGCCAAAGGATATAATGCTTTAAAAATATTTATAGTTTTATTTCATGCTTTTCAGAGCATCTTATTTATGTAAAAACATAACCATGAACATGTCTCTTGCTCCTATGAGACTGAAAGTTCCTGAAAAGTAGAAGCAGCATCTTACTTATTTTTATGTCTGCAGTTCCTAGCACACTGTCTTTCACACAAAAGGCACTAAAGAACATTTACAGAATGAAGGAATGGTTGTAGATTGTTATCTTCTAGCTGTGCTTTAGTCATTCTCATGATTTTATTATGGCTAATGGCAAATTTTATCCCTAAAAGCTTAGGATAGCATACCTCTTATTTTTAGTCCCAAGTACACATTAGCTTAAAGCTAATGCTGGACTATCAAATATTTAGGTAATATATAAAATTATTTTTAAAATTATGGATGATGCTATTTTTCCCATTGTTAACATGCCTCTGACCTGAATTTTGTCTGTATCATCCTTTTTGTCTATAGAGCTAAATAAACATTGTCTCTCTATGCCTGTAATATAAAGAGATTTTATATTATATAAAAAGCTGATTTATATTATTTGAATAATTATCCAAAAGGATGTGTTACACAGTCAATACAGATCAATCATCTGTGTCTGGTCATAGATATCCTAAATAAAGCATCTTTCCAATGATTATATTGATCAATGTTAAAGTTGCATTTTAATGAAAGTGATGCCTTTTGAATCTGTCACATTGTAATTACTCTATTAGCATAGTAATAAAATGCATGCTTATTAAATATTTTAATATCAATACAGGTCCTGAAAACAATATGTTTAAAATATATAATTATGTATGTCATAAATGTGGAGCACGTTTTTATTTCTCCATTGACTGAGATTGACCATGTTCTTCAGGAGAGACACATCTTCTATGCAGATGGGAAAGAGGAAAAAGGTTGTAGAAAAACAACACTTCTCATGTTTGTGTGGGGGGATATGAGGTAGACTTCTTACCTGGTGTCCCCTATTTTCTCTGTGTAGCAGGAGACAACATCTTTACTGAGTGTGAAATGACGGCCACCCTGCTTGATGTTCTGTGATTCTCCCAGACCCTCTCTAGGACCTTGGGATTTTCTTCCATTCAGCCTGTAAACAAGCTAGGACTTCTTTCACCTCTTCCTCCAAACATCCCTGTGACTCTCATCCTCTCTTTCACTGACATCTAGCCACTGTCCTCATCCAAGTTTGCTGGATAAGGGAAACCCATGGTGATCACCTCTGACTCCCTCCTTGAGTCACATAGTGACTCCAAACTTTCCTTACAGTATTTGATTTGAAGTTACTATCACCTCCTGTGTGGATTCAGTGGGCATTTTTCAGTTGTCCTCCTACTCAGCCTCTCCACAGCTTGTGACTCTAATGGTCATTCCTTCTTTCTTGAAACCTTCTCCTAAGGGGATACTGGGACACCACATTCTTCTGGCTTCCCTCACTCCTATTTAAACCTTCTGTATTTTCTGAGCTCTTCACAGATGTTGTTTCCTGGTTTCTACTCTTTTTTTTTCTCCTCGTTCATGCTGTAATCAGCCTATTTGAAATTAACTGTTGCACTAAATAAGGTTTGAGCAGAATACCATGCATTGAGTATAATTAAAATATTATGGGCATATCAGAAATCCATAGGTAGAAGTTCCCTCCATTGTTCCTCTGTTTTTTTTTTACTTTACCTTACAAAAAAAGCAATCCATTATTATCCCATTCAAAATAAGTGGTATTACATGATATAATATATCACAGTACAACTAGCACCAGAAAGGTGAAAATATTTATCACATTGTCTTTTACTGTACTTGGCACATGGTTGAAAGGAATCAGAGCACTTCACACTCAGGAGGTAGTCATAAAAAACAAACACCAGGACATCATGTTCCAACTATTATAAGGAAGATTTATTTCCCTGAGATGCTTAAGACAGTATAAAACCTGAAAAAAAAATGTAAAAGTAAGGAGAGACAATATGCCTGATAGTTTGCCTCATAGTGTGAAATGCAGCGTTGTCTCTCAGTCCTGACTTCATGAAATTTACTTCCCTGATAGATAAAAATTTTTGTCAGATAAAAAGATAAATAAACCCTGCCTTTCTTAGGTGAGAGACATCAGACTTACCAGAATTTTGGAATGTAATATGAAAACGTATCTGGAAAAAACCCAAGCATCTATCAGATTGTTAAATGAATCAAGTAGCAGGTGTTGAAATCTTAGAAACTCTGCTTGATGATGTTTGACTGAAAATTGTGATTAATTTCCAGACCTCACACAGTGCTGATGACATCATCCTTCTTCTTTAATTTTCACTGTTCAATGATGATAATATAATAGACTTCAATCACTTTGGCTTAAAAGAATAGACAATTTTTAATTCCTCAAATTGCCATAATTATTCAAAAGCTGTACAGAAATTAATTTTTTCAATATTTTAAAGATGAATAACCTTGATATGAAGTCATAGAGGCTCTATTAATTTTAAGAAGACTATGCAACTCAATGCATTGATACTTTAGAAAGTGTTGATGAGTAAAATTAAACTCAGTACTTTCCCCTTAAATATTATTATTTACATTGAGATCAGTAGAGAACTATTCCTCTGAAAGAAGCCCATGAAAAATTCAAGTAGAAAGAGAAAAGTAAAATGGCAATCTAGAAGCATTCAGTGCTTACATAGAACTCCCCGAGACTGAATGAAATCAATTGGAGAGAAACTGCATGATGAGGTAGGGGGATGTGGAAAAGTGCAACCGTAGAGAGTCAGGGTTTATAGAATAATAAGATGATTGATAAAAGAAGTAGACCACAGCAGCACCAGTGGCTCTCTGGGGAAGGGGAAGAGCCTAAGGCAGATTCCACTATGGATTCTTACAAATCAAAAACCTTCTGTACAACCAAAGAAACCATTAACAACTTGAAGAGACCGCCTACAAAGTGGGAGAAAATTTTTTTCCAGCTTCTCTTCCAACAGAGGGTTAATATCCAGAAAACATAAAAAACAATACCATGAAACAACCCATTCAATAAATGGGCAAACACTTTTCCTTTTTTTTTTAATTAATTTTTATTGTTGGTTGTTCAAAACATTACATATTTCTTGATATATCATATTTCACGCTTTGATTCAAGTGGGATATGAACTCCCATTTTTACCCCGTATACAGATTGCAGAATCACATCAGTTGCACATCCATTGATTTACATATTGCCATATTAGTGTCTGTTGTATTCTGCTGCCTTTCCTATCCTCTACTATTCCCCCTCCCCCCTCCCCTCCCCTCTTCTCTCTCTACCCCCTCTACTGTAATTCATTTCTCCCCCTTATATTTTTCCCCCTTTCCCCTCACTTCCTCTTGTATGTAATTTTGTATACCCCTGAGGGTCTCCTTCCATTTCCACGCAATTTCCCTTCTCTCTCCCTTTCCCTCCCACCTCTCATCCCTGTTTAATGTTAATCTTCTTCTCATGCTCTTCGTCCCTACTCTGTTCTTAGTTACTCTCCTTATATCAAAGAAGACATTTGGCATTTGTTTTTAAGGGATTGGCTAACTTCACTTAGCATAATCTGCTCTAAGGGCAAACACTTTTCTAGAGAATAAAAATGTTCAACATCAGGGACTTGAAAATCAAAGCTATGTTGTTATTCCATCTCAACCCAGACAAAGATACATCAAAGAAAGAAAACTACAGACCAATATCTCTAATGAATATAGATGCAAATATTCTCAGTAAAATTCTGGCAAATCAAATACAGAAACATACCAAAAAGATAGTGGGGTTCATCCCAGGGATGCAAGGTTGGTTCAACATATGAAAATCAATAAATGTAATTCATCACATCAACAGACTCAAAGATAAAAAATCATATGATCATCTCAATAGATGCTGAGAAAGCATTTGATAAAATAGAACACCCCTTCATGTTCAAAACACTAGAAAAACTAGGTATAATAGGAACATACCTCAACATTGTAAAGGCTATCTATACTAAGTCTCAGGTCAACATCATTCTAAATGGAGAAAAATTGAAAGCATTTCCTTTAAAAACTGGAACAAGACAGGAATGCCCTCTGTCACCACTTTTATTTAACACAGTTCTTGAAACTCTAGCCAGAGTAATCAGACAAAAGAAATTAAAGGAATATGGATAGGAAAAAAAAGAACTCAAATTATCACTATTTATAGATGATCAGATTCTATAGTTAGAAGAATCAAAAAATTCCACCAGAAATCTCCTAGAATTAATAAGTGAATTCAGCAAAGTCGCTGGATATAAAATCAATACCCATAAATCAAAGACATTCCTGTATATCAGTGACAAATCCTCTGAAAGAGAAACTAAAAACCAAAACAAAACAAAACAAAACAAAAAAGCCCTGGGAATCAACTTAATGAAAGAGATGAAAGACCTCTACAATGAATGCTAAAGAAAAAATCAAAGAAGACCTTAGAAGATGGAAACATCTACCTTGTTCTTGGATAGGCAGAATTAATATTGTCAAAATGACCATAATACCAAAAGCACTATACAGATTTAATGCAATCCCAATCAAAACCAAATGACATTCCTCATAGAAATAGAAAAGCAATCATAAAATTCACCTGGAAAAATAAGAGACCCAGAATAGCCAAAGCAATCCTTAGCAAGAACAGTGAAGCTGGTGGCATTACTATTCCAGACCTTAAACTATACTACAGAGCAATAGTAACAAAAATAGCATGGTATTGGTACCAAATAGAGAATAATGGTACAGAATAGAGGACACAGAATCTAGCCCACATAACTACAGTTTTTTTTATATTTATATAAAAATATAAATTTTTACATATAAATACTTATATTAGACAAAGGTACCAAAAACATACATTGGAGAAAAGATAACCTCTTCAACAAATGGTGCTTGGGAAAACTGGAGATTCACGTGCAACAAAATGAAATTAAACCCCTATTTCTCACCATGCATAAAACTCAACTCAAAGTGGATCAAGGACCTAGGAATTAGACCAGTGACACTTCTCCTAATGGAATAAAACGTAGGCCCAAATCTCCATCATGTCGGATTAGGCCCCAACTTTCTTAATAAGACTCCTATAATGCAAGAATTGAAACATCCAATCTAAGAATCAATAAATGGGATGGATTCAAACTAAAAAGCTTCTTCTCAGCAAAAGAAACAATCAGTGAGGTGAATAGAGAGCCCACAGAATGGGAGAAAATCTTTACCACAAGCACATCAGATAGAGCACTAATCTCTAGGACATATAAAGCACTCAAAAACCTTAACACCAAAAAACCCCCCAAAACCCAAATAACCCAATCAATAAGTGGGCCAAGGAACTGAACAGATACTTCTCAGAAGAGATATATCAACAAATATATGAAAAAATGTTCAACATCTCTTAGCAATTAGAGAAATGCAAATCAAAATTACTCTAAAATTTCTTCTCACTCCAGTCAGAATGGCAGCTATCAAGAATATAAGTGACAATAAGTGTTGGTGAGGATGTGGGGAAAAAAGCACACTCATGCATTGCTGGTAGAACTGCAAATTGGTGCATCCAATCTGGAAAGCAGTATGGAGATTCCTTGGAAAACTTGGAATGGGACCATCATTTGACCCAGCTATCCCTCTTCTCAGCTTATACCCAAAGGACTTACAAACAGCATACTACAGGGACACAGCCATATCAATGTTTATAGTAGTACAATTCATAATAGCTAAATTATGGAACCAACCTAGATGCCCTTTAGTAGATGAATGTATAGGGAAAATTTGGTATATATACACAATGGAATATTACTCAGCAATAAAAGAGAGTAAAATCATGGGATTTGTAGGTAAATAGATGAAGTTGGAGAATATAACGCTAAGTGAAGCAAACCAATCAGAAAAAAGACAAAGGCCAAAAGTTTTCTTGGATGAGAGGATGCTGTCTCATCATGGTGATGGTGTGTGGGGAGCATGGGAGGAATGGAGAAACTTTAAATAGGGCAAAGGGGAGGGAGGGTAAAGGAGGGGGGAAAAGGAGTAGAAATGATGGTGGAAGAGTTAGACATCATTTCCCTAAGAACATGTATGAAGACACGAATGGTGTGAAAATACTTTGAGTACAATCAGTGACTTGAAAAATTGTGCTCTATATGTGTTATATGAAATGAACTGCATTCTGCCATAATGTATAACAAATTAGAATAAATAAACAATAAAAAATAAATTAACATCCAATTTAAAATATGGAAAGCAAAAAGTGTTACAAATTTATTTTCAATCACATCTGGATGTAAGACAAAGTTTTTAAACATATTATTTGTATTTAAGAATTTATGCCAAGTTTTTTTTCTTGACATCTAAAATGTTCTCTGTTAAATTTGCTTATATCCTTAAAGAGGCTCTTATGTTGAAGACTGACATTGTGAACACACAAACCTTTCTGTCATTCCTATATTCTTGGCTAGTAATCTCTCAAAAACATGTGAATGAAAAATTCAAGTAGAACAAATAAGCAGAATTATTTAGAATAATTTAGAATCATCAGTGGAGTGTGTGTTCCCATCTCTGGACATTTTAACTTAATAGAGCTACAGATGGAAAAGGAACTTCACGTTCTTACAAAAGTTATACAGGGAATTTGATGGTCATCCTCATCTGGGAACCAGTGGTCTATGTTGAATGTCTTGAGCACTGGATCAAAGCTGGTGATTGAAAAGTGAAAAAAGTTTGAGAGGAAGCAGGAAATATAATTTTTAGACCACAATGTAAAGTTATTTGCAAAATATTGTGATCATGACAGCAATAAATAAGTTAGTTAATCTATGCATCAGTTCCTAAATTTTTCCACCTCTGATTGTGAATAGACTGTAGCCCCATTTAGTGTGGGGAAAAAACCCCACCTGACAGACAAAACCAGGCCTGTACTACATAGTTATTGAGGAGGCATGTATATGCCTGTCAGTTGGGGTTCATAACTGCAAGCATATGTAAATGTACTCTAGCTGATTTAAACAGAAAAGATAATTTATTGAAAATGATTTGGTTTTTATAGAATCCCTAGAAAGCCAAATAAATGGAGCTGGTAAGTGGGCAAGAATGGGGGAGGTCAGAAAACCTGGGAAAGAACTGCTTGTGGGTTTCCCCCCAGGCCTCTGGGGAACACCAAACAGCAGGGCTTGCAACTCACCTTTCTGTTATCACAGGGAGCCATCAGTCTCCTGGACTGGCAGGTGGGATCATGATCGGTCCTACTTCTTTGGGGCACCAGTACCTATAACCAAAGTCTGAGGCAAGGGATGTGGTCACTCAGTTCTAGTTAAATGTTTCATCCATACCACAGCAGAGGCTGGAATATCAACTCTTTGGCTTTTTCAGACTGTGTAGTGGAAAGCACTGTGGCTGCCACTGAAACTCATGTGGTGGAAAATTACACAAACAGAAAGAATATTCATGGAGAGGATTTTTAAAAAGTGTGCTGTTTATTTTTTAGGAATATTATTTTTCTGGTTAGCAGGATTTCTCTGGTTAATTTGTAACTTGATATGGTAAATGTTTCTAAAATATTAATGTATTTTCTTTTTCCAAAATTGTAATAAAATAACGTTCAAAGCAACTCTCTAAACAGTTCATAACCATTTGAATTCTGAGCAAATTCTAACTTCATCTGGCATTTAACTTTCTTCATTTGTAAATGGTAGTATCGTCAACTCTTACCTTTCGTGATTGTAACTCAGATAAATTGGTATATGCTTAGCAATTTATATGTTGAAAACACTAAATAATTATTCAGCACTGCTATGATTATCTTGGTATCTTAGGTTTCATTGTTTTTTAACTTCATACACTGTGGCTGCTGATATAACAGGTATAAAAAATTATCCGAAAAATATCTTTCTCCTAAAAATAGGGTATGAAGAATGCCATTAACTTAGAGACAATTATTTGAATTCTGAAGAAGAAAGGGGTGGAACTTGGTATTTTTTTATTATTTAGATAATTTATGAAATTACTAATTATTTAGATTGAAATTTTATGGTCATGTGGCACAAGTAATATTTCAATTAATTCACTTGCTCATTCGTTCTTTACATTATTAAATGAATCCTTACATGTGCTAGATGCTGTGGCTTCCTGAAGCGTCAAACACGGTCTCTTCCTTCAAGGGATTCAACCACATAGGGATACCCAGACAAATAAATAAACGATTATGACACTCATGATATTTCATTAGAAATACATAATTTCAAAAGGTATTTAATTTGAATACTAAATTCACTCTAACGATCCAGATTAAAACAAGATATTTAAGTGCAAATTTGGTTAAATCGGCATGGCTTATGATCTGAAGTTCACTAGACTAAACTTTGAATGATTTATAATTTTTCCAGGGTAAAATAACATTATTTTTTTCTTTTATTAGTACATTATAGTTATGCATAATAGTTGGGGGTCATTTTGACAAACTCATAAATGCATGGATTTAATTTACTTGTTTCAGTCCAGGGTTCCCGCTCTGACCTTCCCCTCTACCAACCACATGGGAGTGTACCTTTTCCCCCACATCCTTACCAGAATTTATTATTATTTGTATTCCGACTGGGATGATATGAAATCTTAGTGTGCTTGTCATTATTTGCCTCTCCCTAATTCCTGGAGATGTTGAGCATTTTTTTCCCCATATATTTGTTGGCCGTTTGTGTTTCTTCTTTGAGAAATGTCTGTTTAGTTCTTTGGCCCATTTATTAATTGGGTTACTTGTTTTCATAGTTTTAAGCTTTTTGAGTTCTTAATGTATTCTGAATATTAATCCTCTATAGTTGGAGAAGATTTTTTTTTTTCCAAATAGAGTCTCTGACCTGAACTTAATGGAAAAGAAGATTACAACTCCAGAAATGTTGGTGAATTAGAGGGAGACTCAGATGGGACTAAGAACAACCCAATCCCATGGTCTGACACAGGGGACAATGCAGGGTAAGGGAAGAAGCAGGGTGATGGATAACATTCATGGTGATGCAAAAACTTGGAATCATCACTGGTGACTTAAATCCAGAGAGGAGTCGAGGGTTGCAACAGGACTGTGGATCAGAATGGGTGACTAAAAATTAAGATCTTCTAGACTGAGAAACAGAGGGGCTGCTAAGTTTCCTAGTGAACTGATAGGGAAATTGAAGTCTATTGATAAGGTGAATCAAAAAGCTGTGCTAGTAAAGGTCTGTAGGCAGGATTTTAAGCAAAGAGATGTTAATTACAGAGCATTTCCAGGAGAGTAAACTGGGGATAGTGAGAAACAGAATTTAAAAGTAGACTAGTAGAATAGTCTTGGCATAAATACTAAAGTCCTAGATTTAAAAGATGGAAATGTTAGGGCTGGGGTTGTAGCCCAGTGGTAGAGCACTTGCCTAGCATGTGTGAGGCACTGGGTTCTATCCTCAGCACCACATAAAAATCAATCAATAAAACAAAGATATTGTGTCCATCTACAACTATTTTTTTTAAAATGGCAATGGTATTGAAAGAAAGGACTACTGTTTGAACCTACATATGCATTATCCTGAAGTCAGTTTTTTGGTTTTTTTTTTTAGAAAAATTCTTAAAAGGGAATTGCTAAATAGACATGATAGACATGTTAAATAATCATTTAAGAAAGTGTCTTAGAGGCAATGCATGTTAAATATTTACAAGTATAATCTCATTTCTTAAACTGGTTAGAAAAAAATTGAGTCTTGCATCTGCATTATTATAAAGCTTATTGAAGTACATACAATTATCTGAACCAAATACAAAGGCAGAGCTCTGGTTCTGAGTCAAGCTGTCCAGATTTGTATCTCAGCTCTGTCTCTGATCTTGGGGCATGGCACTTGCCTTTGCTTAGTCTCAGTACCTCATTTTAGTGTTTTACTAGATGGTAGTAAATATTTATTTCATTATTGTTATTATTATTATTATATTTTTGTGGTGCTGGGGATCAAACTCAAAGCCTTGTACATTTGACAAGCACTATCTTGAGCCTCTTAAAAAACTATTAACAAAAATGTTTTAAAATGTAACAATAAAAGTATATATTGAGAGACCCTTACAGAGGCTCTTAGGTAGAGTGGAAGCAGAAGTAGAGCATTAGTTATCTGAATAATTTTTTGAGTGCTTTGCTTTAGCTTCTGCCAGAAATTGAGAAATTGTTATGAAGAATATTTTTTTGAAGCTAGCATTATTTATTTTTGTTACTGCACTTTAGCTTCATCACCTGGGTAAAGTCAGGATGTGTCGGGAACTTTCCTGTGGGTCACTATGTTCCCACACAGATGATGCAATAGAAAAACAGCACACAGGCAATGGAAATGATTAGATTTTGTTATTGGAAAGAGAATTTTTGGTTGACCATATAATATGCTGGAAATTAGACCTTGCAACCCAGGATCTCACAGCTGTCTTTCTGCCATCTATTTTTTTTTTTCCTGTCAGAATGTTGAAGAGTCACCATAGAATACTTTGAAGACTTTTATTTATTTGGTTTTACCACATTGGTGTTTGAATGTGTGTTTGGAGTCTCCTGCTGTGCCAATGTGATTCAAAGGGCCAAATGTGATTGAACTGCAGGGCCCAGACTCAGCAAAACCATGAAGATGAAACTGGTGAATTGAACTTAATGCTCCATTTCTTAACCTTCCCTGAACCTTCTACGTCCCTCATGATGTTAACCCTGTGGTCTTTTTTCTTCAGAGTAATGCAGAGATGATAAAATACTCTAATTGGGGTGGCTAGTGAGGAGACATCATATTTACATTTCAGATAATAATTTTGGTGAAAAATAAATCAGAAGAAAGCAAAAATGGACATGGGTTCACTTTTCAGGAGGAAGTTCAGACTTCTAGATGAGAGAGAGAATTAAGTGGTGTAGTGCTAGGAAGGCCAGCTTCACTTCCAGTTTCTTTACTTCAATTCCAGTAAAGTATGCTCTTACTTTCTAATACTTTCATAATTTTCTTTATACTTGTATTATTTATTCAATTTGGATTTATTTTTGTATACAGCATAAAAGAATATAGTCATATTTTTTTCTGCAAATGAACTTGGAAAAAATCTTCCAATATCATTTTTATCATTTCTTTCTATGAATTTTATCTTTTTCCACATTTTGTGATTGATCTCACTGATTTATTTCAATACTGTGTCACAGTTTTAATTTTTATAATTTAAAGTCCATTTTGATACCTGAGATCACAAGTTCCCACTAGTTTAATGAACTTTGATTTTTTTCTAGATATATTTTCAAATTTGTGTCAGTAAATTTGTTTGAATTAAATATCTAGTTTATTATATTCATCAAGACTTACCTTTGTTTCTCTACAAATAAAATTATATTTATATTTTTATTAGAATGCCATTGACTTCATATATTTATTTGAGAAGTGACATCTTTAGAATATTGTAATTTTGCATCCAAAACCATGGAATATCTCCATTTATTTGGGCGGGTCTTCTTTATGTCTCTCAACTAAATTTTATATTTTATTGTAAGGATGCAGCTCATGGTATAAATCTAAAAGTCAAGGTTGCTAAGAGCTTCTCTGCTGATCATTGTTTCTCTCTGAAAGTTTTATATCCCGAAGAATTAGAGCAAATAAAAATCTAGATAACTGTCATGTATTGCTGGGATCAGTGCTGGGTATTCCTCTTACAGGAGCTGTGGGAAAGTTGGGACAGATGTGTGGCCTTAACCCATTCTCAAATAGGACCTCTACCTAACTTAAGCCTAGAAGCAAATTCATTCAACTTTTGTCATATTTTTGTGGAGCTTTGTTCTAGCCAAATTTTTAAATGGAACAAAGAAGTTTTACTCTCATGGATCTTACATTCTAATAGAATCAAAACTTCTGCTCCTACCTCCTTCTGTCCACCAGTGAGGTATAAGAAACCAAAGAAACGACAGTTTATCCAATTTGACACTTAGAATAGAAGACGGAAGAAAAGATTTTACCTCACAGTTCACATACCCACTAGCAATCGGACCCATCAAAGTACTGACTCTTGAGGGAGAAGCTGGCCTGACACACACACACACACACAAACACACACACACACACACACACACACAAACACACACACACACACACACACACACCTGTAAGTTTCACACAAACCCCTCTACATATATACACATGCATGCACACACAGTACATATGTTTATAAGGTTATACATGGTATAAATAATATCTATATTCCATTTATTGAATGTTTGTTAAATTCTAGGTACCCAAACGCATTGCACATATTATCTAATTCAATTTTCAGAGGTGGAAATTATCTTTCCTTTTACAGGTGAAGAAACCGAGACTCAAACAATTTTGAAAAGTTTGTGTGTCACTCTCACCAATGTGGCAGCTCTCCAAGGTGAGATTCCATCTTATTCATTGTTTTTAATCTCCCAAACGTGACACACTTTATAACAGTAGTGATATTCAATAAAAGTTTGCTAAGCAAAGGATGAATAAATTATTAACTATAGGCATAATGACAGGGAGGAAAAAGCATAATGTTAAGCTAGAATAAATCCTTTTAGTGCTCACAACAAACTTCCTTTGTGCCAGAAACTCTTTGGTACTTGGGACATATTATTGAACCAAAGAAACATCCTTGGTCTTTTGGAACTTACGTTGTTATAGAGAGAAAGGGACAGAAAATAAACAACAAAACCAAACAATATAGTGTATTAGCACGTGATTCGGACTACCCCCAAAATAAAGGACAAATGAAAAACAGACAAGGTAAGTGGGAACTACTAGTGCTAGAAGGGAAGGATTAGGTGGCAAGATTTTTAATAGGTTGATCATTGAAAAGGTGACATTTGACCAAATAAAGTGAGGAAGTTGGCTAAACAGGCTATAAAGGGTGAAGTGGGGGATATTCCAAGCAAAGAAAAGAGATACCCCAAAGCCTTTAGCTAGGAACCTGGCCAGATGTGTTAGAAGAATAGCAATGAATCCCATTGATCAATTGATCAAGCCAATTGATCATTAGACAGGATCAAGTTGAGAGAAGAATAGTTTGACCGTATCCCAGAATAGCGATAAAGAGCCAGAGAGTTTAAAATCTTTTAGGTCATGTTAAGGAGCTTGGCTTTTCTTCTAAGGGAAATGGAGAAATAATACATTGTGACCCCAAAAAAAGCCAAATAAAAAGCTATTGCAATAGTTCAGTTAAGAGATCATGGTAGCTTGGACCTGATGGTGATGAGAACTGGTCAGATCCTGGATGTACTCAGGAGGTGGAGCCAAAAGGATTTCCTAACTGATTGAAAGTGGGATGCAAAAGAACAAGAATAGACAAGGATGAGTCCTGGTTTTTGCCAACAGATTGGGAGTGGCTGAAGGTTAAGCAAGTTTGAGAAGAGATATTGAATTTGAAATGCCCCATTAGCCACCCAAAATAGGGATGCTGAGTAGGTTCTTGGACATTTAATTCCAGAGTTCAAGAGAAAGATCAGGTTTTGGAGATGTGAGTTTGGAGGTTGAAAGCACATGAGTAAATTTTTAAATGGATGAGATGGGATTAGCTCACTGAGAAATGACCATGCTTAAGGTGAACAGGATGTGACTAAAACACTGGAGCAATTTCATTAACCATCAATGCAGACATAGAATTGAATTTAGAGAGAAATGTCTCATTGTTGACAGAGCTTTCATATGAATTCTCATAAAAAGGCCCAGCTCTTAAATATGTATTTAAAATTTATTTTACAAGATTAAAATATGGCATTAACATCTGGTTCTCTTACAGTCCAGTTTGTGTCCATTATTGGGCAAATTTTCTTCATGTGGCATAAAATGTTTTAATACTTTAGACGGTGCTCCTTTTTTAACTTAGCTTCATAAATGTATGCTGTAAGTTACGAGAAGGGGTAGAGACATTTCCGTGGTAACTCATGCATGATCTTGCCTAAGGAGAAACTTATTTATTGGTAGGATTATTTTTGTCTGATCAACTGGAAAACAAATAATGATTTGCTTCATGACTATTAAAGTATGCAGGCATTTCCTAGATAAAAAGTGGGGGTTTGTGTACAATCACATTTTACCCTATTATGTCCAAGGATAATTTTTACCGTATAAAACCTAAACCAGTATATCCACATCTTATAAAGGTAAAATATTTGTTATTTTCCCCAAGTTTCTCATTTTCTAAAATAAATATTTCACCAGAAATGTATTTTCTAATGATTTGTGATAACGTGAATGAAACAAAGTCTCTTAAATTTTTTTTATGGCACTTACAAAGCTGTTTCAGTTCAACCCCATCTTTTCACGTTAGTGTTTTTTCCTAACATTCATTGTGAATAGTCCAGGATTTATTAGATATTTTATAACTCCCTGCTTAGACATAACTCAGCATTCCTAGACAAGTATTTAGATTGCAAGTTGTTATTTCTCCTCTGAAATATAATTGTAGCTTACCAAAGTGAAAAGGAGGCGTGTGTCTTCCTACCTCTTCACATTTCTGCACAAGAGGTCCTGAAGGCATGGGCATGAGGACTCTGCTTTCTCTCTACTTTCCCTCTCTGGCTCCTTTCATTTATATTGGAGTGGAATAGCTACGATGATCAGAGTTCTGGACACTCCTTGTACCATATTGTAAGTATCTGGTGTTACTATCCCTCAAAAATCAGAAACAGGTTCTACTCTGTCCTTTCAAGTGCTTGCCTCCTGGAGTAGAAAGAAGGGAAATGGCAACTGCTGAAGGATCCTGTCCCTGTATACGTCTTTCCATCAGAAGCTTGGAGGCGAAGAGCAATGGCTGGATTTAGTCATTAAGCCAGAGCCTGTTCCAGGCTGCCCATTTTAAGAAAGAAACAGAATGGATTAATTTTGTTCATTATTTTTTTCTCCTTGATTATGAGAGATAACATTCTGTTACAACACGAGGGCGGTTCATCAAGAATTTTGACTTCATTACACAATGAAGACTTAGACAAAAAAGAAAGTCAAAATGTTGACATATCATGAAAACAAGAGTTCTGATATAACAGAATCACTTTGTATTCCCTTTGATAGTGATAAAACACCTGACAGATATCTGATAGATAATATTATATTCCATCTGAGTCAGTCAAAAGTCTAGTGAGTACATAAGAGAATATGTACTTTTCAATCAATTATCTGCTTCCATTTCGCTTATAATCAAGTAAATAACAGGATAGCTTTTGATGTACTTTTTTTTTTTTTTAGAAATAAAACTTTGCTCCTCGTATCATTTAGAATTAAAAAAAATCTTTAAGCACTCTTGGCCTTTAAACATCAGTTGCTTGCATATCTACCTAATATCCAGCTATAAAGAGGACTTAAATGCCAGATTCAGACATCTTTTGCCCCCGGAACTAACATTTTTCCATGTCCTTCATCAAAATTCCCTCATATAAACTTCTTTGTCTTTGGTTCTATACTTGGCATGTCTTTGGTTCTATAATCGGGCATGATCTCTATTTCTGGGCCTTCTATTATTTTTTACAGACTAATTTTCTTTTTCTGTGGCCTGTGGGCTTCTCCTTTCTAACCCTGAGTGTGTGACTTCTCTTATTTCCCGCATTTCCAGTAATCTCTCTCCACAGTGGTCCCCTGCCTCTGACGCCTACCTCATACCTGCCCCTACTTTCCTTCAAAGGGTGTGGAATTAGGTGGTTGATGAGCATGACATTTTAAAAAGAGAATTCTTTGGAAAACTTTAACAGCTGGTGTCATCAACCTATGCACTATATATTTTAGTTCATTTTACCAAAGGGGATATAGATCCTTGGGTCTGCTAATTAGCTCCTTTCCCCAGCTTCCCTACTGGTCATCTCTCTGATGCTAGCAGCCTTCCCCCTATATTTCTTTATTAGTGCATTATAGTTGTACATAATGATGGGATTTGTTGTCACATATTTGTACATGAACATGATAGAACAATATAATTTGGCCAATATCATTCCCCAGAACTTCTCCCTTTTCCTCTTCTCCTCCCTCTCTTTGGTCCCTTTCTTCTACTCTACTGATTTCCCTTCAGTTTTCATGAAATTATTCCCAACACACACACTTTTCTTTTCCTTTCTCCTCTCTAGCTTCCAATAAGAGCGAAACAGATGATCTTTGACTTTCTGAGTTTGGCTTATTTCATTTAGCATACTGTTCTCAAGTACTATGCATTTTCCTGCAAATGATATAATTTCATTCTTCTTTATGGTTGAATAAAATTCCATTGTGTAAATATACTATATTTTCTTTATCCATTCTTCCATCTATATACACATGTGCTAGTTCATTAATTTGCCTCTTGTGGATTGTGCTGCTATAAACATGGGTATGCATGGATCAGTATAATATGACAACTTTAATTCTTCAGGAAAAGTACCAAGAAATGGTCTAGTTGGGTCATATGGTGATTCTAGTTCTAATCTTTTGAGGCAATGACATATATATATATATATATATATATATATATATTCCTAATTATTATAATGGTTTTACTAATTTCTAATTCTATCAACAGTGTAAAAGTCTTCCTTTTCCTTCACATCCTTTTCAGCATTTGTTACTGTTTGTTTTCTTGGTGGCTGTCATTATAACTTGAATAAGATGAAACCTCAGTGTAGTTTTGATTTTCATTTCCCTAATTGCTAACAGTGTTGAACACTTTTCATATATTTGTTGATCAGTTGTATTTCTTTTTTCAAGTATTGTCTGTTGAGTTCATTTTCCCATTTACTAATTGGATGAGATATAAGATATTAATTGGATTGAGATATAAGACAACTGGCTCAAATTGACCTGTTTGTGACTAGAAAATCAGTTTGGCTCCCTTGTGTTTGAGTACTTTTATAGACTTCATTTGTATTTTTTTTGATTCATGTTACTGTCAAGTTTTTTGAATTCTTTATATATTTTAGATATTAATCTTTTGACAGAAGTGTAGCCAGCAAAGATTTTCTCATATTCTGTAGGCTGTAGATTCTGTCTTCACATTCTTACTTACTTTTTTTTCCTATTAGAAGCTTTTAAATTTGATGCCATATCACTTGATAATACTTGGCATTATTTTCTGTGATTTAGGGATCCCATCGAGAAAGTCATTGCTTGCACCCTTATGTTGGACTGCTGACCCTATGTTTTCTTTTAGAAGTTGCATAGTTTCTTGTATAATTTCTAGGTCTTTGATATATTTTGAGTTGGCATATGTGCAGGGTAAGAGATAAGGGTCTATTCTTATTCTTCTACATATAGACAATCAGTTTTCCCAGGACCATTTGTTGAAGAGGCTGTCTTTTCTCCACTGTATGTTTTTGGTAACTTTGTCAAGTATCCAGTGACTGTATTTGTTTAGGTTTGTTTTTGTGTCTTTTGTTCTGTATCAATGGTCTATGTGTCAGTACCATGCAGTTTTTGTCATTATAGCTCTGTAATATAATTTGAAGTCAGGTATTGTGATGCCTCCAGCATTGCTTTTTTGGTTTAGAATTGCTTTGACTATGCTGGGATTTTATTTCTTCCAAATGAATTTTAGGACTGTTTTTTTTTTAAGCAGGAAACAATTTTATTTGGCTGCAGCCAGGTTCAGAGGGCAGAGCTTTTTTAAAATAATTTTTTAAAATATGTTTTAATTAGTTACACATGACTGTACAATGATCTTGACATATCATACATTTGAATCAGATGGGATATAATTTCTCATTATTCTGAGTGTAAAGGTTGCAGAATCACATTGGTCATGCAGTCACGTATATACACACAGCAATAATAATGTCTATTTTATTCTGCTGCCCTTCCTATCCCCCCTTCCCCTCCCCTCCCCTCCCATCATTTCTGTCTACCCAATTTAATGTGACACACTTCTTTTTTATTCCTCACATCATCATATATGCATTCTGTATAACAGTGAGGGTCTCCTTCCATTTTCCATGAAATTCCCCTTCTCCCTCCCCTTTCCTCCCACCTCTCTTCCCTATCTAGAGGTAATCTTCTCATGCTCTTCCTCCCTACCCCATTTTGAGTCTCCCCCCTTATATCACAAAAGACATTCAGACTGCTTTTTTATAGTTCTGTGAAGAATGTCATTAGTATTTTGCTAGGGATTACATTGAAATCTGTATATTGCTTTTGGTAGTATGGCCATTTTAGCAGTACTAATTATGTCTTGTCTATCCATGAACATGGGACATCTTTCTATATTCTTGTGTCTTCTTCAATTTCTTTTTTCAGAGTTCTATAGTTTTCATACAGAGGTCTTTCACCTCCTTTGTTAGATTTATTTGTGGTTATTTAGTTTATTTTTGAGATTATTGTGAATGCAATTGTTTTTCTGAATTTTTTCTCAGCAGATTAAAAATTGTTGGTATATAGGAAAGTTATTGATTTTTGTATGTTGATTTTGTAACCTGCTACCTTGGTGACTTTGTTCATTAGCCCTAGCAGTCTTTGGGTATAGCTTTTGTTGTCTTCTAAGAATAGGATCATATTATCTGCAAACAAGGATAATTTGATTCCTTCCTCTTATATTTTTATCCCTTTTGTTTCATTCTCCTGTCTATTTCTCTGGCTAGAATTTCTAATACTATATTGAATAGGAATGGTTAAGGCTGGACACCCTTGTCTTGTTCCAGATATTAAAGAAGTACCTTCGATTTTTTCTCATTCACTGTGATGTTGGCTTTGGGTTTGTTGTATAGAGCCTTTACAATTTTGAGGTAGTTTTCTTCTATCCTTATTTTCTTCAGTGATTTTCATATAAACATACTATTATTTAATATAACAGTAGGCAGGAAAAAAACCTATTTGGATTGAGGGATATATTCAATGGTTGTACTAACTGTTGCTATGGTAGATAGTTTTGTGGCTTTAAATAAAACTACCAGCATTTGGTCTCTGCTTGCTCCCTCCAATATCTCTTATCTTGGCTCCATCCCATAATTGATTGAAAGGGGCTTCATAAACAAGTGTTGTGTAATGGTACTGGTATGTGTTTTGGGACTCCAGGATATTATTTCTTACCTCTCATCATATTTCATTGTACACTTTGATTTTTAGAAAAGCAGCAACCCCAGTGGAGTAGCTCCCCTAGGCAGCTCTGATGATTCCAGACTTGGCAATGCTCCTGGCAGGATCTCAGTGTGAGAACCTAGAGTTGAGCTCACAGAATTGGCTGGCAGGTGGTTCTGGAGGTGGGGTGGGAGAACAATGGAGATGCAGAGGAAAGCCTGCGGATGGAGTAGGGTGGTTGACAAGAGGAAGAAAAATTTGCTTCTGTGAAAGTGGTAGCAATAAATAAGGTTATGTCTTTTCCAGCAGTACTGACTTTCTGAAGCCTATGAAGTCATGTGGATCAAAAAAAAAAAAAATCCAAATGAAGTCTATAAAAGTACTCAAAACACGAGGGAGCCAAACTGATCTTCCAGTCACAAACAGGTCAATTTGAGCCAGTTGGCTTATGTCTCAAGCAATTCCCTGTAACTCTAATTAACTGTCTCTCTTTCCCAAAGCTTAAAAAGATCTAATATTTTTCTAAGAAGAAAATTAGGACAAGAAGGAAAATAAAACTTTAAGATATTCTTCAGTAGGTAATTGTTTATGATTTTTATCCCTCAATTTGAATCCAAGGAGAAGACCAGAACATTACTTAATGTTCCCATTTCTACCTCTCCTAGATGGACGGATCATATTTTTAGAAGGTGAGAATAAGATCTGGGGGAAATTTTTTTTCCTATTTATATCTTCCCTAAGAGTGATTATGAAAATCAACCATAGTTAACTTAAACTTAGAGCTATGTTTAGGCTTAGTATGGTGTTATCTGAGAGTTCCACTAAAACTAACGGAAGGCCAAATGCTTACCAGACTTATTACTAAACAGAGCAGCACATTACTAGGCTCTCTTTTCCTGGCTAAGACTAAAGCATTTTCACCCAGCATCTAACACATTGCCTTTGGCACAAAAGTGGGGAGACTATGAAATCTGAGCATAATTGACTCTGGGTCTGTGAGTCTCATTTTCTTGGCTCTGTCTCACAAGCACCCCACTCTCATCTATTTCCCCTCCATCACTTTCTACTAAATTTCCCACCATCTCTCTACATATTAGAGTTTCTGTAAATTCACACTTTCCATTTTAACAGCCAGGGTACACAAATACTTTCCAATTGACACTAAGCTTAGAAAACCATTTCTTTAAAAAAAAAATAAAAGCTGAATGGAAGGAGTATAATTTGCAAAGACTGAAGCTTAAGAATTTTAAGACTTCCATGGGATAAAGATAAACTTCCTTCTCAACTATATAACTATCATTATCTTGGTAGTGGCTGACTTTCTTTTGATAGGCACTATTTGTATACAGGTGGAACTCATAAAGTATCTGAAATGACCAGAAGCCAGCTTTGGTGCTAAGACAATGTCTGAAGCTGGTGTGAAATACTTGGATATGTGAAGTGGTATCAAGGATTTCTTGGAGAGCTCCATGGTGAAAGCCAATATTAATTTTTTTTCTGGAAAAATAATCATAGCCTGGATTAGAAAGTGATGTAAAAATTCTAGGTAGATCACTATACTAAAATGGGACATTTTCATCAAAGAATCTGGGACCTGGGTTACATCTGAGGCTGGCTCAAATAAATTTTGAGTTCCTCTATTTTGGCTCATGTTCCTACTCAGAAACTTAAAAAGTATACATTATTAATTTATTCTTCTTGGGACACTGAATGATGCAGTCACATCACAATAAAGGAATTCACGTAAAGGGATAAGTATGAAAGCAAGTTTAAACCAATAAACTAATCTGTCCTTGAATGTGAGAATTTGTACTCTAGAGACAGTTTGATTTTTCTTTTCTTTTTATTTCTTTTTTTTTTCAGTGTAGGGTATTGAACCCAGGGGCTTACACATGCTAGGCAAGTGGTTGTTGCACTTGGATACTGAGTTACACCCCAGCCCTATCCTCTAGAGACTATAGTTAGGAGAGAAGCAATTCTTCCTATGGATTACACAGTAATTGGTATTTATAAACCCTATGAGAATTGTAGATTCTACTTCATACATACCTTATGGTATTTGAAGGAAAATAAAAGTGAACACCACCATGTGAGTTCATATCTTCTTTTGATTCTATCCCTTAAACACAAATTTCCATCCTCTAAAAGACATTGTCCTGGCATCCGGGTCACTTAGGAAATTGACTCTTATCTCCTTTCTCTTTTCTTATTTTATATTTGGAGATTTATTTGGCTAGTCCAGTAAACATATGGTCTTGAAAGTAGAAGTTTGGTCAGCTCTACACTAAAAATTTCCAAATCTATTTCTTTAAGGTAAACTTTTGCCTGAACACCAGATACATATATTTAGGGTTGCAGATGCCATCACTGCCTCACTCAAATCCTATTTGCTGAAGGCTACTTAGCAGTGAACCTTCCCACTGTGGGTTTCTATCTGGCTGTGGGATAGTTTTTGTCCTATGTATTAAGCAAGATAGCAGAGATGGGAGAGCAAATGGCTCCAGAAGCAACTGTCAAAGGATGGTGATGGACATTCTGCACACAACACCCCAGTGCTTAATCCTAAGGTTGTGGTAACATTACGGTGTGTTGGGTGTGTTGCACATTGTCTTTTAAAGTTACCAATGATACTGGACTTTCATTTTCTTTCCTCCGGTGGCAACTGGCTTGAAAAAACACATTTTATAGGTTTTTTTTTTCCTTTCCTACTCCCTTTCTCATTAACTTATTCCTAGAAAAAACTCCAAATAAACCACTTACATTTGAATTCTTGTTTCCAAGTCTGCTTATGGCATAACCCAAAGAAAGTCATCTAGCAAATGACATGGCTTTTCCACTGGCTGGTTCACTCAACTATCTCAAGAACAACTCCGAAATAACTTTACTGCTTTCTACATTCAATTTGTGCTTTCTCTCTTGTGCTCAATTCTCCTCTAGTCACAAACTGAGACAATGTATCACAATTCTGTGAGTTCTACCCTGAGACAATTTCTCAATTCTGGGCCTTCCTCTTTATACCTACTTCTGCTACTGCATTTCAAGTTCATCTTCTCTTGTGCTGTTACATAAACAGCTGCTCTTCCTATCTCTAGTCTCAGTTTTGGAAATGAAGAAGAGGAGTTTAGAATGACTTCCAGGCATTTGTAGTATTGAAAACAGCAATAGAGAATAGGTGAAGACTTGGAAGGAAAGATGTTGAAATTATTTTCATATATGTTCAGTTTGAAGAATCTAAAGACATTGAAGTGGAATGGCCTGTAGTTCAGTGGTTAATGGACCCAGAACGTGCAGAAGTGGTCTTGTTAAGGAAATACATGTCTATATTTGAATCCATGGCAATGTGGAAGATCATCCAAGGAGAACATAAAAAATGAAAAAGAAAATAAAAGTAAAGACAGAATCTGAGGAATACTACCTTTAAAGGGTAAGAAGAAGAATAAGATCCAGCAAGGTAAATTATGAAAGAATAGTATGAAGTAAAAAAAAGAACATAATAATGGAAGAAAATCCAGACATTTTGAAAGCCTAGAAAGAGAGAATTTTACTTAGTATGAACTCAGTGGGGCTTTTGCTAACACTCTATTTAAAGAGTATCTCTTCTGCACTACCCAGAACTTTTTATGCCTCTTTTGTTTTATCTTCTCCATAATATATTTAACCATATTATATATCATATTTTTAGTACTTTATGTTATTTATTTTTGTCACATCTCAATAGGATATAGACATGTTCATATAGATATAATCTAGTTATGTTTGTTATATTGCCAGTATCTAAGATATTTCATGACAAATGGTGAGCAATCAACAATACTTGTGGAATAGATGAAAATCAGGAAATTACCTTTCCAGTTGAATGTCACAGAGTAGTTAAGATGAACTTTGAAAAGAAATAGTGCTTTTGTGACAGGACGTTGAAGATGTTTGCCAGAATTATTTTTGACTGAAATATGAATGCAGTGAATTGAAAAGGAGAGTTTGGGAAACATTGAGCTTGACCAGTATTTCTTTAATTATGAAGAATTAATTGGTTGAAATCCAGTAATTTTATAAAATATAATATACATAACTAATAAAATGATGTATAATATATAAGCATCAACTTTTATCCTACCTTATTGAGGCTATGTTCATGTTTTCAGCCTCAGGTTTCACTTTTTCTTCTATACAGATATCCAATATTTTGAATTTTATTTATTGAAACTAATTTTTTTTTCTCATTGAATCTTGGAGGTGACTTTGATAAAAAGTCAACAATCATAAATATCTACGCCTGCACTGCTGTGATTCTAATTTTTTTTCATGGCTTTCTCGGTCTATCTTTATGCTAACACCATATTGTCTTGAAAATCTATTGTTGTGTCTTGAAGATTGGTAATATATATCCCTCAACCCTATTTTTCTTTCTAAAGAGTTCTTTGATAGATTGTTTGCTTTCTTATATGAAATTTAAAATTAGCTTATCAAATTCTACACAAAAGCTGGTTGCAGTGGTTCACACCTGTAATCCCAGTGGCTCCAGAAGCTGAGGCAGGAGGATTGTGAGTTCAAAGCCAGTCTCAGCAGTGGTGAGGTGCTAAGCATCTTAGTGAGACCCTGTTTCTAAATAAAATACAAAATCGAGCTGGGGATGTGACCCAGTGGTCACGTGCCCCTGTGTTCAATCCCCAGTCCACCACCCCCCCCCCCGCAAAAAAATTTTACACAAAAGAGTGCTAAAATTTTTATTGGAATTGCATTGAATTCAATCAAATTGGGGGATAGATAATTGACAATTTATTCACATTTTATTTCTCCACATATTTAACTTTTTAAATTTTCAAAAATGTTTTTAATTTTCTATGGAAGATATTATATATATTTTGTCAAATGTATTTCTTAGTGTTTTATATTTTTGTTTTATATTTTTGAAAGAATCTTGTATTAACTTATAATTTAAATGTTTATTCCTAGGATATAAAAATATAATTGGTTTGCATAACTTAATCTTGTATCTTGTGAACCTGTTTGACTTACTTATACATTTTGCTAGTTGCTTTGCATTTTTAAAGGATTTTCTATTAAAAAATAGTAAGCCATTTGTGAATAGTTTTACTTTTTCATTTCTGATTTTTGTGACTTTTTTATTTATCTTTTCTTGCCTATTGCAATAGTTATGATTTCTAACTTCATGTTGAACAGAAGTGGTGAGAATGAGTATTCTTGACTTCTCAAACATAGGTGGAAAGCTTTTGTAGTTTATCATCAAGTATGATTTTAGTTTTAGATTTCTGAAGATACTCCTCATCATGTTAAGGAATTTTGCTTCTATTACTTGTTTGCTGGGATGTTTTGTTTTTTTAAAATCATGAATGAGCATTGGAATTTTTCAAATACTTTTGCTCCATTCCTTGAAATGATCATATCATTTTAAAGAATACTTTTAATATGCTCAATTACACTAATTGATTTTAAGGTCTCGCATTTCTGAGAAAAGGTTATTAATACTATATTATTTTGTTTTGAATCTAATTTTATTAGATTCAATATTTTATTGCTTTATTAAACATTTTAATATCTATATACATGTGAGTTATTTCTTTCACTTTTTTGGTAAATGCTTTCTTAACTTTTGGTATTAACCCTAATGATAGCTTTCTAAAGCAATTGGAATCCTTACTTTTGTGTTATATTTTTATTTTTAATTAACACATAATAATTGCACATATTTAGGAGATAGATGATATTTAAATGTGTGTAAACAATATGTGCTGATAAAATTAGGGTAATTAGCATTTTCATCTTATCATTTCATTATGTGTGAGGACTTTGGGCTCCTCTGTTCTGGTTCTTCATAAAATATATAAAAGGTTATTATTGTGAACTCTGTTATTTTACTCTGCTTAAAGTACTAGAACTTATTCCTCCTATTTACCTGTGTTTTAGTATCTGTTATCTATCTTCCATCTCCGCTCTGTCCTTCCCCTCTTATTCTCTAGTAATTAATGTTCTACTTTCAGGGAAAGATTTTTTTGCTCCACATTTAAAGCATACATGCAGTATTTGTCTTTCTATGCTTTATTACACTTAGCAAAATGTCTTCTACTACTTTGCTGTAAATGATATAATTTTATTTTTAATTGCCGAATAATATCTAATTGTGTATATATATCACATTTTCTTCATTCATTTATCCATTGATAGACAACTAGGCGGTTTTATATTTTGGCTATTATAACTAGTGCCATATGGATTACATATGGAATATATACTCTTTGATATCCTGGTTTAATTTCCTTTGGAAATATACCCAGAAATAGAATATCTAGAGCATATGGTAGATTGATTTTTTAATTTTTAAAAAATTTTAATTTGTTTGAATTAGTTATACATGACAATAGAATGTATTTATGCACTTTGATATATTATACATAAATCAGTTTTCTGATTGTACATGTTGTAGAATCACATTGGTCATGCAGTTATATATGTATATACGATAGTAATGTCTATTTCATTTTTTGGGGAAAAATTTCCATACCATTCTCAATAATGACCATACTAATTTATATTCTGATCAACAGTATATAAGTATTTGCTTTCTTTCTGTGTCTCTGCTGACATGCTTCGTTTTTGCTTTTATATAATAGCCATTCTGATTAAGGTAAGATGATATCTCATTGTGGTTTTGACTTGCCTCTTTCTTCTGGCCAATTATGTAGATTATTTTTCATATACTTATTAGACATTTGTATTTCTTTTTTTGAGAGATATGTAGTCAAATCATTTACCTATTTTTCAATCATGTTATTTTGTTGTGGAGATTTTTTAGTTTCTTACATATTCTGGATATTAATCTCTTGTCAGATAAGTAGTTTATAAATATTTTCTTCCAATCTGTAGCTTTTCTTTTCATGAGGTTGATTTTCTTTATTTCCCATGAGGAAGTCATATTAGTTTGATATAATCCCATTTATCTATTTTTGCTTTTGTTGCTTGTGGTTTGGGATATCATAAAAAAAATCATTATTTACTCTGATGTCTTGAAGAGTTTCCTTTATGTTTTCTTTTAGTATTTTCATAGTTTCAGATCTTATATTTAGGTCTTTGGTCCATTTTGCATTGAGTTTTGTATGGGGTGAGAAATAGGGGTGGAGTTTCATTCTGTGTATGAATATTCACTTTCCTTGGCACTATTGATCGAAGAGGCTGCCCTTTCTCCAGTGTATGTTTTTGGCACCTTTATTGAGAGTCAGTTGGTTGAAAAACAAGGATTTTTTTTTCTGGGAAATAAAACATGTCCCTTTGGTGTATGTTTTAATGCCAGTGACATGCTGACTTGGTTACTATGCCTCTCCAGTGTGTTGAGATCAGCTACTATAATGTCTCCATCTTTGTTCTTTTTGCTGAAGACTATTTTGGATATTATAAGTCTTTATTCTTCCACATGAACTTTAGAATTTAGAAGTCTTTTACATAGTTCTTTGAAGAATTCAACTAGCATATCGATGAGGATTACATTGAATCTGTAACTATCTTTGGGCATTATAGACATTTAAACAATATTAATTGTTCTGATTCATGAACAT
This sequence comes from Callospermophilus lateralis, assembly GCF_048772815.1. NCBI lineage: Eukaryota > Metazoa > Chordata > Mammalia > Rodentia > Sciuridae > Callospermophilus > Callospermophilus lateralis. Next base: position 18,245,329 of record NC_135311.1, read on the forward strand.
GGAATATCCTTCAATTTTTTTTTAATATTCTCTTCAATTTCTGTCATCAGGGTTTTATTGTTTTCATTGCAGAGGTCTTTCACTTCTTTGGTTAAATATGTTCTTTGGTATTATATTTTAATTTTTGTAGCTATGGTGAATGAAATTACTTTCATATTCTGTTAGCAAGTTGATTATTGATATGTAAAATACTACTGACTTCTGTATGTTGGATTTGTATCCTGCAATTTTACTAAATTAGTTTAACAATTCTAATAGTCTTTTGATGGAGTCTTCACAGATTTTCAATTTCTAGAATCATATATTCTAAAAACAGGGTCATTTAACCTCTTCTTTTCTGTATGCCTATTATTTATTCCTTGTACCTGATTGCTCTTGTCGAGGCTTCCAGTACTATGTTAAATAGGAATGTTGGAAATGACATTCTTGTCTTGTTTTAGACCTTAGAAAAATACTTTCATTTTATTCAGTTAACTCTCGTTCATTATGATATTGACATTTTTCATATATAGCCTTTATTAGGTTCAGGTAAGTCTTTTCTATACCTGTAACATTTTTTGGTGGGGGGTACTTGACCACCGAGCCACATCCCCAGCTCTGTTTTTATTTTATTTAGAGACACGGTCTCATGGAGTTGCTTAGCACCTCACTTTTGCTGAGGCTGGCTTTGAACTCGAGATCTTCCTACCTCAGCCTCCCGAATTGCTGGTATTATAGGCATGCACCACCGTGCCCAACTTAAAATTTTTAATCATTAAAGGTTGTTGAATTTCATTGAATGCTTTTTTCATATCTATTGAGATGATCATATGACATTTTCCCTTCATTCTGTTGATGTGCTATATTACAATTGTTTGATTTGAGTATATTGAACCATATTGGCATCCTTGGGATATATAGTACTAGATCATAGTGAATAATCTTTTTGATATGCTGTGGATTCAACTGGCTAATATTTTGTTGAGAATTTTTCATCTGTATTAATCAGAAATATGGTAGTTTTCTTTTTTAAAAAAATTTCTTTGTTGAGCTTTAAAATGAGAATAATGCTGACTTCATAGGATGAGTTTGGAAGTTGGCTCCCATTTATTGTTTCAGAATAGCTTGAGAGGAATAGGTATAAGTTCTATGAAAGTTTGATAGAATTTAGTGGTAAATTTATTGGTTCTGGGTTTTTCTTTGTTGAAAGACTTTTCATTAATTATTTAATCTCAGTATTCATCATTGGTCTGTTCAGGTTTTCTGTGTCTTCACCATTACATTTTGGAAGGTTACACGTCTCAAGGAATTTATATATTTCTTTTAGGTTTTCCAGTTTGTTGGCAAGTAGTGTTAATAGTCTCTAATGATCCTTTGTATTCCTGTGGTTTTTCAGACATAATGTTTACTTTTTTATCTCTAATTTATTTGGGTCTTTGTTTTTTCCTTGATTAGTCTAGCTAAAAGTTAATTTTGTTTATCTTTTTCTATCACCAACTATTCATTTCATTGATCCTTTCTATTTATTTTTTTAGTGTCTATTTCATTTTATTTTAGCCTTTTTTATTTCTTCTACTAATTTTGAATTTGGTTTCTTCTTGATTTTCCAGCCCCTGTAGATATATTCTTATACTGTTTTTTGAAATCTTTATACTTTTTTCAATTGCTTAGCACCTCACGTTTGACAGCAGAATGCATTTCAATTCACACACATATAGAGCACAGTTTTTCATATCTCTGGTTGTTCACAACATAGAGTCACACATTTTTGATAGAGGCACTTATTGGTATGAATTTCTTCTTTGGAATTCAAACTGCTTTTGCTGGGTCTCATATATTTTAGCATGTTGTATTTCCATTTCATTTATCTCCAAAAATCTTAAACTCCCTTGTTCTTTCTTTAATGACTCATTATTCATCTAATAGCATGTTGTTTAGATTTTATGTATTTGTATAATTTCTAAAGTTTCTTTTGTTTTTGATTTCTGGTTTTCCATTTCCATTATGGTCAGAGAAGATACATAACATGATTTCAATTGTTTATAGTTTGTTAAGACTTATTTTGTGGACTAACATATGCTATTCTAGATAATCTTGCATGTGCTAATGAGAACAATGTATATTCTATAGATGTTGGATGAAATGTTCTGCACATGTCTGTTGGAGTCATTTGGTCTACAGTATAGTTTAACTCTGTATGTGTGTGTGTGTGTGTGTGTGTGTGTGTGTGTGTGTGTTAAAATCCTCTACTATGATTGTGTTGCAGACTCTTTCTCCATTCAGATCTAATTTTTGATTTATAAAATTGAGTACTTTGGGCTGGGGATATAGCTCAGTTGGTAGAGTACTTACCTTGCATGCATAAGGCCCTGGGTTCAATCCCCAGCACCACAAAAACAAACAAAAAAATTGAGTACTTTGACAATAGGTACATAGCATCTTGCTATTGAATTGATTCTTGGATCATTATATAGTGGTCTTCTTTGTCTGGTTTTAGAGTTTTTATCGAAAAATTTATTTTGTCTGCTAGAAGCAGACCTACTCTTGCCCACTTTGGGTTCTAATTCATATAGAATATAATTTTCCATCTCTTCACTTTCTTTTGTGTCTTTTTACTGGTGGAGTGAGTTTCTTATAGACAGGTTATTGTTGAGTCTTGTTCTTTTTAAATCTATTCAGTCAGTCTGTGTCATTTGATTAAGGAATTTAATCTCTTTACATTCAAGGTTATTATTGATGTATAGAGCCATTCCTTCCATTATGTTAATATTTTTCTGGTTGATTTAAATATCATTTGTTCTTTTCTTCCTTTTTTTTAAAAAAATTTATCTTTGTAGTTGAGTGTTTTCTCTATGAATAGGGCTTGTTTTTTTTCCTCTTGTCCATATCTGCCTTTCTAATGAGTTTTATATTTTTACATGTTTTTATGATGGTAGTTATTTTTCTTTCTTATATAGATTTTAGAAATATTTCAAGCTTGTCTGGTGCTAATGAATTTCCTGTTTTTTTTTCTTGTTTTGGAAAGTCTTTATTTCTCCTTCATTTCTGAAATATAGCTTTGCTAGTTATTATAGTATTCTTTGTTTGTGATTTTTTCCTTTCATAACATTAAATATGTGACTCTATTCCCTCATGGCCTGTAAGATTTCTACTGAGAAATCTGCTGTTAGCTTAATAGAGTGTTTTAGTCAGCTTCCCATTGCTGTGACCAAAATACCTGACAAGAGCAACTTAGTGGAAGAAAGATTTATTTTTAGCTTGTGGTTTCAGAGGTCTCAGTTCATGGTTGATTGGCTCCAAAGCAGAAACATCATGGCAGAAGGGTATGGCAGAGGAAAACTGTTCAGCTCATGACAGTGGAGAAAATGAAAGGGCCAAGGACAAAGTATAGTTCCCCAGTGCAAGCCTCTAGTGATCCACTTCTTCTACCACACCTCACCTGCCTTCAGTGACTGCCATCCTTACTGATGATGTCATGGAGTAATCTGCTGATGACGTCAGAGCCCTAGTGATCCAATCCCTTCCCCAGAATCACACTTCTGAATATTACTGCACTGGGGACCAAGTCTTCAACACATGAGACTTTATGGAAGTTCCTTTAATTGTTACTTAACACTTTTCTCTTGCCATTTTTAGAATGCTTTCTTTGTCATGGTCTTTTAATAGTTTAATTGCAATATACCAAGGTGAGAATGTTTTTTGGTCAGATTTGTTTAGGATGCTTTGGGCCTCTTAAATTTGGTTATCTATGTTGTTCTTAAGATTACAGTAATTTTCAGCTATTGTTTAATTGAATAAGTTTTTGCATGCATTTCCCCTTCTCTTTCCCTTGGAGAATCTCTTAATTCAAATATTTGTTTATTGGTTTTCCATAGGTGTTGGAGACTTTCTCATTTTTTTTCTTTTCTTTTTTCTTTTTGTCTTTGTCTGACTGGGTTATAAAAATAGATAAAAACCTGTCTTCAAGTTCAGAACATATTTTTTTTCTGTTTGATGTTTGTTATTGAGGCTCTCAATTGTGATTTTTGTTTGATTTATCGAGTTTTTCAGTTACAATATTTCTGCTTAGTTCATTTTAATGATTTTAATACCTTTGCGAACTTCTCATTCATATTATGAATTGTTTTCCTATTGAATAATTTTCCATTGAATAATCTGTCTGCATTGTCTTATATGTCTGAGTTTTCTTAGAATCCTTCTTTGGAATTCTTTAATGTGAATTTTATCAGTGTCCTTTCCTTTGGAGCCTATTGCTAGAGACTGGTTTCCTTTGGAGGTGTCATGTCACCTTGTTTTTTCATACTGTTTGCATCCCTACATTGATCTTTATGCATCTGCTAGAGCAGTTGTCTCTATTAATTGTAGAAGATGGTTGTTGTAAAATGTCTCCTGTCCTAGAGTGTTGGATTGGTAAGCTTTACCCTTGTATTTCGATTGAGTACAATAGTGTGTTCTGCCTATAGTTTCTTCAGCTGCAATCAATGGCTTTGATCCTGGGGTGTGACATACTATGGTTGGAGAACCTGACTCCAAGGGCTGCATGTGGGTGAGGACCCTTGTGTTTCAGGCAGGTGTGGCACACACATCAATGGGTGTGTCCACTCTAGCAATAGGACTGGGGGCACTGGGGGCTTGGGGTGCAGTGGACCTTTCCTTAGAGGTATTTCTGGAGTGAGATCTGTTGTTTGTGGGAGCCTTTGGCCATAACAACCATATAACTATAGGTATGGAACATGGGGAATGTGCTCCAAGGACCAATAAGAACGAGCACCCCTGGGAGCACCCCTGGTAGGGGTTTCTAGCAACAGCAATGTTGGTGCTGGTATTGTGCACCACAGGGAATATGTCTCCAGGCCTCACTTTGGCAAATGCCACTGAAAGTGGAGTCATATTGCCACTTCATGGGTGTCCTCAGGGCATGAACCACAATGGATGCATTCTCAGGCACTACGGGTGGGTAAGTTTCTGGTAGAAGGATTCAGTAGGAATCAGGTCTTCAGGACCTCTTGTGTATACCAATGGTAGTTGGCAGATGTGACATTGGGGGAGTATAGAGTGTATTGGGCTTGCTGCTAGGCCCAGTGGTAGCATCCACTGATGGTGGCTTGCAACATCGGGAAGTAGGCAAATGTTGAGGAAAGGGCCCTACTTCCTTGGGCCAAGTGCCCTAATACCCTCAGGTCTTAGAGGTAGCTCCCCTTACTGTGATAAACTGTCTGTCTCCTGTAGTAGAAGGTACTGTGGGTATTGCAGTCACAGTTGCCCTTCCAGGTCTAGTTGAATTCATGAGGCACAGCTTCTTGTACAAGTGTGGTGGAATGTTCATGACCTCCAGGGATGGGGATACGGTGAGACTTTTGTTGTCTAGGGCAGCATGGATTCCTATAGTGGTTCCTTTCTCAAGACAGCACTGCACTGCAACAGCCTGCACTTTTTAAGTGCAGCTCCTAATCTGTTGGTTTTGATGTCCTTTGTGGGGGAGATGAATGCTGGGCATCTCTGTTCAACCTTCATGGAATCCTCCTATTGGAATTTATCTTCTAAATTCTGAAAGAGGTCTTGAAAAATTGGTGCTGTTTCTTTTTTGAATGTAGAATTTTTCTGTTAAATAATTAAGACTAGGTTTGTGTGTATGTAGAAGGAGAAGGTTTTGGATAAGAAATTCACATTTCTCACATATATGTATTTCACATGTATACGGAATATATATATTCTGATTTTCTACTTCTCGTGTCAGTTTTGGTAAGTTGAATTATTTTCCAAGGAATTTGTTCATTTCATCCAAATTTCATATTTGTTGACATGCAATATTCATAATCGCTCATATATTCTCAATGTGTATAGAATTTGTAATGATACTCCCTCTTTTATTTCTGATACTGGTGATTTGTGTTCTTTCAGTTTTTCTCTTTGCTCAATCTAGGTAGGGGTTTTCAATCCTACTGAGTATTTTAAAAAGCAAAATTTTGTTTTTTGTCAATTTTCATGTTGTTTTCTATTTTGTTGATTTTCTGCCGTTATTTCCTTCTACTTTCTTATTTTGTTTTTTTTTTAAATTTTTTTGGTTAATTTTGCCCTTTACCCTTTTAGCATTATGCATTAAAAAATATCTCTGGGAATACTATATCTTGAATGTTTATCTTTATCTGATAACAATGTAGTAAAATCAGCTTTCTTACAATTCTGTTGTTTTCCATTCACATACTTGCACAACACTTTCATCTCTCTGCTGGCACGGCCACTCTGTTATGCCATGTTGTCTACTTTTTCCAGTTGAGTCCTTAGCATATTATCCATATTTACATTCCTCATTTTATATTTCCAACATTTGTGTCATGGTTAAGTCTAGTTCTGATGCTAGTTGTTCTCTTCATGCTGCTTCTTCACATCTGGCATGACTTGTAAAATTTTGTTGAAAACTGTACATATTGTCTTGGGTAATAGGAATGAAGCAAAATAGGCCTCCAGTGTGAGGATTTATGGCAATCTGGCTAGGAATTGGGCTGTATTTAATATATTTCATTTAATATTTGCTGTTGCTAACAGTGCCAGAAACACTGACTTACTCTAGTGTCCCCTCTGTCCTTTTCTCCAATCTTGACTTTGCACTTCCCTAAGTATTCCTCCTCCTCGGAGAGAGCCTGGGTCATGTAATCCACCATGATGATGCTAGAGACCGGTTGGTGCATTGGTAATTTGCAGGAGAGAAGATCGTTTTTATAAAATCTCATCAAATCTCAGTGTTTTAGTGGACCTGTGTCTTGGGGCTGTGACCTTCACAAGTGTTTATCCAGTGATATAAATTTTTGGCCCACTTCTTGTTGGCCACCTCCTATTTCCTTCCCTGGATCTAGTGTTCTAATCTATTTCCTTGAAACCCTGACCTCTGTTGACTGTGTTGTTGTTGTTGTTGTTGCTAAGTAATACAGGAAGTCTAGAGGTAGCTGGAGTGGGAAGAATGCTCTTCTCCTAACTGGGATGTGGCTCTGACAAGGTCTTTCCCTGGAAAGTCGACCTTTGTGATAGAGTATGCTCTGGATATCATATGACACTTTCCCCCTGCACCTGACAGAACCAGGAGGCCATTGTTCTTAGATCTTCCTTATGAGAATATAACAGGATTCCTGGAGATAAACCCATGAAAATGAGCAGTTTTAGGAGTTTGGCATTTTCAGGTTAGTTCCTCATTGGCTTCAGCAAATTTCCAAAATTACTATTTAAATGTATCGAACAGTATGGGTTTAGCAGCTTCTGCTTCAGTTAATCATATTTTGATATGTCTGTGTACTTACCTGTCTCTCCAGATTTTGAGGTGGTAGTTTGCTCTGAAAACTCATTTCTTTGATACACTCTAAGAAATTTGTTGATCTTTAGTTTTTCATGATTTTTCTTGTTGTAAACATGGGAGGGATGATTTCTAAGCTTTTACATGTCAGAATTAAAATAGAAGTCTTAGATTTTCTATCTACTTTTATCCTACAAATATTTTCATATTTATAGTGCATTTTAGGGGGGGATATAAAAGGGGTTGAACTCAGGGGCACTCAACCACTGGACCACATCCCCAGCCCTATTTTGTATTTTATTTAGAGATAGGATCTCACTGAGTTGCTCAGCACCTCGCTTTTGCTGAGGCTGGCATTGAATGCGCGATCCTCCTGCCTCAGCCTCCAGACCCCACGGGATTATAGGTGTGTGCCATCGTGCCTGGCTATAGTGCATCTTTTGTAGATAGCAAATAATTAGGTCTTGATTCTTTATCTACCTTTAAGTTGTTGGCCTCTACCTTGCAGTCTCTACCTTTTAATTGCTGATATGATCATTCTAAGCTGTGCTATTTCATTATTTATCTCTTTGTCCTTTCCTTTTTGGGGCAGGGGGTTTTTCTTTTCCATCTCTTTTTGACTTATTGAAATAGATTTTAGAATTACATTTTACTCTATTTTCTTTCAGCCTGAAAAACTTCCACTACCATTTCTCATGTTTCAGGTGTTTGGGCAGTGAATAACCTAAACTTTTTAAATTTGAAAATGTCTTTATTTCAGCTTTTTTCAGTATTTCATCAGATTATGGAATTTTTGTCTATCTCTTCCAGCAATTTAAGGATATTTTTCTATTGCTTATTCTTCATAGTTTTTGATGAGGAGTTAGCTATAGTGTGTATAATTTCCCTTAGTTGTTGTGAGTCACTTTTCTCTGGATGATTTAACAATTTTCTCTTTATCTCCAATTCCATCAGTCCGACAGCCATAAGAATAATTTTCTTTGTATTTACCCCAATTAAGGTTGTTGAACTTTTTGAATTTATAAATTTATGACTTCCATCAAACTTGGGTCATTTTCAGGCATTGTTTGTACTGCATTTTCCTACCCCATTAACTCTCTCTACTGATTTTTGGATCTTAGTACACATATATTGTCACACATGTTGCTGAGACATTTTTCATATTTTTCAGTTCAATCCCTAAAAACATTGCAAATAAAAGTTTTTTCTGCTAATTTCAGTATTTTTGTCACCTCTGGGTTGCTCTCCATTATTATTATGCTGGTTATTTTTTTCTTGACAATGATTTACATTTTTCTGGTTCTTCACATATAATTCTGGATTATACAAATACAAGCTATATTTCATTGATAAATAATATATTTGGACACTCTGAGATGTACTTCTCTAAGAAGTTGTGCTTTATATTTTGTTTTATCATGTGACTAACTTAGTTGGACTCAGAATTTTAAATTCTGCACCTTAACTAGCAGCTCAAGTTTGGTTCCTTAATCATCTTGAGTTGTTTGGGGTCTGATATACACATTGCATTCCTAGTTCAGGGTCAGCCAGAGTAGCAGACAGAATTTGGCACATTAAAATTGGGGCTATCTTTGTGTGGCTGTCCATTTTTCTCTCTGTCACTATCAATTTCCAGTAGTTGCAGTTGAATCAAATTTTCTATTCTTGCTGTTGCAAACAGAATGATTGTGAATTTTCTATTAGAATTTTGGATGCTTTGCTATATGTGTAGTTCAGTCCTGAAATTTTCTTCATCCAAGTGTTGACTCGCATTTGGAATCTGTCTGATATTTTCATTCTCAAGTGTCTTGGGGTTCTTGTGTTTTGGGGGTACTTGTTCTGAGTTTATAATTGTTATTTTCAGAGGTTGCTTAAGAAAGTAGAAACTTTTAAAGTTTCCCTCAGCTATTTGCAACACGTTTTTAGTTTCTGAAGCTATTTCTCTTGGTTCACTTTACTTCTGGTTATTGGTCATATTTCCTGGCTTATTTATATTTTAAGAAAAGTCAACACTGTGTGGTGAGCATTGTTATCTTCCTTCCAGGAGTTTCAGGTTTGGTTCTGTGGTCTAGATTGGACCTCACTTTATTAAACTCGGGGTAATATTGCTCCGAAGGTGTGGAATTTCTGGTGATAGCAAATGAATGCATAAGATGTTTAACAAAATCTCTCCTTTCTGGACGGTTGTAGCTTCATCTCCCAGCCCTATGTGGTCTCTGAAATATCCATTTAACTCAGAAATAGTTATTCTCTTCAGGAGCTTGCAAAGTCATTCCATTTATTTAAATGAACAAACATTAATTGTACATATTAATGGGTTCAGACTGGTATTTTAACACATGCATATAGCATACAGGATCAAACCAGGACAATTAGCATTTTCCTTTCATCATTCTTTATGTTTGACTACTTTATCTCTATTCTAGACTTATGTCTATTTATCTATCTACATATAAACAAAATAAATTAAATTTGTAAAAGAAAAAAGTACAATAGTTAATTTGAAGGCCCTTACACTATATCACTACTAGGTTGCAGAAAAATGATGTCAAACATACCTTCTTAAACCATTGTTGAATTTTCAAGAAAAAACTCATTCCCTGTATAGTTCAATATTTGGCCAAGCTTAAGGGGCCCTCTGTGAAGATTTCTAGGGAATTCAAAGCATCATCATCTCTAAACAGCCACCTTGAAAACTTCCTCTCTCTCAGCATCACTGAATTCTTATCTGTATCTCCTAACTTCAATAAGATCACTGTGTTCTTGGGATTTATTTCCTGAGATATCATGTAGAAAGTGACTATGGGCACAAAGTTGGAGTGATCAGAGGCTTGTCTCATTTATTTTCTCAGGCATCACAATGTTTTTCAATATCTGAAATTTGTTATTTCCTGTATTTTCCGTCTTTTTATAGCTATTTATGGTGGAGAACTAGTCTGATACCCGCTATTCTTCCAAAACCAGCAGTGGAAGTCCCTGTTTTCACAAAAGCTGAACAAACTGAAAATTACCAGGTCTTACCCTACAAAGACTTTGATTAAATATGGCTGTGTGGGGACCCGGTAGCCCTCTGTTTTTCATAGTCCAAGTGTCATTTCATACTGAGGTGAAGAGGATAGAGGAAACAACACCATCTGAAATTTATATTTATTGTGATTGAAGTCAGATTGGAGGCCAAATGTCAGCATGGCCCCCAACTCAAGTAATTCAGATAAAGTCAAGAAAATAAGCCGAGCTTTTCAAAGATTAGCAGGAGTCTGATTAGAATCTGGGACCACAGAAATAAAAATGCTGTTTGAAGAAGTAACTGGAAGTAACTAAAAACAGAAGAGGACACCCTTCCTGCCAGATGGAGGAGATGCCAGTAGATGCACAGATTAAGGAAGCTTTGCCCGAGCTCTGGCCTCTGGTCACTCTCAGTGTCACACTTGACTGCAAACTAAAAGCCAGAGGGACATGAATCCCCTCTGATCTCTGGTGCCACATTTCTCACCACAAAACTTTGCAGCCAAGTATTCCCCAGGCACTCTGGGTTTTTCTAAGCAGAGCTGCCATGCTTCTTGGCAGATTTTACTGTTTATGTCAACCTGGTTTCAAGAGCTGTCTGAAAGAGCAGAGGGATTTACTGCTCAAAGGAGATGAAAGATTGGAGAGGCCAGAGATCTTACCCAAAGAGAACCCATTAAAGATATTTTGCCTCATCAGAGGTTTCTACATGCCAAACCTATAAAGAGGAACATCTAAAGACAGATTTATAAAAAGACAGAGCAGCAGATAAGGACGTTAGTAAAATTTGTTTCTTGTGAAGATACAAATAGAATTCACCAGCGATGGCATCATACTATAATTGCCATGCAATAATTGGTTCTCTTTCTAGACCTATTTTTACTCTTCTTTATTGAGATGATTTTTTTTTTTTTTTGGAGACAGATTTCCACCTTCTCTTAAAGTTACCATATCTATATTTAATGTATGCCAGGAAGACAAAGTTAAATTGTAGGCATAAAATAATTTTTCTACACTCCAAAATAACAAACAAGTTCTACTTTTGATTATCTAAATATCCACTGGTTAACTTTAGGTCATAGCTCTCAAGTCTGTTAGTCCATTTCGGTGGTTTTTTTTTCTTTTCTTTTCTTGGGGTGGGGTGGGGTGGGCAAGACAAACCTTTACTCTAGCAAAAGGGTGCAATAGGAAACCTAGTTAACAAGGGCAGCTGGGTGGGCAGTCGGTCTGCTTACATCAGGAACCTAACACAGTGCTGCCCTTGGCTCTGATTGGAGGAGTTTGGGTTTACAATCCACGTGATTGGCTGATTTTAGAATTAGGGGTACCTGGAGAGGAGCCGGTCTTCAACTAAGCTGGAAAGGACCCTACCAATTGCTCCTGATGACCAGGACGACTCTCTGAACTGCTAAAAGGGGAAAAAATCATTACTAGGGGTGTTTCCACCTCAAAAAGTTTATGTCTAGCATAGAAGACAATATCAAAGGGTGCAATGAAAATGAAACCAAAGGTATAAAAAGGAAAATGGGGGGATTGGTAACAAATAGAAAGTCTGGCAGTTCATTTTCAATATCTAGTATTCAGCTTTAATTGGATCAGCCATAATTGGTTCACCACCAGACTTTCCATTTCAGTGTTTCTAAGCCTATAAGAACTATTTCCCTATGCATCGTTGTCCCAAAGAGTGTCCCTATCAGATCCCAGAAATGCTGGCATTATGGTTCATTTGTAGCACTTCACCACCAATCCTTCCATCAAATATATATGTAGCTGCCAAACCTCCCGGCAGGGTACAAAGCAGAAAAGTGTGTTATGGGGGTGGGGGTGCTGTCAGGTGGAATCACAAATGAAAATATCAGCTAGTTTTAAAGGCATCAGATTATCTCCCCAGTTCCAATTGCCAGCCTCTGTCAAGGAGTGACAGGGTGTTTCCTGATGTGTTGAAAGCAGTCCTTTCGATGAAAGAAAGATAATGCCCTTATCCAGCTGAAATTCGGAGCTGGATACCCTGGGGGTGGGGGTTGTATATAGTCTTTGACTCATCACGATAAAGACTGGCTGCTGACAGCTCCTCAACTTTGACTTCTGGCTAAGACTCCAACACTGGGCTTCCTCCCTCCCATCAGCCCTCTCATTCCAAATTCTTCCATCTTTCCTTTTTAAATTTCTTTCATCAACCATTTGGAAGGTGAAGGTTTCCCGGGATCTGAAGGCAGCCTTGTCCCAAAGCAGCATTAGTCCACTGGCTCACTTGCCACAGTGAGTTGAGTAATTTGGGTGTTAATATTTATAATGCAGCTAATTTTTATTGATAACTCTTCTAGAAGCTAGAACTGTAGGCACAAACAGTTGTCCTCAGACAGAAGATTTAAAAGTGTGCTCTTCAGGCCAACTTTATTAGGATTACTTAGGGAGTTTTGTTAAAAATGCAGCTTTTGGGGTCCCAACTTGAATTTACTATGTGAAATTTCTGAGGTCAGGGGCAAGGATTTACTTTATAATGGGCTTCCAACATGGTTCCTAAGCACACTGAAATTTGAGAGTCATTAGTGAACAGGAATATACAGAATTCAAATTGTAATAAAAGCCCTAAAATATAATAGGATGACACGGAGAAGGTGAATGTAAATTGGAGCACATGTTTTAAAAAGGCCCTAAAGAAGCAACACTTAATCCAAGGCTTGAGGGATAGTGGAATTGCCCAGATGGAGAGCAGGGGATAAGCATTTTTCAAGCAGAATGAAAACTTAGGCAAAGCTCCTGAGGTTGATGTATTATCAGGTTGAGTTTTCCTGATAATACCAAGGTCTCGATAATGTTGATATTTTATTCACACAAGTACATGCCATGTGTCTTGTCCTAAAGGAAATATCAGCTTGTAGATTCATGCATTCCTTAATCTGCTTTCACCTTACTTCTTCCAAGACTAGAATGTTCCTTCTAGGATCTGTATCAAATTAGGAGTTTTACAAATCAAATTTAGCTTTACCAAAACAAAACTAATAAAATAGGGTCTATCAATTTTTATAAAGGTCAAAATTCAATAAGATAAAAATTTCTTTTCAAAGAATGTTCCTATCTCATTACTTTTCTCCCTTCTCAGAAACCAACTTGATATGTTAGCATGTAAAGTATAAACAAAATAAGATCAAGTATTGTGTGGTTTACAGAGATTCATGTGCATCTACATATTTGAATTGCCAATAGCAACCTTATAGTTACAAGTGAGAGGAATAATACATGTAAAAATACCTACTGAGGGGCTGGGGATGTGGCTCAAGTGGTAGTGCGCTCGCCTGGCATGCGTGCGGCCCGGGTTCCATCCTTAGCACCACATACAGACAAAGATGTTATGTCCTCCAAATACTAAAAAATAAATATTAAAATTCTCCCTCTCTCTCCCTCTCTCTCACTCTTTCTTTAAAAAAAAAATACCTACTGATAAGTTTCTGGGCAAAGCTATTACACATGGAAATTCACACAGTCCCAAGCCTGTAGAAATTTTAGAATTCTGAACAAAGTACAATTAGCTATTGATCTCTTTGTGAAGAAAAATCAGGAGTCTGAAAAGCAAATGACAATCATTCTAACTGATCTTATGATACATGAACTAGAGTCAAGCTATTTGAGCCTCTAGAAGAAATATTGTCTGTCCCTGTTTTTGCAGAGGGAAAAATGGATTCCAGTAATTTGCTAATGGCATATGATTTCTTGCATTCATCTGCAGTTTAAGAGGGAAATCACACTGTTGTAGAAATATACTACTGTACTTATAACAGCAATTGAAATCTGTGTGTGTGTGTGTGTGTGTGTGTGTGTGTGTGTGTGTGTGTGTGTGTTATTAGAATACGTGAGTTTGACAGGGTTGCTGGAAGCCAGGTCAATACAAAAGTCAATTTATATTTTCATTTACTAGGAAAAAACAGCTAAAAACAGTACATAAAAAGTTAAACTGGATTCTACTTATTGAGGTGTATAAAATACTACTAAAAACTATGAAATATTATTGTGAAGAATCAAAGGAAAAATCACTGTAAGATAATTGAATTTAATGGATTGGAATCTTTAATTTTCCAAATTGATGGCATTTGGGGCTATTTAGTCTCAAAAATCTCAACATGTCCCAAACAGGATATATTATAACAACCATTCCCAGACCTATCATAGTGATGCAGCAGAGCACCAAATCAAACATGTGATTTTAAAAGCACTGGATGGAAAAACAGATTTCTTACAATGAAATGACAACCAGGCTTACCACTGCTTTCCCAAGAGAAGCAATGGAATCCAAGGGACTATGGAATAATATTTAGAAAGTGTTGAAATAAAATAACCTTTGGCTTGGAGTTATATATGCAGTGAACTATTTTTCAAGGATAGCAAAAATGAAGACATTTCCAAATAACAAATAGCTGAGAATGTTTACTGCTAAAGGAACTTTAAAAGGTTGTTCTTCATAAGAAGAAAGAAGATCTCAAAAGGAAGGGCTGATATGTGAAAATAAACCGTGATGAAAGAAGCTGTTAACCACGAATAAGTTCAAGTTAATAACAAATATGTAAAAATGTGACTATGAAACACATTTTATTTACATATTCATCCTTTGATGGACACCTTTGTTGATTCCATATCTTGGCTACTGTGAATAGTGCTGTAATAAACATAAAAGAACAGGTATCTATTTACTATGATGATTGTATTTCCTTTGGATATAATATCAGAGATTGAATTGCTGGATCATATGATAGTTCCATTTTAGGTTTTTTAGTAAGCTCCAAACGCTTCTAAAATTGCAGTTAATTAATATACTAGCCCACAAACAGTATGTAGTAGTTCTCCTTTCTCTAATCCTTGGCAGCATTTGATTTTTTTTTTTTTTGGTCTTTTTGATTATGGCCATTCTCACTGAGATGAGATAATATTTGGTTGTGGTTTTGATTTTCATTTCCCTAGTGATTAGTGATGTGGAACACTGGATAAAGAAAGCGTGATATAACCATAATCTTTCATTAAAAATGCAAAAAGTAGCATATCATTCATTCATAAAGAGATTTAAATCCTGTCATTTGCAGTAACGTGAATAGAAGGACATCATACTAAGAGAAAGAGGCACGTAAAGACAAATGATGTCTTCATTCATTTGTGGAAGTTAAAAAAAAGTAGACATCTTAGAAGAAGCGAGCATAAGAGTGGTCAGTAAAAACCAGGAAGAACAGGGGGAAGAGGAATAGAAAGAGGTTAGATGAGAGGTACCAAAACAGAATTAGATAGGAGGAATCAGTTCTACTGTTCTATGTCACAGTATAACTACAGTCTACAGCAACTTATGATATATCCCAAAATAACTAAAAAAAAAAAAAATAGTCCCAAAGTTCCCTACATAGTTCCCAAAGTCCCAATAGTTCCCAAAGTTCAAGAAGTGTTTGAGGGCATGAAAATGCCAATTACCTTTATTTGATAATACACTGTGTACCTATATCAAAGAATCGTACTCTAGCCCATAAACAAATGGAAGTATTATGCCCATTTAAAATTTAAAAAGTCATTTTGCACTTAATAAATGTAATGCAATTATAGTGTGTCAACTAAAACAGTATTCATATAAAAACAAATGAGAAGAAATAAAAACAAGGTAGGACAAATAATATAGCAGGCAGTAATTAGAGTGGACTATGCTGTTTTTACTGCTTGGAGAGAAAGTGAGTATACTGATTAGTTTTTCACTTTAGTTCATGTTAAAATTTCAATAAAACTTATCATGTAATAGAAAATGTAAATAATTTTAAACCCAAAGAGAAGAAAATAGAATGAAATGCCAGAAAATCTCAATGAAAAGTTCTTGAAAGGAGTAATAAAACCATAAAATAGGAAAAAAGAGATCAAGGAAAAAGTATAGAATGAATTGATAAAATGAATCAAAATATAACATAATAAATGTTAATGACCGACATCTTCAGTCAAAACAAAAATAACAAGATTCATCTATATAATATTTTTAAGAGACTCACTATAGAGACAAAAAATGTAGAGGGTAAAAGTATGATTTAAAAAAAAAAAACTCCAGATAAATACTAACTGAAATAAGCCCATATATCTATATTTTCAATAGACAAAGTAGATTATAGGGCAAAAGTATTATTAGGAATAAAGAAAGTCACTTGAAAATGATAAAACTTTTATCTCAAAAGAGTCACTTTGAAATGATAAAAGGAATATACAGCCATTAGACATTGTATAAATATAATAATAATCTCAAAGCATATCAAGCAGAGAGAGAAAGAAGTAAAAGGAACATAGACAAATCCAATCCTTTTCTGACCAACAACACCAAAACATATAGAAGGCAAATGATAATTTAGAAGATCTGGAAAAGACAGATAATTTTGAGATATATTCATAAAGTTTTCACCCCATAATCTGAGAAAATAGGTTTCTCATGAAAACAGTTGTGTGAAAACTAGGAACTGTGAACCAAAAATCATAAATGAGATTGAAATAAAAGCAAAGACAGTTTTAGGTGGGCACAGGATACACGGCTTCAGTTAGAAATCACAACTGAGGAGAGGAGAGTTAGGGCCAGTGCATGCAGCTCAGCATTCTTTGTGGAGAAGCAAGATAAGTCTAGAAGGTGGACAGTATGCCAATCATTCTGCAAGTTCACGGAAATGTCCAGACCTGGACTGAGGGTACACAGACGGTTGCCAGGCAGATGTTCTTGCAGAAGTTCTTCTTGTACAAGGTTTCAACGGCCTTTGTGTAAAGTTGTGGCTCTGACAGAGGCCTTTGTGATAGTGACTATCAGGCAATCGTGTGCAAGAACCCTTCTTACACCACCTCAACTTTATTTTTGTGAGGCTGGCACAAGTGACTGTTTTGATTTGGACAATGTCAAGGGTACTAGTGACAAAGCAGATCTCAGCACCTTTCTGTAAACTGCTTTTCCTTCACTCCAGCCTTATAGGCTTCCCAATCTACCCTTGCTCTTCTGATGCAATCCTTCATCACCCCCAGAGCCCCAGGATGGTGGCTCTTGTTCCTCTGTCTCCTTTACTAACTTCCTCAGTCTGCTTACTCTTTGTAATAAATAACCAGCAGCATCTCTTTATCATGTTTGTCTTTGTTTCTTTTCCCTTTTCAATCTCTTATGCTTCCTGCCGCCCCCCCCCACTTTTTAACCTATCTCTAAATATCAGGGCTCTGTAAGTGACCATATGACATCTAATTCCAAGTGTTTTGTTTGTTTATTTCTATATGAATCAACCACTCCCCTGGCTTCAATTTCTATTTATAAGCTCTTAACCTCAAGTTACTGTTTTGTTGTTATTATTGGAGTTTTTTGTTGTTTTTTTTTTACCTCTAAATAAGACCTCTTTCCTGATTTGCTTATTTGATGACAAGAGCAAAATATTTAACACTTAACTTGAATTCCTGAATTCCTTGTCTTCAAATTTTAATTTTTTCCTCTTACTGTTTTGAAGGACACCACCAGATAACCAGTCACTAGGGCTAGAAATAGGAGTCATTCAAGAGTCCTTCTTTGCCTCACTCCCCACATGAAATCAAAGAGCGTAGATGGCATAGTCTTAGAATTATCTTTAAGACTCTCCATATTTATTCCCATGTTTACACTTTAGTTCATTGTTAGCCTAGAAATTCGCCTTAGTCTTGTAATTCATTTCCTCTAAATCTGCAGTCTTCTAATCCATCTTCCATACCGACAGACTGTTCTTTATAAAATCTAAATTGAATTAGGTTTCTTCCTTGCCTACAAACCCCTCCTAACTTCACATCGCTTACTGAAGAAATTTTAAACTCTAAAGTATGCTTGTAAGGTCCTGCATGACCTAGTTTCTGCCTATATTCTTAGACTTATTTCTCATTCCATTTCTTTCTCTTCCTTTTACCCCACCCCACTAACTTCAAATGCATTTATTGTTATTATAATAAAATGCTGATAAAATTGGTTCCCAGGAAACATGAGCCCTCATCCCTAGACTCAATCAACTGTGAGTCAAACTGTTTGGAAAAAAAAACTGTGTCTTTACTAGCCATGTAATGATGTCTTTTTTTTTTTTGGTCATTATTTCTTAATGCAATATTCCAACAATTTACATATCATTTATATTTCATTAGGAATTATAAGTAATCTAGAGATGTTTAGGGTATATGAATGGATGTCCATAGGTTTACCATACCATTATATAAGGACTTGAGCATCAACAGATTTTGATCCTTTTAGTGGTCCTGTAACAAATTTCTCCCTGATCCTGAGGGATGGCTATATTTAATAAGCACTTTTATTTTAGGTATGGTATCCATCCCTTTACAAGTAGTATCTCCTGTGATTCTCAAATGAGCCCCCTAGGGAAGAAACTTCTATGAATGAGGAAAACGATGCATGCCAAGAATAACCTAATGCTAAGTGGCACCAAAAGGAGAACACAAATGGTTCTATTGAATTATTTACCCTTTCCTTAGCCATCAGACTGATTCTCATACCAGGATCCTTTACAAGGAATAATTCTCCCTTTATAAGGAATAATTCTCCTTTTAACCCACAATTTCAAGATTCAGTGCATGTGCTGTGTTCTGAAGAAATTCATATTGTCCTTTTGGAAGTTAGTACTGACTTCTGTCCTCCATCTGCATTTCTTCCATCATCATTTAATCACATTTATTTTCTTGTGCTTTCATCTCTTAAAGATTGGGAAGGCTGCAACATAAATAATTATTTGTTTATTGAATGAGAACTTGTAAAACCAGAGCCTGACATTTGGTGGAAAAGCAATAAATATTTATTGAATCAAATTGTTGGATTTCTGCAATTGTACCTTCTCCTATTAGTGATCCACATATATGTAATGCCCACTAGGTATAACCTTAAAATGACAAATATTTTATAACTTTTGTATCCCACTTTATTCCATCCCATTACTTATCACAGAATGCCTCAAATGTAATAAATATTCAGTAAACATTGGCTGGCTTAAGTCTTGCTTTCTCCCAGCACAATTACTCCTAGGCTTCTTGTTTCCTTTAAGAGGTACACACACACACACACACACACACTGAATAGAATCAACATTACTTTACTTTTTACTGGGAACCAATCATAAATTTTTAGCCTGGGCTTGTAGACATGTGGACATCTGCAAATCTTTTTTACCTTCATGTTCTTGAACCTAGAGTTACAGAGTTATTGTTGTGAATTTGCCATTTTAGCTAACCTCATACACTACTTAATTTCTTTAGGGAGAGATTTGACCCAGAGAGAGCTCTCCTTTGAGATCAATATAAGAAAAAGAAAATGTAAGCCAAATGTGAAGACTTCCAAACAATCATATCTATTGGACTGGGTTATAATATCTCCAAGAAGAAAGTTGATAACTTAAGATGTTTTAAATGGAAAGGAGCAAAGTAGTAAGCCCACTGGGCTAGAGAAATGTTCAAATCTATTTCATATAGATGTTTTATCTTTATATAAGTCAACTTTATGTAAGTCAAATATTTACCACAAGTATATTGAGGAAAATTATATGCATATTAAGAAAAACTGTGATATGATAAATTTTCAATAAGACTCTACACATTTCCTTAGGGAACTTATACTTTAAATAATTACTCGAGTAATTATTTAAAGTCTACATTATTGAATAGAGAACAAATAGAAGCTTAAAGAGCTTAAAACATTGTTGTTCATAGCATTGTTTGTGGTAGCAGGACAATAGTTCAGGATCCACCCCTAGAAAAGTTTAACATGGGTGGATACATTAGAGACATACAACTGAGAACTTAGAAGAAATCAGAAACCACCAACTGGATATATGCATAACAACAAGATTGTATCTTCAAAGCATATTTCTGGTGAAAAAAAGTAAGACTCCTGAGAGATACAGTGTAATTCCAATAGCGTAATTTAAATGGCATGCAAATAATCATTCCCATTTTCCAAGTATATACAGAAAGGGCTTAACATGAAGTATGTGAGAAGAACTGCTGCATACAGGGAGAGAACAAGAAACAGACTATCGAACAGGAAACAAAAGGGCAGAAGTGAATACATGAAACAAGAGGGGTGCCTGGTGTTGATATTCTTACTGCCTGAAGAATTTGGATGACTCAGCTTCAGCACTTGGGGTCTTGTAAAACTAAAATTTAAATGAAAAAGAACTTGATGTCAACTGATGATTTAGAAATAAAATATATATATCGGAAGCTATGATGTAAGGAAAAATAAATTGTATAAAACTTAATTTACATAATACTTCAGATTAAGCTCATGGTATGACATGAGGCATGTTACCTAGAATATTAAAGATCATCCTCTGGGCTCTAGTGAAGTGGAGAACATGTATTAGTTAGTCGTTGAAAAGGCGCCATTTTGATTCCACCATACTGTGCTGTCTGGATTTGTATGCTAGGGTCAATCTCAACAATGTAGATAATTTCTCATTTGGCAGGTAATGGACCTTAAGTCAGCTCTAAGGAAGTTCTCTACTTTTAGACACACAGAGGGAGAGGAGCCAGAAAAGTTCTTCTTAGCTTTGTTTATCATAGAAAGAGAATTAAATAACTCCTGGCACAAACACACAAAAACTGTGTTTGTGAGTATTTAATGATTCTCTTCCTCAGACTTAGGACAGGAATACACTAGCTGACGATAGTACCAGTGGTAACCATGTTTATAGTATAGCAGTAAAAACAATCATAATCCCAACGATAGATTTGGGAGTGGACTAACCCCAAGCCCCCAAGGTCTGACAACTATACAGTAAATCCTCAGGTAGATCTATCAGCACAATGATGACAGGGGCTTATATAAGACTGAGCTAAGGTTTCTTCTGGGCTTGCATCCAATAGACAGGAATCATGGAGAAATTTTGCCCTTGGTAATTAACTCCTAATTAAATAATTATTTGAGTAGGAAAGAGTTAAACAATCAATGTTGGTCTTTGTGGATTGCAGTTTTCTTTTTTCAGAACCTATCAATTTGGGGTAAAGAGAGAGAGAAAAAAATCAACAACACAGAACCCTAATGCCCTTAGCAGATGGATCTGTGTTATTGCAGAACAGGGACCTGGAAAGTCTCCATATACCAAGCTATAAATATTCCTTTGACATTTATTATCCTCACTTGAGTTCAGGTGCTTAAATACTTGGACCAAAGTCATGTTTGTAGCAGAAAAAAAGTTGATCTTTAAGCATACCTTATCGCTGGCTAAATTATTAACAACAGACAAAGATAGAGGGTAAATATGCTGGAGCAAGGGAGTCTCCCACTTAAGAGAGGTCATGGAACCTTTAAGTCAAATTAGCTGAAGTTTAGACTCACTTGTAGTACAAATTCCCAAACACCTCTCAAATCAGACAATTTGATGGATCACATCCCAGGAATTCCCCACCAACCCCTAACTTTCCAAATATGTATCTACTGGTGTTGTGTTCTGTGGTCTTGAATTTGAGACCCAGCACTCCCAGCTGTGCAGAATTGTAAATTCAAACTCCTGTGAATCTCAATTCACATTGCAGTAGGGGAAGTGTAGGATTCTATAAACCAGAAGACAATGGCCCTTATAAAATCCTTTCCATGAAATAAAATCACTGGTAAAGGTGTCAGCATAAATTAACAGCCCTTCTTCATTTAGGAATGTGCTGTTCTCAAGTACAGTTATTTCGTGGCTCAGGCTAGGATTAATTAATTAGGATCTATTTAATTTCCTTGGGGACGAATGACTTGGAACCTGGGCTAGGTTTCCTTCTGAGAGGAAAAGAATTCATGCATGACTTTGCTTGGGATATTGCCTAACATACTCTTCCAGATATATCCTACCCTGACTGATACTATGTCTAACCCTTATCCCTAGGAACCTGAACAGTGTGAAGCTGAGGGAGACCCACAGGCATCTTCCTTCATCCTGACCGTCTCCCCTTGCATGAATGATCACTTTGTGGCTCTCCAAAAAGCTCATCTAGGATGATGCTACACCAGCACATCTGTAGTGTCTTGGAACTGGGCAACACATTTTGAAAGAACATGGTCTAAAGAAGAATGAAGGGCCTAGACCTTAGGAATTATAAATACAGTTGAAGCAGTTAGACTTCTTTTTTTCCAAGCTGAACATCAGTAATTATTGCAGTGTTAAGTGCACAGGCTCAGGAACCAGACTGTCTACTTTCAAATCCTCGTTTTTCTTACGTAGTTGCTGTGTGAATTTGAGCAAGTTATTTAACCCTTCTGCTCTGTAGTTTTCCCATTTGGAAGATTTGAGCAATAACAGTATTTTGTCTTCTGTATAGCATTTCTAGGAAGATTAAATAAATTAATAGTAATAAAAAACTTCTGTTAGTCTTCCAAACTTATGCAATTACATGTGATTTTTCTGTTTATGAATATTTTGGGGGGGGATGTTCATAGATTTTTTTTTTAATTTCCATAGAATACCGTGACCTTAAAATATATTAACTACTGAGCATAAGGCTATAACCAATGGAAGTTTGAGAGAGGTTCCATCTGTCATGTAGAAAGGGAGCTTACTCTTTGACTTTGATTGTTAAAACACAGTGAGCCATCTAGGTGTCATCAGAAGCCCTATGTGAAGAAATGTTTAACATGATGCTCGAGGAACACATCTTACCGGGTAGGAGGGTAGATTAAATGGACTCATAATCACAAATCTTAGAGATGAGACAAGTCACAAGTCTCAACCTCCCTGTTCTAAACCCTTTTGTTCCTATAATCAAAGTGTGTGTGAATATCTTGGGTTTTCTCATTCTGAATCTGTAACATTACATACTCCACCCATAGAAATAATTACTCAATGACAGAGGCAATTGTGGTGAAAAGTTCCTGGTGACATTCTTGTACTCACCTAACTCTTTAGCATAGCACAGAGTTCAAACGTAATGTGACATCTTCCTGTCTTTCTACCTATATTTTTTACTTAATACACTTGAACTGTTTCATGAATATGAAATTTAAATTTTAGTTTCTTTACTTTCCCTAAGTTTTCTTAAAAGAGCTGCTCTGTGTTACCAAATCTTGCACTGTTTTATTAAAATCTTTGCTACAGTACTCACAATATAGCATGTCTCTTATATTTTAATATAAGCACACAAAAGACTGAAATTATACTTTATTCAACATTGTATACCAACAATAGATATGATACCACATTTCTCTTCTTCTCACTTACTTAAATTATACACATGCGCACACACACGTGCATGAGAACACGCATACACACACACAATATAATTGGTATAAGGCAGATTAAACAGTATGTAGATAAAGAAACTTGACTATAAATTTGGTACAAAATGGATTAGGGAAAAGAAATAGATAAAAGAAAAAAAGATCAAGTTAGAAAGAGCCATGTTAAGTTTCAAAACTTGGACCTAATGCCAAAGTGAAGAATTCTCAGAATGGAGAGATGCTATTTACAGAGATGACTCTTGAATATTTCAAATATGTGTTGAGCGTGGCTACATGTTTAGGATAAGATGGAAGGAAGTTTGGTTTCTGAATGATTACTTCATTTCCAATGGGGTAATCTGGACTTCTGGTTGTGAGACAAAGTCCTAGATATAATAGTTTTTCTATTATTCATAGTTGAATAATTATTGTTACTATCTTGAGTGTTCATGTAATTGTAAGCGCTCAAAAATGATCACCAAAGAGAAAAGTTCTAAGAAAGTATTTAATTTCTTAACTTCTAAAAGCATAGATTTATCTATGAAAGGGTGACATTTTTAAGATCCTTACAAAGAAATTAGTTCTGAAGCCATCTTATCCTAAATATGTAGCTAAGCTCAACACAGAAGGAGAAAAGAGCAGATAGGCAGTCATGTGTGGAGTTTTTATGGTCAGGGATAGGCATATGGACACATTTACATCCATATTCCTTTAAATAGAACCCAATCACATCATTTTTTTTGCATCAAATTGGTGACATTATCAATTGCAATTGAAAGAGTCCAGAAAGTGTTAATTAAGTAAATAAGAAGACATTTTAAGCATCAAAGTTTCTGTACACCTTCTATGAATCAAATGTGGTTTCAGAGGCAAGAAAATTCTGAGTCCTGGAATGCAAATTGAGACTGTGTCTCTGAAGGGAAAAACATATAAAATTCATGAGAGATTAGAAATCTTCAAAAGTTTAGTTAAGAGACTGAAGAGCTGAAAAAGTAGAGAAGAGGCCCTATTTTGGGTTCAAGATTTCTTGTTCTCAAATTTGTTTAATTTTTTTCCTCTAATTTTCTGTGAATTTATTATACACTCTAAATAGGTAAGACATGCTGAGGTTACAAAGATTATTTCGTGGTGTTTGTTAGCTTTAAGACTCCATCACATATATGAAGAGTCTGACTTCTTTGTACAATAAACATCAACATCTGTTGAGAGATGATTGCTTCCTTAGTTGGAGAAACCACAGTTTACGGATAATCTCAGTCTGAGTGCAGGAAGGGTATGATTGTTTTCTACATGTTGTTAGTGACAAAAACTCCCCAAAGGGCTATCAGTCATTTTTAGTTGATATCCTGATCTTAAAAAGAGGTGCTATGGCTGGGCACATGGTACATGCCTGTAATCTCAGTGGCTCCAGAGGCTGAAGCAGGAGGATCACGAGTTCAAAGCTAGCCTCAGCAAAAGCAGGGTGCTAAGTAACTCAGTGAGCCCCTCTCTCTAAAGTACAAAATAGGGCTGGGAATGTGGCTCAGTGGTCGAGTGCCCCTGAGTTTAATCCCAGTACCCACCTCCAAGAAAAAAAAAAAAAAAAGGTGCTGTGGCTATTTTTGATGTTCCAAGTCTAAATTTATTTTAAAATAACTATGTCATACTCTCCTATGCCTCTCTTTATCTTCTGGAGGATTTCTTCTTCTTTTCTTCCAATGGACATTTTAAAACATGAGCTATGTGACAGGCGTTGCTATAGAGCCTGGTGGGAAAGAATAAGATAGCTCTGCCTTCAAGGGGCTGCGAATTGAAGAGAGAGGGGAGTACAGGGTGATATATAACTGCTCCTGATAAGGTCATAGGTTGGCATACCAAAGAAAACAGAGCTCAAAAGCTGAGTGATATCCTAAATATGGAAAGGAGATTGAGAAACAGGAATTTTGATGATTCCCTGATTTTTGTCTTGAAAAACACTGGTTACATAGTTTTTACAGTCTATAAAGGGAGGAGAATGCTAGGTTATGAGTCGTCTCTCAAGTCACTGCCCCAGGCATCAATCTATAAAAGATACTAAAATACCATTAGTATAACTCATAACTATGGTGCCAGTTAATGACACAGGTTTCCACAGGCAACCACTTAAATTGGTGCTTTGCATGTAAATTGGTCCCAATCCTGCTAAATTAAATAGCACCTGGAGAAGGAACAAACAGCTCTTCAATAATGCCATCCTCTCCCTATTGAGGTATGATGGGGAACATGCATGCAGGTTGTTAGGTGTAGCTACATGTCCTGTCCCTAAACTGAGAGCAGCCAAATGAGAACCACCAAAGGCCCACACCACTGTCAACTTCTACTCTAAAACTACAGTGTGGTAAGGTGCTGTTTACCTTGAACATGGGAATATGTGCCTGATTACCATACATTTTTATTTCATTTATTCTACTAGAAAAAATGTAAACATTTAAGTATGTCCACCAGGGTTTTTTTTCTGTGTTAGGAAATTTCCAAATTATTGGTGAGATAACAAGAATTGAAAAACTGAAGGGGAAAAATGTCCAAAATTTTAAATAATTTCAGTCTGCTTTGGTAAGTAGAAGCAAATTATTGAATGCATTTCTGTTTTTCCTAGATTGTCAGAAATTTTATTGAATTTAAAATTGAAAAATAAAATAGAATACCAAATCTTTGCTGTTAGAAAACTTTAATATTCCATTACTGAAAGTTGATTGATTGGAAGTATTCTTTTTGTAAAACAAAAACTACAACACACACACTAACAAAAGAATATTTGACTAATTGCTGATATTACTATAATCTCACTAGGTGGCCCATTTCATTTAATTTAGCAATATGAAACCAAATTATATTGCAGGGTATGTGTGTGTGTGTGTGTGTGTGTGTAAACAGTGAGTTTATTTGTCTTTAACATCCTAATTATAGCTGATACTCTGTTTCAATTTTACAGAGAAAGTGCTAAGGAATTTTATTTGTAGATCTGGTTTGTGGTTTCAGAAGCATTTAGCATAGCTCATTAAGATGAAATTACCTACAATATTGTAAAGATTCTAGATGAATAAAACATGCATTGACATGTTAATTAAATTTATTTCCATAGTAACCATGGCTTACTTTAATTTTCTATCACCTGTGAAGACAATCTGACCTATTGGCTCCAGAAACATCCATGTCAAATAACCTTTGGTTTATTTGGCATTATCTATTTAGAACAATCCCACTCAAAAAGCAGTCACAAAATATTTTTCTGACACATAAATTAAAAATTCTAGAAGTGTTTTGAAAAGAGTATAAAGTTGTGCATAGAAGTGAAACTTCATTCCTACCAATAAATAGACCAATTGTTTATAAGTGATAGAACAATTATGAAATAAGACAATTTTAGAAATATCAAAATCTTGCCAGGCGTTGTGGCACATGCCTATAATCCTAGCGGCTTGGGAGGCTGAGGCAGGAGTTCCAAGCCAGCCTCAGCAAAAGGGAGGCACTAAGCAAATCAGTGAGACCCTGCCTTTAAATAAAATACAAAATAGGGCTGGGGATGTGGCTCACTGGTCGAGTCCCCTGAGTTCAATGCCTGGTACTTACCTCCCCCCAAATAAAAATCTTATATTGCACCAAGGGATAATTGATAAATCTCTTCATCATACATAACTATATAAACTTTATTAAAGCATTTTCTCCCCCAAAAGTCTAATTAAACAATAAGCAAATAATTGAAGGATATCAATTTGAAGAAGCTTCTGAGTAGTAGTCTGCTCAGTGTTGGTTAGACTCGGAGAGGTCAGTTTTCAGAGAAACATGATGAAACGAGTTTGGGATATATTGGGTTAGATTACCCAAAGGACATTGAAATGAGGATACATGTAACAGTAGGGCAGCTTGTTTGTGGAGGGCTCAGGCTTTTGAGACATAGACTGAGATCAGTCCTGGCTATGCCAGTACAAGTTGCAGCACCTGGGACCAGTTATAGTCAACCTGTCAGTGCCTCAGTCTTCCTCATCTATACCTGCCTCATAAATTTGTAATGGGGATTAAGGACTTACTAAAAGAGTGCTTACTAAATTTGGCATTTTGAGAATCATCATTTTCCCAACTGGGTTTGGTTGAGTGAATAAATCAGAAGAGTGATTGCCATAGATTAACTAGTAGGAGAGGAAGAGAGGAAGTGGAGATAGCAGTGGAGGCTGTTGGGAGGAGCCTGCTAGCAACTAGAGGAAGCTATTCTATGGAGTATTCTCTCTCTCTCTCTCTCTCTCTCTCTCTCTCTCTCTCTCTCTCTCTCTGTTTTTATTTTTATTTTTTCACAGAAGAGGCACTTGAATATGCTCTATGGGGATGGTAATAGTAGAAAGAAAGGGTAATGTAAACAATGAAGCAAAGTCATTTGTAAAGCACATTTCCTAGCTCATAGGAAGCACTATTTAATTTTTGTTAAATAAACAGATGGGATGTGGAACATTGCAATGAGGTCTGAACCGGAGGCAGGAGTTTGAAAGGCATCAGCGTTCGGTGGCAGATCAAACCCTGGCATAATGAAGGCTGACGTTGGCTGGGAGTATCATCCCAGTTCCAAGTGGGCCATGGACAGAATCTTCAGGAACACTGATGTTTAAGTAGTAGTTACAGCTACCAGATTCATCCACAGAAACTAAGAAAGAAAGGTCATGCACAGGAGGAAACGCAGGAGAAAATATTATCTCAGAAGTAATAAAGAAAGGAAATTAAAATGGCCAACATTGTCAAATGCCAGACAGAGACACTGAAAAACGCTTACTACATTTGGCATTTTGAGAGTCATTATTTTCCAGAGGGAGTTCAACTGAGGGAGTAAATCAGAAGAGTGATTGCTACAGTTAACTAGTAGGAGAGAACGAGAGGAAGCGGAGATGGCAGTGCAGGCCATCTACACTGGGAGGAGCTTGCTAGCAACTATGGAGTATTCATCCCCCGCCCCCCCTTTTTTTTTACAGGAGAGGAACTTGAATATACCCTATGGGGATGGTAACAGTAGAAAGGAGGGTAATGTAAACAAATGTAAGCAAAGTCCTGATGGAGACAGAAAGGGATGGGCTACAAAGCACAAGCAGATTGCTCCGGACAAGAGAATGAGCCTAGGTTTTGAAACAGGTGGAAGGAGGGAGAGAATGGATGTGTGTAAGTTTGGGGATGGGAAACAGAGAGTTCATACCTCACTAAGGATCTGCTTCCTCCATGTTAGCACAGTTGGTAATTTGCCATGCGTTGCTGAATTAGGACACACATGAATGCTGTTATTATTGAGGAGGTAAACTAACTCTGAGGCTTCATTGTTGAGAAGGTCCTCCACATACACTGTAAAGTTGTCTAGGATGATGGTAGGACCCAGAGTGAAAAGTGAGACAGGTGGAAGCGAAGCGGCAGTGGGTAGCACAATAGGAGAACATGAACTTGAAAGGAGGAAGATTTTTATATAAAGGTGGGAACATGAAGTCGTCAGGGGTGTGCTGGTTAGTTTGCTTGCTACTTCCCCTCTAAAACCAGACCCCATTCTCATTGAAGTCTTGGGTGGCTAATGCCTAAGACCTGTATCAACCCACACCCAAGCAGGTCCTGAGCAGGAGATAAGAGTGCAAGAGAAAACATTGGTTATTATGTTACTTCCTGCTCGTTCCTTCTACAAGTGGTAGCCACTGAGCCCTTCCAATACCAGGGCTTCCAGGGAAGAGCATTTCCCTATATCTCATGCTCTCTCTAGGTTCTGTACAAATATTTATTTCCCTTGCCCCTTTAGCCCTCCGGATGGTAATGCCTTTGCAATTGTGTTAATCTCTTCATGTTTTAATCTTCCTTATTCCCCCCGCCCCCAATCCACCTGCATCTCTGTAGCAAACATTGGCTAAAGGGCTTTCACTTAGCCAATACAAGCTCATCCTCTCGCTTGCTAGGCCCCTTGTGATATGAAAGTCAGAGGAGTTGTGAGTAAGCTAGTACCTAGAGGCTACAAATAAGCCCAGGATGGAATAACCAGCATCTTCCATTCCCTGGGTCTGCTTTGGCCATGAAGCAAGGGGCTGCTCCAGGAAAGCCAGAGAAAGGCTCTGCACCAAGACAAGCAATCTGTAATCAGGAGAAACAAGAACAAAGTTTTAGATTCCTGTCTGAATTTGGGGATGAGAGGCAGAGGTGAGTTAGAAACGGCGACTCTGAAAGTAGACAGCCACAAGGAAGCAAATAGTGCTGTGTGGATTAAAATTTAAACACAGAGTAATGGTATAACAGGGATACAAAGGCATAAAACCTACAACTATTGGAAGAGAATTAACAACAGGTGGTCTTAATCTGCTAGGGGTGGGAACTGAAAATTGTTTATTTTGTTTATCGCAGGCAAATTATTTTGGCTGGAGACCAGAGTTAATTTTCTTCTTTCTTTCCTTGCTCAGGTTTCCCAGCCAGCCTGTTATTGTGAAAAGCGGTGCCAGTGTTTCCAACCCTCTCCTGCTTGAGAATGACAACAGAGCCAGGCTTTTGGATACCAAATGACAAGACAAAGCAAAACAGCAGAACGGCCTTCTCTTCTGTGAGACATGGTGACAGATCAGAAGTTAGAGCTGTTGGAAAATTTGGAAAAATTGTGAAAATTGCAAATTTTTGTTCTTTTTTCTTCTTTTTTTAAAAAAAATTCTACAATTTTTTTGTTCATACATTATAGTTGTACGTAATGACTTATTGATACATATTCATACATGGATGCCATATAACAATATAATTTGGCCAATATCACTCCTTATCACTTCTCCCCTCATTTGCTTTATTTTATCTATCTGTCTATCTATTTATTTATTTATTTTGAGGGGGTACTGGGTACTTGAACCCAGCGACTCTTAACCATAAAGCCACATCCCCAAACCTTATCACATTCTATTTTGAGACGGAGTCTCATTAAGTTGCTTAAGGCCTTGCTAAGTTGCTGAGGCTGGCTTTGAACTTGTGATCCTCCTGTCTCAGCCTCCAGAGCTGCTGAGATTACAAGTCTGGGCCACCATGCCAGGCTCACTTTCTTTTTAAAAAAACTGAGGCAAAGTTTTAATCATTTGACTTTTGTTCTGAAAAGTTAAATAAATACAGAAGTACTATCAAACATTTATGTATTCAAAATCCAGGATTAATAAATGTTAACATTTTGGCATTATTGTTTCAGATATACATTATATATGAAAGAAAGTAAATATTATTTATAACATTGAAATATTTCTCATTCTCATTCTCTCTTTATTTATTTCCAAGATACTCCTTTCATTAATTTAGTATATATCATTCCAATTTGTGTTTTTATATTTTTATTACATATTTTAATACTAGGCAATAATACTTTATTATAGCTATAATAT
The DNA here is from genome assembly GCF_048772815.1 of Callospermophilus lateralis. NCBI lineage: Eukaryota > Metazoa > Chordata > Mammalia > Rodentia > Sciuridae > Callospermophilus > Callospermophilus lateralis. The sequence goes on from NC_135311.1 coordinate 18,276,161, forward strand.
CTAATAATGTATACTGCTATCTTATGTTTTTAAATTTTACATGAATGTTTTTATATGATATGTATTTATTGCCTTGTGGATTTTAAACTTATTTAAAGGGATCTTTTCATATTGGTAGATACAGTTCAAAACCATTAAATTTAATTGCCATGTGGCAGCCTTTCTCAAACAAAATTCTTCCACTTACCCACAGAACCCAAAACAATGATGTAAGTGACGTTTTTAAATTCTTCCAACGATGATACATAACGAGTACCATTCTAGATGTCTAAGTAGTTAATCCATTATATATAATGGATGCCTAAGGCTGCTGAAGTTAATTTTCTCCTTGAACTGCACTTGAGAAAGTCTGCTCTATTATATCACTGTGCTACATTTTACCTATCTATTCCCCATACTGACAACACTCAATTTTTTTTTTTCAAAATGCTACTTGAACAAGTAAACTTTCCTCTACATACATGCCAGGGCACAAGTACAATAATTTCTCTAAGACATAAATCTAAATGTTAAATTGTTGAATTTTGGGGTGAGAGACATTTTTAACTTGATTACAAGATTGCAAAATTTTTCTTCCATTTGTTCTCTTGCCAAGTTATACTCCTTCGGCAGTGTAGAGAGCTCATATCTGCCACATTCTGAACAACGTTTGATATTGTCAGTCTTTGATTTTTCCAGTTGGGTATGAATCAGATGGCTTGTTTATGCATTTCTTTGATTTTGCATAAAGACGAGCATTTTTGTGTGTGTTTGTTGAGTATCTGGGTTCCCTTCTCTATGAATTTCTTGTTTGTATCCATTGCCATTTCCCACTGTTATAATCTTTTTTTATTACTTTGATAGGACTTTCACAAACCAGTTGTTTGAGTAATACTAATTCCCTCACTCTTTCAAACAAGTTTCCAACATCATCTCTCGGCTTGTGTCTTATGGTTTTTCATTTGTTTATGCATTCCTTTGTATAATAGAAGATTTACACTTCTACATAATCAAATTTATCCTTTTTAAAAGATGCCTTTTTGTTTCAGGTCTAAAAATTCCTTCCTTGCCATGGGATTATAAGGATATTCTCCTATATATTACTCCCCCAAAACTTTATTCTTAGACTACTTAGATCTTTAAAACATGCAGAATTTATTTGTGTACATAGGATTTGGATGGGATTTACTTCTCCTATAGGAAAGGCAATTGTCTGAACAACATTTGTTAACTAAATTCCACCCTTTCATAATGGATTTGTAGCTCCATTGATCTCTTTGTGTTTCCACTCAATTTGTCTTAATTGCTGCTGATTTCTATCATCTTGCTATCTGCTGAGCCAAATTCCCAATCTTCTTTTTCAGAAGAAAAATTTGTCTTGGTCAAGGATTTTTTCATTCAGCCAACAATTATTTAGTGTTTATGCTGTAAATACTAAGGATATGATAGTGAACAAAACAGCATTCCTGCTCTTTCGCTTTAGTGGGGGTTAAAGAAAGAAAAAAAGATAAAGACAATATGTGAAGGGATGAGAGAGAGCTAAGGGCATGTAAGCCATGCCAGGAAGTAAAGCCAACAAGGTTGTGAAGATTCTGATCCAGTTGTAGCCATTTAGTCTTCCATATCAATTTCAGAATCAGAACTTCTAGTTTCATTAAAATTTTGTTGCAGTTTTAATTTACATATAGATTGATTTGGGAAGATTTGATATTTTGTTACTGTTAAATATTCCCATTAGTGAACATTGTAGGAACAATTTTCCTTCTGGGGAAAAAAAAGAAGGAGCAAAAGGAACTATATTCATCCTTCTACCGAAAACAATTTTTAAAAACTGAAAAAAAAGAATAAATGATTTCAGTCCTGATAAAAAGTCTTAAACACGAGATCTGAAGGTATGATGCTTCTCTCAAGTAACGTAACCATGCCCCAGAACAAAGTTATTGTTTTATGTTTCATAGAAATCTGAAAGATGGTGCATCAAACAAGGTCAAATTCACCATATCTGATATTCAATACAAATATTATCAGGAACACAATGAAGCAGAAAATATGAAATATAATAAGGAAAAACAATTAATCAAAATTGATACAGATATTAGAACTAGTAGAAAAGGATATTAAAATGGTTACCACTGCTGCATTTCATACATTCTACACCTAGAAGAAAGATTAAATATGTTAAGTAGAAACAGATGGATATATCACATCTATAGTTATATCTGTATCTATATATATCCTGGAGTTTCTAAGGGAAAGTTGGGAAAAGATTATTAGAAGAAATAATAGCCCCCAATTTTCCAAATTTAATAAAAATTACAAAGAGAAAAATCCAAGAATCATGATGAACTCCAAGAATAAGAAACATAACTAAAATTAAAGAAAGTCACTTCAAAGTCACTTCATAATGATAAGGAGTAAAAAGTAAAAGCAATCACGTTTCCTATAGTAGGAGAGTTAAGGGTGGTAGCAGACGGGTGAGGGTAGAAATCATACCAACCATGTTTTCTGGCCACAATGGGAATTAAATAAGAAATCAATAACAGAAAGAGTTCTGAAAAAAATCCATAAATATTGAAAAACAAATATATTTTAAAATAACCCACTAGTTAAAAAAAAAAAAACAAAAGGAAAATTATAAAATTTTTGAACTGAATGAAAATGAAAACAAAGTGTATCAATATTTGTAAACTATTAGCAATTAGTTATAATTAGAGAAATTAATAGCAATACATATCTATATTAGAAAAGATGAAAGGTTCCAAACCAAAGACTTTAATTTCTACCATAAGAAACTAGTAAAATCAGAGCAAAAAAGTGCAAAAATAAGCAAAAGAAAAGAAATAATAAATGTAAGAGTGCAAATCAATAAAAAATAAAGTAATGAGATTAGAGCTCTATCTGATGTGTGAGGGGTAAAAATTTGTTCCCAGGATATAGGCTCCCTGTTCACCTCACAGATTATTTCTTTTGCTGAGAAAAAACTTTTTAGTTTGAATCAATCCCATTTGTTGATTCTTGGTTTTAATTCTTCTGCTATAGGCATTTTATTAAGGAAGTTGGAGCCTAACCCCATGTGATGAAGATTAGGGCCTACTTTTTCTTCTATTAGACGCAGAGTCTCTGGTTTAATTCCTAGATCTTTGATCCACTTTGAGTTAATTTTTGTGCATGGTGAGAGATATGGATATGCATATGGATTTCTCAGTACTAAAAAAGAATCAGATCATGGCATTTTCAGGAAAATAGATGGCATTAGAGAAGATTATGCTAAGTGAAGTTAGTCAATCCCCAAAAACCAAATGCCGAATGTTTTCTCTGATATAAGGGGGTTGATTCAAAGTTGGGTAGGGAGGGAGAGCATGGGTGGAAATTTACCTCTAGATAGGGAATAGGAATGGGATGGAAAGGGAGGGAGAAGGGGAATAGCAAGGGTAGTGGAAGGAGACAGTCATCATTATACAAAATACTTGGATGAAGATGTGAATTTAGTGTCAACATACCTTATATACAGAGATATAATAAATTGTGATATAAAGGTGTATTAAGAATTGTAATAAAAAAAAAATAAGAGAGCTCATGTATAATGGCATAATTTGGCATGAACATACTCTATATACAGAGTTACAAAAAATTGTGCTGTGAATGGATAATCATGAATGTAATGCATTCCATTATTGTCATGTATGTAAGAAATAAATAAAAAATAAATAAATAATAAAACAATGAAACAAAATCCATTTCATCAAGAACAGAAAGTTTGTAAACATCTAGGCAGTTGCATTTGTCAGTTTTGAATCACTGTGAAAAAAATTACCTGACAAGAACAACTTAGAAGAGGAAAAGTTTATTTTGGCTCCAGGTATCAGAGGCACAGTGTATGGTTGGCCCACTTCATCGCTCTGGCCCTGAAGTGAGGCAGAATATCATGGTGGAAAAGCGTGATGGAGGATAGCTGTTCAGTTCATGGTAGCCAAGAAACAGAGAAAAAGAGGAGCCTGGGTCAAGATATAGTCTTCAAGATCACCTCCAGTGATCTACTTCCTCTAGCAAAGTCCAACTGCATACAGTTACCACCTAGTAGTCCACTGGAATTATTAGCCAATCAAACATATTAATCCACTTATGAGGTTACAATTCTGAGAATCCAATCTTTTGACCTCTGAACAGTGCTACCTGGCCTAACACATGAGCTCACTTGGGGGAGATTTTTAGATTCAAACCATAACACCAGGCTGATCAGTAAGAAAAGGAAAAAAGAAATTCCACATTACCAGTTTAGCAACATTATATTCTACAGTTATTAAAAACATTGCTAAGAAATATTTTTAAAATATTTTTTCCAATAAATTTAACAAGTTAAATAAAATGAAATTTCTTATTTGTCTTTCCCAAAGTTTTTTTTTCTAAATCATCGCATATTAATTATACAGAAGAATAGGTTTCTTGAAGTATATCTGTACATGCATTTAACATGGTGATCATTTCACCCTCAATATTCTCCTTAGCCTCCCCTCCTGTTTCTCTGGATCCCCTTCCTTTTCTCTCGTAGTCTCTATTCTACCAAAATGTGTAAAGAAATCCAAAGAAAACAGAGACAAAGTAAAGAAGCAAAAGTGTCTCCTCCGAGTTGCCAGCTTTATTTATATAAATAGGCTACATTAGGTCATTGGCATCATTAGTACATGATTATTTATTGTATCATTAGGCAGGTTACAGAGTTAACAACATTAGACAGCTTATTCCCCAGTTACATACTATAGTTGCAATGTGCAATGTTAGGAGCTTTGTATAGCTCTCAAAAAAGTCCATTGTTTAAAGTGACTGTTATGTGGACAGGTTTAGGAGCAGCAGAGCTTGGTGAAACATTGTGGTTGTCTAGCAAGAGTGTTCCTTTATTCCCAGGAGCTGTGTCTTTGAGATTAAGGTGGAGGCTGATAAGACTCTAGCACTGAACCTCCTCATGGAAGGCATGACCACAGCAGCTAGGCATCCTGCACCTTTGCACAGAAACTCTCCCAGGCACCAAGCATGTCACAGCCATGAAGTCATCAGAGGCCCAGTCTCAAGACACTGCTCTCCCATTCTCTGTCATTGCTTTTCACGAGAGAAAACTTGCTTCATCTTGGGGTACCAACAGCCTATAGCATAACTTATGTTTAAGGTGTTTCTGGACCTCAGAGACAGTACAGTGTGAGAGAACCTGTGTTTAGATGCCCAGGGAGAGGAGGTACACTGACTGTGTTTAGATGAAGCTAAAGGTCTGAGTCAATTGGAGTAATCCCACAAACACCAGATGTTTCCAATAGCTATGTATTTGTCTTTTCTTATATTCAAACATCTGGTCGATTACATTTTTCTGTGACTTTGTATAGATACAGCCTTAGGCACAACCAATGTAAAATAATGGCAGATATCATCATATTTTTACTTTTAACATTGGCAATGTTAAGAATGCATATGGTTCATTTTTACATATTTAAATAAAATGGCATGGAATTATGGATGATTTTTGTGAGTGCTGGTTATTTTATTAAGATTTAAGAAAAACTAAAAGACAAATTTATTAAAGAAAAAAAAGAAAGAAAGAAAAAGAGAAAGAAAGAAAAATAGAACTAAAGCCTAACTTAAAATGTCATAGTAACAAGGAATTAGGAAAAATGAAAAGAGAGAGAGAGAGAGAGAGAGAGAGAGAGAGAGAGAGAGAGAGAGAGAGAGAAATAAAAGGAAAAGACTTTAATGTGCAGAGTTGCCCAGGAAAAAATCCCAGTTCCACATAACATGAACATTGCTGTTTTCTAGGGATGAATTTTGACAGTATATATTTTGTTGCAATTTTCCTCAACTATCACATATGATAACTATTCACTAAGGAAGCACTTATGGCATAAAACTTTTGAAGATTTAAGGTTTAACTGACTTTCTGTTAATTTGATTCATAGATAAAACAAGGGTAAGAATATAGAAGTAGTATATATTTTTTCTTTTTAAATTAAGCTTTTTTTCATTTTGAAATAATATTAGACTTGTAAAAAAATGTTCATAAAAGTACAATTCTCAAATGTTCATCATCCTAATTGCCTATATGTTCACATTTTCCATAAGCTCAGTATAATTATTAAATTCAAAAAACAATATGATATAATATTATTATCTAATCTATAGACTCTACACATATTTTACCAATTTATTTTCTGGCCCAGGATCATATGTTACCATTGTTTTTTATTTCTTCTTTAACCTGGAACAATCCCTCAATTTCTGTCTTCTATGATTTTGGCAGTTTTGAAGAGTCCTGGCCAGTAATTTCTGTAGAATGTTATTCAATTTGGTCTCTTCAGGAACTGCTTCACAGTTGAGATTGCCACAGCAGTGAATTTGGGTTTTCTCATTGTAGCATCAGGAAGCATGAGATTAAGATTTGTCCAGCAGTAGTGATGTTAATTAACTCTCATGACCTGATCAAGGTCATGTTTGCCAATTTTCTCCACTCTAAATTTACAATTTTCCCTATTGCAATGTATAACTATCTCATGAAAAGACAGTCTGCAACCACAGGAATATTCCATTTCTCATTATACTTTTATCAAGTAATTTTTTCATTCCATTGATGATTCTTGTCTAAAATATTTGATGTTTGCCAAATGATCATTTTCTATTTCCATCATTTCTTCTCCATTTATTACTCAGAATTGTAATGGAAGGGAAGGCTATTCCTTCTCTCTTGTTGATTTATGTACTTGATTCCCTCATTTTGTACTAACAGATTCTTATATTATTCGGTGGGTTATAATCAATTGCTATTTATATTGTTGTTCAAACTGTCTCAGATATCAAGGGTTCAACAGTGGCCCCTTTAAAAAGATTTTGTTGAGGAAGTACTGCAGAACAGATTTACCAAATTATGTTATGTCCATGTGTGAGCAGATCACAATGAATCAGAATTTACTAGTTAAAGTAGTACTAATAACAATGGAAAGGAGATCAGTAGAGTAGAACAAGCAGATGGGGAAGGGAGAATGGAAGTAAAGGGGAGGTATGGGGAATGATATTGATCAAATTACATTATGTGCATGTGTGAATGTGCTACAATGGATACTGCTATTATATATAATTATAATGCACCAATAAAATTTTTTTAAAAAGAGTTGTGTCTTTTATGACAAGGGCCCAATACTTTCATTTAAATTCTTTATTTACTGGCACCCCAAGCTGTTCCAGATTTTTCTAATACTTTCCTTGTCCAAGTCTTTGAATCACTGATTTCTGTGAGTCCTATTGCCTCTTATTGGGGAATGATATATTAAGAATCTGATTTTAGGGTGCTTTGGATTCTTATGATTATGAGGCTCTCTCAGTAGACATGTTGTCAGTGCGCTTCAGCCAGAGGCCACCAGGAGCCTATGTATAATGAGGGAGGTTGAACACTGTAGATTAGAGCTTTGTTCCTGGGAACTCAATGTTGGATCTGAAAAAGAGATGCAGATTATTCTTTGAGATTAGAACAACAGCATTAAATATGGGAGCTGTCAGCTGCTATCCTTCATCTATGGTGTGAACCAGAGAAACATTTGTACAGAGGAAGAAAAATAAAGATGATTTCTTTAAAAAAGTAGAGATAGAAAGTTTCCATAGTTTTTTAGAACCTGGTTTAATCACTTTGCCAAGACTCTGGAACTTTCCTATCTTTGAACACCATGAGAACTCTGTTCCTTCATTATGGTTTCAACTGGTTGTATTTAGACTAGTTTCTGATACATGCAACCAAAAGGTTCCTAATGAATGAGATAGAAAAAAATGATATTTCAATAGATATTATGTGCCAGAGATAAAATTATAATGCAGAAACCCTTGAGGTTATTGTGATCTTATACTCCCAGGCTCTGTGACTTCCTGTCTGGATATGTCCCTGGGTGTGTATTCCAGGTCTTCTGAAGTCTAAACACAGCCTTGTCTCTTCACCCAGAAGGGACAGTCCTAGAGCCTTATCTTCTGCTTTGCTTGATAATTTCTAAAAAATATTTATTGTTTTATAAAATTAAAAGTACATTCTAATTATAGAAAGTATGTTATTTATAGAAAAGAAATGACAAAGAAAGAAAGTAAAAGTACAACCGACCTTATATTGTGATGTTTAAATTTCCAGTCATATATTTATTTAAATAAAAGTGGACATCATCTTCAGTTCAGAATTTTGAGTCTCACTTTCCGAACCCCTGTTTATACTGCATGGTGAACATTTTCCTATGAGATTCAAAATAGGATTTTCTTGCTGCACAATTTTATAGGATTACATCGCTGCAATATTCCACTTTATGGTTTATATATAAACTGTTTAATAATTTATTCTCTTACTGTTGATGATTTATTTCTGTTTTAGTTTTCTCTATTTTCATCTCTGGTTATTTTATAAAACTGGATTCCTTGAGCGGGAGTTGAAGAAGTAAAAACTTTTAAAAACTTTTCACTCTACATAGACAAATTGCTTTCCAGATAAGTAATACCTACTTACTTAAAAAAAAAAAAAAAACTTTTAAAAACTTTTCACTCTACATAGACAAATTGCTTTCCAGATAAGTAATACCTACTTACTTTAAAAAAAAAAACAGCAAAAAAATGTTTGTAAATAATCATTTCATCAGTGATTATTATCACTTTTGAAAATATTTACAAATTTGGTAAAGCAAAAAAAAGGGCACTGCACTAGAGACTTAATTTAGATTTAGTTAGTCTTTTATATTTATGTTCATATTATTTTGTGAGCCCTTTTCAGAGTAGGTACTATGGCAGAGACTTAGTTGCACCCTCAGACTCTATTCTCCCTTTTCTCCTAGGCATTACCTCCCAATTAAAGAATACACGTTCCGATGGGTAGAGCTATGTGATCAAGTGCTCACACGTGGAAATGCAGTGAAAGTAGTGTATTCCATAGTCTCTGGGTAAAAAGGTAATCCTTTGCTCCATTTTTTTTCTCTTTCCTTTGCCACTACTAGGAGACAGAGGAGGCTTGACTATGCAGATGACAATGCTAGAAGAAACTGAGAGCTGGGTGGGGTGGAAGAAACCACAATGACCACATGAAGCAGACCTGGCCAGCCACCCTTTGTTCTTAAAAGGGAGAAATGCTGGGGGAGGAGGAGGGATGAGATAAAGGAAGAACAGTGGAATGAATCTGACCTTGCTTTCCTATGTACTTGTATGAATATCCCATAGTGAATCTCACCACCATATATGCACAAGATGCTAACTTAAAAAAAAAAAAAGAACTAAAAGTAAATAGCAGATCAGTAGAGCAGAGGGAAGAAAACAGGGGCAGGGAGGAGGGAAGGGAAAGGGAAAGTACTGGAGACTGAATTAGAGCAAGTTATAGTCCATGCTTTCATAATTATGTCCAAATGAATCCTCATGTTATGTATAACTGAGAACACCCAATAAAATTTAAAAAAGAAATAGAATTTTATTGTAGTGAAATCATTTTAGTTTGTTGTCATCGTGAGAACAGCTTAGTCTAATAACTGAGCCTAATGACTTAGTCTAATGACCTAATTTTTATTAGGTAGCCTGATTTTCTTTTTTCTCAGTGATTTTTACAGTCTTTATTTACAAATTGACCATATTTTTTGCATGCTGCAAATATTTCTCCCAATTTATCACTTGCTCTTTAATATGGTTTAAGAAATTTGGATGAATAAAAATTAAAATCATTATAGGTAAGAATTAACCATTCCCTTTTTGCTTTACTTTATCATATTTGGCCCTTGATCAAATATTTTCCTCTAGTATGTTCAGGAAATTTCACTTGGCAATAACAACAACACACACACACACACACAGAAAATATGTCTGTTATTGTTTTACTGTGTTTGTAGATGGTGTGATTATGAATGATTTATTTTTCTCTTTTTCCTGCAAACTGTCTATAAAATAAGAAAGAAAGAAATTTACAAAATAATACAACCACAGATTATATATAAGCAACGTGATGGTGGTGGTGGTTATACTCAGAGGAATAAACTCTCCTACTAAAAGAACTCTAAGGAAGGCAAACAGGAAAAAATAATACAAAAGGAAGGTTCACTGTGCTGGGTATATATTTTTTATAATGCTTCTGTGAAGCAATAATATGGTTAAAATCTATTCAAGTGAAAAAATTGAAGAGAGCGCTGGTAAATGGAGAATTAACACATGAATTATTAACTTTCAGTTTTGTAACTTAGGGGGTCCTGTTTACAAAGAGCTTTATTTTTCTTTATATTTATTTTTGTACATTAATGCATCTAAATTTAGAAAAATTCATAAAAGAACTTGTGAGTAGAAAAAGAAGACAATTTGAACTCATCCTGAGAAAATACTTCTTGATATTTTAGTGAACATTATTTCTAAACAAATGCAAATATTTCGAAAGTATATATCAACTATTTACTTTCATAGGAAAGATTAGACATCTTTTTTTAAACTGAATCATAAATGTTTTCATTTAAGCAGAAATTGCTATATTTAAACAAAATTAAACTGAAATTAAACTGGTTTTGAGAACTTCACGACATCCTTGGGATCATTGACAACTTGTAGGACTTCAGAAGCCAGTCTGGGTCTGTAGAATGGAAGATTCAAGACAATGGCTAAATGGTCAGCTTTGCTGACACTACAGTTATAACTCAGATATTCTCAATTCAAGACACATGAGTTTGAAAAGCAACTGGTTCCTAAGAAACTCTTGTATTTCTTGGCTTCATATTTTCAAGTTAAATTTGAAATTTTAATTTTTTACCATTAAAAAATATAAAACTAGGTACCTTGGTAAGAATAATCTGTGTCTTTGATTTGTCTTTCTCATTGGAATTGCTTTCTCTTCCAGTGTCACTCCCTTTAGCCAGACCTAATTTTAAGCTATGTGAGAAATTAGGAAAAAACAAACAAACAAACAAACAAAGCACCTGGCAGGCACTCTGCAGAAAATCAGGAGAGCACAGATACTGGAGTGAAGGGAGTGAGGTGAAGACTCTAAAAATCACAGGTGGCTTCTCCAAGGAGGTTTAGGACCTTCTGATCAACATCATTTAGCTGACTTAAATGCAAATTCCCTGGCATGCCACCTTCCACACACCCCTGCCCATCCTAAGACTTGGTGAATCAGATTCTCTGGAGGTGATTTAAACCCCATGTGATTCTTTTGTGCACCATCATTAAACCAGCAGTTTAGACCGAATGTAAAGATTGGTCTGTTTACATGATACCCAGTTACCTCTAGCATTTGGTCCAAGGACTCAGTAGGAACACCTTGGACCATGTACAGCTGTGAAAGAAGCATCATGAATGGAGCCAAGATCAGGGCAACTTATGGACAGCAGGAGACCAGGACACAAACTGGATGAGAAGAGTAGAGGAGTTAAACATAGCTATAGTCCTAGGTTATGGTTAATACCAGAATCAGTTCAAGGAGGTGGGAGGGAAAGGGAGGGAGAAGGGGAATTGCACGGAAGAAAGAAGGAGACCCTCATCGTTATACAGATTACATGTATGATGATGAGAGGGGGAAAAAAAAGAAGTGTGTCACATTAGATTGGGTAGAAAGAAGTGATGGGACGGGAGGGGAGGGGTAGGTGGGATAGAAAGGACAGCAGAATAAAATAGACATTATTATTGCTGTATGTATATAGGTGACTGTATGACCAATGTGATTCTCCAAAATGTATACTCAGAATAATGAGAAATTATACCCCATTTGATTCAAATGTATGCTATGTCAGGATCATTGTACTGTCATGTGTAACTAATTAAAACAAATAAAAAATAAAATAAAAAGAACAAAGCGGGGAAATGGCCAAGGGCAAGAGACAACCACACACTTTTTGAAAATGGAACTAGATATTATATTAATGAAACAAGAACATGATGCTATAGAAAGAAAAAAGAATGAGAAAGGATTCTTAGAAACTTGTATATATGTGTATGTATGCAATGGATCAAATGTTTATATGCTGAATTCCTAGCCCCTGATGTTATAGTATAAGGAACTGGGGTCTTTAGGTCATGAGGATAGGCCTTCATGAATAGGATTAGTGACATTTGAAGAAGAGACATGAGATCGATTGATTCTGACTAACTTTCTCTCTCTCTCTTTCTCTCCCTCTTTTTCTACTATGTGAGGCTACAATGAAAAGCTGGTCCTGACAAACCAGTGGGTGGGCCCTTACCACACAATGGAGCTGCTAGCACTTGCTTTTGAGCTTCCTACCTCCAGAACTGTGAGAAATAAATTTGTTGTTTAGCTGACCCCCTCCCCCCCAAAAAGATGGCAACTCTGAGAAATCTAGATGTTAAGAGGGTGATGTGCCTATTATGTGGAGCCATGGACAAAGCCAGCCTAGGAGGCAGACAGATCAACTACATTGACCAACAAATTGAAACGGTGGGCGATGTGGTCTTGGGAGTCTGGAGTGGCACCTGGCAGCCAGATCCTGGTGAAGCGATTTGGAAACGGGGGAAGCACAAGATTAGCCGTAGCACAGGCTGAAAGGAAGTACAGACTATATTCATTTTCTACCACTCTTCAAAGTCCTGTTTCAGCTTCACTCAACATGAAACCACAGGGGGAACTGAATTCATTTTGCGAATGGAGAACACAGCCAGACCTCAATCATTTGGATTTTATTAGTTGGAATTTGTGATAATTTGAAGAGCAGCTTAGCTGAAGTTTATCTGAGTTCATCTACGGAAGAAAAACCAGAAAATTTCCCAAACAAATTGATTTTATAAACTTGAGTAAACCTGTTTTTAAACGTATTCAAGGTTCTCTATTAGATGCAAACAAGTGGAAAACTGATTACAATTCACTTTAGGGCTGCCCCCTAAATTTGCTACGAGTGACTCGAGTGAATAGAAGTAATTATTTAACTTAATTTGCAATAGTTAAGTATCTGAAAATAATAGAACTACATTTTTTTTTTTGGAAATGACCTATAATTCTTTACCTTGCTTGCCCCAGGTTAGGGCTTTCTTTCCCCTTTCTCCCTCTCTATTCTCCTCCTCCCTGACTCCTTCCTTTCACCATCCCCCCTTCTTGCTCCTGACCTCCTTATTATCTCCTTTCACTTGTCTTCCTGTCTCCCTCTCTGCTACTCTCTTGCTTCTCTCACCTCAGTTTCTAATCAGAAGTTGAACCGATGTGTGCACTACCGAATAAGAAATCGGGTAATCAAATGTGTCTAAGGTGCCAAGCCTTCCTCTTTCTCTGTTTCTTTGGAGTGAGGCTGGCAGGCACTGAGAACCAGTTTTCCAAGCAATGGTCTCTGGGATAGCCACACAGAATGCCTAACAGCAAGTCTGGAGAGCTCAGAAGTCTAAGGGAAGGCTCCGGCTTGTCTTTTTTAACTTTTTTACATTATGCAATCTGGAATTCAAATGGCACACCCTGATTATTGTGGAAATATCCGGCACACACTTTCTTATAGAAATAAAGAATTCTGGTGGCAATTGATTAATGCTAAATTGTCTTTACAAGTTCAGAAGAAGAAGAAAAAGACTCTAATTTGCACACACATTCTTTAGGAATGAAAGAATCTTTACCATCATGAAGCCATTTCAGCTGTCTCATCCCTAATTGCCACTTGGTATCTCTCTCTTACTGCTTTCCTGGTGTTCTCTTTGTTTTTAATTGGCGATTTCAGCCATCTGGATCCACTAGCTTATGAAGGCATGAGAGAGAGAGAGAAATAGAACATAAAAGAAAACAAACTTCACCCATTTCAATCAAGTCCACATCTGAAAGCTCCCATATTCCACAACATTTCCTACGCGATAGGAAATACAGTGTCAAGATAAGCCAAGCAGAAAGGATGTCTGGGAATAAATGCAAAGAAAAATGCTCATGCCATATTAGTGCTAAGGTCTGGCTCCAAACCACTTTCCGGAGGGGCTGCGCAGTTTACCACATGGCAGAGGGAATGACGAGAAATCTGGACCCTGCAATCAGACCCATCTGGGTTTGAACGCCAGCTCAGCCATTTCTAACCCTATTTTGGGGGGCAGCATTTTGTTTTTTTATCATAGCTCACTTTTCCATATGGAAATACTGGGGAAACAGTAAAATTGAGATCAATAAATGAAATAAATACAAAAATGCTCACTAAATGATATTTTTAAATATCGGCTTAAAACTTGTAGTACCACAGGTGATGGCCTCGTAGGGTCAAGTTTGTAAAAGAGAAACTTGGGGGCTGAAAGGAATTACCGTCAGGATTATCATGAGGATGTGTTTGCATTGTATGTAGCACAGTTTTGCCTCGATGAGGTTGCCATTTAGGGTCAAAGACATTACAGTGCAAGGTCCAGGAGCCTTCAAAGCCATCGCTTGGCACTCTCTCTGAACCTCCAAATGATAACTGTTACAGTCAGTACAGAGAAATTTGTTTCTTTCACTCTCCTCCTTTCCTCATTCTATCATGAGTACTTTCGTAAGTCGTTCTCCTACTTTCTATATTTTCTTCCATTACTTCTTTTCATCTCTAACTACCTTCATCCAGATCCCCAGTCTCTCATCCAACTACAGGGATGGCCTCCAGAGTCTCCATTCTCTCCCTTTCATTCTTTTCAATGAAACTTGATTGATTTTTTTCAAGTCGTTTAAAATATCAACTGTGGCATTTAACTTGTAAAAACTGTAGTGGTTTTCACTGCCTATAGGAATAAAGTCTCCTATATGTTCACTGGGTTGACTTAGTTATTTCACAAGGTATACATGTATCAAAACATCACGCTGTGTGCCAAAAATATATACCATGGTCATCTGCCAGTTTCAAAGAAGGAAAGAAACAAAACATAATAGAAACAAAGGCTGTACAAGGCTCTCTGGCCCCTGTCCGTGACTTCTCTTCCACTGAGGGCTGGCCGCGCTCAGTGTGTCTGAATCCATGACTGTCTCATGCTCTCTTTTGTCTCAGTGCTGTGCCCTCTGTCTGCAGTGTGCTTCTCTGTTCTCTCCACCTCACTAATTCTTATTCATCCTCTTAATAACTGTTGGAATATCATAACCACATGAAAGCCTTCCCTGATGGCTCTGATCCATCGTGAGAGTACGTAGCACATGTAATGGTTTATTGGTAATTCATCCATTCATTCAATAATTTAACAAATATGTGGCTAGGCACTGTGCTGGAGCAAAAAAAAAAGTATATAAGCAAAACCAGATACAGTTCTGCCCTCATGAAGCTCAGTACATAGGGGAGATAGAACTTAATTAAGTAATCAAATGAATAAATCTACAATTACTAATCATATTAATACATTAAAAACAGGATGCAGAGTGCAAACTGAACAGGGATACGTGATCTGAACAATGAATAAGGACAATTTTCTCCAAGGAAGCGAGACTCAAGCTGAGATTCTAGGAATGGAGGTGACTCAGAGACAAACATCATAGATGTGACACAGGAGGGCACATGTCAAGTTCGAGGAAATGAAGTGTCCAAAAAGGCAGAAAAGTGACAAGTATGGAGATGCAGGCAATAAGCAGATTATGAAATGACCTGTATGCCAGAGGAAGGAATTTATGCTTCCTTAAGTCAAAAGTGAATTGGAAAAAAGAGAGTGGATGTGGGACATCAGTTAGGAAGATGGGGCTGTCTCCAAAGAGATGGTACCTAGAACCAGGCTGGGACCATGGGGATGAATGTTACTGGGTGCATTTAAAAGATTTTTAAAAGCCAAATAGACAATATGTGGGTGGTGGGTTGGTGATTAATGATGAATATTAGGTTTATAGAAGTTATTACAAAAGGAAACCTAGAATAATCCCAGAGGGGTGCTCTGGAATTCAGTTTTGAATGCATTGACTTTGGAGACGTCATAGCACTAACCTTTCTCCCCTGCTTCACTGTAAGGCTCCCCACAAATGTCAGGGATTGTTTGCCTTTTTCATTATTATCTAGCTGGAAGCTGTCATCATTTGTAATGCAAATTGTGTACAATAAATTCTCTGACTGACTCATACAAAGGCCATGAGTTATTGTTTTGAATTTATTGAAGAAGTGTCTGCTGCCAATATCACCAATTGACCCTGGGCATAGTGGCATTAAACTAATCCCAGCAACTCAGGAGCCTGAGGCAGGAGGATCACATGTTTGAGGTCACCCTGGGCCACTTAGACCCTGTGAAATGAAAAGGTCTGGGGTTGTAGCTGAGTGGTAGAGCACTTGCTTTCCATATGTGAGGTTCTGGATTCAATCCAGTGCCCCTCAACACCCCACCCCCGCCACCCACACACAAATATGAGCAATTGGCACCACCCTTAAGGTGGCCTTGGGAATTGGTTCCTTTCTGAATTCAGAAGTTGACCTCAGCCTTAGCTCTGTCCCTTTGTACTCAAAACCTTGGTGCAGTCTTGTTGATAAAACAGGTGTGCTGACAAATGCAATCTCTTCTTTCCAGACCTTGCTCCACCTTGTGTGGTTTTCCTCTAAAGTTCTGTACCTACACAAATATTCCAAAATAATGACTTTCTTGTAGCCAGTCACTGCTTATACTCCTTAGCAATCTCTGTAGTGAAGATCTCTCAGGTGACCTGAGAGCATTTTCAAAGGTTACCATCATGATGTTATTATTATTCTCTTCCCCATTCTTACTTAATGATCTCCATCCCATGTTCCCTCAAATTTCTAAGCATTTTTGTCTAATATTTACTCTTGATGAGTTCTGCACACACAAAAATTGCAATCTTTCTAGTGTAGTGTGACGTAGAACTTGCACAGAGCACTTCTTCCCTTACAGCACAAAATAGCAATCCAGCAGGCTTGACTTCCCCTAGCTCCGTTGTTTCTTGAACACGCATATTTCTTCATTCCTCAGTAAGGAACAGCTAATATTTATTGAGTACATACTCTGCTTTATGCCTTATCCTAAGAATTTTCCTTGCATTAATTCTTTCATTCTTTCACTCCTATCAGATGGCTCTTGTTTTTATTTTACAGATGATGAGATGATGAGACTGAGAAATGCAGATGATAAGTAACTTGCCCAAGTTCACCTGATTAGAGTGTGGCAGAGTGGGGGGATTATGTTTAGGCAGTCTGGCTTTCAGCACCATCTGCTGCCCCTCCACAGTTTCTCCTTAAACTTTGATGTCACCATAGTAAGGTGAAATTCTAATTATATGGTTTGTTCACTCCAAAACTTTTTAAAAACAACCTAGTTTAATCCAAATGAAGCTTAAATTCTTTCACCCTGCCATTAAAGGTCTTCTCTGGTATAGCTTTGACCCATGTTTCTGACCTTAGATTCCCATCCCCTGCACAGACCCGCCCACCTCCTGTTCCTGTATAAGTTCCTGTCCCCGACATATCTTCACATTAAAAGCTTTCCCTAGGCTTCAGAACCTGTCTCAAATGTCTGCTTTTTCAGTTTTCCTTTAGTCCCTAACTCTTTTTGTGGACTCTCAGAGAATTTCTTTTTATGTTCTCCTGGGCATTTGTCACATTTTTAACTCTATATTTATTTCATAGAATCATAGTTGTACAATTATAGTGCTGAGATGGAACTTAACTTCATCTAGCCCAATAGTTTTCAGTCTTCTGAGAACTATTACCATAAGATTAGCCATTTTAGTCAGGCACAGTGGCATACGCCTGTAATTTCAGCTTCTTTGGGGGCTGAGATAGGAGAATCACAAGTTCAAAACCAGCCCTAGCAATTTAGTGAGACCCTAAGCACCTTAGTGAGATTCTGTCTCAAAAAAAAAAAAAAAAGAAAAAAAGAAAGAAAGAAAGAAAGAAAGAAAAAGATTAGCCATTTTAAAGTGATCAATCCAGTGGCATCTACAGTATTGTTCAGACAGCACTTCTACTAGTTTCAAAACATTTCCATCACTCCAAAGTAAAACCCCATCCCTGTTAAGCACTTTCCCCCCAATTTCTCCACCATCCAGCCCCTAACAACCACCAATCTATTTTCTATCTCTGTGGTTTATCTAGCCTAGGTGTGTCATAATGTTATCATCAAACATGTGACCGTTGGTATCTGGCTTATTTTACTTAGCATAATATTTAGGAGGTTTATTCACATAGAGAGTATATTGCAGTATCAGTACTTCATTCCTTATTATGGATGAATTATTATTCTATTGTATGTATATACCAGAATTTATTTATCTATGGATAGAAATTCAGGCAATTTCCACTTTTCGGTTATTGAGAATAGTGCAGAGTAGGTGTTTGGAGCTGCCTACTCTGTTATTTTCCTGCCATCTTGTTCCTTTTTGAAATGAATTATTATTAGAGGCCACATGCATAAGATAGTATAGGTATTGGATAATAAATACCACTATAACGTACAATTGTAATGCACTAATAAAAATAAATAAAGAAAGAAAAAATAGAAATGGAGCTTCTCTGGTTGAAGCTGGCACTTGGTCCTCAAGTTAGAACACTGGGCCCTTCCATGGAGTCCCATGTGGAACCCAACTTGAAGGGCTCTGAATTAGCCATTTCCTCCATATAACAGAAGAAGAAACTGAAACATAGATCTTGCTAAAACCTAACAGCTGGTCAGTGTGACAACATGCTCTCATCCCAATACATTTACAAGACAAGAACATGATGAAGCAGGAATTAGCCAAACTAACTCCTGAAATTAGATGCCGCATTTCTAGGACACAACATTTCTAAAACATATCACACACTTTTGTTTAGGAAGACTTACAGAAAATCTAAGATACAAAACTTGAACTCCTAAACTAACTCTTACAAATATTTGTTTGTCCTGAGGGAGTCACTCATTCTGTATCATTTGACTCATTAGAATCCCTAAGATAAACTTTACAAACTCCTATGCCTGACCCTGTCTAAGCCCAATTAAAGCAGAATGTCTGGGGCTGGGACCCAGGTATCAGAATTTTAAAAGGTTTCTTGGGTGCTGATAAAGCGCAGGCAGTTAGTTGATAGACTCTGACTTTGACTCTTCCTGTGAATGCATTTTTCATACTTTATCTTGACTCTTCCTGAAAGGCCTTGCTGAAGTAGTGGGGCATTTGGTGAGTCTCACTCATTTTTCTCTTTCTTCATTTTTATTGGTGCATTAAAGTTGTACATATTGATGGGATTTGTTGTTGCATATTTGTACATGTATACAATATAATAATACTATTTGGCCAGTATCACTCCCCAGCATTTCCCTCCCCCTCCCTTCCTCTCTCCCACCCTCTGGTATCTTTAATGATTTCCCTTTGATTTTTTAGGAGATCCACCCTCGACCTTTTTTTTTTTTTTTTCCTTTTTCCTCTCTAGTTTCTGTATATGAAATAAAACATATAACCCTTAACCTTCTGAGTTTGACATATTTTGCTTAACATGATGGTCTCTAGTCCCATCCATTTTCCTGCAAATGCCATGATTTGATTTTTATTTATGGTTGAATAAAACTCCAGTATTTATATCTACTACTTTTTCTTTATCCTTTCCTCCATTGATGGACACTTAGATTTGTTCTATAGTTTGATTATTGAGAATTGTGCTGCTGTAAGCATGGGTATGCATGTGTCACCATACTAAGATGCATTTAATTCTTCAGAGTAAATACTGTGAAGTGGTATAGCTGGGTCATATGGTGGTAACATGCCTAATCTTTAGATGCCAATAGTTAATAAATGAGACAGCATCAAATTACAGAAGCTTCTGCACAGCAAATGAAACAATTAGTTAATGTGAAGAAAGAGGCCACAGAATGTGAGAAAAATCTTTGCTAGCTACTCTTCTCACAGATGGTTAATATCTAGAATATATAAGGACCTCATCTAACTGTGATACAAAGTACATGTGCATGTTCTTTGGAAAGCATCTCCTATGGTTCAAATGACATCGATCATGTTTCTAATGTAACTAGGCAAGAAAGCAACCATCCACATTTTGGACTTCCTGGGAAATGTGCAATAGGTAAATATAGAAGAAAGGAAAATCTCAACTCCCTTGCTAGTTTAATTCAAATTGGACTTTGAAAAAGGGCATTGATATTTCATGATTGGCAGATTTATATATCTCACTTAATCCCTCAAGTTGTTTGCCAGGGGTTATCACATTATATGGCTGAAAAAATATTGCATAATTGCTTGGGACCCCAGTTGTAAATGGTATAATTTGAACCAAGTTTTGTTTTACTCGAAAACCTTCAAGATTAAGACTTTGAGTACATCGAAGTTACAATTGTGTGGATATGATTTGTTATTCCAGGTTAGATATGATTGATATCATAGATAATGTTAAGTTTTCATGGATTAGTCTGAAAGGGATTTCTTACAAAGAAAACACGACTGAGATGAAAAGATGGAGCAGTTGTTGATGGAGAATTATCTTCTCTTGACACTGGTTCATCATCTGTAACTTAGATCTGTCCTATATGGATTAGTTCCTAGGGGATTGCACCCTCCTCCATCTCCCACTATCTCTAATTACATCATGTGTTGAATATAAGATCCTCAACAGGATCAAGCAAGGAATAGAAAAAGACAGATCAACTTTGTCTGTTGTTCTCACTATATCTGTTTTACCTTAAGTCTAGAAATTCTGGTTAAACTGAATAGCAAGACTTGAGAGACTCCAGGATAGCTTACTTATTCAACAATGTTTTTCTCCATAAGACCTGGAATTCTAAAACTAGAACATACCTATAGATCTTGGAAGATCTGGGGGATCCAAAGAGTGTCTAATATAAATAAAATGGCTTGGAAAGGGCTGGCAACTCAAGCTGATCAGGATGCAAACCAGGATAGGGGCAGGAAGAACAGAATGCAAAACTGTCTTCATTAAAAGTTACTCAGACCGAGGACCCCCTGCTTCTTCCCATTCCAATTAATCCTAGTCACCATGTTTTCCAGTAAGGCTCACTGAGGGCCTCCCAAAATGAACTGCTCATTCCAGACATATCTGGAGTGAGCCACTCTGGAACAACCAATGCTCCCTCCCGGACAGTCTCCTCAAACAATCCAGACTCCTCAAACAATCCTTCCTAGCAGGGTAATGAACGAGAGGCTTCTGGCAAGCACCTGAGGGCCAGCTCCTGTCTTTCAGGCTTGGGTTTCAGGAAACAGCTTGGGAGGATGCTCTCCAGGCCCGGTAACTCTTGGGACTTGTCTTGGGATCTGTGGGAGAGTGGAGGCTAAGAGGGATTAAAGTTGCCCTGAAACCTTGTAGCCTGAAGGGAATTGGGGAGTGGAGAAGGAGGGGGTAGATCAGCTCAGCTGCTTCACCTTCCCAGATAATCCATCACTGCCACTGTCACTGCAGGAAAGCAGGGCCGTAAACTGTCTGCCTGGAAGGAAGGATAACCTGCCGCTGGCTTTTATTTTCAGTTGAATTATAACACTTACCTTCTCATATGGCCTTTCATCAAGAGGCTTAAGTGTTTTTCTTTCTGTGGGCCTTACTGGCCACGTTTCCCCCATTCATTATCAGCATCGGGGCCTGCCATGCTGAACCCATGTGCAGCACCCCCAGCCCCCCCGGCCCCCAGGGGCTCCTTAGCAGCAACAATTTTCTAATTCAGAACAGACTCTCCTCTGAGCAATTGATCTTACAAGTACATTACAACTGGCTTTAACAGGAGTTACCAAAGCAGGGATTTCAGAAACAAGATGTGAACTCCCCCAAAAGATGGGGGACCATAAATACCTCCAACATCTTTGAGTTTACCTGTGGTACTGGCTGGGGACCAGGGGAAGGTGGGATGGGTGACTGAGGTCATTTAAAAACAATCATTATTTGGGCTTGTTACCTTTAGGAGAGAATTGTGGGTTGTTTTGAGACAGCAGGGCAAGAGATATGAAAACACAATGTCTGCATTTTAGCCCTGGCTTCATCCCAAATTATTGTTTTTATTTATTTACTTATTTCATTTTGAACTTACAAATAATAATTATGTATATTTATGGAGCACAATATGAGGTTTTGATATATGTACATATTGTAGGTAGTTTTTATTTTTTTATATTCACTTTTTAGTTGTAGATGAACATGATACCTTTATTTATTTATTTTTATGTGGTACTGGAGATTGAACCCAGGGCTTCGCACATGCTAGGTGAGTGCTCTACCACTGAGCCACATCCCTAGCCCCATCTTGTAGGAAGTTTAAATGGAACAAATTAACCTATGCATCATATCACTTACTTATCATTTTTTTTGTGGTGACAATATTTAAATTCTCTTTTAGCAGTTTTGAAATATGCAAGGCATTATTGTTAACTGTGGTTACTATTCTATGCAATAGATCACTAAAACTTATTTCTCCTGCCTAACTGGAACTTTGTACCTGTTGACCAACATCTTCCCTTTCCCAAGTCCCTGCGCTTAGCCCCTGTCCTTAGCCACTGGTAACCATCATTCTATTCCCTGCTTCCATGAATTTGACTTTTTTAGACTTCACATGTGAGTGAGATCATACAACATTTGTCTTTCTGTGTCTGGCTTATTTCACTTAGAATAATGTCTACCAGGATCATCCATGTCATCACAAAAGACCTGATTTTTCTGCCAGCAGGAATGTAAATTAGTGCTGCCATTTTTGAAAACAGTATGGAGGTTTCTCAGAAATCTAAACTAAAATTATCATAGCAGTCCTACTTCTGTCTATATTTCTAAAGAAATTTAAATTAGTATTTTGGAGAAATATCTGCACTTTCACTTTCATTTTTACATTATTCACAATAGCCAAGATAGGAATCAATTTACTACATGTAAGTCAGCAAAGGGGTGACAAAGGAAATGCAGTACACAATAAAATACTACAAAGCCTTGGAAAGGAATGAAGAAGGACATTCCGGCATCAAATTAATTATTTGAATAACTATGAACAAGTGACTTAAAATTTCTGAGCCTCAGTTTCCTCATATGCAAAATGGAGCTAATAGTACTCTGCAATATCATTGTAAGGACTAAATGGCATACAATAAAAAGAAAGGAAACTATATAAAATGATGGTATATTAATTTGCTTGACTTTAATTGTTCATTATGCATATATATCAAAATATCAAAACATTATATGGAACACTTTAAGTATACATAATAAAGAAAAAATTCAAAAACCTTCAGTCATCAATTAAGTTTTAAATGAATGGAAAATAAATTCCTACTCGAAGTCATTGAGATTTTAGAGTTTAACTATTTTAGTGTTAGCATTACCTTAACTAATATGGCCTCTTTCTGCTTCATAGAACCTTTGAGATTTTAGCCACTGCAGCAGCTATTCTCTCTGCCTGTAATATTTATTTTCCAGCTCCTTATATGGATAGGTCATGGCTTCTTCATATCTCAGCTCAAATATTAACTTCTCAGCAGTTTTTCCACAATACGCCTGACTAAAGTGTCTGTCTTCTCTCTCTTATCACCTCCAGAGCATTCCTCTCAGGCTATATTTCCTTTTTATGGTTTGCCTCATTCACCAGAATGTAAGAAACATGTTCTCAGTATCTGTCTTGTTTACCAAGAACTGGAATATTTCCTGGAAATAAATAAATAAATTGAATGAACAAGTGAAAAAAAAACATTAACATTTAATAGACGTTGAACAGTATCTTGGGACTTAAGGAACATTCAATCTACCTGGTGATAAGAAAATGAAATTTTTCATGACAGTTTCCTAAGAATGTACACATTTATAAAGGACAGTGTACAATGAACGTGGAATAAAATGAGATGGCATACATTTAAAAGAGTTGAAAGAATAATGAAAACCTTACAATATCTAAAAGGTAAGTGTTATTGTTTCCATTTTATAGATGAAGATATAGGCTCAGAGAATCTTCCTTACTTTTTCAAAATCACAACATGTACTAAATGGGGGTTGAGTTAGGATTGGAAGCCAGTACTTTACCTCCTAATCTATGTTACTATCATCAACATATAACTTAATTTTTTATTAAAATACTGTATATCACTCAATAACCAATTTAAATAGTACTTCTTCCCATGATGTACATAATACATACTTTCAATGGTAAGGTACTCATCAATAAATAATGCTGCTATCTTCTGTAGTTCTTGTACATTTAATTCTACATACACTAGACTCTTTCTTCACTGGTTTTTCACTCATTTTTTAATTCTTTCATTTATCTACTTATTCACTCAACAAACACCACTTGGAGCCAATATGTACTCAATGCTATGGTTAAAATAACAAATAAGAAACTATCCTTCACCTCAAGCAAACTAGTAAGAGAGATAAGCAAACATATCAATCCTGGAGAGAAGTGAAGTCCTAGTCGCCCACGAAAGCATGCTTCCCACTTTGTACTTCTCATTTCTGAATTTCTTTTTCAGAAGAGAGAAATTAAATGTCTGCATTATATAAGCCACATGAGATTGTTCTATGATACTGGTAACCAAATACAATTTCTAACTGATATCTGGACCTAATAGATAATATTTGAATAGTAAGAAAAATATAGTCACTTACCTGTAATTCATTATGTGTGCAGAAAATATGTAAATTGAATAAATATGGAACCAGAGAAGGTAAATAACTGTCTATCCATTTCAATTCGATTGCATTTCATAAACCAAATAGCTTCTGTTGTGTCAGAAATTATTCTTCTATGGAGATCTTTATTGTCAGATTGTGTTCCAATGGTTTGGTAAACAGGGTAGGAGTTTTGGCATTGGGACTGTCCCGTTCACTTGGGACACCACAGAGGAGCTCCAGGCTCTGGTGGCAAGATCACCCTGTGGTGTCACATGAAAAAACACTTGCCAGTTTATCCCATTCAGTTATGCTCTGGGGAAGAGAGGTTTCTTGCTATATTGCTTGTATCTTACCTGAAAGTTGGTAACCAAGGGGTGGGGGAGGCAGAATCTTAGACATCTTTGATACTGAAGACACCCCTTATTTACTTTAGTAGGTGAAGATTTATAGGGTCTGGAGTATAAAAGAGAAGAAAGAGTGCAATATCATTTTCCTTTTCGATCAAGGATACCATAGGCAGGAAAGGTATCTAAATACCATTTGAATTTAGGAAAATGTGAAATTATTTATAGAGGATTTGGGTCTTGATGCTTCTTAGTATATTCAGGACTAAGTTCTTTCTTACCTCTATTCCTTAATTTCCAAGCTATTACTCATCTTAAGGAATTGGGGAAGCATAGAAAGATGAACCCATATGTTTGTTTAATTTACAATTAAAATTTCCAATGTGTTATCTTGTAAGAACTACTATGATCCTAAATTTTAGCCTTATATTTATAAAGGAAGAAGAAATGAATTAAAATTTCCTAAACCTAGAACCTTCAGCCCAGTTGACCATCATTGTTAGAAAGTGGGTATAGGCCTCTTTCATAAACAGAGTTGGAGTCTGGTCACCATATTCTGCAAGCCTGTTTTTTTGTTTTTAGGAAAAATGGTATCTTGATTTCCAAGTTCACTCTTGCAGAAGCCTTCAAATGAGAAGACCACTGACCAAGATGAATCACTAATTTGAAAAAACAGTAGTTTGAGCTACTTTGGATTAAGGCTCTTGTTGGAAATTTTAGCTGCCTTGAATGTTTGTATAAACCATGAAATTTTACAGAATCTTAGTTTACCAGCCTATCCCAGAGACCTGAGAAGACAATTGATGTGGGCATTTGTGGAGATAATGCAATTCACACCCCATTTGAAATAAGTATTTATTTTGCTTTGTTAAATTGAAGAAAGTCTCTCCTTGGACTGAAATGCCCTCCTGCACTTATGGATCTATGAATACCAGAAGGCACACCACGCAGGGTGTAAGCTGGCAACTTGCTGGGTATCATGGCACTCTTCTTTGGTCTGGGCATCAGCCTTTCTGATGGAGAAAAGGAGTGCAGGATTAGGGAAGGCCTGATGGGACAGGGCAGCACTCCTTCTAAGCACAGCAGCTCTCCTAGGCTGGGCAAAGGAAAGTGAATGCATTATTTTCTCCTACACTTATTGGACTCCTGAGGACAAAGAACTGAATGATTGGCTGTAGTATTATATGGGTATTTCTTATAGCTAAAGGGCAATTACCTCCATGTTTTACATACAGTAGTCATGAAGTAGTACCCTCTATAGTTTGGAACTTTCCATATGAGTCTTGTGGCAGATTATATTTAGGTCTCTGTTTTCTCTGCTTAAACCTGGGTAGATCCTCATAACTGCCTTGATCAATAGCACATGGTAGAAGTGATGTTGTATGACATCTGACTCCAAGGCCCAAAAGGCAAGACTGCTTCTGTCTCATTTTCCCCCTTTGGATGTTCAACCTTCAAAGACATCAACCTGCTGTGGAAACCCAGAGTACTTCACACACCACGTGATACCCAGACAATGGCCCAAATCAACTACCAGATGTGTAAGGAAAGAGTCAGCCATGAAGGGATTCTATTCCCAACCCAAAGAACCAGTTCAGCTAATAATAAGTAGAGCAAAAACTGTTTCTACTGAGCCCTGTATGAATTATGGATTTTGGAGCAAAAAAATATATGATTGTTTCGGGTTCACACTTTCTTGAGTAGTTGATTACACTGCATTAGATAGCAGGAACAGGCATCATTGAAGATAAGTATAGAGAGGATTTCCAGCACCTCTAAGAAAGTACACCAACTTCTTCTCTTACCATTGGTCTGAAATTCAAGGGCAAGAAAACTGAGAGTTAGCATAATAGATTCTCAGTGACCTCAAATTGTGTGTGTGTGTGTGTGTGTGTGTGTGTGTGTTCATGTGTGTGTTTGCCTATGACAGCCTCATTTATTCTTCTGTTCATAAAAGTCTTGGAGAAAGCAAATGTAATTATCCTTGGTGTGACTTTTAAAAGAACCTCTTTGAAATGAACCAGCAGGTATGGTAAGAGAAAAGAAAGAACCCTTTGGTGAATGTATTTACATTTCCAGTAGCTACCAGCAAGCTGTTAGAGTAGCTGTTTTAATTTTTCAATCATAAGCCTAAATTTACCTTTGCAGCAAAACAACCTGGCCCATTTTTGCCTAAAGGCAAGTCTATAAAATTTAAAAAGAAAAAAAAAAAAGCTCACTAATTCCAACTTTACCAGGTGTTTTTTTACACAGTGAAAAAACTATTCCTAAATTAATAAAATCCACAGGCTACCAACAGAAATCCAATTAATAAAACGAACCCTATAAAGAAAACCTGAAAAATAAAACTTAAAAACTAATTAACATGTGGGGCAGAAGGATAATATGAGTAACAGAAAGTACACAAGAAAGAAGGTGAGAGAAGTCAGCCCAGTGGCCTTGACCTGGTATAAGATCAATGAATGAACATCTGTGGGGATGACATACCAAGATGATGGTGAGGATTGTGGCCAGACACTTTTAAAATTACGTATCATCCTGAAATATTTTTACTAAGTCTTACCATGCACATCTACTTTTATTCATTGGAGAGACCAGTCGGGGACCAATCCTTCCCATCCTCCTGAACCAGCTGTCACATTTACAACTAGCAGGGGCTCTTGCCATCTAGTTCTCTGTCATGGCTCATGTATGTCTTGAACCAATACTTCCTTTTTACAATCTGCTTCCCAATGTCTTCCCAACTTTCTCGTTCATTAATACTCTATATGTCATGTTTTGTTTTTAATGCAGTGTAATAGTAAGATTTTAGATTTAGGAGTGAGTACTTCTCCTTTAGCTCTGACCTGTGGCTTTCCTCTAGAACTACACTTTGACCTTACCCATTTGAAATGCTATCTCCAGTTTTCCTTAACCCAATGCAGTGCTGTTCTTACTCTTATGCTCTTGATATAGTTTCATAGGGCTGGCATTCTTCATTTTGCAAACAGAACATAAAGACTAATTTAAGAATCATCTAGGCAATTTCTTACTACAGGGATATGAAACCAAGACCTGAAAAGTTTAGAGTCCTATCTATGTAGGATTACGCAGTATTGAAAGGAGTACAGTTCTATCCCTCCTGGATCCAATCATATTATAGTTTTATTTTTGCAAACCACTGTGTTTTCTTCCTTATACTTGAAAACTGGTGTGAGTCTGGGTTTTCATAAGTCTGTTACCATTTGTTTGTAGGTAGGTGCAAAAGAGTTGCTATAATGTCTCTAGGCTTCCACTTTTTAGATGCTATTTCCCAAAGGTGTACACATCGCTGACTTGATAGGTTGTGAGCATGACCTGAAGTTCAATATAGGGTTTGCCAACTGTGTTAGTCAGGCTTCTGTGATGATAACAAATATCCGAGATAATCAACTTCTAATGAGCAAAAGGTTATTTTAGCTCATAGTTTTAGAGGTTTTAGGTTATGATCGGTTGACCCTGTTGCTTTGGGCTGGCAGTAAGGCAACACATCATGGCCTTTACAAAACGGTTCACCTTATTTATGGGAAGCAAAAGAGAATGACAAGAAGAGACCAAGGTCCCATGATACACTTTGAGAGCATCACATCAATGACCTAAGAGCTTCCTATGAAACCTCACTTCTTAAAGGCTCTACCACCAAATAATATCAAGTCAAGGACCAAGTCTCTAACACATGAGCCTTTGGGGGTCACTTGAGATCTGAACCATAGCATTACACCACACTCCTATTTTTTTTCCTATTATTTTTCTCAGTTTTCCATATATAAAAATCATTAAAGAACAAACCCCATTTTATACTGAAACCAGGTGGGATAATTTAGTTGATGGAAATTAACATAGACATAACTTTACCACGGTAGAAGGTCATACACACCAGATTTAAAGGTGGTCTGTAATTGTTTTGACCTGAGCAGGAAAACAAAAGCCACTTCTGGGAAGCTGGTATTGTGCAACCTGTCCCAAGGAAACACTGATAAGACTTGTTCTGCAATTTTGGAATTTAACAGATCATATATATATATATATATATATATATATATATATATATATATATATATATATATGTCAATCA
Organism: Callospermophilus lateralis; assembly: GCF_048772815.1. Classification (NCBI taxonomy): domain Eukaryota; kingdom Metazoa; phylum Chordata; class Mammalia; order Rodentia; family Sciuridae; genus Callospermophilus; species Callospermophilus lateralis. Next base: position 18,305,020 of record NC_135311.1, read on the forward strand.
TGGAGATTGTATACTTAAAGTCTGTAAAACAGAGACCTAAAAACTGCTTTCCATTTAGTATCACACACTTTGATACATGAAAATAACCACACCAGCAGAGGCAAGAAGATGTTCAAGTAACACAAAAGTAATGCAAGATGCAAAGAACTTAGAAACTGGCATTCCATTCTGCAAGAAGTAAAAAACGTAATGAATGGAAAAAACAACTTTATTAGATCTGTCTGAGAAGTAAGGCAAACTGAATTCTGGGCAAAATCAGACAGTCAGGAAGACATGGAGAAACACACTTATCAATATAGAAACTTACCAGGGAACCAGTGCTAGGGTAGGGAAACCTGGCCTAAAATTGACAAACTGCAGGAGGAGCAGGTAGAAACATTCCAGGGTATTGGAATGAGGCAAGATGGCGGAATACAAGTTCCCTTTGTAGAACTCTGAGTGAGAAGAGTCGGGGCAACAAAGTAGGAACTATATTTTGAGGTGAGAAAGTGAGGAAACACTTTGAAAACCAACTTAAAAAGTGATGGGAAATCTAAACTGTGTGGAGAATCAGAAAGGCAAGGCAAGAACACAAAGAAAAACACAAAGCAAGTTGAAACTGCTCAGTTCTGTGGTGAGGGGAGGGGAGCCAGACACTATAAACATAGGTAAACAGTCAACCCAGAGAATAACTGCAGAATGGTAGTTATAACTGCAGGAGAGATCTGTTTTTCATACAAACTTTAAATCAAGTTCAGGGGTTTGGCCTGAGAGTGCCTCTTAATGCATAGCAAAACAGTGTTAGAGAAGAAATTCAACATATTGCTCATCAAACTCTTAGAGTGAGCTATTTTGAGAGAAGTACTATTTTTTAGGGACTGATTGTTCTGGGGAACAGAGATCTCAGAAAAAAATCATAGTTCAGGATCTCTTTGGATACCCTGCTGCACTGATAGAGTGGAAGGTGGCCACATAAGATAGTCATGGTTGGGGGAGTGATGGACGTGAATGATTCCGGGGAGTGGACTTAGCATTGGTGAGCATGGGCTGAGATGGAGAGGGGAGGAATCGGATCCACCCTCTGTGACAAGGAGAAAGACCAGTCATAAGGGTCTGATAACTCCAAGACCAAGTGTAGCAAATAATTCATTGCAGCTCCTACTTCTCGATGGCTGGTTTGACTACTCACACACCCTGAGGAATCTTGGGTATACACTGTGGTTTGAACATTTGTCACACCCCAAGATGCACAGAACAAAACCTGTGGGGTTGAATGTATCCCCTCCTGGCATGGCCACATGACAAGGAAGCTTGGTTGGCTACAGCCCCAACATTGATCACATCCCTGGGTGCTCCAATAAGGGCTTCCAGAGAGAGTGTGCACACACACCCACTGTTTCAGCCCCCAAACTCCAACTAGAAGGAAGTTTTCACTTCTTTGCCTCCTTTTCCTTTGTTCATTCTTTCGGTATTTTCATTTTGTTATTTTTCTTTTTACTATACTTAAATAGGAGTTTTTTTTTCTGTCTTATACATTTCCATTTCCCCTTTTTATTACTTTAAAATTTTAAATTTTGACTTTGTAGTATTCTATAATGTTTCTCCCCATTTTGTTCTACTATTATTGGCACGGTGGTTGCTGTTTTAAATTACTACTGCATTTCTATATCTTGTTTGTTTTTATGTTCTGAATATTACTGTTGTTCATTTTCTTCCTTGTGAGTGGAGCTGGTGATCCAACCTGGCACCTCAAACAAGTTGGATAGGTGCTTTGCTTCTGAACTAAACCCACAAGCCATTTGAGATAATTTGCATCTCAATTTAGTGATTCCCTAGTCCCACTCAAATCTTGGTAGATAACATGCCCCAAGTAGTCATGGGCAGGTGGCACCTTAAATCCTGCTCATGGTCATTCACCCCCCTCCAAGAACAATGAAGAGAAATAATACAACTTTTGTATATACTACATGCACAGATGTGCAACACCAAGATGCACAGCAAACTGAGCATATGTGAATTCTATGCCCTGGCAGATAACACATTGTTTACAAGACTAGAGGAGTAATCACAGGAGTGAACCCCTAAACACCACTGTCCACTACACTCCTGAAAGACCTATTAGAGGGTCTTTACTGTCTCAAGATCTATAGAGGAAGCAGACCCCTCAGGATCTGACATAGTATGTAATCAATAAACTCAACACTACACAATAAATTGACAACCCAGGACCCATGATCAAGAGAATTCTGCTCCCTAAGAAGACCCCCCAATAAAATTGGAATGGATTTCCTTCTCAGAAGATGCATACATCTCAACATAAAATCACAAAAAAAATATGAAAAAAAGATACGACTCCTTCAAAAGTTAATAACTCTCTGGTAACTGACATTGAAGTGTATGAAATGCTGAACAAAAATATTAAAAGAGCAATTTTAAATTGATCAGTGCATTCCAGGATGAAATAAATAACTGAATTAATTAAGGAAGCCAATGCAATATATGAAGATCAATTCAATAAGAGCTAGGAATTACAAAAAAAAAAAAAAAAAAAAAAAAAAAAAACCAAACAAATGAAACATTCCGTAAGTCAAATAAAAACCCTCAGTGGAAATCTTTGTCAAAAGACAATATCAAGTGGAAGAGAGAATATCAGAGCTTGAAATTAAGGTTATTGAACTATCACATTCAATTAGCAATGAAGAAAAAAAATGAGAATAACAGAACATAAAAGATCTATGGGACAAGATTAAAAGATCAACCGTAGGTATAATAGGAATAGACAAAGGAAATAAATTATAGATTAAAGACATAGTAAACCAATTCAGTGAAATAATAGCAGAAAATTTCCCAAGTCTTGGGAAAGACAGACATCCAATATAAGAGGACTTTAGAACTCCAAATAGACATCACCAAAAAAGAACCTCTCCATGACACATTACAGTTAAACTGCTAAACATAGAAAACAAAAAAAGAATATTAAAAGCTGCAGAAAAGGAGTTCCAAACAAAGCCAAACCCACTGGAATAAAAGCAGATTTCTCAGTTGAAACACTAAAAGCCAGGAGGGTATGGAACAACATATGTTGTGCCCTAAAAATAAATTACTGCCACCTTGGATTACTATATCCAGCAAAGTTATCCTTCAAAATAGAAAGAGAACTACTGATGATTCAGCAAACAAGTATATATGAGCATTACTACTGCAGACACTATAACAGATATAATAAAGTTTTTATTTGATGCGTAAAAAAACAGAGAACTAAAGACTTTGCAAAATGAGCATAAAATAAAGGAATTCATGACCACTGAATCAGTGTTACAAAAGATACTTCAAGGAATCCTACATCAAGAAGTGGGGGCAAGATCACACAGTCAAGAGAGCAGGAGAAAGAATCTCACTAGAAGAGCTTTCCATAGCTGTGACAAAATACCGGACATAATCAACTTTTAAGAAATAAAGATCTATTTTGGCTCACAGTTTAAGAGGTTCAGATCATGGGCACTTAAGCCCATGGCTTTTGGCTTGCTGTAAGGTAGAATAATATGGCAAGGGGCATGTTGTGGTGGAACAAAACTGCTCTCATCTAGGTGGCCAATTAGCAAAGAGGGTGGTGGGGTGGGGCAGAGGAGGGGCAGAAATCAAGTGCACACTCCCAATAAGCTAAATTCTTTCTATTAGGGTCTACCTCCTGAAAGCTTCACCACCTCCCATAATTCTACAGGCTAGGGACCAAGCCTACAACACATGATTTTGGGGAAGACATTTAAGATCCAAACCATAACAAGTCATCCCAATCAGAGATTCTGGACAGGTCTGGTGCCAGCATTTGAAGGGTAACTTTGCTGAATTTAGTGATGTAGGTTGGCAGATTGTTTCTTGTTGTTGTTGTTGTTTGTTTGTTTTGCAGGGCTTGACCTTGTCTTTTATTGATCTGTGTGCCTATCATTTTGACAGTTCTGGTCTGTGTTGATGACTGCCGAGTTATAGAAATTCTTGAAATACACTAATATAAGATATAATATAAGATTTCAAGCTTTTTCTTCTTTTGACTATTAAAATTTTATGGGATATTCTCAATCCTTTATATTTTCATGTAAATTTTAAAATCAGCTTCAATTTATCCATAAAAACCTTGTGGGTGTTTTTCTTGGTTATAACTCCATGTGACCACTATTTTGTTCCTGCTTTTTTTTTTTTTTGTTCACCCTCTACCTCACTCTTTTAAGAAATAAATTCAAGATTCGTATTCAATTCAGAGTAATAGTATCCTTTTCTAGAAAATTTTGACCCGAGAAATACATAGCCCCTCAACAGCTTACTTTGAATTTCAAGCACAGAGCAAGACATTTTTCCAAATAGAGCTTCCTCTTTACAAAGAATTCTGATATCACATCATCAAAGAGTTCTATCACACAAAATCTAATCACACACACAAAAATGTATCTAGGTGGCATGCTACTGACTGAAGAAAAGTTTGTTGGAATTTCTTCTTTCGTCCTGGTGGTCCTCTGCTGTGCCTGGAGGAAGAAAACAGCCCTCAAAACCTTTTACACTTCTTGATTCCACCTGGAAAAATGTTGGGGAAGTCTTTGACTTGTTAGCTGAGTACAAACAGACATTTTGTTTATCACAGTTTCCAGACCAGCTCTAATGATTGCTTTGATATTTCCAGAGCAGAGTGGCAGGGATAAGGGCTAGCATCTGGGGACTTGTGTTCTCTTGATGTAGTGGCAAGATGTCTTAACTGGAGGACCCAAAACTTCACTCTGGGCTACTTCTGACATTAACCTGCTGAGAAGTAAGGCAAGTTTATTTACCTTGTGGTCCAGGTTGTCTTGGACATAAAGTGAAATAAATTGATGAAATATTAGTATAAGGTCCTAAACTCAAGACTCTGAGCAACATTCAGCTGCAAAATCTTATAATCTTGGATTGGCAAGATATATACTTCAACCATGCACCGACTCTTACCCACAGGCACTTGCACTGGTAATTTCAGTACTGAGAGAATAAAAGTCAGGGGCCATTTCCATCTAATTTGACTACAAAATATTTACAGAGCCACTCGCTCACATTTCCCAGTTCTTATTATTCATTTCCCCACCTTTTCTATTTTTATTAGCCAAACAACCAAAGTTGACATAGATATTCTTTAATCTAAGTAGAGAAATGGTTCTCCCTGTAAGCCATCTTTTTTCACTATATAAACCATTTGAGTAACTTAGGATCTTTAGAACTTGATTTCAATTAATCGGAAATAGATAGAAAGATATGAAAAATGCCCAACAGTAAATTTTCCTAAAAGCACTGATAACGCTGTTATAGCAGATTCTGTTTGTAATGAGTACTGAATTAGTGATTCTCAGATAACTACTTCCCAATCATGGCCTACTTTTTCCTCCCCTGCTTTGTGTTTGGGCTGGAGAAAATGGGGGATTTTATTGGAGGAGTGTTTTATACTAGTGGAAATTGATTTGGAATCAATCCGATATGGGCTTGAACACAGCCTGTTCTTGCTCCTCATCTGGGGCCCATGCTTTAGTTTCTGAGTTTTAGTTTTCCTCTCATACAAAGCAGCAACAACAAAAAAATTGTAAAACACCTCAAACATATTTGGTTTCTTTCTCCTGATTCTTGCTGCTAGGGTCTTTAATGATGTAGCTCCAATGAGGAACTCCACTTTTAATATTTGTTGAACATTTATAGGCAACAGACCTTGCTTTAGATTCTGAGGCAGAGATACAGAAGTTAGGGACACTGATCTCCAACACAGTCTAGCAGGAGAGTCCCTAAAGGGTGGCCCAGTTCCGTTTGTCTTTTTTCTGTTTTCTATCCTCCCACCTCATCCCTCTTATTCTTGTGGCCCTTCCTTTCCCTACAGCCCAATGTGACAGATGGACAGGCTGTGAGAAGCAGGAGAGCCTTTCAATTCCTTTTCCCCCCACCTCAAGTCCCAGCGCATGGGAACATTACACAGGAAGTCATAAAAAGTTCTTTTCTTGTAGCATGTTTCAGGGTTTTTTTCCAGTGACATCATGGGCCATCTGGATCTGAAGACAGCAGCTTCTTCCAGAACACACGCAAACCCTCTCCCCTGCCAGACCCTGCAGGCCTGCCCTCTAGGATCAGGAACACTATAAACGTCCTGTAAAGCTGTCTTTTTAATAGCCTCCTCAGAAGCAGTCTAAGGGAGATGACCCTTCCCTCCCACAGTCCCACACACGGTAGATAGAGTGGATTCTCAGCAAAGAGGCCTCAGAGGAGGTGATAAGAAATGAGTCTGGGAAGTTTTTGCAAGGTTATCACACTGCCTCCTGCTGGGAAGAAGGAAGCCATTTTCCAATAGGAAGAATGAACTTAACCCTTTCAGTATTAAGCCAGAGGCAATTACATCATCAATTCATCTTTCACATAGGAGACAGAGGTTTCGTTTGTTTGTTTGGGGGGCTGCACAAGACGCTGGGTTCAATTCCCAACACACACAGACACACACACACACACACACACACACACACACAACAAAGTCTAAGTCAGACTACAGTTGTCCCTCTATGTCCATGGGGGATTGGTTCCAGGAACTCAGTAGGATACGAAAATCCACAGTACTCAGTCCCTTGTACAACAAGGACTTACTACTTCCTTGTGACTCAGGCACATCCTCCCATACACTTTAAATCATGTCTAGATTATTTAAAACACCTAATACAATGCAAAGTCTACATAAGTAGTTAGACTGTCCTGGTTAGGAAAAGGTGACAAGAAAAAATGTCTGTATATGTTCAGTACAGATGCAATTGTGTTTTTCCAATATCTGCTATCATGGTTGGGAGAATCCCCATGGATACAGATCTGCAATCCATTTGGAATTGATTTGGGACCCTGTGAGATGGGGGGAAAAGGAATGTTTTTTATTTTTTATTTTTGCATAATTTTATTGGTACATTCTAGTTGTACATAATGGTGGGATTTGTTGTTACATATTTGTACATGCACATAATATAACAGTATAATTTGGCCACTATCATTCCCCAGTATTTACCCTTTTTTCCCCTCTTACCTCCCCATGCTCCCTTTCCTCTATGATCTACTTCAATTTTCATGAAATCTCCCCACCAGCACCTTTCTTTTCCTTTCTCCTCTCTAGCTTTCACATATGAAAGAAACATACAGTCTGAGTTTGGCTTCTTTCACTTAACATAATGTTCTTTCTGAGTTTGACTTCTTTCACTTAATATAATGTTCTCAAGTTCCATTCATTTTCCTGTAAATTACATGATTTCATTGTTTTTTTATGGCTGGATAAAACTCCATTGTGCATGCAGACCACTTTTTCTTTATCCATTCATCTGTGGCTGGTTCCACAGTTTGGATGTGGTGACTTGTGCTGCTATAAACATGGCTATGCATTTATCACTGTAGTATGACTTTACTTCTTCAGGATAAATACTGAGGAGTGGTAGAGATGGGTCACTTGGTGTTTGCATGTTTAGTTTTTTGAGGACAATTCATAGTGATTTCCAGAAGGGTTGTACTAATTTACAGTCCTACCCACAGTATAAAAGTGTTCATTTTTCTCCACATCTTCTCTGGCATTTATTATTGTTTGTGTCTCAGTAGCTGGCATTCTGACTGGAGTGAGATGAAATCTCATTGTTGTTTTTATCTGCATTTTCCTAATTGCTAATGATGTTACAATTTTTTCATGTATTTTTTTTGCCAGTTGTATTTCTTTTTCTTTGATAAGTATCAGTTTAGTTCATTTTCCCATTTATTAATTGGGTTATTTGAGTTCTTTATACATTCTGAATATTAATCCCCTATCCCCCCCAAAGCTTAAGAAATAATACCAAGAGAGTTGTAAATGGGATAGCATCAAATTAGAAAGTTATGTACAGCAAAGGAAATAATTAAGAATGTGAAGAGGGAACCTATAGAAAGGGAGAAAATCTTTGTCAGTTACTCTTCTGACAGGGAAAAAAGGAATCTTAAGGAACCAGCATCATTTCCCAAAAAGGCATCTTTCCCTACATCCTTGCAGTGTTGTTTTTTGTTGTTGTTGTTTGGATGTTGTTGTTTTGTTTTTGTAAACAGGTCTGAATTTACTTCTAGAATGCTCTTACATTCTAATATTTACTTAGTTTTGTTTATCTTCCATTTTGTTTTACCTCTTCTTTTTGTCTTCTTCTTTCCTACAACTTTTATCCCCACCTGAAATAAAACCAGTTCAATTGTCTTCACTGCTGGGTCCCAGTGGGCCTTGAACATTGCTTGAGTTATAATTAGGCAATAAAAGAGTATTTGTTTTTGAAAGGGTCATGCAAACCAAGGGGGAATGTCCAGGCATTACATGCACTAGGTAGTGTAGCAGAATTTAATATGGAAATCTCAGAGACATGAGTTGTAATGGCATACAGGAATATACAAGGGCCAAAGTCACTCTGTGATAAGGCCTGTATGAATTTCTTATGGTTTGCCCTAACAGATTGCTGCAAATATGGTGGCTTAAAATAATAATTCTGGAGTCCAATCAGTTATTACTGGACAAAATCAGGGTGTTGGCAGCCTGATGCCTTCTCTGTTGGCTCTAGGGGAGAATGCTCCTTCTTCCAGTCTCTGGGGGCTGCCTTCATTCCTTGGCTTGTGGATGCCTCATTCCACTCTTCCTCTATGGTCACATCGTCTTCTTCTCCTCCATCTGTGCATCTTCTTTTCTGTTTCTCAAGCACCCCTCTATCATTCTATTATCAGTATATCTGTGATTGATTGCATTTGGGTCCTGTTCAGGGAATTCAGGATCATCTCTCCATCTCAAGATCCTTAATGACTTTTTCTAAGACTTTTTTCCACTCAAGGTAAGATTTATAGGTTCTAAGTATTAGAAACTGATATCTTTGGTAGATCATTAACCTGCTAATTGCAGAATCCCTTACTTATGGTTTGTGGAAGCACAACCTGTCCCCTGATGTAATCAGGGTGAGGATTCGAGTATTATAGGTAGTACTTGTCCAGAGCTTTATTCTATCAGCTCAGCACATTTTTGACTTGAGGTTCATCTAAATGTCATAATTCTGGACCAGGGGCAATGTTGCCAGGGGGACATTTGGCAAAGTCTGGAGACATTGTACCAGGAAAGAAGTGCAACAGGCATCTAATAAGTACAGGTCAGAGACATTGTTAAACATCCTATAAGGTACAGGACAGCCCCCTATAACAAACAATTATCTCATCTGAGAAGTTAATAGTGTGAGGTTAAAAAACCCTGCTCTCAAGTGACCGGGAAACCCACTGTGCAGTTGCAGTTCTATGATACAGTGGGCAGATGACAAGATTTAGCGCTTTATAGAAGTGTCAGCCCCTATCCCTGGTGGGATACAGAGATGAGATCGAGGCCTTGGAGTTGTATCTCTTATTACTTGGCAGGCTGGAACTCGATATGTCCCCTCAATGCTCTGCCAGGATGAATCACTTTAAGAACTCAACTGTAAGGAGCTGAATTATACTGGACATTTTAGGGACCAAGCTACAGAGAATAAGTCTCAGAAAAGTTAATCTTAACACTCAGAATAAGTCTTCACATTTACCCTGTGTGGGGATTCTATTGTCACCTCCACAAGGAAATTGAGTCTGAGGAAATCCTGCTCCAGGTCCCAAGTTGTGGAGTCAGAATTCACCCCAAGAACATTCCGACTCAAAGCCCTTGTTTTAGATCCCCATTGAACACTGTGCCTTGTGGATTCAAAGAAAGCCAGAGCTAGAACCTGGAGGGTAATTAGCTCTGTGATTCTCATACTCATTTTTTTTTTAAATTTTTATTTGTGATTCTCATACTTATTGTGAAGAATTAAAAGGAATTGAGCTCCATTTTCATAGAATTCCTCACAAGAACCCTGAGATGTCAAATAGATAATGAATAATAGATGAACCCGCGGATTCTTCAGGAAACTGAAACATTTATTCTCTAGTGGAAAACACCATTTGCTGAAATCCTAAGCAAACTCTGTCAAAACTTCAAAGGTTCAGAAGCCTCATTTGGAAACCAGTGAGGTATTTCATCATCTTACTGATGAGAATCTGAGCTGTAGTCAGGTACTGTGCTGCCTCAGTCTGCACAGGTAACCCCTTACCTAGTCAGTTTAAGTCCTAGACCTCCTGTCTTTATTTCATACTTCTTGGTGTCTCTCTAGAGCCACTGCCAACACTGATTACATTGTGTAACAAACTTGCATCCTTAAAAAGAATACTGGAAAATAGGTGACTCTGAAACTCACAGCTTGTTCCATTCCTTAACACAGGCGTTATGAAAGTGTGCCCCAATATAATTGAGATAATGCCACGAGGGTCCCTTAGGACAAGAGGGGAGTCTCTCCCCAGAACTTTGATAGTTGGGTGTCTGAGGGCTGTCTGCCATCATGAGTACTCTTTGGAAAAAAAAAATTTCCCAGCAACTGCCCAAGCTAAATGAGTTATCTGTCTCTCTCCCTACTCTTCTCTCCTATAATGGACACATCCTAAGAGGTCCCCCAGTGAGTCATGTTTTTGTATATTCCCTTTCCCTTGAAAGTAGTGAAATTTACAACTTGCTTTTAGCCTGATGAATATGGCAAAGTTGGGGGGAAATCATCTCCTGATTTTATATATATATATATAATAATTTTTTTTCCCTGTGAGGCTCTGTCTTAGCAGACTAGAGGGATTCTCCTGCTGACCTGGAAGAAGTAAGTGGCCATGCTGTGAAAGAGAGACTGTGACATAGCTGTGTATCTAGGAATAGCAAGTACTATCAAGGAGCTGAAAGTTCTACCACCATAGTGACTGAATAATTGAGTTTGAAAGAGCACCTGGAAAGGAACGCAGCCCAGGTGAACCTTGATTGCAGGTTGTAAAAACCTGAGCAGGACCCAGGGAAGCCATGTGGCTCCTGTGGGTGGCTCCATGTGGGTGGCTCCTGACTCACAGAAGCTACACCACAATAAGAGGACCCTGTGTTAAGCTACTATTCCCTGCTAAATGGCTAGATAACAGAGATCAGCGTGCCTCCCTTTGGAAGGTCTCATCTTTCACTAGGTCTTTTCACTCCACCTCTTCCTCTTCTCTCTAGCGCCTTATTTTATTGTATTCTCTCATATTTCTTTAACTTCAGCCTTCCTTCCAAATTGCAATTCTACTCCCAATATAAATATTTTTACTCCTCACCAATTGATTAACTTTCTTTCTACTTAAATGTGTGTGTGTGTGTGTGTGTGTGTGTGTGTGTGTGTGTGTGTAACTGTCTTGGAACTCTTTATCTTCTCTTGAGTAGAAGTTCATACTATATTTCCGTTTTTCCCTTTCCTTGAAAGTCACTCTACTAAGAGGGACCTCCCTGCCTTGTGCTTTCTCGTCCTTCATTACTGCTTGCCACTGACCTCTGGTGCTGCTCTTCTGCCTGCTCTTGAGGAGATGAACTCCAGACGCACCTGCATACTGCCTAACAGCTAATGCTTAGATGTTCTTTTTGTGCCTCTGACAGAAAGCTCCAAAATGGACTAAAACTCTGCCTTAGTTATTTATTGTATAATAGGCATTTCAGTAACAAATGAATCTAAGCTATAATGGCTGAAAACAGTGGACAATTATTATCTCAGTTTTTCTGAGTAAGTATAGGTATATGAGCAGGGCTATGGGCAGAGCTTTCTTGTGGTCTCTCAAGAGGTCAACACTGAAGTGCTGGCTGGTGCTGCAACCATCTTTTGACTGAGGAAGTTCTACTTGCAAGCTTGCTACTTAAGTCAATCTGAGTTCTACTTCCAAGGTCAAATTGAGAGATCATGCAAAGTGAGAGATTCGGGTTTGGCTGCACATCAGTGTTTTGCCATGTGGATGTTTCCAGTGGGTAGCTCACATCATGGCAGCTGGCTTCACTTGGTGTGAAATCTGAGGGGCTGGAAGAGAGAGATAAAAGACAGAGACACACAGAGACAGAGATACAGAGACAGAGAATGATCAAGCCAGGAGTCCCAGTCTTATAACTCAATCCTGGAAGTGACATTTCGTCGCTTCTGCCATCAGTAGTTCTGGCCCTCACTCAGAGGAAATGGACACGATTATCAGCAAGCGGAGATCTTTAGGAGTCCATACCAAGGCTGCATACCACCCCAGCCCGTCTCTTCTTCAGTGGTCCCTGGATCTCTGCTTTTGGAAGCATGATCCTTTCACTTGATCTACCTAGAACCTTGAGAACAATCCTGGCTTTTCCTTTCCCCACTCCTCTTCCAGTACCTAATTAAAATAAATTGTATTTCTATAACTTCTCTTTCAGTCATCATTCCTTTCAATTCCCACATTAATATCTGCTAGCTTTCCAGCATGTGTATGTGCTTATAATATGTCCCTAGGGTGTGAGTTCCTCTAGGACAAGGGTCTGACTGTGTCATATTTACTGTTCTATCCCCACTGCTGAGCATTTAGGAAGCAGAAGACAGTCCACAAATATTGTGAAACGAAGAAATGAGTCCCATAAGCTAGTAATTTGGGTTCTCTCTCTTCTTCTCTTTGTTAGTGTGGCTAGTGGTCTATCAATCTTATTTATTTTTTCAAAGAACCAACTTTTAGTTTTGTCAATTTTTTCGATTGTTTCTTTTGTTTCGATTTCATTGATTTCTGCTCTAATTTTAATTATTTCTTGCCTTCTACTGTATTTGCTGCTGATTTGTTCTTCTTTTTCTAAGGCTTTGAGGTGTAGTATGAGGTCATTTATTTGTTGGCTTTTCCTTCTTTTAAGGAATGAACTCCATGAAATGAATTTTCCTCTTAGTACTGCTTTCATAGTGTCCCAAAGATTTCGATATGTTGTTTCTGAGTTTTCGTTTACCTCTAAGAATTTTTTAATTTCCTCTTTGATGTCTTCTGTAACCCTTTGTTCATTCAGTAGCATATTGTTTAATCTCCATGTGATGTAGGGTTTTTCCTTTCTCATTTTATTATTGATTTCCAATTTCATTCCATTATGATCAGATAAAATGCATGGTAGTATCTCAACTCCTTTGTAATTGCTAAGCTTTGCCCTGTGACATAATATATGGTCTATTTTTGAGAAGGATCCATGTGCTGCTGAGAAGAAAGTGTATCCGCTTGATGTTGGGTGGTATATTCTGTATATATCAATTAAGTCTAAGTTATTTATTGTATTATTGAGCTCTATGGTTTCTTTATTCAATTTTTGTTTGGAAGATCTGTCCATTGGTGAGAGAGGTGTGTTAAAATCTCCCATGATTATTGTGTTGTGGTCTATTAGACTCTTGAACTTGAGAAGAGTTTGTTTGATGAACGTGGCATTTATACACAATGGAGTACTACGCAGCACTAAGAAATGACAAAATCATGGAATTTGCAGGGAAATGGATGGCACTAGAGCAGATTATGCTAAGTGAAGCTAGCCAATCCCTAAAAAACAAATGCCAAATGTCTTCTTTGATATAATGAGAGCAATCAAGAACAGAGCAGGGAGGAAGAGCAGGAGGAAAAGATTAACATTAAGCAGAGTCATGAAGTGGGAGGGAAAGGGAGAGAAAAGGGAAATTGCTTGGAAATGGAAGGAGACCCTCATTGTTATACAAAATTACATATAAGAGTTTGTGAGGGGAATGGGAAAAAAATAAGGAGAGAAATGAATTACAGTAGATGGGGTAGAGAGAAAAGATGGGAGGGGAGGGGAGGGGGGATAGTAGAGGATAGGAAAGGTAGAAGAATACAACAGTTACTATTATGGTATTATGTAAAAATGTGGATGTGTAACCGATGTGATTCTGCAATCTTTGTAATGTTTTGAATAACCAATAAAAAAATAAAATTAAAAAAAAAAGAAATGAGTCCCAGACACACTGTTTACATATATGACTCTTCAATGCTTTCAACCCTAGGAAGTAGGCATTACCACCAATGAGGCCCGGAGGCTTAGGACGTTAATTTGCATGATTTTTTTAGCTAACAATATATTTTAGAGAGCTTTATAAAATGTAAAGCACTCTATAAATGCGAGTGGCTATCCTTCTTATCTTCCGCTCTTGTTCTGAGCCCTTCGTCTTCCCAACCTTCTCCCAGTCCACTCATGCTTCATGTGGAGACAGGAGGAAGCACAGTTCTGAGAAAAGGAGAGAAAGTAATAATATTAAATGGCTGCCAAGGGATCTGAGCGATGGATTCAACAGGCTCCATCCGTCCAGCACACCAGGGTGGCCATTCCCTAACTGGGATGCTGGGCCCACCACATGCTACTTTACAGCCTGAGAGAGGCGATGACACAATTTAGTGTTGGTGTTCTGCCTCATCGAAAACAGGGCATTGTCATTACTCATTTTGGAGAACAGCCTGCAGAGCAGAAAGAAATCATGTCAGACAGAAAGGAGAGTCTTTCAACATAGCACTCCATCCTGAGGGAGAGGGAGGGAGGAAAGATCCAGAACAAGTGGACATTGCAGAGGTCTGACTCTGCCCTACAAATCTGGCCTGAGCTGTTATCTTCCACCCCACAGAGCAGCAGCCAAGCAAAAGTGACACTTTATATTATTCAGTAATTTCCAACTTGCAAAGTTTTTTTTTTTTTTAAACACACATCTTATCTCCTGATTCTCATAGTTAAACAGGAATAAGGTAACAGGGTAGCTATAATTATCTTCATCCTGTGACTATGCAAGTTTAAGGTTTATTCAGGTGGCTGATTAATAGGAAGTCAAATGTATTGAATGTCTTCTTCCAGATACTTTCCATGTATTGTTTTATGATCTACTCCAAATAAAACTGTCATCATTATTATTGTTATCCCTATTTTACAGATGTGGGAGTTAGAAATAGTGTCTTGCCTGAGGTCATGCTGCTTGTCTATGGTAGAGCTAGTTGGAGAAATGGAGTCTTTTTAATTCTCTGTGCCCAATAGACTTTACGATAAACAAATGATACACTCAGAGTAAGCTATGAGCTAGTTCTAAGTCGGGTGACCTAAGAGGGAGGAGAGAAGAACAGATCATGACTATAGGACAGATTAGCAAGGAGGACCAATGAAGGGAAGGTGAACGTATCGTTTAAGAATGTGTTGGGATTCCTTGAAAGCATTCTGTATTTTGGATTTAAGCTCTCAAGAGGGGATGGGATGGAATTATTGCCTGCCCTCTACACAAAACAATGAAGGAAGTCAATTATGCATTACTCAGGCCTTGAGTGGTGAATTCTCAGAGGAATCTCAATCCCCAAAGGGTTCCCCATGGAACATCAGACCTTCGGAAAAATTCTGCCAAAGAATCTCTGAAATATACAAAATGGACTTTAGGCTCACCATACACTCAGCCAAAGTAATGTGAAGGTTAACCAATTACACCACTTACTGTGCCTGTTTTTTTCCAAATAATTTGCCTTAAATTATCCCCTTTGCTTCATCCCCCAACACTGTGTTGTTGTGTTAAATCCCGCCCAAGAAGAGTCTGCAAGGAGAGACATTATTTTTGCTCTTAGACTTTTTAAAACTCCAAGGAAGTCAGAAGAACTCGTTCAGACTTCTAGGCCCTAAACTGTACATAGGAAAATAAAACAGCAAGTCTAAATGCAATTCTGTGCTCGCAGTTGAGCCAGGGCCAAAGTGAAAGCTTTAAAGTCAAACTCCTCAGTGTACTACAGCTCAAAAGCATCCCAGTGGATGATGCTAAAGTGTTCAAAAATATTTGCGGCAGGCGTGGAATCAAGATGTAGAGGTTGCAAGTTTGAGCTTGTAATGATGAAAGAATGCCTGGCCTGGGCAGCTGAACTTCCAACTAGCTCAGCTCCTCTCATGAAGGGATCCCAAAGACTGCCTTCACCTTAATTCACTGTCTCAGCTCCCAAGAGTAGAAGATAAGGCCCTGCCCCCATTCTCTTGTTGAGGAATTGAGAGGCCAGGCCATTCTAAAGCCTGAGGCCACACAGCAATCCAGGGGAGAACCAAAGCCAGATCTCTCCTCCCCAATCACCCTCCAGCCACACTGTCAGGTCAGAGTTTGGCTCTACTGGCCCAAGAAGGGAAAACTTATCCTCAGCTCTCACTCAAGCATTCCTCCCAAGATACCCTTTTATTTATTATCCTTTTTGCCTCTCTGGAAAAAATGATCTGTCCAACAATGCTTTTATTCATTTCCTGACCATCAGTAACATGCTGGATACATGTTATAGGACCTGGAGGTTGCACTATTAAAGTCCAGGGAGAAGAATCAAAGGACAGATAACCCAATCAAAAGGAACACCCATTTCTCACATTATTTGGACCAGAAGTCACTCTTAGAGGAGTGAAGTCTTTGGCTAACTATTATTTGTAGAACTCTCTCCTCAACAGACACGTTAGTGTTGTTATGAAATTAGAAAGGACCTTTGACATATATTTAAAGAGTGTGGACTCTGAGATGAGGGGCTTCAGGCTCTGGTTGGTTTAAGGTGTGCAAAGGCCAGAATGCATCTCCTCAAGCACTTCATCTGAGGACGGGCAACAGACGCATGGGACTTCTGCTCCTGGGTGGGCGAGGAGGTGGACCTTTTGAGCAGGTCCTGCTACGAACTGCATTTCCTAAGAGGGAGAGACTGAGGCACAGAGAGGCCACGTATCCTGCCTAAAGACACCAATTAGTTGAGAACCACAAATCAAATACAAATAGTCTGGTTCCAAAATCAAGATGCAAAGCTTAAATTATTCTCAGGTCTAGGTAAAGCAGAGCTAGTGCAATGGGTAAGTTGTAATTTAAATCATTACGTATATCAAATGTTTGAGTATAATGAAAATAGAAATACCATAACTGGACAGTGAGCAAGAAGGGGCTCGGGGTGATGATTGAAAATTAGGAAGACCCTTTAGATGGCTCCTGTGCTATGCCGATGCTGTAGTTTGGATAGTTTGATACAGTTTGTTCTCCAAAGGAGGAGACTTGCTCCACAGAGTGGAACTATCAGGAAGTTGTGGGGCCTTTAACGGGGGGAGCCTAGTGGGGGTCTTTAGGTTATGGGGAGCATGCCCCCAAAGGGCATGTAGGATCCAAGTCTCTTCTCTCCCACTTTCACTTCCTGGCCATGAGGTGAGCTGTATTTTATTCTATATGCGCCCCTGCCATGATGTGTCATTTTGCCACAGGCCCCAAAGCAACAAGGTTAACTGATCATGGACTGAAATGTCCAAAACTATGAGCCAAAATAACCCCATTCTCAGTATAAGTTGATAATATCAGGTATTTGTTATCGTGATGGAAATCTATCACAATTGGATAAATAATATAGTGCAGTGATTAAAAGACTGAATTCCCAAGTAGATTAATCTATATTAAACCTATCTGGAACTAGTTGCATGTACTTTTAAGTTTTTCATATTTCATTTTTGTAATTGTAACTGAAGACAAAGGAAGCATTTATATCTTAGGGAATACACATAAACTACTCATTAAAGGACCTAAAAATAGTATCAGCCAATGGATAGTGTTATTATTATGGAACTTCTATGGATACCAACTGCCACCTGTCAGTAAAGGAATAAATGTCATTCATATTTACTGTATCATACCTGTGTGTCTTTTAAGTTTTTTCTTCTTTTTATTTGTTCTAATTACTTATATATGATAGCAGAATGCATTTTAATTCATTATACACAAATGGAACACAACTTTTTGTTTCTTTGGTTGTATACAATGTACAGTCACACCACATGTGCGGTCCTAATGTACCTAGGGTAATGATGTTCATCTCATTCCACCATAGTTCCTGGCCCCATGCCTCCTCCCCTTCCCCTCCTCTCCTTTGCCTAATAAAAGTTCCTCCATTCTCCCCACACCTGCCCCCCATTATTGATCAGCATCCACTTATCAGAGAGAACATTTGGCCTTTGGTTTTTGGGGATTGGCTTACTTTGCTTAGTATGATATTCTCCAGCTCCATCCATTTATCTGCAAATGCCATAATTTTATTCTCTGTTAATGCTGAGTAATATTCCATTGTGTATATATATATACCGCAGTTTCTTTATACATTCATCTGTTGAAGGGCATCTGGGTTGGTTCCACAGTTTAGCTATTATGAATTGAGCTGCTATGAACATTGATGTATTGTTATAATATGTGGATTTTAAGTCCTTTGGGTAGAAACTGAAGAGTGGGATTAGCTGGGTTAAATGGTAGTTCCATTCCAAGTTTTCCAAGGAATCTCCATATTGCTTTCCATAGTGGTTGCACCAATATGCAATGCCACCAGCTATGTGTAAGTGTGTCTTTTTTCTCAAATCCTCACCAACGCTTATTATTGCTTGTATTCTTGATAATTGCCATTATGACTATAGAGATAAGTTTTAGATAGAAATGATGCTGTCAAATAGGTGGAGGTATTCAAGAGGCAGAATTATTTGCCTGCCATTTTATTATTAGTTTGGCCACGGTGATAATGCAAGGCAGTGTTTGTGTCGAGTAGTGGGTGGGGATGGGGGGAGATGCAGTGATAATGGATAAATGCCATTATCAATCAAAACTTTTTAGTACACCTCCTGGTGACATTTCTGCCTCTTCCTTTGTTGGCTGCCTCCAGAAGTTACAGTGTAGCATACCCAATAAGAGAACTTCAAGCCAGGTGTGGTGGCACATGTCTGCAATCCCAGTGGCTTGGGAGGCTGAGGCAGGAAGATCATGGGTTCAAAGCCAGCTTCAGGATCTTTGTGAGGCCTTAAGCAACTTAGTGAGACCCTGTCTCTAAATAAAACAAAAATGTCAGGGGATGTTACTCAGTGGTTAAACATCCTTGGGTTCAATCCCTAATACCAAAAGAATAAAAAAATATATATAAAAAATAAGAGAACCTCAGAACTCCAGGATAATAGTCCTGAATGATCATGACCCAGAAAAATTTGGGTAAGTTTTTTTTTTCTTTCTTTTTTTTTTTGGGGTGGAACCATTTCTAATCATTAAAATTAAATACCAGAACTTCCCTTCCATGCCTAAATAAGAGTGCTTCCTAAGACACCAAAAATTTCATGAGACAGGCCTATTTAGAGAAGAAATGAGGAAAGGACAGAGTCCAGTGCACAGATTGCTTTCCTTGGTACATAGACCTGGGATGAAGGATCATCAGAGCTGGAGAGTGACCTCTTGAGAAAGTACGAAAATACTGCCATGTAAATGCCTGCAAGAAACCTGGGGTGAGGAGAGCAGAACACGCATGGAGGAAACACACTTGTATCACTGTCTGGCTTTCTTGATAAGGGTGGGGGTCGAAGGTGTGAATATACAGGAGGGATGTAAGTGGGTTGCTGAGTGTGTTTCAAAATAATATAATAATAATAATATTGACATAATAATACAATTTCAAAATAATTTGATACTTGCTTATACTTCTTCCACTGCAATCCTTGGAAGCAATTTGACTTTTGCAGACATTCATTCATTCATTCACTCATTTATTCATTCTTCCAATTCTTCCTTCATTAATTAATTCAAATATATCACTCAAGTCAAAAATCTCATCCTTTATTCTAATCTCCTTACCTCTCTCACTCAATAATTGCCATAAGAGTCAATAGATTCAAAAGATTTTTCTCTAATACAGTTATTGAATATATCATGGCCACTTCAGCTACTAACCTGGATGCTACATTTTTTAGTCCCTAAAACTCATATTTGATTATTATGATATCTTCCATCTTCAAATATTCAATGTCTTGAACATCTAGTAGATAAAATATGAACTCCATTACTAAAGTTTCAGTAAAGACATGAAGAACTATTTATATTTTTACCACAATTGTTGATTCTCTTTGAAGATGTGTTTTACTTGCAGATACCTGAATTTCAATCAAGTGTTAAGTAGCATGTTTCCATCATCTTTGTTTTTGTTATTCATCAATCACTGCTTGGGATGGAGGCTACATGGTAACACGTAAATAGAAAACACATATTGAATAATTGTGTAAAAAATAAAATACAACAAAATGTTATTAGAAGGGATGGATAGGCACTTTCAAATAATAAATCAAAAACTTCCAGATTTGACTAAAAAAATCAAGTTCCACTGACTTCTTGAGTCTTCAATAGATAGATTGGTTGCTTTATATCTTATCTTTGACATAAATTATCTTCATTTAACCTATGCTATAAATCTAGGTATGACATTAATTATTATAAACAGTACAGATGTCCTCTGATTGGCCAACAGCAACTCTTAGGTTGTGTTACTTTCCATAACATCCCAGGCAAAGGAATGTTTAAAAGTCAGTTATGTAACCAGGAAAAGAGTCATATTATTTACCCTGGCATCTAAGTCCAGGATTCATTTTTGAGGGACTATTTCAAATTCTTCAGCTTCTATGAATGGGATGATGACCCCTAAAAACTTACATCATCGATTATTATTCATTTTCACAGCAAGTGTTTTATTCATACAAATGCTCTATATAATTGAAGATATTGAGGAATCATCAACTAGACATTATCTAACAATTAATACCTCAGACCAAGTAGTCTTGGTTTTGAGCTGGCATTGAACGTGTTGAGTTCCTTATGAGAAAAAGAACTCAGGTACTTCATAAGAGATATAGTCAACCTTAAGGGCACTATAACTATATTGTCTCTATCTTCCCCCATGACAAATAGCCACTGTTGTGTCCCAATAATATCTGCATTATATTCCACTACAAGGGTGTTTTACTTTATTTGAATATCTTTGGCAAGCTTCATGAAACATCTCTTTATACTGTTTTTCCAAATGGCTGCATTAGCAATTACCTTGATAACCTAAATTATAGAATGGTAACTAATAAAGCCTAGATTCATCCAAGTATTGTTAGTTAGAAACCATGATAAACTAAATTAAAAGTTTGTAACTAGTAAAGAGGAAATTTTGACTGAAATGGAAATGGACAAAAGCATTCACATGAGAGTTTGGAAATCCATGATTTCAAGCATCTAGGCCAAGGATTGGAAAATTATGACCTGTGATCCCTATCTTGCTTGCTCTATTAAAAATAAAGTTCTATTGGTACACACCCTTGCTCATTTTGTTCATGCATATTCTATGGTTTCTTTTGTACTACAATGCAAAATTTGGGTAGTTTTGGCAGAGATATTATGGATTGAAAAGCCTAAAATATTTACTATCTGGCCTTTTAGAGAAATTTTGCTGACTCCTGTTCTTGTCTAATTGTCCCAATGGTTGTGAGTACAAATATCTACTGATAGTAGACATCCAGTTGTTGCAAATGTATTGGGTTAATAGTCAACTTCCATAAACCCTCTGATAGCAGTGTTTCTGTATGAACATACTTTAAGGTCTCCAGTCCCTCAATTGCAGAGTTTGGGTTCCTGGAGGCTAGAACTGTACCTGACACTTTGGAAGCAGATGGGTGTGCTTTGGATGTCTGTTGTGATCCAGACATCATTTCCGTGCTGTGAGAATACAGGGACCAAATCAGACATCAGGTGGGATAGGAGAGTAAAACAATAGCTCTAATACAAGATCAAAAGTCATAAATGGTTATAGATCAAGTGTTATGAGCATTTGGGAGCAGGAAGTAGTTGAGAGAGGCCTGAAGGAAATGAGAGGGAGAGCACACCTGGCAAATGGGCCAGGAGGAGGAAAAGCCTAGAGGTACCAGGTAGCAGGAGCACATCCAGGGCATAGGGAGTCTGCCTTTGTGTTCCAGGATATAAAGTCCCTGATGGGAAGCATTAGGAGATCTGGGAAAAGTACCTTAACTTTTTTTTTTCTGGAGCTGAATTTGTACAGTGGTGTGTTAGAGCTGGCTCACAACATTTCCTGAGAGCTGATTGTTAAAGACCAAATAATCTTGTAAACTGGTTGTTACGTCTTTGGTAGCTTGAAACTGACCATCAAGACAGTCTTTACTGAAATCTTCAATGGTACATATGAAATGAGGATGGGACAGAGTCCACGTGGAAGCTAGAAGATGAGTTTAAGCCTCAAATGTGTTTGGAAAAGGGTCTATTCTGAGCCATCTCTAGGGGAGCATTCTCACTGCACTGATCTATGGCACAATTCTAGGCAGAAATTGTGTGTGTAATTCAAAACCCAGATCGATCACTTTGGTTTTAATTATTTAATTGAAAAAGTGTGATTGGGAAATATAAGAAATTGATCATCTGTCATCCCTTTGTCTGTGAGAGCTGGAGTTGAATTAATTGAGATGTCCCAATGGGGCCTTCCATATTGATAGTTATCACATATTTCTTTTTTTTTAATAAAGAGTCATAATTAGAGCCCCCAGAGTTATTGTGAGTATTCAATGAAATAAATTGTATCTCCCAGATTTTCCCAGCGATCATAATCACTTGGAAGGTGACATATTATAAAAAGAGAGGGAATGAATCACCTGGTATTCTTATTAAACACACAAATTTCTGGCTTCCATTTCTTGATCCACTGAATGACAATATCCAGGATAGAAGCCAGAAGAATTTGTTTAACAAGAACCCCCCAGTGGTTTTTAGCATCAAACAAATTTTGGGGGAAAAAAAAAGTTGACATGTGAAAAAAACCTTACAGTCCAGTGATAAGGCTATAAATGGGGGAAAAAAGTCAACTGAATGAATGAGCCATCTAACAAGTGAGTGCTGTTCAGCAAACCATTACCAGTTTCTTGGCTCCATCTCCCTCCTATGTATTTAAGGGAATAATATTAATACCTGCTACCTCCCAGGAGTTGGGGGAAGATTAGAGTCTGCCGCTGGAAATTGCTCTGAGCTCCCTGGAAGGTAAGTGCTGTGCAAACACCAGCTGTTAGATTTATTGGTTCACTGGAGGCCGTCAGGAAAAGTTGAGAAATGCTTGTCTCCGGGAGCTACAATCTAAGCGAGAATTGTGTGCGTGGGTTGTAGCTCTAAGAGATCAGGCCCTGCTGGGAATGCATGTTGTGGGGAAGAACAGAGATTGCAGTAATGCCCTAGAGTTGAGTCTCAGAGCTCCAGGGGCCAGGCAATGAGGAGGGCAGAGCCATCCTGGACAGCAAGAGGTCCTGTCCCACTGACAAATGCTTGCAGGAAGAAAGGATGCTTGGTTTTTCCAGGTGAAATAATCTACTCCCCAGGAAGAGGATCATTTTTTATGGTCCGGAACACCTCACTGACAGTTCTCTCTGGGGAGTCCCGAAGAGGGATGAGGCTCAAAGACAGACATTTGGGACCTTCGCCTTCTGCCATCAACAGCACGCAATGGAGTCAGCAGAGCTGAACCCCTGCCTGGACCGGGTGAGGGTGAGGACAGCCTACCCCAGGTTCCACCAGCATAGCTCTTCGCTTCAAAGGAGTCCTGAAAATACCTGCCACTGGCAAGGCAGTCTGCGCAAGCGCTAACCACACTGCTGAGGGTAGATTCTCTTCCTTCTCTCTGCCAACTTCAGCCTTCCCCTCCTACCTCTAAATCCCACTAAGAATCCATCTTAGTTCATCTTGGTTGCTATAACAAAATGCCATAAACAGGGTAGTTAATAAACACCAGAAATTTATGTCTTACAGTCCTGGAGGCTGGAAAGTCCAGATTTGATGTCTGGTGAGGGTCAGCTTTCTGGTTCATGGCGATTGCCTCTATGCTGTGTCCTTATATGGTAGAAGGGCCAGGATATCTCTATGGGGTCCCTCTTATAAGGGCACGGATCCTAATCAGGAAGACTCTGTCCCCATGACCAATAACTCCTACAGAATTCCCCTCCTAATACCATCGCCTTGGGGGTTAGGACTATACCATATACATTTTAGGAGGACACAAATATTCAGATTATAGCTTCTGAATGCCTTTTCTCTCTCTTCCAGCCTAAATTTCCTTCTCTTCCTTGGATTTTCTCGGTTCTTGGGACATAGTTCAATTTATAACTCCCAGAGCAATTTAAAACCATGATCAAAAGCCAAACTTCTTGGTTCCATGGTCTTTTTAAAACTTTGAATATTTCAGCCAAGAACATGTTATTATCTCTTTTTTTTATATAAGACTGTGTGTGTGTGTGTGTGTGTGTGTGTGTGTGTTTCATCTTTAGTTACTAAAAAGTCATTGTAAAGGCAGGAACAGTTTTCTTTACTTCCCTGTGGCCTACCTCTAAAGTGATGGGTTATTCTCAGTTATATAGGAGAGGTTATAATATGAGTAATGGTTAAATACCAGATAATTCAAAGGTTAGATGCAAAAAAAAACTTTAGTTGTTTAATTCAATCTGAATCACATTGAATAGTTTTGTAAGCTTTCATACCATTTAGAAGATGGAGAATATCTATCAGAAACATGCTGTAGAGAATTCATGATGAACATGTAATTAAGGTGTAGGCTGCCCATGGAAAGGTATAGAGTAAAAAAATCACTTGATACTAAGAAGTAACAGTAATAAGTTGTGACTTCCTTTGGGAATCTCATAAAAAGGGATATTTAAAAAGTATAAGAAGTCATTCCTACTCACTAGAAGAAATGTTTTTCATATTATTTAGATGTTTCCCAAAGGGTAGAAAAAAGTACAGTAAAATCTACATTATTCAAAATTTATGATTATTTGCCTATGAAATTATACACAATCCAACTTTCTTCTTCCTTATCATTAAAGGGCAATTTGAATATAAATGGTATGTGTTTGAACTGTCACCTGGGAGTATGAAAATTGCTTGAGAATAATTTGGGGACATGTTGCATTACATTTAAAAGTTTATTGTAAACCATTTACTAATTGTACAAAGATTCTTGGGAATAAAGATAATGGAAATAATCTCATAAGTTTTAGTTTTGTTAGAAAGAATACAATTGTGTTCTTTGGAAAGACTCTTCTACTTAGGCTTTTCATTATTCAAGTTAGCCTCCTCCAAATTTGCTTGTCTTTAATGTATTTTCCAGCTCTTCTCATGCTTACATGAGTATCATAGTAAATGTGAAGTTGATAGACATCAAGTACTGATAGCAATGGTGATGATGCATATAATACAGAGAATGGTCCCACCTAGCCTAATTGTGCTTGAAATTTATACTAAACTTGTTATTTACCCTGATCTGATTTCCTTGGGGTCTTTCTGACTTTTAGGGTGGTTGGTTTATAGGATTTGCATGATAACTTTAGGACTATGCCCGATCTAAAGCTTCTGTTACTATTAAAGAATTATTGAGCTCTGTGAGTCCCCGTGGGAGAGCTGATCTGATTCATGTCAACCTTGATGGGAGACTCGTGATAAAGAGGGTGAAGAAGGAAGGGATGTAGATTCCATCATTGCCCCATATTATCTTCAGGAGGGGGATAACTTACAGCGTGCGGCTAACTAGAGGCACCAAGATCAAAGGCTGCTGGCCATGTATCCAGGAAACGTAGGACTGTGCAGGGAAGAAAGAGGAAAGCAGATGTTAAAATCAAAGAAAGCTGAAAAACGTTTGGTAAATGACTCTAAATGGGCCACGGGGGACGTCTTCATAGGAAAAGTTGGGAGGAACCCTGACAGGTTTGGGGGATTAGTTGATTTCTTTTTTCTCATCTCTTCCTTTGCTCCTTACTCTTCTTCCATTCCCCTATCCCTAAAGGGCCAACAATTAATTGGCTAAACCACAAGAGGTCCCTGGGTAGATGTGGACTTTCATCACTTCACCTACCCTCCCTGGGCTAAAGATTGTGACTGCAATAAAAAACAGACCGTGCCCTAGAAAGGAAAGTAAACTATTTCAGCCAACGAGAGAGAACACGGAGCTGGCATTCATGACTTAACAATTGATTCAGAAACCTCTCCTAAAAGCCCTGTAGATTTTTTGTCACCTTTGGGGATCTTTCCTTCAGTGCTCCCAGAGTTAACTAGGAGGGCCAGGGTGGAGGGGGTGGCTCTCTTCTGGTTGCAGCTTCTCCATCTCTCTTTCTCTGCCCCTGAAGATAAGAGCAACCAAGGGTAAAGAGGCCTGGTTTTGCAACCATATACACCTAAATTTGCATCCCAGCTCCAAGTTTCGTTAGCTATATTAGACCCAGAACCAGTGACTTAACATTTGATTCTCTATTTCTACATGTCTACCTTGCAATCATGCCATGAGGATTAGAAACAATAAGATACTTGGCACAGTGGGAGACAATATGTGTGGACAGACCTTGAGAAGGTGACAAAACTGCTCTAAGTCTCAGTGGTTTCTTCAACCAAATAGGGATAAAACTACTACCTGTCTTATAGAATTACTAGGTAGATTAAAAAGCAATAGCATGACATAGTAGCTAAGGGTATAGGCTCTCCAGTCAGCCTACAGGTTCAAATCCTGGCTCCAACCTCATTGGCTGTGTGACTTTGTGCAAAGTTAATCTCACTCTTAGGTTTTCTAGTCTATAGAATGGGGTAGAAATAGCACATAATTTATGGAATTGTCACAAGAATTAAATTAGGTTTTATCCTTAATGTATCAAGAACAGTGCCTGGTGTAGAGTAAGTGATATAAAAACATTTATTAAATTAAAAAAAATAAAGAGAGTAAATCAAATGCTTTAACACAATATCTGATATATAATCAGAATTTTAATGTTGGCATTATTAGAGATCATCACATGATGGCTTTTGTTTAATTAATGTTCAAAAACTTTTCCTTACATGATTTTTGAAAACTTCTGCAAGAAAACAAACTGCAGAAATTACAAATCCCATAGTAACAAAACATGCCTAGAAGACGTTTTTGTGTGGTAGTTTTAGAAAATGACCCTAAAATTCTTTGGGTCTCATCCCAAGAAGAGGTAGGTTTATGTTCTCTCACACTAGATCTGACCTCTCTAACCTGCTTACAGGATATGAGGAGTGTGGAAGTGATTCTTCAACTTCCCGTCTCCAGGAATGCCTGCACTTGGAACCCATCCCCTGTGCCACAAGGAAGTCAGTGGAGAGGCCTACATGAGCAGGATCTGATGCGCCATCCCAGCTGAGCTCTAAGGTAACACAGGAATGAGGAATCTTAAAAGTGTGTCTTTCTTTCCCCTATTCAGCCCTCAGAGCTGGGAGACTGGCTGGAGCAGAAACTGGTTGTTCTTGTTAAGCTCTACCAAACTGCAGAGTTGTGGGCAAAGATTGTGTTTTCTGCCTTAAGTTTTGGGGAGGTGTTTTATGCAACAATAGACAGGTAGAACATCAGAACATCTAGTCTGTATTCTATCTGATATTTGCATCTCGCTGACTCTATTGTCTAACCTCGGCTTAATTATGTAGTCACTTAACAAATGTTTATTGAATATCCCCCTTCATGCATTTTTCTAAGCATTAGGGAAAACATCAGTGAGCAATGCAAACATGTTGATGCAGGATTCCTCATCCTAGAGAGGAAGAGGTATTAAAAAGTTAATATGTAACACCTGAGATTGATATGTGCTTTGGAAGGAGCAAGGATAAGGAGTGATGATGATGATGATGTGTGTGTTGGGGACAGGTGTTGCTCTTTTAGAAGGGCGTTTGGTGTGCACACTCTAAGGAGGTGACATCAGATCACAGATGAGAAGGACATGAGGAAGCTGGTTGTACGAATCCACAGAGGAGGAGGGTTACCAGCAGGAGAATGAGCGGTGTAAGATCTTGAGGCGGCAGCAGCAAGTCTCAGGGAGTCAAGCAGAGGCTTTTGATGTTGGAAAGGAGTAGACAAGGGGAGGTGGATAGGAGGATGGCGTCTAAGAGAAAGTGATAGCCTGGGTCACACCAGGCCTTAGAGACCACATGAAGGAAATTTATTTTAATTCTAAGTGAGATGATAAATCACTGGATGATTTTAATCATTTTTTTAGTTAAAATTTACACGAAATAAAATGTGCAGATTTAGGTGCATATTTTGGTGAGTTTTCTCAAACAGACTCCTTGTATATAACCTTAATCATCCAAAAAGTTTTCCTTGTCCCTTACTCATTAATCCCCACCTCTAATAGGCAATCAATTCATCATTGTAGGTTTTTACCTATTGTAGAATTTAATGTAAATGATTGTACAGAATGTGCTATTTTGTTTTCTTCATTCTATTCTGGTCTCTTCCACTTAAATGTGTTTTTGAAATTCGTTCATGTTGTTGCATGCATCTGTAGTTTATTCTTTTTTACTGTTGAGTAATATTCTGTTCTATGAATAAAGTGCCATCAGTCTATCCCATTCACCTACTGGTGAACTTAGCAGGTGCTAAGCGACTCATTTAAATGATAGCCAGTTTTTATCCACACTATGAATATAAACATTCCTATACAGGTATTTTTTGTGGACATTTGTTTTTGTTTCTCATGGATAGATGTCTAAAAGTATAACTGGTGGTCATAGGTTAGTTACATATTTGTCTTTATGATAACCCAAATAATTATTCCATCATTTGAGCCATTTCATGCAACCACCAGCAATGTGTGAGAATTCTACTTGCTAAACATTCTAGCCAACATTTGGAGTGATTAGTTCTCTGTCTTTTGCCCTGGTTTCCTACTTTCATGGCACTTATAAGAACCTATGCCCACCATGCTTCACCAGAGGACCGGGATACCAAAAGGGGGTTTCAAGAAAAGATAGTAAGTACCTAGAATTTTAGTATCTTCATAGTTTTTCACAGACTAAAAATATTCAGTAAGCTGAAACAAGATTTATGTTTCCACATTTGTAATGCAATTTAGCATTTGGATAACCTCCTAGGTGAGATGACGTTTTCTTTATCTAATTCCATATGTATTTCTTCTAATCTATTGTCAGAAATTGTGGGTTATTATTTTCCACAATATAAACATTTGTGTATTTCAAAATAGTAGGTTATATCACTCAATTTTCTTTTCCCTGTGTTATATAATTCCACTTTTATTCCATGTAAACCTCTTTTCCGAATCCCTTTAATCATGTTTGTAACTATCCTCAGAAGTGATTCTAAATTGACTCCATTCCACTATTCAGTAGAATGAACACTTTTAGGTTTCAGTGATTTCAGCTGTAAACTTACTTAAGTATCTCTCTGCATTTATGTATATAACAAGCTAGTGTGAACTGCCTTTCATAGATTATACAATTTTTCTACTTATACTTTTTCTGAAAACGAAGCTATGAATGATCTCCAGTCACATGCGTACTCTATGTTTTTGTGGAATGTTACATAGTTGAATAAACACAGCTGCACTTATTAAATGATATGAGTACACGCACACACACACACACACACCTGCACACATGAAGCATTCAGATAAATTCAGTCAGGGTGTTTATTTGAATAGGTTATGGTGTGGTCACTCAAGTATGTCCTTTTGCTTGGTTTATTAGACTCTTGTGTTGCCTGCTGACATAAACACCCAGCCCTAGATTTGTTCGAGTCTTTGTCATAGTACAGTTCTTTCCCATTTTCATTCTTTACATTGCTTTCTCTTCTGTTCCAGGAAATAAAAATAACCGCACCAGCCCCACACAATTCTTGTGTGAATGGGTTGGGATAATAGCCAATAATTGCAAAGTAAGAAAACTTGTGAGACTACTATATGTGAGCCCATTTAATGACTTAGGTGTTGGTTACAATTTTATCATTTTGCTTGTCTGTGTTTCCCTAGTGATGAGTAAAAGAAGCAATGTTTCATTAATTTATTGTGTTTTTAGTGACAAGATATTACTTGGATTATAGTAATTGTGTGACTTTTAAATTGCTCCGCTGAATGAATGATTTCCACTAGAACCTCAAAAGCAGTTCACAAAAGAACTGAGCATTGGTAACAAAAAGCTTTTGTCTCTACTAATTGAATGAAACTGCTCTTTCCAAGGTCACCAACAACTTCCATTGAGTTAAATCAAATGGTCAAATTGTCATTGGGTTATTTTCTCAACTAATTCCATTGTTCTTTTTTTCTCCTCTTAACCTCATTGTCCAAAACCCCAGACTTCTGTTTTTCCATATTTTTTCTTATATAACACAGAAATCAGATTGTGATAGTTTTCTGCTGAGAGCCATTAGCCAAGTAGGTATGACAATTTCCTTGCCAGCGTACCCCATGTTGCTTAGAGGAAGGACTCATGGAAATGGACTTGCCTTGGACATTTTCAGTGACATTGCATGTAAGGTGACCCTGCTCAAGGACCAGGGCGGATCCGGGTTTAGGGCGGATCAGGGTTTAGGGCGGTTCCAGGTTTAAGGTGTACCCTGCTGGGAATAGGGCGTATCCTGCTGCCTCAGGCGTGCCCGCTCCTGGAGTTCCCGTTGAGTTCTCGCGGGATTCAGAGAGTATTTGGGATCCAGAATGTGGAACTTGGCAGAGAACATGGATTTCCCCAGAATATGTTTGTAGAGTGCCGGTGTGAGTTCGGGAATAAAGAATTGCTGTTTGAATCTACAAAGCTGTGAGTGGCTCGTGATTTTGTGCCCAGCCAGACTGCAGCAGTTTTCCCCTCCATGTCTTACAAATACCTCCCATCCTTGAGAAAATTCAATCCCAGGTTCTTACCATGACCTTCAAGACTCTACATTTTTACCTCCAATTATTTTTCTGACTTCATCTGCTACTTCCCCACATGCACATTTTGCTCCAGACACACTAGCCTCTTGTACTCGCCATTGCTTTGCATGTGGTGTTTGCCTCTTCAGAATCTACATGTTTATTTCCTCACCTCATTCAATGTTACATTGTGACAGTGCTACCAAAAATAATCTGTCTCACTCTCTAGCTCATTGCTTTATTTTATTTACTCTGTATAACTTCCTGCTGCTAAACTGCTTGATGTTGGCTGGGCACAGTAGCACAAGCCTATAATCCCAGAGGCTCAGGATGCTGAGGAAGGAGGATCGTGAGTTCAAAGCCAGCCTCAGCAAATGAGCAAGGTGCTAAGCAACTCAGTGAGGCTCTGTCTATAAATGAAATACAAAATAGGGCTGGAGATGTGGCTCAGCTGATCGAGTGCCCCTGAGTTCAATCCCTACTACCTCCTCCCATGCAAAAAAAAAAAAAAAAAAAAAAAGAATGAAATTAAGTCTACTAGGCACTACTTATCCTAGAGTATGATTAGTGAGGTCCTTTAGGACCTCAAGCAAAGGATCTCTCAAAGTCCCTTGGTGTAAAAATGCTAAATTTGGGAACGGAAATGAGTAAATTTCTCAGAACCAAAAATCTTCCAGGAAGAAGAAGAAGAGAGACTCATTTGAGGTTGAGCACTATCATTAGGAATAATGGATTCAGAGCCATTGGAAGTAAAGTATATTGAGGACCCCAAAATTAAATTCATAAGAAGAAAAGGAAGATTCTGATGTTGACAGGTTTTTGGAGGAGAGCCAGCTTGTGGTTGAGGCTAGAAGCTTCTTTAGCCCAGCCAGCCCTGCATAACACACTTGGGAAGAATGTCTAAAGTCAGGCATGTGAGGGAAACAGATATAATCTGTGAGTCCCTAGCATATTATGTGGCCTATCAGGTGAGAGAGAGAGAATCGGGGACAAAAACTCATCAGACCATATGGCAGGAGTAGAAGCAATGAAAACTGAAATGTCAGACATGGGTTCTTTTTCTGTCTGGATTTGTAAGCAAGATTGACTCCTTGGGAATAAATAAGTATCCAAGACTCTTAGAAAATTTGGATGGGGAATTTTAAAAGACTTTTAAATGAATGCATTTCTATCTTTGCTTTTATTTCTCCCAAATACGTCAGAGCGAGAGGTAATGTCCAAATATCAGAATGAGTTATGCAATGGCAATGCATTAAAAGTCTTTTAAAAATTTTACCTTAGTATCTGTTATTTTTATGTCCTAATCTTCTGGCCTTCCAATCCCTGAGTCAATCAGATTCTTTTGGAACTTAACAGAATGCAAGTACAAACACTGGATAATTTAGGTGAACTTTCCACCCAATAATTTTTTTCTCTAAGTTAAACAGGAAGTCAGTGGCAGAGACAAAAATCATATTTGTATTCATAAAAGATTTTAGATATCATCAAACAATGTGCATTGCTTGTCTTTTCTTGTCTTTCATACAGAATTCTGTCTCTATTACATCCACTAACTTCTCTTCATGGTAAAGCATTTTACAATGCCATCAACCAAATGCTATTTAGAGATGTATATCATCTCTACTAATGTACCTAACACCTATGGCAATAGAAACCTTTTATATTGTTAGCAATAAATCTTGCAGACTTGATTTTATAATTTCAGAGGTGTGAAGAAAAATGGGTTTTTATATAGTTCTTAATGTGGAGACCCAAATTTAATGGTCCATTAAGATTGGGAATGTCAACCTGTGAGGGTCAAAGTATTCTGAATGAAAGATCTCCATAGAAACACTTCAGCTATGGCTGAACATTGCCACAAAATAATCCACTGAATAGTTGATTCAAAACTTAAACATCTTGTTTATAGATTGGGGATAGTTGGTAGTATGATGATCATAGGACCCTCTAGACCTCCAAAATGAGTGGATTGTCTAAAATGTGACTTTGTTGTTGTTAC
The DNA here is from genome assembly GCF_048772815.1 of Callospermophilus lateralis. Classification (NCBI taxonomy): domain Eukaryota; kingdom Metazoa; phylum Chordata; class Mammalia; order Rodentia; family Sciuridae; genus Callospermophilus; species Callospermophilus lateralis. The sequence goes on from NC_135311.1 coordinate 18,337,368, forward strand.
CTAGTTACAGTCTAGTTGAAGGAAGCAAAGATATACTGTGCTTTACAAGATACAATGAATAAATGTAAGTTTGGGCATTAATACAAATTAGAGCAAGAAGAGATGAATATGGTTATAAAACTACAGTTAGGCATATGAGATCTGAATAGATAGATGATTGGATTGTAAGATAAGATACAAAGGAACAAATGGTGAAAGAAAGAAATAAAAAGTACTCTGGGTGCTCCCCAAAACACTGCTTTTGCTGGGAACAGTAAGCTGGAGACCTTAATCAGTTATACCCCTCGAGAAGGTATTCCAGTTATGATTCTTTTGTTTCTCAGACTTCTGATATCTACTTCCATTTCAAATGTAATGCCTTACTCTCTGCCTGCTTTAAGCAAACTTCATTAAGTAATTACCTTTTTTAGTCCTTCTTTTCAAAGTCCAAGAAAAAAAAAAAGAATCGTTTCTTAACTAATGAGTGTCAAAAATCAGTGAAAAGCAACTATCTACAGATATTTTAGTTGTGTCCTAAATGTAGAAACCAAGAGAAAGTCTATTCAGGCATCTTTTCCCCCAGAAAGCAAACTAATTAATAAAATTTAAATAGAGGAAGAATGCAAAAAATACCTGAAATAATCTTCTGATAGCCATTTTATTAGTTCATTTTACTATTTTTGAGCATCTGCTCCATAGTAAATCCAGTGTTGAGGTCTGAAAGACATAAAGTATGGCCTCTGTTCAGTGTACTTTTGTGCAGCAGGCAAAGCAGACCTATACTTCAAGGGAAAGGAACAGTAGAATGGCAGTTTGCTCTTTAACCAACTGTGTTAGTGTCAATTCACTGTAAAAATGAGAAAAACTTTTTTTTGTTTTGTTTTTGAGTTTTTCTCTTTCTTTTTTTAATCACGTAGTTAACTGACTTGGCCTATAAAGTTAATAAAAGTCATTCAGCAAGCAGAAAGTTTTAAAAATCCCTGTTTTAAATTTGCACATGTTAACAAATGTGTCAAATCAGAATTATTCAGTAAATATTACTTTAGGTGCCTAATAAATATGAGCTGAATAAATGAATATGTGATTGAATACAATAACCTATTACTTTCCTTCTCAAATTTTAATGCATCTATGAATCACATTTTAATATTATAAAAATGTAAATGCTGATTCAGATAGAATGAAAGGAGACCTGATATTCTGTATTTCTAGCAAATTCCCAGGAGACTTACATCTTATAAAATCCTACATTAGTTCATAACTCTTACCTTTAGCAATAAAAATGTCCTCAAAATAAAACAATACCATAGGAAGCTACTAAAAAGCATTGTTCCTTCAATATAGTCCCATTTCTGTCATTGTGTGATCTTGGGAAAGCTGCTCTCATGAATCTTACAATTTTCATGTTTTAAAAACAGATAATGAAACCTACCCATTGATCATGTAAAGCAAATGACATAGTGAATGTGGAAGTATTTTATAACTTGATGATGCACTGCATCTATAAACCCTTTTTATTTTCATTAGAATTAGTAGTCATCGTTCCTAAGGATAGGCAATTGAGAAGGGGGATTCTATGAATGCATAATAACTTTATTGTCAAACTAATGCAAATGAATGTTCCAAGATGGAAAATCTTAATAAAGTGTTTAGTAGGACATAGAGGCATGCACATGTGTAGCAAAGCAGTTAAATCTGTGACCTGATATTTTGCATGGTTTATTACAGGATACTCTTTCTTTGTAGCATACCAATTATTATTTACAAGGTCATTGTAGAAAAGGAGATGCTCTTTCATAACAAAGGCCCACAGCCAATATTTTATGAAAAACACACAAGAAGTTGGAAATTGATGATTTATAGATCAGGAAATAACAGTTAATCAACTTTCCTGACTTCCCAAGCCACTTTGGGCAGTTTTGCATCACCTTTTAGTTGTCATCTCTGTTTATATTAATGGTGATACTTTTGCAGGCTGAAACAGGATATGCACACTCTTGGAGGTGCTGTCTGGAAATTCTCTCAGCATGACTGGGAGGCCAGGGCAAACTGCTGCTGCCCATCCATCAGAACCATCATATTCCAACTACCAACACCATCCCTGGCATTTACCATCACAAGAAAGAGGTCTGAGACTATCCCTACCCACCAATGTCCACTAATGACTACATGGTGGCGTGTTCATTTGAAAAGTTCATCTTTGAACTTCCAGGTATTGGACTCTATGGAATTTTTTTAAAAATTGGAAAATATTTTCAAATAAGAGCTGTATTTAAAGATTTGAGAAATATGATATATGGGAATAGTAAATGAAAGAAGAGAAAGCTAAGGGCATTTTATCACCTCTTCTTACTTGAAAACTTTGGAATCAACACCCACAAACTACATCAGATCCAATTTTTCTCTTGTTTACATTCTTAAAAAAAATCATTTGCATTCATCGTGTAGCATGCATTTAAATCTATTTATGTATGTGAAGTTATTTCATTTCATTTAGTTGGTTGTTTACGTACTCATAACAGAGTTCCAGAAATAATAATTTCTCTCAGTAAATATTTGTTGACTAAATGAATGGCGAATAAATGAACTACCAAGGAATCACATAATTAATATTATTTAGGAACTCCCAAGGGCCAAGGACATAGAAACTCAGAGGAGACTAAAACTTACTGTGGTCTGAAAATAGTCTCAAGTTTTCACAGTGTCACCGGAGGTGGAATAACAGACAGATACAGAACTGTTTGGAGAGAAGTTTAAAATCAACTTCATTAAAAAATTACATACAGGCAAGTTTATGTGTATTGTGAGGTCAATCAAGGGTATCTATTTGCCACATTTAAACATTTTTTCCACTCCTGTGTCAGGTATCTCTGAGTACATTGCTGTCCTCTTACACAGAAACCATGCTATCTTATATTCAGATTCTCCAAGGGAATCTAGTCTTGTGCCTCCTTGGGTTCCAACAGCCTCTAGGACAAGTGATATTTGAGAGACATGTGTCAATGATTTCCATGCCCACCCATGCGCCTGCCACACTGAAACTGGTCTGTGATCCTATGATACGTCGAGAGGACACCTTCTGGACTGTATCTAACTCGACTTCTCTGTAGCAATCAGCCTAGTTGAACTCTCTCTCCCTGAAAGTCAATCTTCACTGTCTTCTTGTAATACTGTGCTCTCCTGTCCCCTTTCCTCTTCAGATGGCCCCTCCTCAGCCTGCTTTTCCTTTGTCATGCCTTTGCTCTTGTTCTTCCCCAGGGATCTGTCTTCCTTCTCTTCTCTCTTTCTCAATCTGCACACTCCTTTGGGAGCCTTCAACTTCTCTCTAGGTTTGAAGTCTCATTCTGTCTTCACATGTGGTGCTATCTGCAGATTTGGTCAATCTTGCATTTTCAGTTTCTAAAATGCAGCTCTTACACACAAGAGGAAAACTGAAGGTCAAAAATCCAAAAAAATACACACATGTCTGATTTTGTTTCTGGAAACCATGCATCTGTCTTCTAGCCAAGGTTACAAATCCACACAGATTTGTTTGAAGGTCTGCCCACTCCCTCTCCTAACCTGCTCTTTCCTTTGCCTTCTCTGAGCTATTGTCTGAACTGTGCCTAGACTCGGCTCTTGGGAAACTTGACAAGCACTTCTTTCTGGCCAGGAGAAGTTGTCATCAAGTTTCTCACAAATTTTTCACCATTCAACAAGAGTTTATGCTTTACCAAAAGAATTCACCTTGGGGCCCTTTCGAATAACCAACTCTCCAAGGAAATTTAATATCTGATTCGACTAATCAAAATTAGATTTACTCACATTTGGAAAACATATCTGCAGTTTTGCCTCATTTCATGTAACTGGTGTATCCTTGACATATGTGCAGATCAGATCTTTGCAAGTTGAATGATAGTTCAAATGTGTTAATCAATTTGCTAAGGAAAGCAAAAAATACTTTCATACAGTCAATAACGATCATCTAACATAACTGTTGTGAAAATTTGGATTTTATGCACTAAATGTACTTGCTTTTGAAGCCATCTTTGTACATACTAGCGTACAAGACAGGGAGATGGAGAGATTATCACTTGCCAAGGCATGGCCAAACCTCAGGATCCATGCCAGGAATCGTGGCCTCACATTACTGGAGTGCTTAGAGTTTTATTTTGTTTAGTTTGTGTGTGAAAGAACATAGGTCAGGAAAGCAATATGTGTTCCATAGTCACAATGGTTTTGCTCTTCAAATCCAAGGACCTTTAATCTGAGCTTGCTTTACGCCCACTGCTCTTACCCAGGATGTTCATGCCAGATGGACTCCTGGGGGTATATTTTATTTCTCCTTTTCCCTCCCCATTTTTCTAAGGCAGCACAAAGGGACAACTCTCACAGCCAAGCTCATTTTCCATTAGTTGAGTTATTGGCACATATATATATATATATATATATATATATATAGTGTGTGTGTGTGTGTGTGTGTGTGTGTGTGTGTGTGTAGGGAGAGATAGAGACTCATTTGGTTTTGTTTCTCTGTTTTGGCTAATGCAACTTTAATGTAACTTAGTTTAAATGATCAACTTTAGGCACTTGAGACTGCTTGGGTACCAATTCCTTCCAACTTTAGGCACTATAGCAACATGCCAGACTCTTTGCTCCCATCTGGTTGCTAGGACAGCCCCTCAGTTCTACTGTCACAGAGAAGGGGCAGTCTGTGGGTCATGACTTCCGCTTGTTTGACAAGTTTCTTAACTAGAAGCATAATGAGCTATGAAAGACTCTGGAGAGTATTTAGCTGCATTAACACTTGGATAACTCCGACCCACCCTCCACTCCTGATCCCCTTCCAAGCATCTCCTACCACCCCAACCCCTCCCACACTCCTGTGGGCCAACAGATATGAACAGCAGCACTTGTGTTAACAACTTGGCGGCTATAGCAAGCCAGACCCCAGGAAGCAACAAGATATTTCCCTCAGGGAGGCCTTGGCTTGGGGCTTCCCTTCCTTTCCTATGTCAACAAAGCCTTCGTTTCCTAGTTTCCTAACTCACAAACCACAGAATAAGCCAAATTCTTGGTTTTCTTTCACCTTCCCCGCTGGATGGAAAGGGTTCTATTAGACAGAATTTATATAGCTAGGTTGTGTTGATTTTACTCTCATTACTGCCTCCAACTCATAAAAAAGCACTGGAGATAAAAAAAAATGTATCTGAAAATAAACAAATACATAAACCCTAGTTCTTATTCCAGAATACATAGCAAAAAGGAATACTCAGAGTAGGAATGCCTAATTATGTTTCATATAGTAGAAGGGATTCTGAAAAAAATCACACAGTGACTCATTTTATGTAGTTGCCCATATGTGGAAGATAGTTAATAATAGCTGAGGTAAGTGGATGCCTATTTATTAAATAATAGGAGCCCTGACAGAATGTCAGGCTGACCAAAATTTTTGAGAAAGTAAAACTAAAATCTTGGTCACTATTTTGTTCTTTAGGGAAGAGCAGAGAAGAATGAATTAATAAGCAAGTGTTGGATGATGTACAATGCAAAACTGCAATCTAATTAGAGTAAGTTATACTCCATGCATATCTATATTGTGTCAAAATACACTCTACTGTCATGTATATCTAAAAAGAACAAATAAAAAAAATTTAAAAATAAGCAAGTATCAGATGATTCCCCATGTGTTTCATTAAGCATCCTCATAAGCAACTGAAAACACAGATGTAAACAGATACACACACGCTCAGTACCTGCATCCTTCAGTTCTGCCTATTTGAAACATGGACTTTTTGCCTCATGCAGAATGGCAATTTGACACTGTGGCCTTAATTGCAACCCGATACAAATCCATCTCCTGAATACCTTGCCCAGTTCATATTTGCCACGTATTCTTGTCACTGCCCTCCACATCTTCCCACCTACAGACATTCTCCAACAGACATTTGCAGATTCTTTCCCTTCAATCCCAGTTCCTCTTTGAAGCTTTATTTTTCAGTGTTCAGTGATATTTTTCTCATTTGACTTCCCAATCACTAATCAACATGCCTCAGACACATCATTTTTCTCTAGGTTACTGTTACTTGTCTTGATATGTGCACAGATCTTACCTCCCCAAACTGGATTCTGAACTCGACAGGATGTGACTACATTTTTCTCTTCTCAGGAATCTCTGTGGTCCTGCAAGCCTGCCTAAGTAGGTGGATGCCTAGGAATGGGATGATATCAGAGTTGTGTATTAAGACTATTTAAGCCACTCCCTTTGGACAAGAACATGGAATAACAAAATTTACTCCTTGTTATCATTGCTTTTAAGGAATATGATAACTTATTCTAAATAGGTGCATTTTTGATTGGTAGGTAAAGAAATGGTAGGTGGAATCTTAGTCAACAGAGGAAAGGTTACCCTGGCCAAGATGAATGGCACTGAAAATTTTTAAGCTTGGGGATATGTGTATTATTTTACACAGTCCATTCAGGGACGTTCTCATGGAAAAGAGAACATGGGAATAGAGAACTGAAGGAAATGAGAAAGCAAAACACTGGGCTATTTGGAGAAGCAGAGAGTTTCAGATGGAGTCAGCAAGGTCAAAGAGGGCAATGGGGAGCGTGCTTGGTATGTTTCAGGAAGAGGTACAGAGAGTTAACGAGAACTAATCCATAGCAGCAGATAAAACCAGAGACTAAGCTTGGGATATTAAAGGACTTTGGATTTTACTCTGAAAGAGATTGTAGGCCATTGATGGGTTTTGATCACTGGAGCAAAATAATGTTACACATTTGAAAAATCTTGGGGGATAATTGGATTGATTGCCAATTTTAGGTTCTCACACCCTATCATCATTGCTAAATGCAACACACACACACACACACACACACACACACACACACGTGTTTTTTTGTTTGTTTTACAGATTAAAGCCAGGTCCTCTAACCCAGGACTTCATACAGGCGAGGCAAGTGCTTTGCGACTGAACTAACATCTCCAGTCCTTTTTACTCTTTTTAACTTTGAGACAGGCTCTAAGTTTCCCAAGTTGGACTCGAATTTGTGATTTTCTGCTTCAGTTTTCCAACTTGGTGGGATTGCAGGTATGGGACCCCCATGCCTGGTAGTGTTTTATATATTATCTTTTAGAATAAAAACTGAATACACTTGAATTTACACTTGATTTTAGTAGAAAATAAATAACTGAAAGAATATTCCTGTTTTGAATGTTTCATACTTGAAGAATTATCAACTATAAGCAAGTGAGCTTCCAATCTAGGAGAAGCTAGGATAAAAGGAAACTTAACAGGTCTGAACCCTGGTAAAAAGAAATTAAAATCGTCCCTTTCTAAGAAATCATACAGGAGCCAATCAAGAGGCCAAGATGAAGCCACAAACGTGATCTGCTTTAGTCAGCTATTTCACTGTTGTAAGTACCATTTACATGATATATCAATTTCTATCCTTTTATTTTCAGCCTGTGAATGTCTTTGCCTGTAAGGTGAGTCACTTATTAACGATATAAGTTGGGTTTTGTTTTTTAATTCCTTATTCCAGCCTATATCTTTTAACTTGAGAGTTGAGACTATTTACATTCAATGTTATTATAGACAGATGTTTATTAATTCATGTCATTTTGACTTTTTTATAATGTTTAATTTGGTCCTGTTCCTCATTTGCTTAGCTACTCTTCAAGTGAGCTCTGGAGTTTGTTTTTGATTTCTTCTTTGTGAAGTATCTCTGTGTATTTTCTATAATGCTAACTTAGTCATTGTGATTACCATTAGCCTGACTCTCACAGTCCTGTACAATTCCAATGATTCTTTATTTTGATCTCTTAATGTTGTCTCAGAGTTCTGTATAATCTGGTCCTGGTTACTTATTTTCATTTTCTTAACACCATCCAAACATTTCAGGCCAGCCATTTCCAGCTGTAAGATTCTGTCTTCAGTATGGTCTACTCTATTAGAGAGATTCTCAATTGAACATTGAGACAATAAAGACATTATTGTCTTTCATTTCAAAGATTTCTACTTGGTTCTTTTTCAATTTCTCATTCATATCAGCTACTGACTTCTTTAATTCATTTTTTTTGTTTTTTTGTATTCTCTTGGAATTCATTGATCACTTTCATAATCATTCTTTTGAATTCTTTATCTGGTAGGTTTCATCTACTTTCCTATCTTGGCAGTCATTTGAAGGTGAATTCTGAGCTTCAAGAGGAATTGTGTTGCCTTGTTTTTCATATTTTTTTAATATACTTGTGTTTGGTTTCATTTATCTTTGGGGATGAATTTATCTCCCACTCTTATATGTGGGTCTTTTTAGGACAAAGTCTTTTTTTTTTGCCAAAGTATCATTGATTTAGATAGAACACTCATAGGTATAGTATCCAGAGCATTTGTGTTAATCTGTTTTTGTTGTAGTAGTGGATGCTCATGCATGGGATTTGAGTCTCTCCCTCCAGTCATTCCTAACTGGGGCCTGATCATTAGTTTTAGTTTTTTTTTCTCTTTTATTCTTTGTATTAAAGTATAACTTACCTTTAAGTATGATAAATTTGTGGAGAGCAAGATATGCTATCTTTTGGCTAGTTTAGTTTAGCAGCAGAGTCTCTACCCTATACATTTGTAGTGTCTGTGGATTCCCAGCGCTTCACAGACCAGTGAGAAACAAATAATAGCAATAGCTAAAGCCAACAATATACAGAATTAAAATAAACATCCAGTGCCTACTATGAAATCTATAACACTAATTACCACAAAAAAACAAGAATGGTGGGATTAGCAATTGCCAACAGCAAAAACATTAAAAGGTGTCAACAAAGACAGTAAATGTCTACTCTAATGCTGTCCACTCTAATGCCAAATCTATATATGTAGATATAATAGACATCAGGTGTTAACTGTGACATTCACAGTAATAATAACTGCAACCACATGAATAGTCTCAGGAGTTACATAAGCCAAGTAGTTCTAAAAAATGGTACAGATAGCTGGGTGTGGTTGTTAATAATAATGGTGATTATAGTTATTTCTGCACAGCTGTAATCCCAGTAGTTCAGAATTCTAAGGCAGGAGGATTGCAAGTTCAAAGTCCACCTCAGCAGCTTAGCAAGGAAGCCCTAAGCAACTTAGTGAGAACCTGTCTCAAACAAATTTTAAAGGACTGGGAACATAGCCCAGTGGTTCAGTGCCCCATGGTTATCCTGGTACAAAAAAAATAACATACAAACATAGTTTACCAAGAGAAATAAAATGTGATATGAAGGTAGAAGAAAGTTTAGAATGTTCAAAATGTGAAAAGAGAGAAGGAGGAGATACAGCAATTTAGAATTACAAAGGAAGGAAAAAATTAAAAAAAATAAAGGGAGAGAGAACAAGAGAATTTGGCTATTTGTGAGGAAAGAAAGGAAACAAAGATACAAACACAAAACAAATAAAATAAAAGCCACAACCCTAAGAGACAAGAAAAAATAACTCAGAAAATACTGGCTGGGGATATAGCTCAACTGGCAAAGTGCTTGCCTTGAATGCACAAGGTCCTGGGTTCAATCCCCAGTACCACACACACACACAAAAAGAGCTCACTCCTCATTAGTATAGTGGTGAGTATACCCGTCTGTCAAAAAATGCTAAAAAAAAAAAAAAAAAAAAAAAGAGGTGGAAAGAATCAAATAGTACATGTATGTATCTATGCACCAAACGGTATAGCAAGAACACTAAAAAAAATAAAAGAAAAATGATCTTGATGAAAAAATGAAAGGATGTTTCTATTAATGTGGTCCAAACAGTCAATAGGGATGGCTCACTGCCTATATTCAAATGTGCATCCTTCCATTTTTGTTTCTTCTTGGCCCATGTACAAAATGAAGAGCTGGGGACAAGGCTGATCTTCTTTCTCTTTTGCTGTTGCTCATTAAGCTACCTGTTGGAGTGGTCTAAAACTAAAACTGATTAAAATAGCTTTCAGCTTACCTTCCTGGCAGCGGATAGAATGGGAAGTATTGTCAATTGGAGTTTTGTCCAGATAGAAGCACTTTCATGGTAGGACTGTTGTAGATTTCTAAAAGGTATCTGGACATAGCTCTAATCAGTCCTTAGGGACTCTGTTGGGTGGTATCTGCTCTGTGCTCTGGAGAGATTAGATAAACATACCCCAGTGGCCAGGAAGATGCCCATCTGTGCTGGGAATCAGGATATCAAGAACCTCTCACGAATTCTACTCTTGGTACCGGTTAATCACCCTCACAGGTCCCACATACTCAACTGCCCACAAATATGGCTTTCTCAGGCTTAGTCTCTGAGTGCATTCACATTTGCCTCTTAAGTTTCCCTATCCTCTTCAGCTGATCATATGAGCCACCAGACTCCAAGGGAAAGTGAGATGCTCACACCTCCATTTTTTTCTGACTTGAAATCCCTGGGTACAATCTGAGCCCATTCACTCACATCTGCTAGATACACCCTAGGCCACATAGTGGACAACAGTATGGTAATGTTTGCCGTGATCTCCAGGGTGCCTATAGCAGTAAGTTGCAGTGTGACTCCTCAAGATGAGTCACTGCGGCTTCTGCTGGCCAGTTGAGAAATACAGAGCACTTCTCAAACACTACTTTGCTGTGAAGCCTCTGGATCAGCTAAGTTCAGGCTGCTTTTCTCATCCACAGGTTTTTTCATGAAGAGTGTCTTCATGTTTTTGTTATTGCAGCTTTGTAGTATGGTTTGAGGGCTGGAATTGTGATGCCTCCTGCTTCACTCTTCCTGCTAAGGATTGCATTGGCTATTCTGAGTCTCTTACTTTTACAAATGAATTTCGTGATTGATTTTTCTATATCCATATCTTTTTCCTCAGGAAAAAATGGAAAGCTTTATTTAACATTTTGTCCTAAAAATAATGTTTTCTGGACTATTTAGGTACTGATATACATTATTGAAGAAGTTCACTTCTTTGTTGAATTACGTATATGTTTTCATGACAAGACACTACATTTTATCAAGTGTTTCTTCCACAAATATTATAGTCCTGATTTTTTCTTTTATATTTTATCCATATGATGAATTACACTTTTTGTTCTCCAAGTGTTAAGACAAACCTGCATCCCAAGAATGAACTCAGTTTGCTTAAGATATATTATCCTATAGTTTTTATGTAACTAAATTTAAATTAGGAATATTTTAAGATTGTTATATTTAGGTTTATGAGTGAGATTAATCTGTAATTTTAATATCTTAGAATGTTTGAGCCTAGTTTTGGTTTCAACATTATTCTAGCTTCATAATACTGGTTGGAAATTATTCCTATTTTTCCTATTTTTTTTTTTTTTGGAAAGAATTATATGGAGCATGTTGTATATCCTTAAGTATTTAATATAATTTATTATTTAGGCAAATTGGGCCCAGGAGTGTTTTTGTAAATAGATTTTATTTTTTAATTAATTTATTTATTTTTATTTATTTATTAGTTCTAATCAGTTATACATGACAGTAGAAAGCTCCTCTATTGTACACAAATGGAGCAGAATTTTTCACTTCTCTGATTGTCTATGAAGTATATTCACACAGTTTGTGCAATCATACATGTACCTAGGATAACAATGTTCATCTTATTCCACCATCTTTCCTACCTCTTTTTCCTTCCCCTTTTCTCCATCCAAAGTTCCTCCACATATCCCATGCAACACCCCCCCGCCCCGCCTATGGATTAGCATCCACTTATCAGAGAAAAAATTTGGCCCCTGTTTTTATGAATTTGGCTTATTTCACTTAGCATGATATTCTCCAACTCCATCCATTTACCTTCAAATGCCATAATTTTATTCTCTTTTAATGCTGAGTAATATTCCATTGTGTGTGTGTGTGTGTGTGTGTGTGTGTGTGTGTATATCATAGTTTCTTTGTTCATCTATTGAATGACATCTAGGTTGCATCCACAGTTTAGCAATTGTGAATTGTACCATTATAAACACAGTCTTTAAGTTTTTAGGATATAGACCAAAGAGAGGGATAGCTGAGTCAAATGGTGGTTCCATTTCCAATTTTCCAAGGAATCTCCATACTGCTTTCCAAATTGGCTGCACCAATTTGCAGTCCCATCAGCAATGCATGAGTGTGCCTTTTTCCCCCACATCCTTGCCAACACTTATTGTTATTTGCATTCTTGATAATTGCCATTCTGACTGGCATAAGATGAAATCTTAGAGTAGTTTTGATTTGCATTTCTCTAATTACTAGAGATGTTGAACATTTTTTCATGTATTTGTTGATTGATTAACTTCATCTGAGAAGTGTCTGTTGAACTCCTTAGTCCATTTGTTGACTGGGTTGTTCATTTTATTTTATTTCATTTTTTGGTGTTTAGTTTTTTGAGTTCTTTATATATCCTGGAGATTAGTGCTCTATCTGATGTGAGTGTGGCAAAAATTTTCTCCCAAAATGTAGGCTCCCTCTTCACCTCATTGATTGTTTCTTTTGCTGAGAAGAAGCTTTTAGTTTGAATCCATCCCATTTACTAATTTTTTATTTTATTTCTTGCACTTTAAGAGCCTCGTTAAGGAAGTCAGGATCTAATCTGATGTGACAAAGATCTGGGCCTACTTTTTTCTCTATTAAGCAGAGAGGCTCTGGTTTAATTACTAGGTTCTTGATCCACCTTGAGTTGAGTTTTTGCATGGTGATAGACAGGGATTTAGTTTTATTTTTGCTGCATATTTCCAGTTCTCCCAGCGTCTTTGTTGAAGGGGTTATGTTTTCTTCAATGTATGTTTTTGGTGCCTTTGTCTAATATAAGATGACTGTAATTATGTGGGTTTGTTTCTGTGTCTTCTATTCTGTACCATATGGTTCATATGTCCATTTTGGTGCCAATACCATGCCGTGTTTGTTACTACACCTTTGTAGTACAGTTTAAGGTTTGATATTGTGATACCTCCTGCTTCACTCTTCCTGCTAAGGATTGCTTTGGCTATTCTGGGTCTCTTATTTTTCCAAATGAATTTCATGATTGCTTTTTCTATATCTATAAGGAATGACATTGGGATTTTAATGGTTATCACATTGAATCTTTGAGTAGTATGGCCATTATGACAATATTGATTCTGCCTATCTAAGAGCATGGGAGATCTTTCCATTTTCTAAGGTCTTCTTCAATTTCTTTCTTTAGTGTTCTCTAGTTTTCATTGTAGAGGTCTTTCACCTCTTTTGTTAGATTGATTCCCAAGCATTTTATTTTACTTTTTTTTTCTTTTTTGAGGGTATTGTGAATGGGGGTAGTTCTCCTAATTTCTCTTTTAGAGGATTCATCACTTGCTGGCATATCTTTGCTGATGGTGTAACCAGTGATGCAATTTTTCCAAAGGAGCCATCAATTGGCTTGGTGTCGTGGCATTTTGGAAATTGTCATAACTACTTGGCTAATGGCTCCCAGCAATCACTGATGTATAGAAATGCATTTGATTTATTGTTATTGATTTTATATCCTGCTACTTTGCTCAATTCACTTATTAATTCTAGAAGTTTTATGGTGGAATTTTTTGGATCCTGTAAGTATAGAATTAGTCCTTGGCAAACAATGATAGTTTGAGTTCTTCTTTATCTATTCATATCCCTTTAACTTCTTTCATCTAAATGTTCTGGCTAGAGTTTCAAGGACTATGTTGAATAGAAGTGGTGAAAGAGGACATCTTGTCTTCTTCCTGTTTTTAGAAGGAATGCTTCCAATTTTTCACCATTTAGTATGATATTGGCCTTGAGTTTAGTACAGATACCTTTTACCTTGTTGATGTAAGTTCCTGCTATCCCTAGTTTTTCTACTGTTTTGAACATGAAAGGGAAGGGTCTGTATTTTGTCAAATGTTTTTTCTGCATCAATTGATATAATCATATATTTCTTATCTTTAAGTCTATTGATGTGATGAATTATGTTTATTGATTTCTGTATTTTGAACCGACCTTGCATCCCTGGAATGAACCCCACTTGATCATGGTGCACTATTTTTTAAATATGTTTTTGTATGTGATTTACTAGAATTTTACTGAGAATTTTTACATCTATGTTTATCAGGGATATTGGTCTGAAATTTTCTTTCTTTGATGTATCTCTGGTTTTGGTATCAGAGTGAAACTAGCTTCACAGAATGAGTTTGGAAGGAATCCCTCCTTTTCTATTTTATGGAATAATTTGAGGACTATTGGTATTAATTCTTCTTTGTAGGTCTTGTAGAACTCGGCTAAGATCCATCTGGTCTTGGGCTTTTCTTGGTTGGTAAGCTTTTGTTGGAGTTTTCTATTTCCTTGTTTGAAACTGATCTGTTTAAGTTGTTATGTCCTCCTTGTTCAGTTTGGATTGAACATATGCCTTTAGAAATTTGTCAATGTCATCAAGGTTTTCTATTTTAGTGGAGTATAAATTTTCAAAATAGTTTCTAATTATCTTCTGTATTTCAATAGTGTCTATTGTGATATTTCTGTTTTCATCACAAATTTTAGTAATTTGAGTTTTCTCTCTCTGACTTTTCATTATGGTGGCTAAGGTTTTGTCAATTTTATTTATTTTTTCAAAGAACCAGTTTTTTGTTTTATCAATTTTTTGAATTGTTTCTTTTGTTTCAATTTCATTGATTTTAACCCTGATTTTAATTATTTCCTGTCTTCTGCTTCTTTTGGTGTTGGTGTGTTCTTCTTTTTCTAGAGCTTTGAGATGTAATTCAGGACATTTATTTGGTGACTTTCTCTTCTTTTTATGAATGAGCTTAATTCAATGAAGTATTCTCCTAGTACTGCCTCCAAAGTGTCCCAGAGATGTTGAAATGTTGTATTAGAGTTCTCATTTAAATCTATTTTTTTTATCTCCCCCTTGATATCTTCCGTTATCCATGCATCGTTCAATAGTGTATTATTTAGTCTCCATGTGTTGGAGTAGCTTCTATTTTTTATTTCATCATTAATTTATAATTTCATTCCATTATGATCTGATAGAATGCAGGGTAGTATCTCTACTTTTTTGTATTTTCTAAAACTTGCTTTGTGGCATAAAATATGTTCTATTTGGAGAAGGATCCATTTCCTGCTGAGAAGGAAGTGTATTTGCTCATTGATGGATGAAATATTATGTATATGTCTGTTAAGTCTAAATTATTGATTGGTTTATTGAGTTCTATAGTTTCTTTGCTTAGTTTGTTTGGGAGATCTATCCAATAGTGAAAGAGGTGTGTTAAATTCACCCAGTATTATTGTGTTATGGTCTATTGGATTCTTGAAGTTGAGAAGGGTTTGTTTGACATACATATATGCCTCATTGTTCAGCATAGATATTTATGATTGTTATGTCTTGTTGATGTATGATTTCCTTAAGTAATATGAAATGACCTTCTTTATCCCTTTTTACCACCTTTGGTTTGAAGTCCACTTTATCCGATATAAGGATGGAAATATCTGCTTGTTTAAGTGGTGCATATGAGTGATACTTTTTTTCCCATTCTTTCATCTTTAGTTTGTGTCTTTTTCTGTGAGATGAGTCTTTTGCAGGAAGCATATTGTTGTCGTTGTTGTTGTTGTTGTTTTTAATCCAATCTGCCAGTCTATGTCTTTTAATTGATGAGTTTAGGCCATTTGACATTCAGGGTTATTTTTGAGACATAGTTTTTATTCCTAATCATTGGGGTTTATTTTTGGTTTTAAATTTGACTTGGCTTCTCCTTTGATTGGCCTTTTCTTTAATGCAGTTCCTCCTTTTGCTGATTTTCATTGTTGTTCTTTGTATTTATCATGGAAGATTTTAATTTCATCATTAAATCTGAAGCTTAATTTTTCTGGATATAAGATTCTGGGTTGGCAAACATTTTCTTTCAGAGCTTGGTATATGTTGTTCCAAGATCTTCTGAATTTGAGTGTGTGGGTTGAAAAATCTGCTGAGATCCGAATTGGTCTCCCCCATATGTAATCTTATTCCTTTCTCTTGCGGCCTTTAAAATTCTATCCTTACTCTGTATGCTAGGCATTTTCATTATAATGTGCCTTGGTGTAGATCTGTTCTAAGTGAAGTGTTAGCCTCTTGTATTTGATTTTCCAATTCATTCTTTATGTTTTGAAAATTTTCTGATATTATTTCATTAAAGAGATTGTCCATTTCTTTTGTTTGCATCTCTGTGACTTCCTCCATTCCAAGTAATCTTAGATTTGGTCTTTTGATGTTATCCTATAATTCTTGGATGTTCAGTTTATGGTTTCTTATCATCCACACTGTGTGGTCAACTTTATTTTTAAGATTTTATATTTTGTCTTCATTGTCTGAGGTTCTGTCTTCCAAATGATCTAGTCTGTTGGTGATGCTTTCTATTGATTTTTTTTATTTGGTTTGTTGTTTTCTTCATTTCAAGGATTTCTGTTTGTTTGTTCCAGAATCTCCATCTCTTTCTTAAAGTAATATTTTGCTACCTGTATTTGCTATCTTATCTCTTTGCTGGAATGATCAAGTTTTGCCTGGATTTGCTCACTTACGTCATTCTTTAATTCACAGATCATTTTAATTATGTACATTCTGAACTCCTTCTCTGACATTTCATGTACTTCACTGTCAATTGATTCTATTATTGAAGTATCTTTGTTTTTGGGGGGCACTTTCCTCCCTTGATTTTTCATGTTGTCTGTGTGTTTTCCTCTCTTGCAGTGCAGATCTGATGTATTGCAGCTTCTACCCTATAATCTTGTAGTGTCCCTCCAGTTTACCAATACCTCACCTTTAAGGGGAATATCAATGTTTACAACACCCAATGAAACCAAAATGTAGCCATGAGCCAAATAGATTCTATTTTGATATTTACAGTTTTGTTGCTATAAACAGAAATGAGGTGTTCAGTTATCTCCTACCACATAGCCAATAGGTTTGCATAAGTGTTTACAGTTTCTAATGGTGGACAGGAGGTGAGGGTAGGCTGTGATGTTTATGAGGTAAGATGTGAGAATATAGAGGTATATATTATAGGAGTAGTGAAAAGGTAATCAAAAGAAGTTGGCTATTGGCAGGAGAAAAAAGAGAGAGAGGCAACCCCATGCGAGGCTCCCTGTTAATTCTACAATAGGATGGCGTCTATTAGCACCCCTACTAGAGATAACTCTGGTGCAACCAGTCCCACAAGGACCATGGTGACAGTTTGCCAGGTCCTGGTTGTTGTCCCTAGATGGAAGCAGCCATGTCCCCAATTGGTGGTGGCAGTAGCATCACGCCTGTAGGTACCTTGATGTTGGGCTTCAGGCCTCAGTCAGTGTCCCAAGGTGGAAGCTGCCCCAGTTAAAGATAGTGGAAGCAGTAGCGGAGGTGGTAGTGGAGGTAAGAAAGATGAAGGTGGCGGTGTCCCAAAATAAAGGCAACCGCTTTCAGACATGGGGCTAAAAGGAAGGGCGGCGTGATGGTGTTGGTAGACTTATTCAGTGATGCTGCAGTGTATTGTGCAGTGCTTTAATGGGCAGCCACCTTCTAGCCTTTTCCTATGTCCCACAATGGAGATTACCAAATGGGGAGGGCTATGGCGGTGGCTGCAACCTTCCAAAATGAAGGTGGTTTGGGTGGAGCTGCATGTTGGTGTTCCATGGTGTTCCTCTGCCTGCGGGCACAGTGTTCTACTCCATGCTGTGGGCCAGGCCTCTCCAGGCTGTACGTAGGTTTTAAATTATAGATTCAATGATTTTAATATATAGAGAGCCCTTCGTTTTCTTGAATGTTTAGGCCATTTTTGTCCCTCAAAAAATGCCTGTTGCATCAACATTTTCAAATCTATTGCCATAAACTTCCTCATAATATTCTCTTGTTATATTGTGATGTCCATAGGACTTGTAGTAATATCTACATTTTAATTCTTGCTATTGCTGATCTTTACTTTCTGTCTTTTTATTCCTCACCAGTGTTTCCAGGAGTTTCAATTTAACTTAATTTTAGGAGTATGTTCTATTGTTAAAAAAGAAAACACTTTTAGGGCTGGGGATGTGGCTCAAGTGGTAATGCACTCGCCTGGCATGCGTGGGGCGCTGGGTTCGATCCTCAACACCACATAAAAATAAAATAAAGATGTTGTGTCCACCAAAAACTAAAAAATAAATATTAAAAAATTCTCTCTCTCTCTCTCTCTCTCTCTCTCTCTCTCTCTCTCAAAAAAAAAGAAAACACTTTTGGTAAAAATATTTCTATTTTTAAATTTCTTATCATTATTATCTCTTGCTTTTTGTTTGATTTACTTTTTTTTTAATTTTATAAAGGTGGATGTGGGGAACATGTTTCTTAGCCTCTGTTTTATTAGGGCATAAGTTTCATTCTTAGCAAAGTTTTGGCTGCATCTGAGTTTTTCTGTATAGAATAAGCATTCAGTTCAAACAATTCATATTTTTGTTTTGATTTTTTTCTATTTACTTTTCCAGTGCTTATCTGTAACTTAATTTTTAATATCTAAGCATGTAAATTTTCATTTACATTTTATTATTAATTTCTAACTTAATAATAAAATATTATTAGCAGAAGAAAAAAGAGAGAGAGACAACCCCATGCGAGGCTCCCTGTTGCCTCTACAATAGGATGGTGTCTTGTTAGCACACTTAGTGAGATAATTCTGGTGCACCAGTCCCACAGGGACCTTGGTTCAGTAATTTTTCTCCCTGGTTCACAAAAAAAATTTCAGTGGGGTTTTAAGAAATTAGGCTAGATAGAGCATAATGGTAAGTTAGCAGCTCTGATAATCAAATGCAATTAATAACATTAATAGCAATGCAAAAAAGCAAAGCTTTCTCATACTGTCTAGAGATCTCAAAACCCCACCCAGAATCTCTTCCACTTAACTGGCCTGTAAGAACAGCAGCATGCACTGTAATCCATATTTTACAGATTGAAAGATACATAAATGTGTTTTTATTAAACATCAAATAGATAATTTACCCTGGTTTTAAGTCGAATAAGATAAATTGTGTTTACTTTAAATGCTTTTTCTAGACCTTATGTAAGTGTAAAGTATCTTGAGTTGTCAATGTTATCAAGCTGTGTATTCAAAAACTTTTAGTTTTGATACTGCCTCTTTAAAAATTATAACACTGGGAAATGTTTTACACCGGCATCAGTGAATTTTATGATGTTACTTTTTCTCTATTATAAAATTCACTACTTATAATTAAATTTTATCCCATGCCAGGCATGACTTTTATCTTCTGCGCTTTGCTGATGAGGTAGAATTTTCTTTTATTTCTTTATTAAATCAATTTTTATATTTTTAAATTTATTTTAATTGATACATAAAGCTTAAAATTTTATATAATAATATGATACCATGTAGTGTTTTGATATATGCACACATTGTATGAGGTTTAAATTAGATTAAACATATCTATCACTTTAAACATTTATAATTACTTTATGGCAAAAACCTTCAAAATCCCTTTTTCTAGCTTTTTTTGAAATAAACAGAACATAAGTTGTTAGCATGGGTCTCACCAGGACTTCTTGCTGGTATCTAACTGCAACTCTATGCCCATTGATGTGCCTTGCCACATCCCCTTCTCCCCACTATGATCCCCAGTCTCTGGTAACCACAGTTCTCCTCTCAGCTCCTAACATTTCTTAAACAGGTAAGGAAGTCAAGCCTCTTTGGGAAGGTGGTATTGGATGGTGACACATCAGGCTGCATTCCATCTCTTAGAGATTGCAAGGGCTTAGACTGGTTCTTTAACCTACAGAATATCTGCTTTCCCAGCTGCAAAATGAAATTATCAAGGCTCATCCCGGATAACCCAGAAAATTGTGAATATATTGGAGCAATACAATTATGTAATTAATATTATTTATGTGATTTCTAATCTCTATTTAGCAGGCGATGCCCTCTTCCACCTGTCCTCTCTGAGCGTCTGTGGGGTAACATCTTCCACTCATGTGTATCCGTACTAGAATAGGGTTGCAGGGCTGCTGGAATGTGGGCTTTGAGATTTGCATCCAACCTGATGGCTTTCTGACGCATTTTCAGGGATAGAATTGACCCTGGGCACATGAATGAATGACTACATTGCAGACTGGACGGAACTCACTACTATTTCCTCGCTGGGCTAGTTTTTAGGCCCTTTTAGCTTCCAGGCTACATTTTTTTTTCTGTCCAACCCTATCTCACAATTGGGAAGTGGGACACACATTTATGCTAAAGAATTCTGAAATTTCTGCCAATGGATGGTATCCTACTGCCACATTTATAGTTATTTTCTGCCAGCAACTTGGACGGAGAACCAGTATCTACTCTTCCTCTAACTATAATGCAGTCACATTGATTAACAGTCATTTTGGAACTCCATTTGTGAAATCAGGTGGTCTTTTTCCTAGACTCTTGAACTCTCTGACTTCATTTTGATACTTACTACTTAGCTTGTGATCTCCTGTGAATGTCACATGTGTTTCAGTCACTGAAAAGTTATTTCTCTGCCATGAATGGAAGTTCAGCAATTTGGAGGGGGGGGGAGGGGGGAATGAGTGGGGGTGGAGGGGATGGGGGATGGGGGTGGGGGGAATGGGGGAGTGGGGGGGATGGGGGAGTAGGGGGTGGGGGGGATGGTTAACATATTTTTTCATGTTTTCTTCTCCTTTTCTCATTTTAATCCTGTTCTCCTCCTCTAAGAAAAGACCTTCCTTCTCCTTTCCAGAAGCCAAGCCCACTCTTTCTAGTGGGCTGCAGTCCAACAGGTCAGTAATGAAGCATGCTCTGCTTATCTCCGTTCCCCAACCTTGAGAGTCCACTCTTCCTGAAGCACAACTGGGACCAGCCTCTTCATTAAAAAACAAAAACGAAACCAACAACAAACAAACAAGCAAAGAGCTAGGACAGTGTTCTGGGAAGCTTTGCCCATAGGAGTCTGGTCTTGGGTGGATGATTTGACCTGTGCATAAACTGAAAGCAGGACAAAAGCTTCATCCCTACTGGTGCTGGCTTGTCTCCAGGGGGAGGAGGGTGCTCTTTTTTTTCTCTGGCCACAGCTCGTCCCCTTTATCCCATACACATGCACTTCATTGTGCGAAAGCTGTACAACAGTGCAGCCTTGATTTATGAGGGCTGCGTTTCTGCCCTGATCCTGGCTGGCACAGCGCTGGAGGCTTTGCTTTTATGTGTCCACATCCAGGGGCAACTGGCAGCCAGCTGTTGGAAATTGGTTTAAGAAAATAATAAAAATAAAAATACCCACGGACTGTCCTGTGGTTCCAGGTTTCTGGTACCTGCCATTAGCTTTGGAATAAATAAGAGGGTCTTTCCCCTTGGAATGAGATTTCTCTATGACACATAGATTTATATTGTGCTGGAGTGATTGCTAGGTACCAAGAGGTCTCGCCTAAGGGCTAAGTTAATAATTGAGACTTTTTAGAATAATAAGTCACGTGGCCCCCCCCCCACCCGATTTCTTCCTAAAGAGTCCCTAACTGTACCTATGTAATGTACTCTCAAGTGTTGGACTTCTGCTAAGCTTAGCTATCTCTGGGGTGGAAGTTAACACCTGGCAGAGACCGGCTACAGGGAGCAGCCGAATGAGAGCTCCCCACCCAGGTGAGGATTATGATGGGGGCAGGCGCCAAAGCAGAAAGAAAGAGGGAGATTGTTTTCAGGGAGCAGCCCCCTCACATATGTGAGCGGTGTTACAGAGAAAATGGAAAGAAGTCTTCTTTATGACCACGATTCTCTGAATATTCTGAGTTACAGGTCTTTAACAAGTATTTTGTGTACTGTATATGTGATCCATGCCAAGCACCTTTCTTTATTTACTTATTTGCTCATGACTGATCTGTCCCAAACTTTCCAAAAAGACTTGAGATGCCTTGAAAGGAAATACCTGTAGAATAAGACAACTAACATTTAAATAGAAGGTGTATGTAGACTGAGGAGGAGAATAAATATATAAAATCTATAAGCCTGAAGTTGGCAACTTCTGTTACTCAGTGAATTAGTTCTGGTTGTAAATGGGCATTTCTTGAAAAATGTTGTTCTGTAATCATACAAGTTAAGTCTGGGTGGAGAAAAGCTGAACAGGTTTTTTTTTTTTTTTTTTTTTTTTTTTTTTTTCCTGCAACATTCCCAGATCCCTTAGTTTGCTAAAAAATATTATAATTTTCTGATAGAGGACTACCACCACCTGCTTTTTTCATGGAGCTCTGAGGCTTCGTGAAAAATGGACCAATGCCAAAACAATTTCTTGACTGCAGCAGTAGTTTAAGCTCCAGGCTCTTTGGGAATAAAGGCAAAAAGAATATTTTTGATGAAAGAATATTTTCTGCATCTAAAGATGAGAATGACCCTTATTTAAAAAAAAATAATCTTAAGGGTGTGTCCCAAGAATGTTTACCTAAAAGATACTAAATTATATGATGGGTATTAAGCATTGGCTTTGCAGATAAAGTAGACGTGCTTTTCTTAGGGCCAGTTCTTATTTGACCCATAACACAACATGGAAAACACTGGGGAGGGTATCAAATGTAAAAAAAAAAAAAAAAAATCAAGTTTCTAGAAGGTAGAATTACCAGATGATGTATAGGAAATCCAATAAAATTGGAATTTTAGGTAAACAACTTTTTAGTATAAGTATGTGCAAATGTTGCATAGGACATACTTATACTATAAAATTACTCCTTGAGTTGAAATTAAAATTTAATTGGGTGTCCTGCATTTTTATTTGCAAAGTTTAGCAGCTTACTAAAAGGTCAAGGTCCAAGTCGTATGTTGGAATCATGCAGAAGCCTCCGCTGTGCACTAATCACCAGACATAGCATTGCCGTGGCCCTCTCAATTGACCCACTCTGATTGGAGGGTTTACTTGTCAAATCTGTCTTCACTTGCCCCACCACCAAATCTCAAGAGTGCTAGTTCTTATCTCTGCATTTCCCTGGGAAGGGGGTCTTATTGACCTTTTGGAAGAGTCTCAGGTTGGCACTCAGCCTCCCAGTTCCCTGGAGTCAATGACCAGCCTTAAGAAGGAGCATTTAGTTGGTTGTCATAGGCCAGCAAAGATTTCACTCCGAGGCACTCCCCGCCCCTTGCAGTATTTATCACACCATCTCTGCACTTGTAGTATATTATTAGCCTTGTATGCCTTCTCGGTCACCTGTTGAAATGAGAATGCAAGGTCTCTGGGCCTCTGCACCCCTTTCCCTTACATTAACTTAAGTCACACCAGATGTGGGCCTTTACTGCTTAGGAAGACTAATTGATTTCACCAGTCACAATACTCCTATTGTTTTTATTTTAACACAAATAAACACTGTGGTGGGTTTTCTCTTCCTTCTCTCTCTGGTCCTCTTGCCAAAAGAGCCAAAGGTTATTCAATTAAAGGCATCCAGAAGTGTGATGAAAAATCAATATATGGAGTACATCTACTATTAAAGAAGGGAAAAAGGGCGGGGGGGGTGGGAGAAAAGAAAGGAGAAGGATAAAGCGTTGTAGGGAAGAGGGAAGGAAGGCTCTGAGGGACCAGCAGTAACTCTGATGGATGGCTGGTGTGTGAGAGACATTATTATTTGTAATGTGAGTGCAGGGAGATGGCAGCAGAGCTGAGCAATACACCTGCTGGGCTCCAAGCAGCCAAAACAGCTGCACACGTTGATTTAGAAGCTTGCTACTTGGGGCTCCAGGAACGAATCAAGCGACAGCTCATAAAAAAAGAGGGTTTTATGATTTTCCCCCCCTCTTTCTGTAAGCAAACGGCCACATCATATGTTTTCCTAATGTGGTCATAACTCAAAATTAAATCCCAGCCCAAGGTGTCAGCCTGGTGCCACGTCAGGAATTGTAACGGCTTGTTTTAGAGGTAGCCATGGAGATGGTGGAAGAAGGATGGGGGAGGTTTGGGAAGGTGGGAAGGGAGACAGGGTGCTGTGTGCATCAGTGTGCCTTAGACACTTAAGAACCATTAGTTTTGTTTTTTTTTGTTGTTGTTTTTTTTAAGTGGTGAGCAAACTAGCAGTGTTTAGTTGGTGATTTCATGGTTATCTCAACCTCTAATTGACATTGCTAAGATGCAAAGTACTGTCCCACTAGAGAGAGACTTCTGCCCAAGTGAGGGAGGGTGAGTCCTTGAGCGGGAGCTGCCAAGATGAGGTACTTAGGGACACTGTTCCTTCTCACACTTCAAAACTGGTCATTGATCACTTGGAATGGGAAGGAGTCAAAATACTTCTGATAAATGTTGAATGGAAGTGGTTTCTATAAAAGGTGTGTCAGATTACCCCAAAGATATAACTGATTATGTGTGTTCAAAGTGCTGTGGGCTCCGATAATGCCGGATAAATCTCTTTGCAATGCCCTCCCTAAAGGTGATGGGAAACTATAGGACATGGAGGTAGGTAAGCTCGTCTGTAGGATGTGACAGTTCCATGGATTCCATTCGTTTATTCAGTAGCTTCTAAGTACCAGGAAGTTTGAAAACTGCTCACAAATGAGCAAATGAATGAAAGAATGAGTGAAAGAAAAACATGGATGTGGGCTTTATTGCTAATAGTTCTATAACAGCATCATCAGGGCCAGAGAGAATAAAATAATGCTCTTCTTTCAAAGCTCAGATCACCAAGTCTCTGTGTAATCCCTAAGGCTCAGACATTAGTCTAGTCTCTTACCTTGACGGTTTTGCTCACAGAGCAGTCATCCATCAACCTGCTCTCTGCCATTACTCAGAAGACAACACACCCCAGTTGACCTCTCTCTTGAATTCTCATTCTGCATCTCCAGCTGCCTATAGTACATTGCACTTAAATTTCATATTATGCCCCTTCTTCTTTCCTTAATCAGTTATTTTATTCCTCATTTTCTGCTTTTCATTATGGCACTACATTAGTCTTAGTCACTAAAGCTCAAAATAGCATGCATAACTTTGGCTTTCCTTCCTAGATTCAAACAGAACTGCATTCTCCTTCCCTTTTTCACAATATCTCCAGTCTATAACTTCCTTCTCACCTCTACTGAGTCATTTCTGAGTTCAGGACCACATTATCTCATGCATGAGCTGTAGCCATCACTTCCCACTTGATCTCTCTTCCCCTGGCCTCCAGGCTCTATCCACTCAACTCTTACAGCATACCCAGCTCTTTGCAGAATTGGGTAAGTTTCTCCAATTATGATATCTTTCCCCCAAATGCCCTTGCTTCCCACAGAATAAAACCAAATTATTGTCATCTGCCATTTAAGGAATAATCTTGCCTTTATAGTTTGATTTCCTAATGCTAACCAATATAAATTTCCGTATCAGTAAAAATAACATTGATTAATAATAAATAAATTATCAAATTGATATATTCACTATAGCACTGAGCATTTCACATGCACATTTTTTGTGTCCTTAGAGCATTTCTATAAGGAAGACATTGCTATCATCTTTTCTTAGACAATGAAACTGAAGCACAGTGAAGCTATGTATCTTGCCCAGGGTCACAAATAGGAGAGCTGGAATTTGACCTAGGAAGTGGACCCTGACCTCACAGGCTCTTAGAAGCCATCACCCTCCTTCACAGCCAGTTACTCAGCCTCCTGAAGACACCCAGACTAGCTCTCTGCCTCTGCTTGACCACTTCCCTTTTCCACATTGCCTTCTTGCCACCTCTCCTGAAGACAATCTTAATATGTGACTAGGGTTGTGGCTCAGCTGTAGAGCGCTTGCCCAGCATGTGTGAGGCACTGGGTTTGATCCTCAGCATCACATAAAAATAAGTAAACAAAATAAGGTAGTATGTCCATCTACAACTAAAAAAAAAAATTTAAAAAGAGATAATCTTAATATAAACACTTTTGTATTCC
The DNA here is from genome assembly GCF_048772815.1 of Callospermophilus lateralis. Classification (NCBI taxonomy): domain Eukaryota; kingdom Metazoa; phylum Chordata; class Mammalia; order Rodentia; family Sciuridae; genus Callospermophilus; species Callospermophilus lateralis. Next base: position 18,363,097 of record NC_135311.1, read on the forward strand.
TCCTCCTCTAAACACATGTGCCCAAAGAAGACTGTGTTGTCCACAGTCTCCACTACTTCCTAACGTCCAAATGCCAGCAGGCATCCATGTCCCCTGCTTCTCTGTTTCCTTCACTACCTGACGGTAACTTGCACAGGTACTTCATAAATAGCTCACTGACAGAATGGAGAATTCTGAAAACAAACTATGCCAGGACCACCTTTCACCTCATTCTCTATCCCCTTCTTAGTATTAAAATTTGATTTTGCACCACTGTAGTTTTTTTAAAAATATGATCTCTTAATTTCCTTTGAGCTATTTATTATTAAGAGCACTCGACACTCTCTAGACACTTTTTCTTAAACGGCTGAGAAGTGTTGAACAGGTGAGCAGTCAGGCATTGGGTCTGGTTGTAGAGAAGATGATGTCAGAGTTTAGGCCCATTCCATAAAGCCATGCAGCAGGATCTGCCCTCCTGCCGTACCACAGTGCCACCTTTCCTGGTTAGCTTGCGGCTCCCCGGTCAATGCTCTTGCTGGTGTGGACTGCTTGGGCAGTGCCTCATTGTCCAGCTCTTCCTCTGTCAGCCTCTCTCATCTAGCTTCTCTCATTATGAGCTCGTTTACCAACAACTACATGGAAGTTAGTTATCAGATTCCTGAGAGTTTAGAAATAGTGATGTTGCTTTGTCTGGAGTACTGTCAGGCGGGCCTGATTCTAGAAGGGTAAAATATATGATAGGCAGAGGACAGTAAAAAATCTGGAGACAAAAATCACAGGAGATGGCTGCAGACTGCTTTTGTTAGATGAATCACTCAGACACTAAAGCTTCAGGTTGATTTAAGCAAACCACACATATGTATCTTGAACCACATGTCACTTAATTTTGAGCACTTAAAACTGTTCGGGAGAGTATTTCTGTAATTAGTTATGTGACAAAGTGATATATTAGATATTTCTGTTTTTTTCCTGCATTATAAAATATGAATATGATTGTGAAAATTCTATAATTGGTACGTATTTGACAGAATTTTACACATATAAAATGCTAAATGCTACATCAGAGAGCTATATGTCTAGGAATAAGTTAGTAAGTGTTTTCTCATGAAGATTGAATTCTCCCATAGGATGTTCTTAAAATTAGTCTGTTATGTGTATAAAATTATCAGGCTGTATGTCAGTGTAGGAGCTGCAATGCTGGCAACTAAATAAATTGACTAGTTTTCATTTTTTTCTATGACTCCCTCCCTTCATCAGTATTTTATTATTCTGCATTTTTAATAGCTGAAGGCCCACAAGACATTTCCAAAGCATTCCACCATTTGCCCTTAAAGCCTTACCTCCCATTATTAATAAAATAATGCTTGTAATTTTGAAGGCCCAGCCCAAGGGTTTTCAATCCCTGCTTTTTATTTATCATTCATCCAGTGAATACTTATTGAATGTGTATAATATGTCAGAAATACAGCTATATATTGATGATAAAATTACTCACCTAATTACTTTATTACATCTAGCCCTAGGTACAAATATTTCCCATCTGGCTGGTTTCATAAATCCTGATCATTGTACAACTCTAACAGATTATGAATTCCAGGGATATTTTATCCTGCCATTAATTGCTATTTTCAATTGAAAAACAATTTGTGACCATACATTTATATGTGGTTTAAAGAACAATAATAAAAAGAACAACCACTTACCCATCACACAATTAAAAAAATATGGTGTCAACGATTCTCTTTTCCTAAATCATATCAACATTCTTTACCCATTAGAATTAATACTTACTTGAAAAAAAGTTTTTAGTTCACGTTGTTTTTAAGATTCATCTATATTGTTATGTGTTGATAGTTAAATAATTTTCACTTCTATGAACTATTCTAAAATTTGTTTTTAAATTTATTAGTAAATAGATAGGGGGTGAGTGCCACTTTTTTTTGTTTCTTTGTTTTTGTTTCTTTGTCTTTGTTTTCTTATATTAAGGATAATTCTGTTATGAACATTCTTATTCACCTGTCCTGTTGCAAGATAGGTGAGTTTCTTCTCAGAATGAAGTAGGTGTGTACCCTCTTTTAACTTTTGGGGGGTAATACTAAATCATTTAACATAGTGATGCCAAACTACCTGGCTACCAACAAGTAAGAGTTCTCATCATTCTACAGTCCTACCAAAAAGTCAATGTACATATGACTTTTGACCATTTGATGAGCATAAGTGGTATATCATTGTTATTTCAAAATGTATTTTCTTGATTAGTAACATACATATCCATTGGCCATTTGTATTGTGTTTTCCCTTCAATAAAATATTTGTTCATGAAATTTGACCTTTTTATTTATTTGTTTTCTTTATTGATTCAGAGACTCTGTGTGTGTGTGTGTGTGTGTGTGTGTGTGTGTGTAAGAGAGAAAGAGAAAGAAAGAGAGAGAGAAGGAGAGAGATTGATTTATAGCTTGGTGTTTGACTTTCAGGTTTAAATTCTGATGAGCTAAATTTCTGATCTTTAATGAAGTCAAATTTATCAATCAAATTTATTAATCCCTTCCCAAGGTTCCCAACTAAATTTACAAGAAGACACAAAACTTTTGTCAAATACTGCTGCCCTACATGTGGGTAGCCTCCCTTATTATCAATATCACCCACATGTTATATGTTATAGCTGCCAAGCACATGATACATCATAATCACCTAAAGACCACAGTTTGTATATGGGTTCACCGTTGGCATTGGGGCTTTCTATGGGTTTGGACAAATAGATGATGACATGTACACAACATTATAGCATCACACGGAGTACATTCATTGCCCTAACAAATGTCAGAAAAATGACTCTGTATTCCTAGTCATCCTTCTCCCCGCCTCTAACCCTTCGAAGCCACTCAGCTTTCAAACAGTCTCACAGTTTTGTCCAATCCCTTCCTGGCTCTTCCTCTTTATTTTTTCTTGCGGTCACACATGTTGGACAAGCACTCTACTAATGATATATACTCCTGGCCCCCTTCGTGTTGATTTGCAATTTTTGTTGGTTGTTGAAAATCTTTTACTATGACTTTTCCCTGAAATTTTTAAAGTTTTAGCCTTCATGTGTAAACCCTTAATATATCTAGAATCTTTTTTTTTTAATTCAATGGCAAGTAGGAACACAATGTTAAGCTTTCTTACCTGGACAACTAAATACTCAGGCACTCTTATCTGAAATGCTAATTCTGTTCTACTTCAAATATTTTGGTTCCAGTTCTCTCTCTCTCTCTCTCTCTCTCTCTCTCTCTCTCTCTCTCTCTCTCTCTTTCTCTCTCTCTCTCTCTCTCTCAGCACAGAGGATTGAACCCAGAACCTCATGCTTGCCAGGCAAGCATTCAATCACTGAGCCACATCCCAGCTCCTTTTTTGCCCATCTTAAAATCACATTTATTTATTTATCTTGCCATTGAATCTTTTTACTTCCTTATATATTCTGGATATTGTCCCGAGTTGCATAGTTTGTAAATATTTTCTTCCATTCTTTAAATTGTGTCTTCACTCTGTTGATTGTTTCCTTTGCTGGGAAGAAGCTTTTTAGTTCGGTGCAGTCCCCTTTATCTATTTATTTTTACTTGAATCACCTGTGATTTTGAGTTTTTAATCCATAAATTCCTGTATAGAAGGAGTATCATGCAGCATTATACCCTGTTTTATTTTAGTAATTCCACAGTTACAGGTCTTAAATTTGAGTCTTTAATTCATTGTGTGTTGATTTGGAAACTGGGAGATAAGGACTCGTTTCATTCTTCTCCATAAATAGGCCCAGTTTTCTTGGCACCATTTATTAAAGAGATGGTCCTTTCCCCAGTGTGGAATCTTAATTCTTTTTTGGAAGTCTATTGTGTGTGAATTTATTTCTGTGTTCTCTCTAGAAAAAAAAAATTACATTAGACCTGTACCTTATCTATACTTCTAGTTTTTCAGGACTAATTTAAAATGAATGAAATATTCATATGAAGCCATAAAGTGCTATAAGAAATTGTGATTTTTTTTCTTATGAGAGTGGGAACAGTCTGAAAAGTAGCTTTCTATGTTTTCTCTTCTGCTCCATTGGGCTCTGTGTCTGTTTTTTGCTACCATCAAGCTGGTTAGGTTTGGAGCATATTTTGCAGTCAGCTTATATAAAGCCTTCAGCTTTGTTTTTTGTTCAAGATGATTTTCAGTATCATTTATGGTTCCATATGAATTTTAGGTTTCATTGCTTCTAGTTTAGAGAAGAATGATATTGGTGTTTTGGTAGCAATCACATTGAATCCACTCAACTTTGAGTAGTATGGGCATTTAAAAAATTTTAATTCTTCCAAAAAATAAACACAGGATATCTTCTATTTATTTATTTTTATTTTTCTCTCTTCAATTCCCTTCATCAAATTTTTATAAATTTTATTTGTAGAGATCTTTTGCTTCCTTTATTCCTAAGCATTATTTTTTGTAACTATTGTAAATGGGATTGCTTTCTCGATTTCTTTTTTAGATAGTGTGCTATTGGCTTACAGAAACACTACTGATTTTCATATTTTGACTTTGTAATTTGCAAATTTACTGAATCTGTTTATTAATTCTACAAGTTTTTGGTGTCATCTGTGAGATTTTCTATGTGTACAATCTTATCTGCAAACAAGGATAATATGACTTCCTCCTTTTCCATTTAGATTCCCTTTGTTTCTTTTCCTTAATAGCTGAGGCTGGGAAATCCAGTACTCTTTTAAACGAAAGTGATAATAGTGGGCATCCTTATATGGTTCTAGATTTTAGAGGAAAACATTTCAGCTTCTCTCCATTCAGGATGATGTTTGTTGTGGGTTTTCTTTCATGGCCTTTATTGTGTGTCAAAGTATCTTCCTTCCACACCTAATTTGCTGAGTTTTTGTCGTCAAGGAATGTTGACTTTTATCAAGTGCTTTTTCAGTGTTCATTGAAATGACCATGTGCTTTTTTTTTTTTAATGTGGAGTTACATGGTCTGTATTCATATGCGAACATAGAAAAGTTATGTCCAATTCATTCTACTGCCTTTCCTATTCCAATCTCCTCTCCCTTTCCTTCATTCCTCTTTGTCTAATCCAATGAACTTGGGTTCTTCCTTTTCTCCGCTTATTGTGTATTAGCATCCACCTATGAGAGAGAACATTCAGCCTTCGGTTTTAGGGGATGGGCTTATTTCACTTAACCTGATAGTCTCAAGTTCCATCCATTTACTGACAAATGTCATAATTTTAATCTTTTAATGACTGGGTAATATTCCATTCTTTACCCATTCATTTGTTGAAGGGTCCCTAGGTTAGTTCCATAGTTTAGCTATTGTGAATTGAGATCCTATAAATAATGATTGGCTATGTCACTGTAATATGCTGATTTTAAGTCCTTTAGGTATATACCAAGGAATGGGATAACTGAATCAAATAGTCGTTCCATTCCAAGTTTTCTGAGGAATCTCCATACTGCTTTCCAGAGTGGTTGCACCAATTTGCAGTCCCACCAGCAATGTATGAGTGTACCTTTTCCCCCCACATCCTTGCCAACATTTATTGTTACTTATATTCTTGATAATTGCCATTCTGACTGGAGTGAGATGGAATCTCAGTGTGGTTTTACTTTGCACTTCTCTAATTCCTAGAGATGTTAAACTTTTTTTTCATATATTTTTTGACTATTCATATCTCCTCTGCTGTAAAGCTCCTGTTTGGTTCCCTTGTCTACATATTGATTGGGTTATTTGTTCTTCTGGTGTTAATGTTTTTGAGTTCTTTATATATCCTGGAGATTAATGCTGTATCTAAGGTAAAGGTGGCAAAGATTTTCTCCCATGCTCTATTCTCTCTCTCCATGTTTTTGCTTGTTTCCTTTGCTATGAAGAAGTTTTTTAGTGTGATACCATCCCATTTTTTTATTCTTGATTTTACTTCTTGTACTTAACATGAAGGGACCCGTGCAACAGAATAGAAGACACAGAGACAAACCTGCATAAATACAGTTATCGCATACTAGACAGAGGTGCCATAAACATATATTGGAGAAAATATAGCTTCTTCAACAAGCGGTGCTGGGAAAACAGGAAATCCATATGTTGCCCAATGAAATTTAACCCCTATCTCTCATTCCTATCTCTCCACTATCTCTCATAGTGGATCAAGGATATAGACTTTAGGAATTCTTACAGCAATATCTTACTTCAATGCTCCTTTCCAAAAGGAGAAATGAAATGTTTATAGATCCAAGTTAAAAACAGGCCACTGAAAAACACAATATATTTATCACTCTCTCAACATTTCTTTCATGCTGTGAAGTTTTTATAGAATTAAACAGGAACCAGTTTTCATCAGGATTTTCATATTACGGACATTTGTAAAATTTTTCTCCAGTGTGATTTTTCACATGACTTAAAATACCTGATTAAATCTCCTGAACATGGCAGAGTACTCTTTCAGTCACTGCTATTCAGGAGGCAGAGGCAGAAAGATCACAAGTTCAAGGTCAGCCTGGCAACCTAGCCAGACACTCTCTCAAAATAAAAATAAAAAAGGCTGGGCATGTAGCTCAGTGGTAGAGTGCCCCTGAGCTCAATCCCTAGTTTAAAAAAGAGAGAAAGAGGGAGGGATGGAGTAAGGAGAAATGGAAGGAAGGAAGAAAAACCTTGATGAAATGGAAAATGTTCCTGCATTTTTAAAATAGTGCTTCAAATCTGTGTGTAACTATATGTGTCTTTGTCAGGATGCAGGCTACCAGAAGCTTTGAAACTTTATGTATATTCGTGGAGTTTCTCATTAGTACACATTCTTTTATGGCTTTGACTTGAACTGAAATAACAGAAAGCTTTCAAGCTTCCCCACATTTTGACATTTATAGGGTGTCTGTCCATTATTCATTTGTTTCTGTACTGGAAAGATTACACAAAAGGATTCCCGTATTCCTTTCATAGGGCTTCTCTCCAATTTGAGTTATTTTATGAGTTGGAAAGGAACTGAAAAGTTGAAGGCTTTCACGTATTCCTTATTTTCATAGCACTTTTCTGCAGTGGATTTTTTTTTCTTATGAATTGAATTGAAATAACTGAAGTCTTTACCGCACTATTTATATTCACCACATATATCTGAAGTGAGACTTCTTATGCTTTAGAAGTCAACTGGGAAAATTAAAGTCTTTCCCCCAAAATTAACATTTATAAGGTGCATCTCTCTTATGTACTATCATGTGCCTTCCAAAGTTTTCAAGAGAAACAAAAGCTTTCCCACAGTCCAGCCATTCATAAAGTTTCTCTGTAATGTGAGTCCTTTTGTATTCTTGAAAACAACCAAAATGAGTGAAGACTTTCCCCCACTATTTGCATTAATAATGTTTCTCTCCTGTTTGAGTTCTTTCATGTGGGAATGACTTCACAAAATCTAGTTCAAGTCTATGAAAGTATTCACACTAGTGAGAAGCCTTATGAATATATGTGGGAAAGCCTTCAGGAATTTATATTTCATTTGAGTCCATGAAAGGTATCATACTGGAGAGAAAACTGATGGATGCAAGGCATGTGGCAATGCCCCAAAACTTAATTAGGAAAGTTAAATGTTCTTCCACAAAATTTGTACTTACAAAGTTCATTTCCAGTGTGCTCTGCCATATTTCTTCCAAACTAATTTTTATAAGAAATTAAGATTTTCACCAACTCAAAAAGAATTAAAAATCACTGAAGGCCTTCCCATAAGTCTTTACATTCTTCAGGTTTCTCTCCATGTCAACCTTTTCATGGGCTTGAACAGAACCAGAATCTCTGAAGGCTTTCCCACATTGCTTATATTCATAAGGTTTCTCTGCAATATGAATCATTTCATGCTTCAGAACTGAACTTGGAAAACTAAGGCTTAACCAAAAAATTCCATCTCCAGGATGCTATTTTTAAAGCATAAAATTCCATAAATTAAAAAATTTATAAATTTTTATAAATTCCATCTCCAGGATGCTATTCCAGGTGTCTTCTAATCTTTTCAAGGAAAATGAAGGCTTTCCCACAGTTCTAACATTAATAGGGTTTCTTTCCAATGTGAGTTCATTCAAGGAATTTAAAAGAACCAGGATCGCTGGAGTCATTCACACATTCCTTGCATTCATATGATTTTTTCTCCAGTGTGAGTCCTTTCCTTTCTGAAATAAATTTTGTCTTGTAGAGTTAAAGACTTTCTCACAAACTTTACATTAAAAAAGTCCATCTCTAGTGTGCACCTTTTCATGGACTCGATTGGAACCAGAATCTGTTCTAGTGTGCACTATCATTTGTCTTCTATGGCTTTTATGAGAAACAAATAATTTCCCACATTCCTTGCAATCACAGAGTTTTTTCTACAGTCTGAACCTTCATTCCTTTGAAAGGAATGGGTATCATTGAAGCCTTTCCCACATTGCTTAAAATTATGCTTTCTTCCCATACCTCTGACACTCATGGGCTTTGTAAATGATGTCAGCAACAATGTGATATTAAGGGATGAGTGACACATGATGACTATTCCAGGCACATTACATTCATATGGTTTTACTTCAATAGGACTTTTTTTGTTGTTGTTCAGAATAATATTTGGAATGTGGCTAAAGATTTCTTCATTGTGATGATGCTCTTTACTTTTCCAAGATTTCTCTACATTATTTTTTGAAGAGAGAGAGAGAGAGAGAGAGAGAGAGAGAGAGAAGTTCAGGACTACATAGCTCTCAGGGCTTAATGTGAATGCTCAATAAATACTCAAAGAAGAATCAATATAGTTTGGAAATTCTTCAAAAATTATCTCTAGGAGAAATATTTCCAAAAAACTTTTTAGGAGACCAATATTCCAATGATGCCTTAAATTCTCCCCCACCTTTCAATTTTTGTAGCAATCTTTAAAATTTTCATTTTCCCCCATTTTTTTTTGCTATAGACGTCAAGTTGTTAAAAGCTTCCTACATCATATCCCCAAAGAGTTTCTACTGGGAAGGATCCAGCCAAGCTCATTTCTCCTGGGTAGTGTTCACCACCACATCCTCCAAGATCACTGAGTCCATTTCCAGCTTTGAGGGTGTCCTCCCCATGGCTCCCACACTCACTTCAGTTCACAAGCCTACAGGCAGAGCCACCCGAGTGAGATGCTATGTTAGTTAGCTCTTCATTGCTTTACTCAAAACACCCAACAAGAGCAACGTAGAGGAGGAAAAGTTTATTTTGGATCATTGTTTTAGAGGTTCAGTACGTGGTCAGACAACTCCACTGCTCTGGACCTAAAATGAGGCAGAACACACCCAGAAGGGCACAATGGAGGAAAACTGCTCAACTCTCAACTGTCAGAAAGCAGAGACCCTGAGGTACCAGGGACAAAATAAAAACCACAGAAGAGTGCCTTCAGTGACCTACTTTCTCTAAATATATCCTACCTGCCTAGAGTTATCACAGTGGTCATTTCAAATTATCAATTCAGCAAATGGTTTATTCCACTGTTTTAGTCAACTTTTTCCCTGTTGTGATTAAAAGATCTGACCACAACGATTTTTTTAGGAGGAAAGGTTTACTCAGGGTCTCATGGTTTCAGAGGTCTCAATTCACAGACAGCGGGTTGCATTCTTCAGGGCTCGAGGTGAGGCAGAACATCCTGGCGGAAGAGTGTAGTGGAGGGAAGCAGCTCACAGGATGATCAGAAAGCAGAGAGAGATAGTCCACTGGCCAGATACAAATATATACCCCCAACCCACACCCCAGTTCCCATCTTCTCCAGCCATACCCTACCACTGCAGTCACCACTCGGTTAATCCCTGTCAGGGGGTAAATTAATGGACTGGGTTAAGATTATGACAACCCAATCATTTCTTCTCAACCCTCTTGCCTTGTCTCTCACATGAGCTTTTGGGGGACACCTCACATCCAAACCATAAAACACTCTCATGATCTCATCGTGAGCTTTTGGTGGACACATCATATCCAAACCATAACAGATGCTCTGACAAAGTCCCTGTGAGTAGGGAGCCACCTGTTTTTGTCTTGAGGAGGGACTCCCCCGTCTTCCAAATTCTTAAGTGCTGATTTTTATCCTTTTCTTTTTTGTTAATGTAAATACTTTAAATTATTAATTTTCTAATGAACCCTGTTTTATTGGCTATCCTATAGTTCTGATAGGCAGCATTTTAGGAACTTTATTTTGTCTTGTTTAAGATCCTCTGCAATTTCTATTTGTTTTTTTACTGAAAAAATTCTACCAATAAGAATTTTAATTTCCATATTTTTTTTGTTTTCTTTTTCTTTTCCTGTTGATAGCACCTCTAGATGTTGAATGTAGTGTACATTTACTTGGGGAATTTTAAAATTTTATTTGGGGGCCTATTATTTAATTAATTTTGCCAAATGTTTTATGAGCATTTGTTCTGTCATGGCCAGAGACAGGAATTTGTAAAGTCGCTTATCCACGAGTTTATTTTTCAACACTTTCTTCTTTTTTAACTTCTGTAGTGTTTGCTTTATGATGTTGATACTAAATTAGTTGATATAACCATATTTTAAGTGTGCTTTGTTTTCTAATGCTTTTAACTTGAATTTGTTTTTTTGTTAAGGTTAAGGCTTTAACTTGGTTTTGAGTACATGTACCTTTGCACAGCCTCTGACGATCAGCCTTCTTCAAATACTTTATTTTAGATGTGTATCTTATATTTAATATAAAGTTGAGTTGTGTTTTCTTATTCAATGGAACATTCCTTTTATTACATTAAGTAAGAATGGTGTGTTATATTTACTCATTTGACATGTATGCTTGGTTTTAATTTTGCATGTGAGTTTTTAGAACTTTCCCCTTGTTTTATTGTTTTAAAAAGAATACTGTCTGTGTCCGGTTTTATGAGTGCTTCTTTTAATATTTAGGAAACTTTCTTTCAGGATCGTCTGTGAACATTCCCATTTTCCACTTATAGTTTCCTGAATTCTGGAAGCTGAAAAATGAGATTCCATTTTCATATCTTTTTGCTGTTAGGATTCTTATTGCAAGTTTTTAAAAATTTTTCCCAGAACCAACCAATGAGCCGATGATAAGAAATTGACTAAACAAGATGGGATACCACCAGCAGAGTGGCAAGTAAATTTGGAGACGTGCAAGGCTTTGCACCAGCTAAGTTTTAAGCTACAATAGAGATACCCATTGAATGACCCTTTATAGATGTGATAAGCTCCCAGATACAAAACTTAAAAACGGCGGCTTTCTCTTTCTCCTTCTCATCTCTTGCTGTCGCCTGGATGTTGGATCCAGCATACACTGATTAGACTAGGTACTGGTGTGGCCTTCCTGTAAGTAGGTGCTCCCTTGCCTATGCTTTATATATATATATATATAAAACATATCACACAAATCCTTCCCAGTAACCAGACTCCAGCTCTAGCTTTGCAGTCCGTTTTCAATTCTTAAAATGGGGCTGAACAATTACTGATAAATAACTGACTGAACAGACATCCTTTAGCTTGAAGAAGTTATAGACAATGTCTAAGACAATATCCTAAGGGGAAACAGCATACTGGCAGATTCTCATAACTTTTCACATGTAATTAGGAAAAGCAAGGGCAATGTCATTGTATATATCAAGACCAATCTGAGCTGCAGCTTGGAGTGAAAGCAATTTCATAGCATGTTGAAGGCAGAAGCAAAAAAAAGGGAAATCAGTTCTGGATAAGAGAGCAGAAGGAAGGCACCATTTTGCCACAAAATTTGAGAAAGAATGAGAAGCCAGCAATAGAATGCCCCCTCAAGAACAAAGTGGGTAAGGGAGATTTTTTTTTAATTGAAAGTATTGGAATCTTTCCATTCTGATGCGAAGGAGTAAAAGGACAGCCATTGAAGATACAAAAGAAGGAGAAGACAGGCAATAGCAGAAGTCCTGTAGGCGGATCCCTGAAGCACAGGCAGGAGAATTAATGTGAGGCATGACAGCGAGGTCCTGTTGGGGAGAAGGCAACTCTGGCTGCAGTGGGCTGTCTGTGCCTTTTGTGGTAGAAAGTTAACTGAGTTCTTATGTCGTTCCTTGTGTTTTCTCTGTGACATGGGATAGTAAGGTAATCAGGTAAAAGAATGAGGGAAAAAAAGTAAAATTAGGGGTCTGAAGAATTTGGAAAAATTTCTGGAGTAGTTTCTGTGGAGAGTAGGTGCAAAAGATGGATAGGACGATCTAAAAATCAAATTTCCCAGCAACAATCCTGATTTGACACAGGAGGTACTCAACAAATATAAGGTCATCGTATGATGTTAACTATGCTCCCTTTTAAAGCTGCTCTGCCTTAATGCGAGGTCTCAGAATCTGAAAAAAATTTGCTTCTGTCTTACTTATGAGATTCTATCCCTTTGTTTAGGCAATTTTTTTTTTTATTATTGGCCCCCTAGTTTGTTCCCAAGACAAGAATCTCCACTTTACTACATTCTTATTCCCAAAGAGATGGATGGTGACTTATCTGATATCTTTGTATTTAAGTTATTTTTGTGATGCATAACAAAACAAACCACTTCCAAAGATAGTAGCTTTAAACAATGACTATTTATTTAGCTTATAACTTTGTACAATGGTGATTTTGATTGGCATGGCTGGGTGGTCCTTCCACTGATCTTTGCCAGGTTCACCTGTGTGCTGCAGGCAACTGTTGGGCAGCTGAATGATTTCATCACTGGTGAATGGCCAATATCTATTGGTTTTGGTGATGAAGGAGATGGGTACATATATCTCTCATCATTCAATAACTAACTTGGGTAGGAGTTGTGACATGATGGTGATGGCGGGGGTTCCCAAGAACAGCAAGAGAGAAGACACTCCACAATGAGCAAGTCATTTCAAAGCATCTAACTGTAACATATTGGACAAAACAAGTCAAATGGCCCAATCTAGATTGAATGGGCAGAGAATACATTCCACCTCTGGATGGAAGAAGCTGCAAAGCTTATGTTGCAAAAGAGACTGGGAACAGAGATGGGGGAAATTGCTGACCACAGTGCACTTCCTGCCAAGTTTGGGGCTTGCCTTGATCTCCCATTAGCCCTCGTCAACTGCTAGTTTCCATGACTTGGGGAACAGTTACCTTATTCAGCAGCAGAAGTCCCAGTTGCTGTCTGCCTGGACTGCCTGCTGTTACATACCATGCACTCCACGCCTGCGTTTGTGCACCTGATGGCCTCTCTTTTTACATTATTTTAAATAATCTCCACTGCATTCCTTTGTTCACTGTGACATGAAACACTTGGGTGGGGGGGATTCTTTCCTTGCCTGTTTTATCACGCTGCTTTTGGCAATGGCAGTTGGTGCACACTTTGTTTCTGACTCTTGGCTGTTTCTACCCCATTGTGCCCTCATCTGATGGGCCACCCATTGTCAATGCATATTTTACCCCATTTTCCCCTCTGTTTACTTTTTGATCTCATAATGTACTTCCCTGTGTGCTTTACCCAGGCTTGAAGGGTCAGTTATGGCTCACCAACTCATCCAAAAACTAATGCAGAATATTAAATTGTCCAGAGCATGGAGCAAAGTCAGTCAAGCCTTGCTTGTATTTTCAAAACAACTAAACTGGCAGAATTGTAACTTTTGGCATGTTACATCGCCAGTCTGCAGCCTGTGTAATCAAATCTAATGTATTACACATCCATATCTTTTTGATCTCAAAGTGCATTTGTGCATGTGTGTGGGGGTGTGCATGTGGGAATGTATATAAGATAGAAGAGAGTAGAACAAATGAACCAAGACAGTGGAAAAAAAAAAACTTGAAAGGGAATCCAAAGGAGAAAGTTTCTGAAGACAGATGCCTTTTGTACCAGAGACTTTAAATTTGTGAGCATGTGTGTAAAGTTGTCCATTATACAGTTGTGTTTTATCAGTCACTCAACATGTGTTTATTGGGTGCCTGCTATGACACTCACATCATGCTCAAGGTTATGAAGCTGACCCCAGGGGTGAGAATTGCACTGGATATAATTCTATCCCTGGCCTGGTTCAGTATTTTTGAAATAAAATTTGGCATAAGAACAGGTAAAGGAGAGGAGCCAGGAGGCTCCCACATGCAGCCTGAGCTGATTAAATCCATACTCTCTCCTGTCAAACACTCGCTCTGACTTTCCTGTCAGGAGATAAAACATCATTCTTCCTCCTGTCCATGTGGGGATATTTATAGGTGATGCTGCTTTTACTGGACAGAATATGTCTATAAGATGTAGCCTCCTCCCCTGTCCCTCTCCAGCACCAGGCCATCTGAATGGCTTAAAGAGAAGTTACAAGACAAGTTTGGTTGAAGATTACTGGAAATTAGCTCTACTTGTTACACTAAGGAAGCAGGAGTACTCAATGAAAACCAGGAGATCTTGAATGTTGCTTTCAGAGCCTGAAGTGTCTCGGCTTCAAACCAGAATTGTGTAGTCTTGTCAGGAAGACTGGGTACAGAAATGGGATAGTGAGTCTAGCGCTCTTCATATAACTGGAGAAGTAGCATTTTCCATGGAAGCAAAAAAGGGAAGAAGTTAATTTGCTCTCAAACTTCAGGACTCCCACTCTCACCTAAATTATTTATTATTATTGCTAAAATTAATAACTAACTTTCAGTACCTCCTAGATGGAAAAAAGTAGACAAGTTACAAATACTACCTTATTTAATCCTCAAAACAATTCAGTTACTATGTATAACTATAAAGTCTAATAAAATATTCAGTTGATGGCTAGTATTACCCCCACTTTGCAAATTAATAATCGGAGTTTACCAAATTTTATTAGTCTCCAAAGTGTACATATTCTATTGTATGGTGGTCATCATGGAATGAAGACATTAAATGTTTGAATAAAACTTGTAAGCTCATTAGTCTAGCTCCCTATATAATCCATAAATTCCTTCTGCAAAAGCTCTGATAAATATCTACTCAACACCTCGATCTGAAATCAAAGGCTTAGATTTAAATTATACCAAGATCAAACAGATAACAAAATTTACAAACCTGACATTTAAGCTCAGGCACTCTGGATTCCAAGTCCAACCTATTATAACAGAGAATGGAATTGAGTGCCTGGCATCTGGTAAATTCTTATTGAATGTTGTAATAAATGTTAAGAACCCCTTATTCCCTTCTCATTTCCATCCCTAATACAGGAGAGGGACCATGTTTTACCCAGCATGGTAGTTTGGGCACATAGCACCATGCCTAGCATACAGGGATAGTTGCACTAGAATTGGTTTTGTGCAGATTTTCAAAAGTCGATTATGTATTTCTCTACCCAAATCCAAGTTCAGTGATGTCACATGGGTAGCCAGAAACTAATTATGGGAAAAAATTATATCACAGGAATGGGCCAGTGCCAAAAAAGAGTCCTGAACTTCATAAATGAGTTATTAAATTCCTTTTTTTTTTTTTTTTGCTTAAGCTACTTTCAGTTGGGTTTACATCATTTGCAATCCAAAGAAGTAAGTTTAAGAAATCTGTTATTTCAGATATCCTGAGGAAAGCTGAGGATGAGGAAATATGTCATCCAGCAATATTCCACAAAATTAATTTCCCATGATGAATTCATGAATAGTTATAAAAAGTACCTGACCATCTTACTGTGGGGTAAAAGGGCATTTGTGTTTCACCACATTATTTATTTAAATATTCAGATCTGCCATCCCATATGCTTAGCATACAAACTGAAGTGAAGAGGAAAGAACCAAGCACAAGGATTTTTAACATGGGGATTTAGCTATTGGTCACTGAAAGTACAAGATATTTTACGGGTATGAATAATTGCCAAATGGAGGATTTTGCTACCACTATTGTTTCTATTATGACTCTAGTATCTGGATGAGTTGTCTTTTTTGCTAAGGAATGCAGCAACAAAATAAGACAAAACAAAAACTTCTTTCTTTTGCAGATGACAATGTGGGTGGCCACAAAGACCCATAAGATTTTGTTTAATTTGTAAGACTTGACTTAAAGTTTGTTTCGCAACAATGCTTTATACACGCATTCCATTTCATATTTTCAAAGTCCATGGTTTTAAAAAATTCATTATTTCTTTTGGGCCTCATATTGCCTGTACTAAAGAAAGACAGATACAAGGAGATCAAGAGACCTGTTCAATATCCCAGCCACGTAATAGCAGAAGCAGAATAATAATTCAGATCTATAGTGTCTGCCATTGGATTGACACGCTCATGAGCTGTGGGTAGGTTTCAGATCTTGTTCCTCTGGGTGGTCTAAGTTAGTCCTATGGTGTTGAGAAACAAATCAAAATGAAAAGCAGATTTTAAAAAATTACCAGGGACTGGAAATGTATCTCAGTGGTAAAATATTTGCCTAGAATGTGCAAGACCCTAGGTTCAGTCATCAGCACCAAAACTGAAAAATAAATAACAGCACTTTCCCCCTTCAGACATAAATTTATATTAAAATACATAAAATTTACCCAGAACTGGAGAAAAATTTTAAATGGATAGATTAAGTACCACAAGTACCTAGTTGTTTAAGGAAAACAGTTACAATTGTTTATCTGAACCCCCCCCAACCCCCAATACACACCCCCCACCATGAAGGGAAGCAAATATAAGTAGATGGCATAGGAGACCTTCATCCCTGCTGAGTAATTTTTGAAGATAAGATAGTTTTTAACTAAAACATCTCAGACCTAATCAGAAAGATAACTAGGACATATCCAGTGTGTCCTAACGATTAGGACATTCGTTCCTTTAACAAATATTTACTGAAAAACTAACGTGTTAGGCATTCTGCCCAGTGCTGAGAACTTGAAGGTGTATAAGGAGGAGTTATTTTTATAGCTTGTAATTAACTAAGATACAGCCACAAATAACAGAACTCTAAGCGATAATGGATTGATGTGTCGATAAGACTCGGAATACTGAGTCTTCATTTCTTTGATTGTGAAAAAGAAAATTCAAAACTTCATCTGCATTGGCTCTTCTTCCTCCCTAATTCATTATTGGGAAAGTAATTGGTATCTGATGATCATTAGAAATGCATGACACAATCAGAAGGGACTGTATCCCACGGTCCATGTAGGCTTTTAGGCCTTTGGATGAAAGGCACTCACAAAGAGGGAGGGCATGTGGCAACCAGAAATGCCCGACACCTCTCAAGGTGTCCTGGGAACTGGGAGAACTAGAATGTCCACCCACCCAAACAGCACTGAGTGTTAACGAACAGGCAGACATCTTTCTGTAAAGGAGTACAGAAATCACTTCTTATCCATCGTTTTCCTTTCTGCAGTTTTAGTTAGCCATCATCCCAAAATACTAAATATTAAATTCCAGAAATAAATAATTCAGAAGGTATAAATTGGGCACTATTCTTAGTAGCATGATGAGATCTCATTGTTCTACTCTGCCCCACCTGGAATTGAATCGTCTCTTTATCCAGTGTATCCACACTGTACACACTGCCCTCCCATTAATCACTTCATAGCCATCCTGCTTATTGGATCAACTGTCATGACATTGCTGTGTGTATTTAAGGAACCGATGTTTTACTTCAAAATGGTCCCAAAATACCAGAATAGTGAGGATGGCAATTTAGATATTCCAAAGAGAAATTGTAAAGCGTTTCCTTTAAATGAAAAGGTAAAAGTACAATAAGATATTTTGAGACAGCAAGACAGACCATATTCATCTAAATTTTATTACATATTATTATTATAATTGATCTAGTTTATAACTAGTTATTGTTATTTATTTACTACTGTGCTTAACTATTAAATTTTATCATAGATATATATCTATAGAAAAAAGCAATATATATATATATATATATATATATATATATATATATATATATATATATATATATCACTCTACTCTCTGTGGTTTCCAGCATTCACTGCGAGCATTGAAATGTACCCCACCTTGGGTAAGGAAAGACTACTGGATATGAGAAAAAAAAGGAAGTTAAAAAAAATTAACTAGAGTAATAAGTTGAGGTATAAATGATAGAATTAGGGAAATAGACACTTCATCTATTGTCTCCAATTTTATTATGATAAAATATACATGAAGTTTGCCATCTTAACCATTTTATGCATTCAGTTATATTTAGTACATTTATATCATTCAGCATTCATCACCACCTTTTATCCCCAGACTGTTTCTCACCTTGTAAAACTGAAAACCTATTTCCATTAAGCAAAAATTCCCCTTTGCCTTGGATCCCCAGCTCCTGATATTCACTATTCCACATTCCATCTCTATAATTTGACTACTCTGAATACCTCATATATAAGGGACCATATAGTATTTGGGTTTGAAATTTTTATTTGTTATATAGCTAAATTTTACCCGTAGGCTTGTTTTCACTTCATCCCAGAAATTTGTTAATGTTTTTAATTCATTGTCAAGTGTTTTCTAATTGCTCTTATTATTTCTTCCCATCCATTGGTTAACAGTGTGTTGTTTAACTTTCACAAATTTGTGAATTTTCCACTTTTCTTGTTTGGATTTCTCACTTCATCCCATTGTGATTAGAAGAAACACTTCATATAACTTTTTAAAACTATTGACGAGGCTTAATTTCTGGCCCAACTCATCATCTATGATAGAAAACATCCCAAGAGTGCTTGAGAAGACTATGT
The DNA here is from genome assembly GCF_048772815.1 of Callospermophilus lateralis. Taxonomy (NCBI): domain Eukaryota; kingdom Metazoa; phylum Chordata; class Mammalia; order Rodentia; family Sciuridae; genus Callospermophilus; species Callospermophilus lateralis. The sequence goes on from NC_135311.1 coordinate 18,381,657, forward strand.
ATTCTGTTGTTGTTGGGTAGAATATTCCACGTCTGTTAAAACAATTGATTTATTGTGCTGTTTGAGTTATTTGTTCTCTTACTTCCATCTACCTGTTCTGTTATAGAGAGTGGGGTAGAAAAATTCCCAATGCCTATGTCTCTTTTCAATTCTGCTAACTTGAGTTTCATATAATTTGGTGGGCTGTTAATAAGTATGTACATGTTTGCAATATTTATATATTTCCCATATTGAGCCATTTGTTAATATGTAATGTTTTTTGTATCATGTAATCTTTTTGATTTAAAGTTTATTTTTTCTTATATTAATATAGCCATCTATGCTCTTTCATTTTAACCTGCAAAACTAACTCCCTTTAGCATTTTTTTTTTATAGAGAAGTTCTCATGATAAGGTCCTCTTCTCAGTTTTTGTTTATTTATTGGGGAATGTAATAACTTCTCCTTCACTTTGATGGACAATTTTTTCAGACATAAGATTATGAGTTGACAGTTATTTCCTTTGGCATTTTAAATAAACATGGGAGGCCCAGTGTTCTGGCCTCCCATGTTTATCATAAGAAATCTGCTGATAATCTTGTTGAGGATCTCTTACATGCAACAAATCACTTCTTTTACATTGATTCCAAGGTTTTCTCTCTCAGAACTTATATTCATAATTTTCATCCAATTTGAGAAGTCTTCTGCCATTGTTTCTTCAAATAATCTCTGTCACCTTCACTCTCCTTCTCTTCCTCTTCTGGAACTCTCATAATGTATATGTTAGTTCAATTGATGGTTATTCATAGATTCCTTAGGTTATATTCACTTATCTTCAATATTTTCTTTTTTTGTTTCTCAAACTAACTAATAATTTTAATTGATATATCTTTGAATTCATTTGTGCTTTTCTTTCACTTCTAAAATCTACATTTGAGTCTCTCTAGTGAATATTTCAGTTCAGTTATTAAACTTATGAGTTCTAGAATATTTTGCTTCCTTTTTAGATTTTCTTTTCTATTTATATTTCCATTTTGTTTTTCAGTTTCTTGATATTCATATGTCTTTCTTTAGTTCTCTGAATATCTTTAAGAAAGTTGTTTTAAAGTCTTTGTTTATGAGGTCAGCCAGCTTTATTTTGTCTGGGATAGTTTCTCTTGTTTTTTTTTTTTTTTGTCTTTTGAATGATCTGTACTTTCCTGTTTCTTTGTATGCCTTGTGTTTGTCTGTTTTGCTGTTGTCAAAATTTGAATATTTGAAATCAAATGATGGGTAATTCTGGAAACCAGATTTTCCCTTGTCCCAGAGTTAGCATATTTTTGTTTCTCTTTTGTTTTTACTTTTTAAAAGTTGACTATCTGCATGCTGATAACCATATTGAGGTGTAAAATTCTAGACTTTCTCAGGTATTTTTTGCACTTGAACATTTGTGTTCAGTAATTTAATAATTTCCTCCATATATGCAGGTGCTTTTGAGTTTCCAAATTGTTAATGTCACATTTCCAAAGGGTGAAAATAGAAATATGAAAAGAGAAGAACACTGTCCTTTAAATCCTCTAGAAGTAGCTTCATCCACCAGGAGAGGGTCTTACAGCAATGGGAGGGTTTTGTAACAATAGTCCTCTGACTCTGTGCCTGCAAGTCTACAAATAAATATGGACATCTAATCCTATAAGCCGAAAGGAACCAATTAGACACAATTAAGAATAGACTTTCTCGAAATCATATTATAATCAAAATATTAGTAGCACAAGGAGGAGAATTCTAAAATCAAAAAAGCATCAATTCAGAAAGTATTTCTGATTAAATTAATATGAGATTTCTACAGTTTAGAACAGTATTATATAGTGCTGTGACAGAAAAAAATAAAAGCAAAAAACAAACATCACCTAGCCAAGAATATCATACCCAATAAAGTTATCCTTCAGAAATAAATCAGAAATAAAACATTTTGCCAAACACATAGAAACTGAGAGAATTTATCACCACCAAATTAGGCCCATAGGAAATGATTAAGGTAGTCCTATGCTATAAAGAAAATAATGATCACTACCACAATAAAAAAAAGATGAGATTACAAAATTCACCAGCAGAACAAAAGGACTACATTTTATCATGAAAGAAAATTACCAAGCCCCCCCAAAAATGAGAGTTGGAAATAAAAAATATATATGTTAAAAATAATTAACAAAGTTAGAGAAGGATGTTTGTACTTATCAATAATCACCTTGAATGTCAAAGGAATAAATTCACTCCTCAAAAGACATAGATTCACTGAAGAAATAAAACAAAAAAAATATGAAAAAAACAAAACCCAACTTTATACTGCCTACAAGAAACACACTATACTGTTTGATACACATAGACTCAAAGATACACATAGACTCAAAGTGAAGGATTGGAAAATGATATACCAGATAAGTGAAATTCAAAAGTGACTAAAAATAGCTATATTCATTTAGAAAAAAAAACTTAAAATAAAAACTGTAAAACAAGCAAATTCACTATAAATTATAAAACAAGAAGATGTAACAACTGTGAATATATATATATATATATATATATATATATATATATATATATATATATATACTGACACCCAAATATGTAAAGTAAATACTATTAATTCTACAGGGAGGGCTAGACACAAATACAATACATATTTGTGGACTTCAACATGCCAATTCCATCAATGGACAGATCACCTACACAGAAAATCTACAAAAAAGCATTAAAATTGAACCATACTATAAGCAAAAAGAGCTAAGAAAGAGCTGAGAGACAGGTAACATTTCCTCTGCCAGCATCAGAATATGCATTCTTATCAGTACATGTAACATTCTCCTCAATAGACCACATTAGATCATAAATCAAGTCTCAGTAATTTTTTTAAAAAATTGAAATTGCATCATATATATTCCCAGACCACAACAGAAAAATATATATATATAAAACTCAAAATAAATAATATTTTTTAAAAAGGTCAACATTTCTAGCAATTAAAGAAATGCAAATTAAATCTACAATGAGGTTTCATCTCACTCTAGTCAGAATGATAATTATCATGAATACAAGTAATAATAAATATTGGTGTGGACGTGGAGAAAAGTTTATGCTCATACATTGTTTGTAGGACTGCAAATCAGTGCAACCACTTTGGAAAGCAGTATGGAGATTCCTCAAAAACTAGGAATGAAACTACCATTTGACCAAGTAATCCCACTCCTGGATGACATAGCCATCTCAATGTTTATGACAGCTCATTTCATAATAGCTAAATTATGGAGCCAACCTAGATGCCCTTTAATAGATAAATGGATAGAGAAATATATATAATGGAATATTACTAAGCTAAAGAATATTACTAAAGAATGACTTTATGACATTGCTGTGATGTGAACTGATAAATACAATCAATTAGAGTGTAAGTTGTAGGTTATAAATTAGTGAAAATATAGATTATAGATATAAGATTTCGATAAGTGAGATAAGACAATTTATAAAGAAGTAGACAGGCCTATGACTCCATTTTTCTGCCTTCTATAAAATACTGTTACAAATAGTGATAATTTGAGTTCTTTTCCTATTTTTATGCCTTTAATTTCTTTCGTCTGTCTAATTGCTCTGGCCAGTGTTTCGAGAACTATATTGAATAGAAGTGGTGATAGAGGGCATCCCTGTCTTGTTCCAGATTTTAGAGGGAATGCCTTCAATTTTTCTCCATTCAGAATGATGCTAGCCCGAGGCTTAGCATAGATAGCTTTTACAATGTTGAGGTAAGTTCCTGTTATCCCTAGTTTTTCTAATCTTTTGAACACAAAGGGATGCTGTACTTTGTCGAATGCTTTTTCTGCGTCAATCGAGATGATCATATGGTTCTTATCTTTAAGTCTATTGATGTGGTGAATAACATTTATTGATTTCCATATATTGAACCAGCCTTGCATCCCAGGGATGAGTCCTACTTGATCATGGTACACAATTTTGATGTGTTTTTGTATCTGATTGGCCAGAATTTTATTGAGGATTAAATTATCACTATTTGCGGACAACATGATTCTATACCTAGAAGACCCAAAAGGGTCTACAAAAAAACTACTAGAACTAATAAATGAATTCAGCAAAGTGGCAGGATATAAAATCAACACGCATAAATCAAAGGCATTTCTGTATATCAGCGACAAAACTTCTGAAACAGAAATGAGGAAAAACACTCCATTCACAATATCTTTAAAAAAAATAAAATACTTAGGAATCAACCTAACAAAAGAGGTGAAAGATTTATACAATGAAAACTACAGAACCCTAAAAAGAGAAGTAGAAGAAGATCTTAGAAGATGGAAAAATATACCCTGTTCATGGATAGGCAGAAGTAACATCATCAAAATGGCGATGTTACCAAAAGTTCTCTATAGGTTTAATGCAATGGCAATCAAAATCCCAATGGCATTTCTTGTAGAAATAGATAAAGCAATCATGAAATTCATATGGAAAAATAAAAGACCCAGAATAGCAAAAGCAACTCTAAGCAGGAAGTGTGAATCAGGCGGCATAGCTATACCAGATTTCAAACTATATTACAGAGCAATAGTAACAAAAACAGAATGGTATTGGTACCAAAACAGGCGGGTGGACCAATGGTACAGAATAGAGCACACAGAGACTAATCCACAAAGTTACAACTATCTTATATTTTATAAAGGGGCTAAAAGCATGCAATGGAGGAAGGATAGCATCTTCAACAAATGGTGCTGGGAAAACTGGAAATCCATATGCAACAAAATGAAACTGTATCCCCTCCTCTCGCCATGCACAAAAGTTAACTCAAAATGGATCAAGGAGTTTGATATCAAATCAGAGACTCTGCGTCTGATAGAAGAAAAAGTTGGCTCCAATCTACATATTGTGGGGTCGGGCTCCAAATTCCTTAATAGGACACCCATAGCACAAGAGTTAATAACAAGAATCAACAAATGGGGACTTACTTAAACTAAAAACTTTTTTCTCAGCAAGAAAAACAATAAGAGAGGTAAATAGGGAGCCTACATCATGGGAACAAATTTTTACTCCTCACACTTCAGATAGAGCCCTAATATCCAGAGTATACAGAGAACTCAAAAAATTAGACAATAAGATAACAAATAACCCAATCAACAAATGGGCCAAGGACCTGAACAGACACTTCTCAGAGGAGGACATACAATCAATCAACAAATACATGAAAAAATGCTCACCATCTCTAGCAGTCAGAGAAATGCAAATCAAAACCACCCTAAGATACCATCTCACTCTAGTAAGATTGGCAGCCATTCTGAAGTCAAACAACAAGTGCTGGTGAGGATGTGGGGAAAGGGTACTCTTGTACATTGCTGGTGGGACTGCAAATTGGTGCGGCCAATTTGGAAAGCAGTATGGAGATTCCTGGGAAAGCTGGGAATGGAACCACCATTTGACCCAGCTATTGCCCTTCTCGGACTATTCCCTGAAGACCTTAAAAGAGCGTACTACAGGGATACTGCCACATTGATGTTCATAGCAGCACAATTCACAATAGCCAGATTGTGGAACCAACCCAGATGCCCTTCAATAGATGAATGGTTAAAAAAAAATGTGGCATTTATACACCATGGAGTATTATGCAGCACTAAAAAATGACAAAATCATGGAATTTGCAGGGAAATGGATGGCACTAGAGCAGATTATGCTAAGTGAGGCTAGCCAATCCCTAAAAAAACAAATGCCAAATGTCTTCTTTGATATAATGAGAGTAACTAAGAACAGAGCAGGGAGGAAGAGCAGGAAGAAAAGATTAACATTTAACAGAGTCATGAGGTGGGAGGGAAAGGGAGAGAAAAGGGAAATTGCATGGAAATGGAAGGAGACCCTCATTGTTATACAAAATTACATATAAGAGGCTGTGAGGGGAATGGGAAAAAAAACAAGGAGAGAAATGAATTACAGTAGATGGAGTAGAGAGAGAAGATGGGAGGGGGGATAGTAGGGGATAGGAAAGGTAGCAGAATACAACAGTTACTAATAGGGCATTATGTAAAAATGTGGATGTGTAACTGATGTGATTCTGCAATCTGTATTTGGGGTAAAAATGGGAGTTCAAAACCCACTTGAATCTAATGTTTGAAATATGAGATGTCAAGAGCTTTGTAATGTTTTGAACAACCAATAAAAAAAAAATACTGTTACAAGAGTTGTTTCTAAGAAACTGAAATGAAAGCTGTTTTCTTATAATATATTGTTTTCTGTACTTTGTACCTCACAAAATGTACTCAACCCAGGATGTGTTGTTCTTGGTGACTCAAGACTTAGAAGTAGATTCTTGCCCCTGCTAACCACCTGCTCCAACTCAGGATACAGTCGTCTAACACCTGCTCAGACCCAATATGCGATTGTCTTAAGTTGCTGTATTAATTGCTGTCTTAGCTTCTATGTTTGGCTTGCTTGCGTGATGCTAAGGAAAGTCCCTGAGCTGTGGTTTTCGTCCTTAAATTCCCAAGCCACAGGCCAGGAAATTCCTGTTCTCCCACAGAACTTCAGTCACTATGGGTGGGTGACAGTCCCTGGCCAGGGAAATAAAGTTCTCTTTGATTTGAATTTGGAATTAGAGTGTTTTCCCATAACAACATTTGCTGATAAATGGATAGACCTGGAGACTCTCATGCTAAGTGAAAGAAGCCAATACCCCCCTAAACGCCCCCTCCCCGACACTCACACATACAAAGGTGAAATGTTTTTTCCTGATACACCGAAGCTAACCCAAAATAAGGGGAGGGGATAGAAGTTCAATGGATTAGACAAAGGGGAATAAAAGGAAGGGAGGAGGTTAGGGAAAGGAAAGACAATGGAATAAATTTGACATCACTTTCCTATGTACATATATGAAAACACCACAGTAGATCTCACTATTGTGTATATCCATATGAAATTAATTAAAAATAATAATTTTAACTATGGATAAATTGCAGAAAGATCAATAGAGGGAAGGGAGCAAGAAGAGGGGAAAGGAAGGGGAAGGAGTGCACTGGAGTCTAAATTAAAATAAGGCGTATTCCATGTTTGTATAATTATGTCAAGATGGATTCTACTGTTATGTATAAGTACAAGGATCCAAAAGAAAATTTTAAAAGAAAACAAATAAATACACAGAAATTGAAGAACATGCTCCTAAATCACCAACAGGTAATTGAAAAAAAAATTGAAAGGGAAATAAAAAATTTCTTGAAACAAACGAAAATGAAAATACAACATGTGACATTCTGTGGGATAGAGCAAAAGCAGTAATCTGAGAAAATGTAGAGTCATAAATGTCTGCACAGACCTCATCAATGCACTCCTAGGGTGGAATTGCTACCCAGCTTTATGAGGGTAGTTGTGGTGTCTGGGGCTTTTACTCAGGCATTAGGGGCTTTTTTCTTTGGTATCTACTTTGTAGAGACTGGATCAACACCTCTCTAGGGCCCAGCAGATGCCAATATCTGCTGGGAGTATGGATCTCAGGAGCCTCCCAAGAATTCTACTCACAGGGCTGCGGGAAGGGGCAGTCATCCGCACACTCTAATGCCCACGATCACAGCCTTCTAGGGCTAGTCCCTGGAACACCTTCTTGTTCAAATCCTCCACCCTCTTCCGCTGGTCATGTGAGGTGCCAGACTCAGAGGAAAAGTAAGTTGGACTCCCCTTCTTTTTTTTTTCTGATTTGAATCCCTTCGGTTGCAATCTTTGTAATGTTTCATTGAAGGTATAGCAAACACATACTTTCTTTCTTTCTTTTTTACATTTTTAGCATTTTTAAAGTTCTAGGCACACCGCAGGCCACACATTAGGCACGTGCTGGGACAGTATGGAAGTGTTTGCTATGATCTGGGCTCCCGCTTGCCAGCCGAGAAATACAGGGCACTTGTCAAACTCCAGCTCACTAGGAAGTCTCTGGGTCAGTTAAGCTTAGGCTGCTTTTCGGATCTCCTGATTTTTATGCATTAAAACTGTCCATTTTGTTTCTCTCTCTGGGTCATCCTTCCCCCCTGTGGTAAACCAGCACTTCTGTTGCTGCTGTGGTCACTGTCACAACCAGCTTGGCTCCAATAACTTTTTCTTGTTCTTTGTTCAATGCACCTGAATTTCTGGGCCTCTAAGACACTCTGACTATCCATTATTGAATTTTAGTGAAATTCCTCTTTCACCCACCTTGTTGAGAAGCAGTACCCCCTCTTCTTCACAAATCCCAAAGCATGGAGCAACTGGAAATGGAGCCTTCTTCTAATGTACCATCTTGAATCTTGGAAATTAGATATTACAAATTGTTCTGGGGGAACTTAAAGTTTCCTCTGTCCCAGAGCCATTTGTTTACATTTTAGACTAGTAAAAGGATGATAGAAACCTCCTTTCCTTTCCTTGGAGAAGATCTGTCTACATTTCATAGCAAATATCTCTCTCTCTCTCTCTCTCTCTCTCTCTCTCTTTCTCTGTCAGGCAGAAGTTCCTATATAAGTGCCACACTTCATAATTTCAAAATTATTTGGGGGTTAAACTCTGCTGCACATACAAGTATATTTCACTCTCAACATTCTATGGCAAACAATGGCAAAGGTGATGGAAGCAAGATGCTCTGTGAGTTTGCTCCCTGATTCAGATATTTCATACTTTTGAAAATGTGTAAATGTGTATGTATGTATGCATGCAACAAAGATTGGCTAACTTGTCCACCTTCAAGTAGAAACATATCTCATGCTTTTCAGAGTTGCAGACTCAAGAGCAGGTCCAATAAGTTTAGTAGACTTGTTTGGTATTTTCTTATCCTGAACAACTAGGGATGAAGAAATTATAGTCAGAGGTCATTTTCAATGCTGAGCTTGTATTTGGAGACAGCTCTGGAAAGAAGACCAGCATTGTGTGTCCTTGAAAAAGGAAGAAGGTACTCCTGTCAGAGTAGGGGTCCTGTGAAGTGGAGGAGGACTGAATTGGCTGAATTACAACAGACTCTCATCTACATTTGCACAGTTTGCACAAAGTGATTGGTGTGGATTCTGTCGTTCCACCATCTCAGCATCTTCCAAGAGAGAGAAAACAACTAAGAACATTTTAGAGTGGAATGCATACTTGCAGAACCACAAACAGGTGACCACGCTCCATCCAGCCCTTTCTTTCTCACTCCATAAGAAATTTCTACACTTATCTTTTATTTTTCTAAGATGCCTTTCCCAAGATTTTCTATTTCTGGACAGTCTTAATCTTCTACTAAGAGTGCCCTTAAAATATTAGAATTATAGACTAGTGGACATATTGGACAAAGAAAGGACTCTAGAGAGTATGTAATTCTATACTCTGTGAACATCAAACAATTGAAACACCAGATTTGGATTCCACTATTTCTGTTAGCCATTTTTCTGTTGATGAAATAATTCCTTTTTGTTCACTGTTTTGGATTCAAGGCTTATCAACTTTTTGTTTTTATCTCAAGGATTTGGTCCTAATCATTTTGCCTCTCAGGGCACTTTTTCTAATTCTTTAAGATTTGGTCTGTTCTTATCATAATGCCTTCTATTCAGAGTTTTGCCCATTGATTCACTTATTCAAGCATTATTCTATACCAGAACTATCCAACAGAACTTTCTGTAGTGGTGGGAATCTTCTATAATGGGAAGTGTCCAATATGATAGCCATTAGGTACATGTGGCTATTAAATATTGAAATGTGATTTACATGATTAAGGAACTGTATTTAACTTAACCACACATGATCAGTGACAGCCATGATGGAGAACAAACTTCTACACAACGATAACTTCCTTCCTCACTTCAACACTTTTATTTTCTGGCTCTGTGATAACTACTAATTGGAGAATGAATGACTTCAAATCAGGTCTACTGTATCCAAAGCCTTTATATTGGGAGGTGGACAAAGAAGGACATAATCCTCACTCTACTACCACCTTGTGTAATCTTGTGCAAATAATCTCACCTGCCTGGCTTCAGTTTCCTTATTTATAAAGTATAGGGATTGAATTCAATGATTTCTCAATTAACACTTAGCTTTAGATTCTAACGCTCTTGATACTCAAATTGCCCCTCATTTCCTCACAAACTTCAACATATCAAAATATTATTTTGAAAAAGAGTATGATGGGCCGCCCCTCTTTTGTTCCGGCTTTCCCCCTCTCTCTCTTTGGTTCCATGAAGCACAAATGGATTTGATTTGTATAGCAATAACATTCCCCGTGCTTCTCTGTGGGTCAAACATTAAAAAGGATAGATAACATTCTTCTAAAATTTTTAAAGAGACATTTTTCTTTGAAACACATGAACACACAGGTGATTCCAGTACTTTAAGAGTGATACTTGCCAGCAACAAAAATGTCAGATAATTGCTTTCCTGGAGTGGAAGCTCACTCACTACAGGGCCAGGGGCCAGGGACCAATCTCTAGAGGGGCTTTTTTTTTTTTTTAAAAAAAAAAACATATTCAATGGCACAATAAAATAAAAGTGTGCTGTTTGAAAAAAATAGCAGAAAAAGTATTATATTTTGCTCATATTAAGTAAACCTCTATGAAAATCTGCTTAGCTGGTAAAGAATATATGGAAGCAGCCATTTTCTGGGAAAGAGCAGATAATGTCTACCAGAGAGAAAAGATGAATGCTGTCAGTGTTTTGTGGAGAGGGTATAAAAGTAAATCTTCTTAAAATTTAAGGGTTTTTTGTTTTGTTTTTTGCTTTTTCCTATTCTTTTACTACAAAAGAAATACATGCTGAGAGTAAAAAATCAAATTCCAAACAAATTTATGAACAAAAGCTTAATAAGTTCTTGGTCGTAAAACATATAGAGTACACAAATACACACTCTTTCTTCTTTTTTTCCTCTTTCTCTTTATTATTTTCTTTCTACCTTCCTTCTTTTTTATAATAATCAGTTATTTTTAAAATATTAATATACAACACGTTTTCTTTAACAACTCATCAACCATTCATAATCTCAAATATATGTGTATACATTATACATACATTGGCTATATAAATATGCATTATCTATGTAATTATTATAATAGAAATATGTAAAGCAATAAATGGATATATATGCAGCATTTGTTATGTCCAATTTATTATTCTAAGTAGTTACATAAGACTTCAAAACATGGGTATACAACCATTTTTATGTTGATGGGCATTCAATTTTATGTGTGTTGATAAGAAGGGATGAAAACAGTCAGCTTTATATTCATATATGAATTGAAATTGGATGATCTTGATTGTCAGGGAGCAAAAACTCGATTATGCAGCTCAAGGGACTAGTCAGCCAGGAGAGTCTTCAAAGATAAATAGTTCCAATGGCAAAAAAAGGAATAAATTCCTAATGTCATAATATCACAGGATGAGACAGCTGAAGGAGATGTAAGAACAACTACATCTAGTCCCCTAATTTTACTAAAGAGGAAATCGAAGCCCAGCAAGATCGTCTTCCTCCAGATCACATAACTGTAAAGTGTTATGGTCCTGATTAAAGTCTTTGGCTCTGAACTGGCCTTCTTTAAAGAAAGAAGTAATAAAAGGACATTATAAGCCTGCCTGTGATCAGCTGCTGAAGGGTTTCTTCCTCTGGGTTTTAACTAACCCCAGGAAGATTTTAAAGTTCTATCCAGCTTGACCTCCATTCTCCTCATTTTCCTAGACATTTTTCCATTCATCTGATACATGACATATCATTTTGACATTCATGCATTCGCATTTCAAAGATCTTTACTAAGCCTCTTCTATTACCCGAGGAGGCAGGAAGGAGTATTGGTTAAAAGCCTGGATTCCAACCTCATGTCTTCCTTCTAGTTGCATGACTTGGGCATTAATTGACCCTCTCTCAGCTTCAAATTTTCCAACTTTAAAGGCAAGAAAGATTCTGCCTTATATTACCGTTATGAGGATTAAGAGATAACGTAATTTTATAGTCAAATGTTAAGTAAACTTTGCTTATTTTAGGTCTGGATTCTGTTTGACAGATATTTCAGCAAAGTCTCTCTCTTGTTTTACATTATTGTCATTAAAACAAAGTATTATTGCTTCTACCACTCTACTTCCATTTCCAAGTTTTTTAATACTTTCCTTTAAAAAATGCATCAAAATGAAGGTATTTCTTATTTGGCTGGCTACACACGTACAGGAAAGAATAGATGGGTAACAGCAAACTGTGCATACCCAACATACCAATCCTGAGAATTTTCTCTGTCGTTGGAGGTACACACACATACACACACACATATGTATATACACACACACATACACATTCATTTATATGCCATACATGCACATGTGTACATGTTCATGTATACATAGCTTTGCTTTCTGTTGTGAATTTTGCATAAATGGTGTCAAGGGGGTGCATAGGTATTTGAGATTTGACTTTTTCATTCACTGTTATTTTTTTCCAGTTAGTCTTATTTAACACATATTATGCTCACACATTTATTTCGATCACTTAAATAATTATTATTTTAGTACATGAAAATATCTAAGGTGAATACATAACTTTTTACCCAAAGCAGACTCATTTTGAAAATTAAAACAGGCTTGATTAAAAATCATACCTATAAAATGGGCTTAAACTAAGACTATCCTGGGCAAACCAGTATGAAGGGTCACTCTGAATATGCTACAAATTTTATGTATTCCTATTGGTTGACATTTAGATAGTTTCCAATTTTCAGGTATTTTAAGTAATGATACAATATCTTCAAACATGTTTCCTGGTGCACTAGTGAAAGAGTTTTCTCTAATATTCTAATGTAAATTCTAAGCTATAGATATGTGTATTTTCAGTTTACTAATTATTGACATATTAGCTTCCAAATTGGTATCTGCATTAGTTATGCATAAGACTTCGCTTTCCCCACATTCTCGCCAACACTTGTAGAATCACTTGGCCAGGGGATAGTAGCATTTAATCATAATTTTGATTTGCATTCCTTGATTAACACTTAGATTGCACAACCTTTTATATTTGCTGGAGTTCTTCTGGTAAATCTACTTTTGTATCTTTTTTATTTTTTATTTTTTTGGATTACTCTGAAGTAAATAAACTATGGCTTTTTATTTTTAAACATATTTGAAATTATGTCTTTCAGGTGAGTACAGGCAATTTACATTTTCTGTGATTATAAATATATTTTGCTACATAATTTTTTTCACACTAGGGGTTTATCAACTTTATTAATTTTTTAAAATATTTAGGTTTCAGTTAACAATATATTAGATGAGAATTACTATTGATATGAAGTTTTAATACAGGCACATAGGATATCTCTTTATTTGTTTAGATCCTTAATTTTTCTCAGCAGTTTTTTGTTACTTTTATGTCTCATATTTATAATTTTTGATATTGTTTTAAAGGGTGTTTTAGAATTAATTTTTAACTGTGACTGACTTGTAGAAATACAACTGGTTTTGTTTTTTATCACATGTGAGATAATTTAGTTATAGCAACCTTGCTAAATTAACTCATTGGCTGAGCTAATGTCATGGCTTAAATGTGATGTCCCCCCAAAACTCACATGTAAGACAATGCAAGAAGGTTTGGAAGAGAAATGATTGGGTTACAGCCTTAACCTAATCAGTGAATTAATTGATGCAATTAACTGAGTGGTAACTGGAAGCAGAAGGGGGGTGGCTGGAGGAAGTGGTTCATTGGGTGCATGGCTATGGGTTCTATATTGTGTATCTGGTGAGTGCAGTGCCTCTCTCTGCTTCCTGTCTTGGCGGGAACTGCTTCCCTGCATCACACTCTTCCACCATGATGTCCTGCCTCACCTTGAGCCCCAAGGAATGGAGCCTGCTAACTATGAACTAAGACCTTTGAAACCGTGAGCCCTTAAATAAACTTTTTCTCCTCTATAGTTGGTTTGGTCGGGTGCTTAGTCACAGCAGTGAAAAAGCTGACTAAAACAGCTAGATTTGGGGAATTTTTTTAAATGAACAACTTTTTCAAATGCATTTATGACTGAAAGCTGTTTTACTTTTTCCTTTCTAATTCTCATACCTTTTATGTGCTTTTCTTGTACCAGAGAACAACAGTGAATGAACTTGAGAAGAACACTATCCGTACCTTGTTTGACCTCAAAGCGAATTTATTTTAACATTTTTAATGTTATAACATTGAGTTGGTTATGTGATGGTGTTTGTAGATGGGTTTTGTCAAATTAGGTAAATTCTCTTCTATTCCTAATTTGAGAATTTCTATCATTAATGTGTGTTCAATTTCAATAAGAGCTTTGTGTCTATTAAGATAAAGATGTTTTTTCCCCATTTTATTCTGTTTGTGTGGTTAGTTATGCCAATTCATTTTTTTTTCCTGAATGTTAAACCCACCTTGAAAAAAATCAATCCTATCTGAACATATTTTATCATGCTTCTTATATGTTGGTGAATTCTATTTATTAATATCAGGTTTAGGATTTGGGGATTTATATTTAAGAGTGATATTGGCCCTTGACTTTCCTTTCTTGTAATATGCTTGTGATATTTTGATAATAAAGATCTGTTTACTTCATAAAATCAGTTGAAAAGTTTTCCTTTCTACTTTCTGGAAAAAAAAAGTGAGTGTAAGATTCATATTCTTTCTTAAATATTTGGAATAGTTCACTAGTTCATTCTTGGCATGAGTCAGTTATGTTACTTTTTCTTTGACATGTCTTCTTGGGAATCTATTAATTTTTAATCTTCAAAAAATTAGGATTGTTGATTTTTATAATGTACCTGTTTCCTATCCCATGGATTTCAGCTGTTATTTTTGTTTTCTTTCTACTCTTTCAGTGTTGATTTTCTTTTCTTTTTCTAGCTAAGATAGAAGCTTACATTATTGATTTTTCAGACTTTCTTATTTTCTCGACAATATGTCTAAAGGTAAGTTTTTCTTTAAGTTTTATTGGTAATTCATAATTGTTGGTGCCGTATTGTCATTATCATTTAGTTTAAATATACCCTAACTTCAATTGATAAATATACGTATATATGTGGATTATTTAGAACTGTGTTGCTTAATTTCTAAAAATTTAGAGATCTTCTAGTTTTAACTTAATTCCACAGAAGAATGCTTTCAATTCAATTTATGTGCTAATGTATACTCTATTTGGATAAAATGGTCCATATGTATTTGAAAATAATATTCTGGAGTTATTGGGTAGAATTCCCTAGATAAATACAAATTAAGTTAATTTTCTTACTATTATTTGAATTATTTATCCTAAATAGTTTTTTTCCTATCAATTATGAAGACACTTACATTAAAAGTCAACTTTATAAATCTGTCTCTTTTTTCTTTTGGGTTGTATCCATATTTGCTTTACATATGTTTGAATATATATTGATGCATACAAAATTACATCTTCCTTTTCTATTGATCCTATTTTCACTATGTAATGTTCATCTTTCTTTCCTAGCTACATTAATATATTTTTTGCCTTTTACTGTCAAACAAACTTTGTCCTTGAAAGTGCTTTTGAATAATAAATCCAAGTCAGACAATCTTTGACTTTCTTGAGGTAGTCTCCTTATGCTTAATGTAATTAATGACATAGTTGGGTTTAAATAAAACATTTTGTCATTTTATTTCTATTCTTTTTCATTTTTATTCTCCCATATCTTATCTGCTTTGGGATTTTAAAAACTTATTATTCTTTTTTATCTATTAGCTTATTAGTTATACAGTCTCAAAATATCATTTTAGTAGTTGCCAAAGAGTTTAAAATATGCTTCACAATAGTTTCACTCTATTAAGTCCCCTCAACCTGAATTTTGTGCTATTGAATCCAAGCCCTCCTCCTGGTCAATATGGCTTCCTGGTCACAGAGCCTCACAGCTAGCCCACAAGTCCCCTCTGAGGAACAGTTGTGGAATGGCAGCTGGTGGGGGGCTAAAGGGTGGGCAGCTATAATAGGCTGCAGCTGCAGAGAACTGACATACCTGCATAGGACTGAGGTGCAGCAAGCCAGGGTGTACCCAGTTGTCCCCCTGCAGCCATTGGCCCAGGCCAATGAGTGACAAACCCAAAAATCATGGCAGACCTGAATGGAGGCAAGATCAGACTCAAGGGTGAACCAATACAGTTGGTACTTTTCCAAAACCTTATTAGCATAAATTTGGACCAATAGTATTGGTACTTTGCAAAACCCTGATTAGCATACATTTGAACCTATATAGTTGGTCCAAGAGCTATTTAAAACCCCTAGACTAGTACATGCAAGCAGAAACCCCTCTCAATTCTCCTCTGGCCCTGTGGAACTATCTCTTTTCTCCCCACTTGAGTAAATCCTACTCTTCTACACTCACTCTTCCTTGTCTGTGTATTTCATTCTTTGAATCTGCAAGACAGGAATCTGGAAAGAAATCGGCGGTGAGCTATTGGAGTCTTGTGTCACACAGGAGGGCATAGCCCGCCATTAAGACTGAAACAGGTCACTTGATATTAGTGGAGAAAAATCTGACTTTGTTGGCTACAGCCTTCAGAGATGAGGCTAAGCTGTCTTGATGCTAAACTGAGCTTTCTTGTCTGCAGAAGCCTGCAGTTTATGCAGATACCCACCTACCTGCAAAAGTGGAGAAACACCTGCTTCACTATTGCTGTCATAGTTTTTCTTTTGCATGTGTTATAAATCTCACAAGATTTTGTTATTTATTTTGCATCATGTAGTCAAAATTATTTTGCATATATCTATACATTTATCATTCCTAGAAAATTTCTTTGGTTTTTTTTCATAATGTCGGTCCACTGGCAATAGATTTTCTTAGCTTTTGTTGATTTGCAAGTGTCTTAATTTTACCTTTATTTAAAATAAATATTTTCTCTACAAATCTAGGTTAGCATTTGTTCTATTTGGCTTTATTTTAGCACTTTAAATATGTCATTTCTTTGTCCTTTGGCTTCTGCGTTTTCTATAGAAAAATCAGCTACCAGCCACACTGTTGATTGCTTAAAATGTTCCCATAGAGGGACTGGGGGTGTAGTTTATACTAAGTGGTAGAGCACTTGCCTAGCATATGTAAGGCACTGGGTTCAATTCTCAGCACTATACATAAATGAATCAATAAAATAAAGGTCCATTGACAACTAAAAGAATATTTTTAAAAAATGTTCCCTTAGTATCTCACTCCACTGTTGACTACTTTTTTTTTTTTTTTAAGACTGGAGATTGAATTCAGGGGCACTCAGCCACTGAGCCACATCCCCAGTCCTATTTTTGTATGTTTTATTTAGAGAAGGGGTCTCATTGAGTTGCTTAGCACCTCACTTTTGCTGAGGCTGGCTTTAAACTCATGATCCTCCTGCCTTGGCTTCCCGAGCTGCTGGGATTACAGGCATGTGCCACAGCACCCAGTTTGTGGCTACTTTAAAGACTTTTTTGTCTTTAGTTTTCAGCAAGCAACTCTAACATGCCCAGAGGAATTTTACTTGTATTTATTGTCCTTGAGGTTCACAGAGATTCTTAAATCTGTGGGTTGATGTTCTTTATCAATTCTTCAGTGTTATCCACTACTGTCTCCTCAAATATTGTTTTCCATTCTGCCTTTATCCTGTTATTCCACTTGCATATAAGACTATTTCACTGGCCTACATATCCTTTATGTTCTCTTATTTCTATCTCTGTTCTTCACTTTTTTATACTGGCTATGGGCTCATCTTTTAATAATCTGCTATGTCTAGTGTGTCATAAAGTCATTCTGAATTTTTAATTTCAGATATTCTTAGTTCTAGATTTTCTACTTGATTCTTATTCAGGTCTCTACTGAAAACCTACATTTTTCATTTTTAATCCATCTTTCTCAATATTTTCCTTCAACTATTTGCATTAGTTGTTTAGAGTTCTTCTCTGCTAACTTCAGCATCTGGGTCCTGAGCCAATCTGCTGCCACTGGCTCCATTACCTCTCAGCTATTGCTCACATTTTCATAACTCTTCATATGCCTAACATTAGGAATAACTAGTAAATAACTAGAGACCGTAGATTACACATTTTCTTCCAGAGAGAACACCTTCTTCTGTTTGTTGAGTGAATCAGGTGAGACTATAAGGACCTGATGCTATTATTAACTTGTAGTTTTACTAAGATCAGTCTATCTGGGCTTTTGATTAAAAACCTTGCAGGTCCTAAAACGTTGAAGGATTCAATTTGGACCTAAAGAACTTTGGAATTTAACTTTTTAGCTGCCTGCCACATGTAGCTTCAAAATACAGCAGTTATTTTGAGTCCTGTACTTTGACGGGACTTTATCTCCTAAGTCCTTCAAGATGACAGAGATTTCACTGATTTAAAAAAAAAATTCAGTTCAGTTCCTTAGCCTCCTTTGCTGCCCTAGAATTCAGCAAATGTACTGTTGGAAAACTGCTCATATATTTAAATCATTTACCATTTCTATCTAAAGCTCCACCTCCTTCTTTGCCCAAGCTAAGCCACATTTTAATACTCATTTGGAGTTATACATGCCTTTAAAGAAGAAAATGTCAGGTGATTGTCAGCTCACCTAGAAATGGCTTTCTGAGACTTCATTTCATCAGCTTTCTTTTTAAAAAATCTTTCATTTCTCTTTGATTTTTAAAAATCAATTTTTATAATTTATCTCTTCTAGTTCTTACAGTATGTATATTGATCTGGCACGATCACCTACATCTTTCCCGCAGTGGAAGACTATTTGGTTGTGTTTGTCTTATTTCATGCATTTTTTGCATCTTATACTTGTGCTTTCCTGCTTTTCCTTTTTTATCCTTTCCTGTCTTTACTGATTTGATCTGCTAGTTTAGTATAATAAATATCAAATCTACTTTTATTCTTTAACCATCAGCTTTAAGTTTTAACTTTACCCATAAATAAAGAAAGGCTAAGGTTAATTGATGTTTGTGTTTCATTTCATTTTTTTTAGAGAGAGAGAGTTTTTTTAAATTTTATTTTTTAGTTTTCAGTGGACACAACATCTTTATTTTATTTTTATGTGGTGCTGAGGATCGAACCCAGTGCCTCGTGCATGCCAGGTAAGCACGCTACCGCTATGCTACCACTTGAGCCACATCCCCAGCCCTATGTTTGTGTTTTAAATAACATTAATTAGTATCTATGCCAGTGTATTCTCACTTTTGTCAAAGGTCAGTTTAGCAATTTCTTAATACCATTTCTACCATCTGATTTCTTCCTTCTGATTCAATTTAATTCTTACTGCTCTAGCTTTATGATAGTTTACTAGTGAGAGAGGACCAATTAAAAATTTAAACAATCTTCATCCCAAAACAATCTTTATATCACTCTCATTCCTGAATGCTGGCTTATCTGTGTATAGATTTTTCAGGCTGCAAATTATTATCACCTTGCAGGTTGGAAAAAAAGTACTCTGTAGTCTTTTGTCCTTCTTTCTTCTATTCTGAGAAAACTATTTATCAGTCCTCTATTTTTTATAAATTGAGACACCAATTATCAATCTGTTGTTTCTCCATAGGCAATCTATCTTTATGATGCCCTTAAAATCTTCTTCCAGGAGATTGGTATTCTATCCATGTACACTTGTTCTATCAAAATATACTTCTGAGGTCAGAAAAAAATCAGACAAATTCATGGTGGTAGGGCCGTGGACTATTACAATATACTTAATTTCTTTTACTTTTTGTCTTTGATGCAAGTACTTCATCAATCTGAAAACTCATATTTCTTTAATTTTGGAAAATCTTCATGAATTACATGAATATTGCATCTTTCATTTTCTCCATAATCTCTATTAACAGATGTATATTTGATATATTCATTCTATACTCCATATGGCTTAACTTACCTTTCATATTTTCAAACTTTATTTCTCCTGTTCAGATTTATCACTTCTTTCTTGCACTGTGCCTGAGTGAAGTATTTAATTTTTTTGTTTTTATTGCTTTTAGTTCCTATGTCTAATCCATAATGTGAAAAACAATGGTTAAATGTCAATGTCCCTTTTAGCCCTCATACCCAAAAGTTCAAAGTTGGCTGGATTTATCACAGTTTTTTTCTGAATGATCAGTGTCTCAAATAACTTTTCTTGCCTCTCTAGAAAATTCTGTAACTGTTAGTTTCTCATTAAAAATATCTCAATGCATTAGAAGATCTTTGTTGCAACATGAAATCATCTCTGAAAACTCTGTAGATCAATTTTCAGAATACAGGAAGACAGATTTCAAATGAAGAGAAGAATAAATGATAAGGAGAAGAATCATTTTTCAACAGTGCAGTTAGTACTAACCAATCTGTATCCTGGGAAATCGGAATCTTTATTTCAAAGAAAGCAAAAGAGAGGCTGAAGGAGTCGAATCCAGGTACCTGATTAGTTTAAATGCTATTGTATCTCCAGCACTTGGTCTTAATTGTCTCCTCTTGAACACTCAATACCTGCATTCATGTTGCCTGGCCCCAGGGACACAGAGCAGCCCACTGTCCCCACTGAAAGGAAATGAAAAATCTGCTGATGCTAAACAGACCTCCTTCAGCAACCATAGCCATCTAAGCACTGTGTCCTGCCGAGTGATTAATGACCGTTCTTTTCCCTTTACGTTTAAGAGCAACGTGTTGCAGAAAGGAAGAGAGAAAAACAGAATGAAAAAGAGGGTTGAGGAAGAGAATGGACAAAATATAAAGTAAAAGAGAACAAATTGTATGAGAGAAGAGGAAAGAAGCAATTTCTCAATATAAAATAGAGAACTGGCCCAAACTATAACTTTCTACTCATTATAGAATTCCACCTCTATGGTAAGAACGTCATGTTATTTAGGCGTATCTTACCTAAATCTACTGAGTCACTGTTTTGAAGAGTAAAGGAAAAGTTAAAAACGAATCTTCTCATGTTTTTAAGTCATCTATCTCTGGCCTCAGAAAGAAATGATGCTCCATTATAACTTTTGTCAATTGTACCTCCGTGGCTACCCTTTAGGAATTTAAATACATTGGGAGAGGTAAAGATTTAAGGGGAATGGTGTTTAGCACATTGGTAACTTCTCTTCCTCTCTGCGTCTTCTAGCATTCCTATTTCTTATTAATGATTCATTTTCATGTGTGTATGAGGAATATGAAATAGCAACATCTGTCATCTCATTTATTGACATAGTCGATTTTCCAGATCCAACTCCCTAGGCCAGTGTCTGCTTTCTCCTTCACTCCCTCCAGGGTGTTCAATGGTTCTGTAATGTAGGAAAAAAACTGCTGCCAGAGACTTATACATTAGGAAGGCTAGTGATTTTTCATCAACATCAGCCTGGTTAAAGATACAAAAGCTATTTCCCTTCTTCATTTTCAGGACCTGCTTTGGGCATGCATGCACTGGATTGTCAACAACTTTCCATGATGCTATAGATCTCTTGTTAATATGGGCCCCGTTCACTGGGGTTTGACGGTTGTATAGGGATGACTCCTGGTAAACATTTTGTGGAAGAATTGGTGGAAAGAAAGGGGGAAAGGGTACTTAGAGGTATTAGTGCAGTTAAGGTTTCAAGCAGCCAGCAGCTGAGAATCAAAACTCATGCACACGAAAACAAGCAGGTTTACTTGAATAGAGCAGAAAATAATTAGAGGTTAAAGATCAACCATAAATAGGAACACTTGGGTTGAGGATGTAGCTTGGTGGTGAGGCACTTGCCTAGAAAGTGTGAAGCTCTGGGTTCAATCCATAGTACTGGGGTCGGGAAAAGGCATAAATAAATAAGACCAGCAATACTTGCAGGCAGCCTAAAAGACCAGTATGAAGCATTCAAATTAATTTTTAAAGACAACAGAAAATCATGTAAATTTCTGGAAGACTATTAGTAGATCTTAGAGGAGACTAGTCAATGCACGTAGTGAAATTTGATCAGAATGTTCAAGAAAGAAGATTCTTTCTTCTGCATAAAGGGCAACCAGAGGAGGTAGGTGGTTGACAAGGGAAACAATTTTGATTATTAATTTTTATTGTAGGTTGTTCAAAACATTACATAGTTCTTGATATATCATATTTCACACTTTGATTATGAACATTCTAGGTGTCATATGACTAGAGAAGGCCCAGACTACTGAAAAGTGGCAGGGAAGGATGGCTCTGAATGGCTCTGAAATCTGAGATAAAGAGCTGGAATGACTTAGAGATACACTAGTCATGGAGGTGTTGGAGGAAGAAACTGAGAGTCCGATACCGTTCCGTGCCAAAAGAGCAGGATGGTGGCATGCCATTGACAGGGAGGGAAAGCTGGGAGGAGTGCAGGTCCTGTCTATGCTGCAGCATGCATCTGCTTGCCACCTCCTTATTAATGCAGGTTTTATGACACAGGTGTAATAATTAACCCAAATGGCTAGCAGATGTGGCTATCCATCTTTGGGCATATTGGCCTCCAAACAGTCTCCCAATCAGCAAATTCTCAAGTAAGGCCAAAGAAAATTAAAGAAAATAAATTCTGTTGATATATTTATGGAGGCCACCTGGATAGAAATTTGACAGCTTAAACCTTGCCTGGATGCCAGGCAACTAAGGAAAGGTCAAAGCCCCTGGAACAATAGGGTTTGGGAAGCCAAAGAACAGACATGGAGCAGAAACGTTCAGTCACATTGCATCTCAAAAAGATTAAAAATGGAATTTTACTTTTCAGGTAAAAACATTGCTAAAATTTCTATCTCTATCTCCCCAAAATCTGCCTTTGTTTTTTGACAAGAATCTCGATATTTTTTTCCAAATGCATTCCCCACTCTAACTAAATCCATCCATCAATCAATGAATGAAGGTTTTGTTTACATATCAGTCATTTCTTCTTCTTTTTGACTACTACTTTCTTGATTCATGCTCTTAAATTTTTCTCTTCTATTGTAAATAGTCAGTTACTAGTCTCCTGCCTACATTCTTGTTTTTCTTGCCAAAGCAATCATTCTAAGTTACATTTTTTGGTCATATTGTTTACTTGTTTAAAACTTTTAGCATTTCCCCATTTCCTATTAAATAAAATCAAAGCTCTTTGCCTCTTGTTAAGGTTTCTATCTAAGTTAGAGTCAGTTTATCTACCTGCTATCATTGCTACATGAGCCGCCTCTTTGAACAAATTTATTAATCCCAATCCTGCAAAATAACTCTTCCCTTCCTTTACTGCTTACATACTGCCTGACTTGAAATGCCTCCTTTCTCTACCCTTGTTCAAAACCATCATTTCAAACATTGGGGATAAACTTTCAGCTTACTTTTATTTATTTGGTCATTCAAAAAATATTTATTAAACTAAAACTATGTGTCAGGCACTGATACAGGTTTTAATACAGTGGTGAAAAATAGACAAGGTCATTGCTTTTATGGTCTTTCCATTTTACGTGGGGAAAATGTCAGAAAACAAATAATTCAAAGAAAATAAATGGAATAAATTAAGATAATGAAAAAAGCTGTGAGGAATTGTCAGAGTTTCCAGTTCAAGGTAAGATAGAGTAAGCACATTTCTCCCTGTTTCTTCTAACTACCCTGATAAAATATCAACAGAATGCATAAAGCAACAATGTTAGGATTTTATAACCTAAAGGGCAACAGACATATTTGAAAAGAATACCAGAATTTTGAGTATCACCAAAGCAGTAATTGGTTTACCAGTTTTTTCCTCCGGCATCCTCCAGACCAAACTTATTACAATATGACTGTATAAATTCATAGTGTAGACAGGGAGAACTCTAGGAAAAACCCTTAATTTCTGGATCAAGAAATGGGAAAAGGCAAATAATAATGCACAAAGAAGGAACATAGAAATCCTCCCATTTTTTTCACATTTTCTTTCCTTCCATCATCTTATTTTAAGTCCCCAATCTTACGGTAGCAGTGACAGTGGAAGACCTTGGGAACCCACAGGAGACTAGATTTTTGAAGGATAGGAACCCTCCTTGCCATTCAGGCAGGCAGTAGTTCCAAGAGGGTAGGGTCAACACCTTTTTTATATCTTTTTCTCACTATTCTTGTATTGATCCCTGATGTAGGTGCAGTTATTAAAGTTAGTGACAGAATGGAAGAAACTACAGCACCAGTTTTCTAGCCAAAGCACCAAAAAATAGGAGCCCCAAGGATTTGGAAAGTACCAGGAAGATGGCTGAGACAAAGGACATCGGAAAATGACTTATAACGTATATATTCCTGAGCTCACTCCATAGTTTGCACACATGGCCCTGATCATAGTCAGATACTATACACTGGCAAGTCAGCTAATAGATATATTCAGCTTCAGGCCCCTGATTAGCAAGCACTTTGTGCTACCAGGTGGTGCACCCAAAGGACAGGTCTGAATGGTACTGCCATGGCTTAGAAGACACAGCTGACACTGGGATAGCACCAATGAAAAGTGGGTTGGAAATCATACCCGAGTCTAACCAGTTCAACTACGTGGGAAAGCAAAAACATCAGCATCTCGCATAGGACTTATACAAGTCTCCTAACACCATACTCAAAATTTCTGGGATAAAAATCCAAAATACTTCAATGTGAGAACCTGGAATATCTCCAATTGTCCAAGAAAAGACAATCCATAGATTGATGATGACACAGATGACACAGATGTCAAAATGATCTGACAAAAACTAAAAGGCACGATTTCTAAAAATGCTTCATCGGTAAGCAACACTCAAATTTGTGAACACTCAAATCCAGCAGAATTCTAGAAAGTCATGGTAAGAAATAGAAAATACAAAGCAGAAGCTTTGGCTTTGGAAATTGTAGAATTAACAGCTACAATTACCAAAACTTTTTTTTTTTTTTAAAAAAAAGCTCACAGGATCAGTCGCAGAATGGAAAATGACAGAGGAGTAAGAAAACTTGAAGATAAACTAACATACAGTATGCAATATAGAAAACAGGGGGAAAAGACTGAAAAGGTATATCAGAAGTGCCTTGGGGACCTGTGGGACAATAATACCCAAAAGATCTGACATTCTGAAATTTGTTTCATCGGACTCCCAAGGGGAGAGAATAAAAGGGAACAGTGCTAAACAAAAGAACTGAAGATATAAAAGCCAAAAACTTTCAAAATTTGGTCAACAACATGTTGTCCACAGATTGAAGAATCTGAATAAACTGTGATCAGAATATACCGAAAGAAATCTATGCCCAGATATATCATAATCAAAACTCTGAAAATTGAACACAAAGAACACATCTTGAAAGCAGCCAGAAAAAAAAAATGTATTGATTTTAGGACTACCTAAAGTTAAAATCCACAAAGGTCAGAAAAAAAGTGGTAGATTTTTGATTACTTGACAGAAAAGAACTGTGTACTCAGAATTCTATACACAGAGGAAATATCCTTCAAGAATGAAGGTGGGATAAAGAAAAATTAAAACATTAACATCATCTTATGGAATTTTTAACCTAAAATATAAAATATCTATAAACTTAAAAGTGGGAAAACAAAATGGACATACAGTGATAGTTTTTTTTTAATTCCACAGGGAGTTACAAATTTTGACTCTAAGTACTTAGGTTGTGAAAATGATCTCTTTCTATATATAATATTTCTAGAGCAGCCTCTTTAAAGAAACATACAAAACAAAGAGTCAAAACACAATGTATGAACTAAAATGGAACATTAAAGATATGAAGATAACCCAAGAGAAGGCAGAAAAGGAAAATAAAAATTAAAAAAACAGAGGTAACAAGCAGAAACTACATAAGAAATGGTATATATAAATACAAACATCAATAATTTTATTACATGTAATTATAGTTGAAGAATTCAATACTTCTTTATCAGAAGATAGAACCAACAGACAGAAAATCAGCAAGGACATGGAACATGGACCAACTATGGCCTCTGGGCCAAATACTGCCCATATATAGCCTGTTTGTGTGCTGCCTATAGGCTAAGAATTTTTTTTTTCATTTTTTAAAGATTGTGAATGTGTGTGTTAGAGATTGCATGTGGCATGCAAGCTTAAAATATGTACTTGCTTTCCCTTTAGAGAAAAAGTTTATGCACACTTGATATAGCAAAGCTGAACAACACTATCAAATAACTGGATCTTATAATATTTATAGAACATTCCATTGAAAAGATTGTGTGTGTGTGTGTGTGTGTGTGTGTGTGTGTGTGTAAAATGAAAAGTATATATTCCATTGAAAAGCATACTAAAGAACAGAAGGTAAATCTTATCCTATGTCAGTAAACTCATCTTAAAAAATTTAAAAGAATTCGGCCAGAGAAAGTGTATTCTCTGACAGTAATGAAACTGAACCAGAAATAAATAACATAAAAATCACAGAAAAATTTCCAACTTCTTCGAAACCAAATGACACACTTATAAATAACTGATGAAGCAAAGAGGAAGACTCAGAAAAAGTTTGAAAATGTACACAACCCAAAGAAATTTAAATACACCATATGAAATTTAACAGCTAAAATATTGGTTAGAGAAAATTTTGTACCACTAAAAGCACATATTAGGAAAAAAAAGGAATTTATATTCATAAATAAAGTTTCTACCTTGGGAAACCAGAAAAAGAAGAGTAAACTGAACCCAAGCCCCACCCCTCTCAATTTAACTGGGAAATTGAATTCAGGGGTGCTTTACTAGTGAGCTCCATCCCTACTTCTTTTATTTTTAATTTTGAGACAGGGTATCCCTAAGTAGCTGAGGGTCTCACTAAATTGCTGAGGGTGACCTTGAATTTGTGATCCTCCTGCCACAGACTCCCAAATAGCTGGGATTACAGGCATGTGCCACTGCATCAGCCATAGGCAGTCTTTTGACAAATGGTTTAGGTGACCTTATACTGCTACTACCACCATGTGATTATTTGGGAACTGAAAATGAGAGAATAGAAGAAATGGAAAGTGTAAAAAGGGGAGGATTTCTGCATTCCCTCTGCATACATTTTTATTTGTCTTCCCACTTCTTGAGCCAGAAATCCAGGGTAATTCCTAGAGTTCTTTCTGTCTGCACTCAGATGCCCACTTTTGTGTTCATACACGTTGAGGTTAGCCTAGGGGATACTGAAGGAAAAACATAGTAGATGAATTGCTACTTCAGTGAGAGTCAAAATTCTGGTCTTCCAGCTGGACATGGTGGCATATATCTGTAATCTCAGTGACTTGGGGGCCTGAAAGAGGAGGATTGCAAGTTTCAGGTCAAGTTTTCAAGTTTGTCGGTAACCCTGTCTCAAAATAAAAAATAAAAAATGCTGAAGTGTAGCTCAGAGGTTAAGTGCTCCTTGGGTTCCAAGTACAAGAAAAAAAAATTCTGAGCGTCTTTCTAAATATATCGGCTGCCTGCTGGGCACAGTGGTGCACGCCTGTAATCCCAGAGGCTTGGGAGGCTGAGGCAGGAGGATCACAAGTTCAAAGCCAGCCTCAGCAGAAATGAGGTGCTAAGCAACTCAGTGAGACCCTGTCTCTGAATAAAAAATACAAAATAGGGCTGGGGATGTGGCTCAGAGTGCTCCTTAGTTCAATCCCTGGTACCAAAAAAAAAAAAAAAAAAAAAAAAATCTTGAAACTGTTGGTTTACACATTCTAGGTGTGTATCATGTTCTGCCTATTTTAAGAAAGAAGAAAACAATATTTTCTTACAAAGAATTTAGTGTATAAGCCTGGGGTAGAGTTGGTTTCTATCCTGCTGCTCTCTACCCTAAACACTCTTGCCTAAACACTTTGGGCGGCTTTTTTCACATTGATTTTATTATTTTTTTTTAAAAAAAGTCCTTATTTATCCTATAAGTCTCCAAGGATTGGCCTGGCCTAATTTATCACATGTATCCCTGTGCCTTGGCAATATGCCCTGCTCAGCAATCCCTACTCTCTGAAGCATGTCTTCCTGCCAATCCCAAGGCAAACCATCCTTCCTATCTTTGTCTTATATCTGGGTATTTTTTTTACCCATTATTTACATTTGAATATCTAGTTACTTGACCACTTTAAAATGTATCTTAGAACTGGTAGATCTGACACTGATCTATAGTTTGAGTGGCCTGGGCTCTGAAGGCCTGAGGGTCACTATTGGAATGAAGATCGGTCAAAGGAAATAGAATAGATCACACTCTCCCAAATATCCAGAATAGAGTTGAAAATGAGGCTCACAAGAACAGGGAACTCTTTCAAAATTGCTCCTTGAGGGTACACCGAAAGCAATGTAGACTAATTCACTTTGCAAATTCCTAGACACCTTCCAAGAAATTCCCTAAGCGCATTAGAAGAAAGGGTGTGATGGTGCTTGTGAATAAAATTAGCGTGGCAAGGCAACTGAATGACATCTTTACTTTGCTATTTATTAAGAAACACATTAGCAAAATTTCCATCTTAAGTTGTTTTCTGAAATGACGAACATTCAGAGGCCTGAGATCAGAATGAGCCCTCCTCCCGTGATCCTGCTAGGACCTCAGCCCCATCTGTACACCATAGGATGATGGGCAGAAAGTAGGCACTAGCCTTGTGTCCAAAGAGTTGTATCTGGAATCAAGAAACAATACAAAATTGTAAAGGGAAAAATGATAAACTCCAAACAGTATAGACATAAAGAAAATGTATTTTTAACTCCAAATGATTAATTTTATTTATATTACCACTTTATAATTTACTGGACCGGTTCAAATGCATTTATCACAATATAGTACTATAGTTTGAAAATTTTTTATTTGCCTCATTTGGTTTTCATTTAACATACACATATTTACCAAGAACTGTGATTAACAACCAACTAAATTGATAATTAAATTGCACAAGCTAACCTGCTTTTTAACCATCTTTAGGATAAAACTTCACACAAAGTATCTAAGAAAAATAGAACTTCATTGGAAGTTTCTACTTCCTTTTAAAAGAATGTGAAAGATTACTGCAAGAAAACAGTAATGCTGTTATGCAAAAATAATCTGCAAGATTAGGACTGAGAACACTGACAGAGTAGAGTCAGAGGAGAGGAAGTGTCGCCTTGGAGAAACCAAAGGAGAAGGACTTCATTGGAAAATGAACCAGCCATATTTTGTTTCTGTCATTTTCCGCTTGAAGGGTACAAATTACTTTGCTTCTTCCTTTGTGCCCCAGCTGCACTTGGGCTTCAGCTACCACTGGTCATCCACATTTTATTCCCTGACATTTGTTAACATCTTTCATTCATTATTGCCTCTTTTCTCATTTTAAAAGTCTTCTTTACTATCATCATACTGGGAAATATTGGTAGAAAGATATGTTAACCCCAAAATGCATAAAGTGATTTTTTTATCATATCTTACTAATAAAGCCTTGATTTGAAAATGAAGTACCTAGTTGTCCTCTTGATGTTTATGATATTTTAATGAAGTTGAACAAAACATTAATGATTGTTGATATATTGTCTGGATATACACTCGATATTGTTCATCTAGGCACATATTTGGCAGATGGTGCGAATCAAAATTTTGGCAAAACTCCATTTATTATATAAACGTCTTTCTACAGAAAATGAAAAGTTCTTACTTTTGCATTATACATCTTCTATATCTTATAAACAAAGAGGGACATGATTTGCTTGCCCAACGTATTGAGACTTTCATAATAAATTTTGGGTCACTTGCAGGTTCCTTGAAGTATTCAGAAGCACTTAATAATTTTTTTTTTACTTTATAGAAAGTAATGGAGACAGCCTTAGACATGTGTCTACAAGATGGTTATTATTGATCCAACAATGGAAAAGATGCTGAGATGCTCGACTGCAGTAAAATCATGTTTCAAAGTATAGAATGAGAGAAATATTCTTCTCTAATTTAGAAATATATTAAGGTAAAAAAATAGAGAAAAGAATTATGGTAAAACAGAAATTTATATGCTGTTATCCAAAAAATGTTTGATGATCCTTCAAGAGGCCCTAAGAATCCTAGAAAAAAGTTGCACCAATCACATCTAAGTTGTTTAATATCATAAATGCTGTGACAAAACTCATACTGAAATAGACTTTTTAAAAAATAAAACTGCTTTAGAAGGAAGGAAGGAAGAAAAGAAGGAAGTTTATTCAAATAACCTCTACACATTAACATAATCACTGAGAAAAAGTGATTTAATATATGATGATACCTAATATACTTCAGAATATTTCAAAATGATGAACATTTCAGGCTTAAATAGTGCATTCATTTTTCTATTGCTTCATAACATATTACCACAAACCTAGCAGCTTACAAAAAAAAAATTCATTTCTTTTCTCTCAGCTCTATAGATTGGAAGAGTCAGTTTGGTGTCACTGGGTCCTTTGCTCAGGGTCTTTAAGTCTGAAATCAAGGTTATCAGGCAGCTCACAGTTCCCTTGTAAACTTCTACAAAGAGTTCTGTTTACTTTCTTAGAGCCACCAGTAAATTATAGAAGAGAAACTATATGTTACTCTTGGGCATGGTAGGATAGTTCAGAACACTAACTTTCTAGTTGCTAAAACTGTTCTTAGTAGATTAGTCCAAAGTTAGGCCAATGGCACAGATACAAAACAGCTATTCAATTTAGTGTTTTAAAAAATTCAGCAAAATTCAGACCAAGCAACTGGAAAATTATATTTTGCAGTTGCCAAACATCTAAGCCTGAACATCTGGATGAACAGTCATCCAGATGTTTTCAAATGGCTAGACATTCAGCAACATGATTACCAAATATGATTGAAGAAAAGCTTTGTAAATATTGAGGGATTTTAAACGTCAGATGTAGTCTTCAACTAATTTGTGGATGGGTTATCTCCTTCAGTTTTTCTCCCTATACTTTTTGACCACTTTCATAGCCTCCGACATGGAAAGTATTGATTTTCTATCTGGATACTTGTATAGCCAAAACAGTATGTTATTCACTATCATGAGATACATTATAAACAATCCTAAAATTTAATTTGAAATGAATTAATCTGACCTACATATTGGAACATAGGACCTGAATTTTTTTTTCTGTTTCATGTAGTATCTTTCATTTTTAACCTTCCAAATAATTCTGTGTCCTCTTTTAGAAATGAGATTTTGTTTTCTGTACTTTAATAGCACCAGAGATTTTTGCAGAAAGAGAAAGAAAGATAAAACAGTGCATCAAACCCTGTTCTTCATTGGCCTCTGCCTAAATCCTACCTGTTTAAGGAGAACATCAACTGCCAGTCCCTTCGGGGAGTTTCTTAGATTGTGACATCAATTAATTAATTTCTTCTTTCATTGATGATAGAGAACCAGTGAATGAAATACTGAACGAGATGTCATGGTGGTACAAAGGAAGCATAATAGTACAATGCTGTGGAATCTATAAACTTTTATACTTCTTAACTCAGTATTCCCATAGCACAGCAAGATGGACAACGTAATACCCATCTCTTTTATGTATGTGTGTGTGTGTGTGTGTGTGTGTGTGTGTGTGTATATATATATATATATATATATATATATATATATATATATATATAATTTTGTTGGACACAATACCTTTATTTTGTTTCTTTATTTTTATGTGGTGCTGAGGATTGAACCCAGGGCCTCACACATGCTAGGTGAGCGCTATACCGCTGAGCCACAACCCCAGCCCCTGTAATACCCACCATATAAGTTAAGAAACTTTCCAAGATGATGAGTCTTCAATGTGGATCTGACTTCAAATCCAATGCTCCCGAAACTAGTTTTACTTTTCCTTATCATTTCACAAACTTACTTATTAGGACTAAATGAATACATGTTTTGTCAAATGTTTAGTCCAAATGTTCTATCAAGCACTTTGGTAAGTGGAACTTACAGTCATCACCGCCAGAAAATCCTTTTAGGAGTGTTTCTCAGACCTCTTTGCCATCAGCTAAGACCAGGGACTCCCATTTATTTACTTGATGGCCTCTTTATGGCCACTACAATAATCAAACTCAGTACTCTCATCTTAAGAATGCAACAGATACTTAAACCTTGGTTTGTTGTGTTATTGGAAAGATTTTCTATGACAGAAAGGTACATAGGCTGTAGCAGAAAGGGTTATGGCTCTAGGACTAGACTTTCCTGGTATCAATTGCCATTTGAATTGCTTATCTCTTTGCTCTTGGGAAAATTTTAATTCAATTCTCTAAGGCTACATTTGCTTAATTGTAAAGTAGGAATTATAATAGTTCCTAATTTATGAAGCAATGGGGGAAATTAAATGGAAAAGTGCATACAGAGCAGTTAGCACAGGGGCTAGAATAAATAAATGCCCAACAAATCTTGAGGATAACTGCTATTTGTGCATGCAATCTGTATGTGGAAACAGGTTTCAAAAGCAATAATGTACCAGCACAAAAAGAGACACTTGGGGCTGCTGGTAGAAAACTTGGGGTTTCTTGCCATTTATTGTTTCCTTCTAAGAAAACAAAAGGAAAGAAGAGACTTCTGTCATTGTATTCTCTCAGTTTACCCAGAGAATCATAGACCAGCTGAAACAAATTGAGAGGACAACCAACTCTAAGGTTGTAAATTGCAATCACTACACCGACCATAGGAAATTCCAAAAATACAGACATAAAAGAATCTCACTTGACACTCAAATCCTTGGCTTGGGACAATAACAAAAATGTTCCCAAGGACAGCAGAGACCTTTCCCATTGCTCCACTCAGCATTCCACTCAGGACTTAATGACAGAAGGCGTTGTAGTTGTAATTATTCTCCTCTGGGTCCCACCCCAGCCTTCCTCCAGCAGGCTCTCTGCAGCCCTGCCCAATCCCTGCAGAAAGGAAAAGACACATAAGGGGGATGTTTGTGGCCAGACTGTCTCCAATTAGTCAAAATGAGAACAATGATTGGCTTTTCCTCTGGGGCAGCTTGGGAAAAAAAAAAAAAAGTCCTTCATTGCTGGGTGGGACAGGGAAAGAATTTTTGTCCAGTGGATCAAATTCCTTAAAGGAATCTTTAGGGATGCATAATGATTGTGACCCAATCCACCCAGGTGGCCAGAGTCTCAGAAATTCAGAAGACATATGAGGAAGCAGCCCTAGAAAGAATGATGCACTTCTAAACCACTGCTTCTCAAAGGCCTGGGCATGTAAGCATTACCTGTGTGTTTATTCTATTTATTCATTCATTTTTATAATATAAAAGTATTTTTGGTACATTATTGTTATACATGATAGATTCATTATGTCACCTTAGTACATACACATAGTTTGATTAATCTTATCCCTTGGTACCTTCCCTTTCTTCCTTCATTTCCTGAAATTTGCTTTCTCTATTGATTTAATTGAAATTATTATTATTTTAATTAGTGACATATATGTGTATTTACACACACACTTATTTTTAAATAAATTTTTATTTAATTAGTGACATATATGTGTATTTACACACACACACACAAACACTTATTTTTAAATAAATTTTTATTTATTTTTGTGGTGCTGGGGTTTGAACCCAGGGCCTTGTGCATGCGAGGCAAACACTCTACCAACTGAGCTCTCCTTAGCCCCACACACGTATTTTTAAAAGGCAGGTTCCAGAGTTGAGTCCCATCCCTGAGAAACTGAGTTGGTAAACCTGGAATAGAGCCCCCAAATCTGAAATCTTACCAAGAACCTGTTTCTAAGAATAATTCTGCTCTGGGTGATCTGCACAGTCAAGTTTGAGAAAACTGTCCTGAACGGCTGGTAGGGAATGGCCGCTAAGAAGTCTGAGGCTCAGCTTCAAATGAAGCTGACTTTCTCATTCCTGATCCAACAAAATTTTGCTACGGTAGTAATGACTAACAGCATCAGGATTCAGAAATGATAATCAGACTAAAAATGCAATATCAGACTCAAATTCTAACTCATAAACCCAAGGACTGGAAAAATCATAATTTTCTAAGACTCCCAATTCTCTAAATAACTGTGAGTAAAAAATTAGGATTCTAGGTTGAATAAGCAGGGCAATGTATGTAAATGTGCTTGCAAATTGTAAAATGCTCGATAAATACCTGCTGTGGTGCTTGGTGGGATACTAAAATTCTATGAGTTAAAGCCATAAACTTTCAAATAGCAGAGGTAGAGATTTTAGAGCCATAGATGGGCAAAGGAAGGACTATCTTCTAGGGTCTCCAAATGTGTGTGTGTGTGTGTGTGTGTGTGTGTGTGTGTGAGCACACCCATATAACTTGCATATAACATGTATATATAAGCATGTGTATACATATATAAACTGTATATGATCAAGTCCCCATTCGTGGAACCAGTACTTGAAGGCCCAGACCCTTCTATGACCTCAACTTACGTTTTCCTCTAAAGTCCTTAAATTTCAGTGAGTACAACACAATGAGAACAATTCTATGACAACTCAAGTGCTTGGTTTGGTAAATCCAGCCCCTGACCAGTGATGGACAATTTTCTAAACCAGCTTAAAAAGTCTTCTAAGTAAAGGTTGCTAAACCACTGGGGAAAGAAACATCCCCGTTATTGGGGCTGGCTCACCCCAAAGGCTATCAGCTCCGGGAAAAGCACTTCAGTGCCCAGTGCTGGGACTCCGAGCTCATAGCTGTACCTTGATTCTGAAGCAAATCCTGCCGTCCTTTAGCTTAGAGCTTACGTGAAAGCAGAAAATACAAATGGGAATGAAAACTAGGGGCAGAGAGGGGAATAAGGTAAAGGAAAAAGAAACCCAGAAAGAAGAGTCCCCAAGAAGCTTCAGTCAAGTACATTTAATAATTTTCACATCTGGTGGGGAAATAGCCAGGAAAGAACCCCTATGTAGGTGGTGGATCCTGGGGGAATGTCAAGTTGATGAAGCTATCATTCACTAACTCCAGCTTCGGCGCCCCTCTACTCTCACAAGCTGTTCCTTAGATCAGCAAAGGTTCTCTTCTCTGCAAATGTGCCTTTAAATATCTAGATCGTCAGCAGAGCCAGTGCCTCAGACTTCAGGAGAGCAGGGCTTAAGTCAAAAGGCTGCTCAGGGACAACCACAGCTAACAAGCAGAAAGTTCAAGGAAATGGATACTTAACCTCCACTCTACCCAGAATATCACACCCCCGTCGTGGCCCAAAGGAGGCTCCCAAACAGAGGGCGAGGCAGACCCAATGCTCGCTTCCAAGCCTGAGTGCTGGGATTCTGGTTGCTGCTAACAGTTCCATGTATAGACATGCAGGGGAAAGTTGGGGGGTGGTGAGGAAGCCCAGAGCAGCTTTCACCTTTATTAGTTGAGTGCCTCAAGGCAATCAGCTTTAACCTCTCTTAATCCACTTTCCTACTCTATTTGCCTCATTCCAATGATACAGAAATGCTGAGAAAATCCAAGCTGAAATTCAGTGTGAAGCTGAGCATGGTGGTGCATTCCTGTAATCCCAGAGGCTTGGGAGGCTGAGGCAGGAGGGTTGCAAGTTCAAAGCCAGCCTCAGCAACTTAGTGAGGCCCTAAGCAACTTAGTGAGACCTTGTCACTAACAATATGAAAATAATTCTAGGGATGTGGCTCAGTGGTTAAGCCCCTCTGGGTTCAATAAAAAAAAAAAAAAAGACACAGGACAACATAAAATTTTAATGATGTCTTTTCAAAGTAGAACTATGAAATAAATTGTCATATGAATTATGTAGAAATTTATCCAATCTACTATTGATGGACATCTTTCTTGGGTCCAGTTATTACAAATAACAATATGTATATTTTTACATGTCTTTTGTAAAATGTATCACATTTCTGTTGAGTATATACATAGGAATTTGGGGATAATAAAAGATGGATGTACCCATCAAAGAATCTTCTAAA
This sequence comes from Callospermophilus lateralis, assembly GCF_048772815.1. Lineage (NCBI taxonomy): Eukaryota > Metazoa > Chordata > Mammalia > Rodentia > Sciuridae > Callospermophilus > Callospermophilus lateralis. The sequence goes on from NC_135311.1 coordinate 18,417,270, forward strand.
AAGGCTATAGCAATTTGCCTGCAGTGTGATGGTTGGACACATCTATGCCAGCAAACTCTTTTCTTATCTTTTTTATCTTAGCATTCTGATGGATATGTAATGATAATTTGTTATGACATTATTTGTAATTCCCTAATTAATAAACATGAGCATCTTTACATATGCTTATTGAACATTCATGTATAACTAAAAAGAATTTTTTAAAATTCAGATATCCTTCTTCATGAAGTAGTCATTTAAGACTCTAGCCCCATATTTTTTATTGAGTTTTTATTTCATAATGAGTGGGTGTTTTTATATATTGTATACCTGTAGCAGGCTACGTACTACAAGCAAACCCCATTCCTTTGTTAGCTATGTGCATTACTTAACCTTCTCCCCCATATGAGCTTGCTTTTCATTCCTTGATGCTATTTTTGGAAATTCTCAAAAAAAAAGTTTATAAGTATAAAATAACGGAGTTATCCATATCTACCTTTATAGTTGGTGCTGCTGTGTGGTTTTCTAGTTTTATTTTAGCTTTCATGTTCAAATTTATTCACACAAACTGGTTCTTATGTACAGTATAAGGGAGGAGTTAAGAGTTTTCTTTTAAATGACTGAATAATTGATACAGCACAGTTTTTGAAAAGACCATCATTCCTCACGTACCTAGTGTGCATATGTACATCTTCCTCTTTCTTGACTTTCTAGTCTCTTTCCCTGATTTATTTTTCTACCTCTGTATCAACTCTTGTGTTCTTAATATGTTTATGGTTTTCCTTTTTACCTGTTAGGAAAAACTACTACCCTGTACTTTTGTACTTTTGGGGTTTTTGTTTGCTTATGTGATGTAATTATCTTATTTTTTAATTTTTATTTTTAACTGATACACAAAGATATAAGCTTGAACATATTAATTGGGTACCATGTAATGTTCAATTCACGTATATGTTGCAAAATGTTTACATCAAGCTAAATATATTGATCACCCTGAAAAAAATCATCATTTCTTTGTTGTAGAAACTTTCAAAATCCTTCCCTCAAGATTTTTTAAATGTATAGTACATAATTCATATGCATAGTTACTATACTGTGTAACAGTACCCCAGAGCTTTGTGCTCCTAACTCTAACTTAGTACCCATTGATCAACTGCTCCCTCTCTGCTGCACTGTTCCTGGCCTCTGGTAGCCACTATTCTAACCTTGACTTCTGTGAATCAGTGTCTTTATATTCCACCAGTGGGTAAGATCATGCAGTCTCACTGTACCTGAATTATTTCAGTCAAAAATGATCTCCAATTCCATCCATGTTATAGCAAATGACAGGATTTCATTCTTTTCTTTTTTTAATTTATATTAGGATATTTAATGATGTAAAATTTGTATTTATTATCTGAGAAACCTGTCAAGTGCTTGTATTCTAAATTTTTCAGCTACATTCTCTTTGATTGCCTCTATTTAAGATAAAATTCTATAATATCCTTTCCTATAGATTGACTAGGAAGATAATTTAGATTTTTTTTATTGGTTGTTCAAAACATTACAAAGCTCATGACATATCATCTTTCATACATTTGACTGAAGTGGGTTATGAACTCCCATTTTTACCCCAAATACAAATTGCAGAATCACATTGGTTACACATTCACATTTCATTCTTTTCATGAAATAATATTCCATTATGTATAATGGACCACATTATCCATTCATCAGCTACTAGATATTTAGGTGGTTTCTTAAGTATATAGTGCTGAAATGAATATGGGAGTGCAGGTGTCTCTTTGAAACCCTCATTACATTTTCCTTGGGTATATACCCAGAAGAGGGATTGCTGAATCCTATAGTAATTTTATTTTTAATTTTTTTTAGCAAATCCCATGATTTTTTCCCTAATGGGCATACTTGTTTGCATTCCCAGAAACAGTGTGCAAGCTATCCACATCCTAACCAGCACTTGGTCTCTTTAGTCTCTTTGAGAGTAGCTATTCTTTTTAGCCATTCTTACATCATTCTGTCATGGTGGTTTTGATTTTTATTTCCCTGATGGTTAGTTATCAAGTACCTGATGGCCATTCTCTTTTGAGAAGAGAAATGTGTATTAGACATTTTTAATTGGGATTTTTTTAATGTTTTTACTATTGAATTTTTGAAGTTTTTTTTTTTAATATTCTAGATATCAACCCTTGTCAGATGTAGACAAATGTTTGTAAGGATTTTCCCCCATTTTATAGTTTGTCTCTGCACTTTGTTGAGTGTTTTCTTTGCTATGTAGCTTTTTCATTTTAAACAATCCTACTTGTCTTTTTAGTTTAATGTAATTCCATCTGCAGTGACAATTTGACTTGTGTTCAAATTTGGATGAAACTTTATTTACTTTTTCTTGTCTAATTGCAAGACAATTTTCTCATTGAATAGGCTTTTAGGGTCTTGTTAAAACAATCATTGCCTATTTCAAGATTCTGAAGAATTTACACTAAGTTTTCCTTGGCTGGTCTTCTAGTTTCTGGTCTAACACTTAAATTTTTAATTCATTTTGAATTTATCTTTGTAATTGGTGAGTGATATAAGTCTAACTTACTTCTCCTATGTGTGGATATCCATTTTTGCCAACACTGTTTATTGAAAAGACTATTCCTTCTTCAATGAGTGTTCTTAGTACTTTTGTCAAAAATTAGTTGGCTTTAGATGTCTGGATTTACCTCAAGGATCCCTATTCTGTTCCATTGGTCTATGCATCTGTTGTTTTGATTACTATAGCTCTGTAGTATGTTTTGAAGTCATAAAATGCAATGACTCCTGCTTTGTTATTTTTGTTTAAAATGGCTTTGGCTATTTGGGGTTTTGTATGATTCCAATTAATTAATTTTTTAATTAATTTTTCCAGTTCTGTAAGAATGTCATTAGCATTTTAATAGGTATTGCATTGAATATATAAATTGTTTTGAGTAGTAAGGACATTTTAGCAATATTGATTCTTCCAATCCATGAACATGAAATGTCTTTCTTTTTTTGTATCCTTTTCAGTTTCTTTCATCACTATTTCATGATTTTTATTATAGAGATCTTTCATCTTTTTGATTAATTTTTCCCTAGGTATCTTATTATTTCTGTAGTTACTATAAACGGGAATGCTCTCTTGATTTCTATTTTAGATGATTTGCTATTATAACAGTATTACTTTTTAAAAAATTGTCTCTCTTTCTTGTTTTTATTTTTGTTATTGTTTCCTTATGTGCTTTTGGTAGTATGCTGGTCTCATAGAATGTATCTGGAACTATGCTTTCCTCTTCTATTCTATTACCTTTAAAAGAATTGGTAACAGTTCTTTAAATATTTTTGGAGAACTCATCAAAGAAGTCATCTTGTGGAATTTTCTTTGAGAGGCTTTTTATTATTGATTTAATCTCTTACTATTCTATTTAAGTTTAGCATTTCTTCATGATTCAGACTTGGCAAGTAGTATGTGTCTAGATATTGGTTCATTTTTTCTAGATTATCAAGTTCATTGCCATACAATTGTCCATAATAATCTCTAATTGTCTTTTGTGTTTCTTTGTTAGCAGTTGCAACATTTCCCTTTACTTTTCTGATTGTATTTATTTGAGTCTTTTCTCATCTTTTCCTTGTTAGTCTAGTTATGGTTTGATAATTTTTGTACCTTTTCAAAGAACTATATGTTCATTTCACTCATCTTTTGTGTTATTGTTATCCTGGATTTTATTTCAACTCCAACCATCATAATTTCTTTCCTTTTATAAATTTGGGGGTTAGCTTCAAATAAGAACAAGCTAACTAGTTCCTTAAAAAATACATTAGTATGTTAAGCAATAGGCAATATAGAAAGATGAAAAGGGGATATCAAAATTCAAAATATGAGTTCTTTCTATTCTTTTTATGTGGACATTTTTGACTATAAATTTCCAATCAGAATTGCATTTTTCTGTATCACATAGGTTTTTAGAATGTTGTATCTCTATTTTTGTTTTGAGATATTTTTAAAAATGTCTTTCTTAATTACTTCTTTTATCCATTGGTTGTCTAAAAGTAAGATGTTTTTGTATGCATGTGTTTGTATAGTTTCCCAAGGTTTCTTGTTATTGATTTCCTTTATTGCATTGGGATCAGAAAAGATATTTGATATGATTTTAATTTTCAAAAATTTCTTGAGACTTTTTTGTGGCTTATCATATGATCTGTCTTTGAGAATATTCCATAAGCTAATAGGAAAAAATGCATATTCAGCAGATGTTGAATGAAAAGTTTTGTGGGTTTCTGTTAGTTCCATTCAGCTTAGGGTGCAATTTAATTCTGATATTTCTTTGTTGTTTTCTGTATGGACAATCTGTTCATTGCTGAAAGTGGGATGTTAATGTACCCAACTAGCATTGTAGTGGGGTCTATCATTTCCTTTGGGTCTAACAGTACCCTATATATTTGGGATCTCTGATATTGGCTGCATATATATTTAGAATTGTTATTTTTTTCTTGCTGAATTAATGCCGTTACCATTGCATAATGATCTTAATTATCTCTGTTTTGAATATTTTTTATTTAAATTTTATTTTATTTGATGTTATGGTTACTCCTGCTTTCTTTTGGCATACATTTGTATGAAATATTTTATTCTATCCATTCCCTTTCAGTTTATGTGTGTCTTAGAGATTAAGTTTCTTATAAGTAACATGTAGTTGGGTCTTACTTTTCCATCTATTCAGACACTCTGTGTCATTCAATCAGATAATTTAATCCATTTACATTCAAGGAAATTATTGATAAGTGAGGTCTTATTGCAACATTTATGTAAATTCTTTCCTATTTACTTTGCAGTTTCTCCCTTTCTTTTAATCTTTTTGGTGGTTAATAATTCTAGTAGTGTGCTTTAATTCTTTGTTTATTATTTTCTTCCTTTGCAGTTTCTTGCAGTTTCTTCCTTTTTTTAAATCTTTTTGGTGGTTAATAATTCTAGTAGTGTGCTTTAATTCTTTGCTTATTATTTTTGGTTTATCTAATATGCACTTTTGTGGTTACCAGGAGACTTACAGTAAAAATATTTTAATTATAACAAGATATTTTCAAATAATAGCAACATAACACAATCATAAGGATAAGAACAGAAATAATAGAACAAGAGAAACAGAGTGATAAGGCAACTCTCCAGTTGTGTTCCATTCGTCCTAGTATTTTAAATTTTCATCTTTCTATATTGCCTATTGCTTAACATACTAATGTAATTACTTTTTTAAATTGTTTTGGGGATGTTTTTGTACTTCATACTAAATATATGAATGATTTCTATAATATTATGATTACATGATATTCTATAATATTAAAACAATAATGTTTATATAATTATTATATAATTATATAATTATTCTTATCAGAAAGTATGATGCCTCGGCTGGGGCTATAACTCAGTTGGTAGAGTGCTTGCTAGCACATGTGAGGCATGGGGTTTGATCCCTAGCACCAAATAAAAATAAAATAAAGGTATTGTGTCCCTCTACTATAAAAAAACATTTTAAAAAAAGAAAGAAAATTTGATGGCTTCTTATGTTTTCTCTTTACACACTCACATCTCTTTCTTTCAGTTTGAAGAACTTCTGTTAGCATTTCTTGTAGAAGAGATCTGATACAAACGTATTAGTTCTTATTTGTCTGATAAAGTCTTTATACCACCTTTATTTCTAATGGATAGCCATACTAGGCACACCATCCTTTTTGACAGAATACAGAGAAAAGTTTGTGCCAGTCTCTCTGACCTGTAGTGATTCTGCTAAAAAGTCAGTGGTCAGACAAATTGTGTTGTTTCTTTTCTCTTGAAGCCTTTAGAATCTTTTCCTTATTTTTCACCTGTGAGAGCTTGATTGGAAGACCTCTGGAGGTAGAGTTGGCTAAGTTATTTTTGGCTGGTGACCTTTGACCTTCCTGTATCTTTTGTTGTTGTTGTTTGTGGAACTGAAAATAAAATCCAGCACTGTGGGCATGCTGAATGAGTGCTCTACTACTAACTTACATTCCCAGCCTGTACCTGGATATTTGCATCCTTCTCCACGTTTGGGAAATTTTCTGTTAGTTGCTTCATTCAATAAACTCTCTATCCTTTTGGTAGTCTCAAGTCCCTTATTGAACCAATAACCTGAATATTTGATCTTTCAGTACCATACCAAAGTTCCTGTAAGTTTTATTCATTTCTCTTTATTTTTTCTTTCTCCTTCAACTGTGTTTTCTGATAGCCTGTCTTTGAACTCATTAATTCTTTCTTTTGCTTGATTTATCCTGCTCTTGATATCTTTTATCCCATTTTTAAATTTTTCTCAGTGTACTTTTTATTAATTTTAATTTTTTTAGTTAGTTATATATGACAATAGAATGCATTTATGTACTTTGATATATTATACATAGATGGGATATAATTTCTCATATTTTGGAGTATACATGCTGCAGAATCATATTGGTCATGTAGTTACATATATACATAAAGTAATTATGTCTGTTTCATTCTACTATCTTTCTGATCCCCACATGCCTTCTCCACCTCCCATCCTTCCCTCTACCTAATCTCAGGTAGTGCTTTTGTGCACCACCCCCCTGCCTTATTGTGAATTAGCATGTCTTCCACATATTAGAGAAAACATTCAGCCTTTGGTTTTGTGAGATTGGCTTATTTTGCTTAGTATGATATTCTCCAACTCCATTCATTTACTGGTGAATGCCATAATTTCACTCTTCTTTAAAGCTAAGTAATATTACATTGAGTGTATATAGCACATTTTCTTTATCCATTTATCTATTGAGGGACACCTAGGTTGGTTCTATAGTTTAGCTATTGTGAATTGAGCTGCTATAAACATTGACATGGCTACATCACTGAAGTTTGTTGATTTTAAGTCCTTTGGGTATAAACTGAGGAGTGGAATAGCTGGGTCAAATGGTGGTTCCATTCCCAGTTTTCTGAGGAATCTCCATACTGCTTTCCATAGTGGTTGCACCAATTTGCAGTCCCACCAGCAATGTATGAGTGTACCTTTTCCCCCACATCCTCGCCAACATTTATTGTTGCCTGTATTCTTGATGATTGCCATTCTGACAGGAGTGAGATGAAATCTTAGTGTAGTTTTCATTTGCATTTCTGTAATTGCTAGAGATGTTGAACACTTTTTCATGTATTTGTTGATCAATTGTATTTCTTCTTCTGTGAAGTGTCTGTTCAATTCCTTAGCTAATTTATGGATTGGGTTATTTGTTTTTTTGGTGTTCAGTTTTTTGAGTTCTTTATATACCCTAGAGATTAATGCTTTACTGGAGGTGCATGTGGTAAAGATTTTCTCCCGGTCTGTGGGCTGTCTCCTCATGTTATTGATTGCTTCCTTTGCTGAGAAGAAGCTTTTTAATTTGAATTCATCCCATTTATTGATTCTTGATTTTACTTCTTGCACTTTGGGAGTCTTGTTATGGAAGTCAGATCTTAGACCGAACATGTTGAAGATTTCAGCCTGTTTTTTCTTCTATTAGGTGCAAGGTCTCCGTTCTATGCCTAAGTCTTTGATCCACTTTGAGTTGATTTTTGTGCAAGGTGAGAGACAGAGGTTGAATTTCTTCTGCTACATTTGGATTTCCAGTGTTGCCAGCACCATTTGTTGAATAGGCTATTGTTAGAGTCTGTAAACAAGTCTGGATGGCGCCTGGCAAAATGCCAGAGGGAGTGGTTTGTGAAGTAACAAAAGCGAGCCATTAAGTGTGGAGATTCCTTATTGGTTGACTGCTGCTGTATCTAGTTTATGCTAATTAAGATAAGCTGTGTGGAATGTATAAACATCCCCCCCCCTTAGTTTGCTGCAGCAGGACTGCAGCAGGCTATCTTTTCTCCAGTGAATTTTTTTGGCACCTTTCTCTAGTAGGACATAACTGTATATATATGGGTTTGTTTCTGTGTCCTCTATTCTGTAACATTGGTCTACACGTATATGTTGTTGCCAATACCATGCTGTTTTTGTTACCATAACTCTGTAGTATAGTTTCAATTTTATTGAAAATTGTGATGCCTCCTGCTTCACTTTTCTTGCTAAGGATTTCTTTAGCTATTCTGGGTCTCTTATTTTTCCAAATAAATTTAATGACTGCTTTTTCTATTTCTATGAAGAATGTCATTGGGATTTAAATAGCAATTTCATTAAATCTGTATAATACTTTTGGTAGTATGGCCATTTTGACAATATTAATTCTGTCTATCCAGGAGCATGGGTGATCTTTCTATCTTCTGAGGCTTTCTTTCTTCTTTAGTGTTCTGTAGTTTTCATGGCAGAGGTCTTTGACCTCTTTTATTAGATTGATTCCCAGGTATTTTATTTTATTTTGAGGCTATTGTGAATGCAGAAGTTTTCCCAATTTCTCTTTCAGTTAACTTATCACTGATGTATAGAAATGTGTTTGATTTATGGGTGTTGATTTTATATGCTGCTACTTTGCTGAATTCATTTATTAATTCAAGAAGTTTTCTGGTGGAATTTTTTGGATCTTCTAGATATAGAATCATGTCATTGGCAAATTGTGATAGTTTGAGTTCTTCTTTACCTATTTGTATCCATTTAATTTTTTTCTTTTGTCTAATTGCTCTGGCTAGAGTTTCAAGGATGATGTTGAATAGAAGTGGTGAAAGAGGACATCCTTATCTTTTTCCAGTTTTTAGACGGAAAGCTTTCAATTTTTCTCCATTTAGAATGATGCTGGCCTTAGGTTTAGCATATATAGCTTTTACATTGTTGAGATATGTCCCTACTATCCCTAGTTTTTCTAGTGTTTTGAATTTGAAAATTTGCTGTATTTTGTCAAATACTTTTTCTGTATCTATTGAGATGATCATATGATTTTTGTTTTTAAGTCTATTAATATGATGAATTATGTTTATTGATTTCCATATGCTAATTTCCCTGCATCTCTGGGATGAACCCACTTGATCATGGTGCACTATCTTTTTAATATGTTTTTGTATGCAATTTGCCAGAATTTTATTGAAAATTTTTGCATCTATGTTCATCAGGGATATTGATCTGAAGTTTTCTTTTCTTGATGTGTCTTTGTGTGTTTGTGGTATCAGGTGATATTAACCTCATAGAATGAGTTTGGAAGGGTTCTCTCCTTTTCTATTTCATGGAATACTTTGAGGAGTATTGGTGTTAATTCTTCTTTGAAAGTCTTATAGAACTTAATTGAGAATCTACCTGGTCTTGGGCTTTTCTTGGTTGGTAGGCTTTTGATAGCATTTTCCATTTCATTACTTAAAATTGATCTGTTTAAATCATGTATGACTTCCTCATTCAGTTTGGGTAGGTCATATGTCTCTAGAAATTTGCTGATGTCTTTGATATTTTTTATTTTATTGGAGTATAAATTTTTAAAATTGTTTCTAATTATCTTTTGTATTCCAGACATGTACATTGTGATATTTCCTTCTTCATCTTGTATTCTAGTAATTTGAGTTTTCTCTTTTTCCCTTCATTAGCATGGCCAGTTTTATCTATTTTTTTTAAAACAACTTTTTGTTTTGTCAGTTTTTTCAATTGTTTTTGTTAATTGTTTGTTTGTTTTAATTTCATTAATTTCAGCTCTGATTTTGAATATTTCTTGTCTTCAACTGCTTTTGCATTGATTTGTTCTTCTTTTTCTAGGGCTTTGAAGTGTAGTGTTAGGTCATTTATCTGTTGACTTTTTATTCTTTTAATGAATGCACTCAATGCAATAAACTTTCCTCTTAGAACTGCCTTTATAGTGTCCCAGAGATTTTAATATGTTGTATCAGTGTTCTCATTTACCTCTAAGAATTTTTTTTTATTTCATCCTTGATTTCTTCTACTATTCTTTCATCATTCAATAGTGTATTCTTTAGTCTCCATTTTTTACAGTGGTTTGTGTTTTTTATTTTATCATTCATTTCTAATTTCATTCCATTGTGGTCTGATAAAATGCTGGGTATTATCTCTGTTTTTTTGTATTTACTAAGAGTTGCTTTGTGGCATAAGATATGATCTATTTTAGAGAAGGAGTCATGTGCTGCTGAGAAGAAAGTAAATTTGCTTTCTGGTGGATGAAATGTTCTATATATGTCTGTTAAGTCTAAAATTATTGATTGTATTATTTACTTCTATATTTTTCTTATTTAGTTTTTGTTTAGACGATCTATCCAGTAGTGAGAGAGGTGTGTTAAAGTCACCCAGTGTTATTGTATTGTGGTCCATTTGACTCTTGAAATTGAGAAGGGTTTGTTTCATATACATGGATGCTCAATTGTTTGGGGAATAAATATTTATAATTGTTATATTCTGTATATACTTCCCTAAAGAAGTATAAAATGTTCTTCTTAGTCTCTTCTGATTAACTTTTGTTTGAAGTCTGCTTCATCTGAGGTGAGAATAGAAATCCCTGCTTGTTTATGCAATCCATATGAGTGACAGTGTTTTCCCATTTTTTCACCTTCAGCCTGTGGATGTCTTTGCCCATGAGGTGAGTCTCATGGAGACAACATATTGTTGAGTCTTGCTTTTTAATCCAATCCCCAATCTATATCTTTTGATTGATGAGTATAGACCAGTAATATTCAAGGTTATTATTGAGATATGATTTGTATTACCTGTAATTTTGATTTATTTCTGGTTTTTTATTTGTCTTAGTTTCTTATTTGATTGACTTTAGTATAGATCCTCCCTTTGCTGGTTTTCATATATTTTTTTCCACTTCATCCTCATGGAATATTTTGTTGAGAATGTTCTGTAGTGTAGGTTTTCTAGTTGTGAATTCTTTTAATTTTTGTTTATCATGGAAAGTTTTAATTTCATCTTCAAATCTGAAACTTAATTTTGCTGGATATAAAATTCTTGGTTGGCATCCGTTTTCTTTCAGAGCTTGAAATATATTATTCCAGGAACTCTTAGCTTTGAGGGTCTGGGTTGAAAAATAAGTTGAGATCTGAATTGTTTTCCCCCTATATTTAACTTGATTTTTTTCTCTCTCATTTAAGATTTTACCTTTATTCTCTGTGTTAGTCATTCTCATTATAATGGATTTGCTATAATTTTGCACCTTTGGGGTCCTGTAAGCCTTTTGTATTTGATTTTCCATTTCATTCTTTAGGTTTGGGAAATTTTCTGCTATTATATCATTGAACAGATTGTGCATTCCTTCTGTTTGTATCTCTGCTCCTTTATGTATTCCAATGACTCTTAAATTTGGTCTTTTCATGTTATCCCATAATTCTTGGATGTTCTGTTCATGGTTTCTTACTATCTTTTCTGTATGGTCAACTCTACTTTCAAGATCATATGTTTTGTCTTCATTGTCTGAGGTTCTGTGTTCCAAGTGGTCTAGTCTGTTGGTGATGCTTTCTTTTGAATTTGTAATTCGATTCACTGATTCCTTCATTTTGAGGATTTCAGCTTGGTTTTTTCCCATAATCTCTAACTCTTTTTAAAAATATTTATTATTTATTTTTTAGTTGGACACAACACCTGTATTTCACTTGTTTATTTATTTATTTATTTTTTTGTATATGGTGCTGAGGATTGAACCCAGGGTCTCGCACATGCAAGGTGAGCGCTCTGTCGCTGAGCCACAACCCCAGCCCCATTCTCTAACTCTTTATTGAAGTGATCTTTCTCTTCCTGTATTTTTTCTTTGATTTCACTTCTTATACTATATTTTACTTCACAGATCAATTTAACTATGTACAATCTGAACTCCTTTGTGAACATTTGTTCTATTGTGTTATCAGTGGCTTCTGTTGTTGAAGCATCTTGGTTTGTTTGGAGCACTTTATTCCCTTGTTTTTTCATGTTGTTAGTGTGTTTTTCCATCTAGAAGAATGGATCTAAGGCAGCATAAATTGTACCCTGTAGACCTATAATGTTCCTGAAGGTTTCCAGTATTTCACCTTTAATGGAGAGACCAATATCAACAGGACCCAGTATATACAATATATATCTTTAAACCTAATACCTCCCACTAAGGCATCCACTTTCTCGTATTAAACCAAAATGATGAGTTCAATAACTATCTATAGTACAAACAGAAAATTTGTTTAAATGGTTTACAATTTCAAATGGTGGATGAGAGAACAGAGGTAGTATATATAATACGTGATATTCACAAGGGAGGAAGAGAGAAACTAGAAGTAAAAATTCACAGGAAGAGTGGAAGAGGAGCCAACAGAGATTGGCTATTGGTTGGAGAAAAGTTTGGAAAGAAAATCTAAGAAAATAGACAAGAGAGGAAGAATACGAACAAAGAGAAAAAAATAAAGACATAGAATACAACAAAAATGCAATACACTATTCATATGTCATTGTCCTCCACACACTGATGCATTAAAAAAAATCATGTTTCAAATATGGTAGATCAGCAAATCAAAAAATAAATTAAAATAAAATAAATCTTGCTGGAAAGTCGAACCGTCTCTGTCAGTGTTCAACATTTTCTCAGCCCTGTCTTTGACATCTCTTAGGATCACCAAACCCAGATCAGCCCTCACAAACTGAGTCTCTATCTGGGCTTCAGAAACCTCAGGCTCAGCCATGCTTCAGTCCCAAGATCTCAATGCTGCTCCTACTTGCAAAGAGACCATCAGGGATACACTCATGCAAAGGAGCAACCCCGAGATGCAGCAGCAAGACAAGGGCCACCGGCACTCTCAGCAGGAAGACCCCAGGCTCCTCCAAACCCACAGGCACCCCCACACTGGACCTGCAGTCCTGGCTGGAGTCCCCAGACAGAGGCTTTTGTGGTGGTAAAACTGCAGGCACCTGGGCCCCAGGCCCTGGCTGATGTCCAAAAGTGGGTGCAGCACTTGCACTCAAACCTGGAGTCTCCCTCAAAGCAGTCCTCTAGGTGGTGGTGGTAGCGGTAGTGGTGGTGGTGGTCGGCAGCAGACAGTGGGTCAGTAGCAGTGGTGGCTGCAGCCAGGGGGCGGGGCAGCATCACCAGGTAACCTTTGGGGGTCAGCACCAGTGTCGGCTTCAGTTGCATCTGGGGCAATGGTATCTTCTGTGGCAGCAGCAGCACCAAGAAAGAAGACCTCCAGGTGACCTCAGCCTGGCAGCAGCAGAATCAAAGGCAGTAGCCATGGTGGTAGCAGTGCAGGTGGCAGTTGATTGACAGGAGATTTCCAGTTCAGCGGCAGAGACCACAGAGTTAGCATAGGAAGTAGCCATGTCCAGAGAAGAGTTACCTCCAGGCACCGCAGTAGTGTCTCTGGCAGCAGTGTCTGCCTCTCAAAAATTTCTGCTTGATTTTCCTTAATTTCCTCTCTTTGTTCAGTTTCTGTGTTAGAATATTGAAACATTCCTATCTGACTTTGGTTGTCCCTGGCTTATTGAAATTCTAAGCAAGTTACTTGTTTCCTCTGAGCCTGTAGTAACTTCCACTATTTCTGCATTAGACAGTGCCCAGGACCAAATTGATCAAGAGTTGCTGTTGGTGTGTTGTCACTGTTTCAATACCAGAGGACAATATCAGCCTTGCCCTAAATACTCAGTTGGCATTGTTCAGAAAGAAAGAGAATACCTAGAAAGAGTAGTCTGTCCCCACAAACCTCTCCCTGGAGCCAAGGTAGGTCCAATGCCTCACATATAGTTACTGGCCTCCGTTTAGACACTGTAAGGTTCTGCCTGGTTCTGGGCCAAGTCAGGGTGGATGGAGCAGCCCCAGGCTCTGATGTCCCACCTATAGCTACCAAAGCTCTCAAACTGTTTCATACCCTGAGCCCATAGCCCACCCAAACCAGCAAACACTGGGTTAAGACTAAGGGTCACACTTCTATTGCTGAGGTAGACTCATGATCCAAGACTGTTGCAATAAAACCCAGGTAATGCTAGTTGAAATGGACATCAAATAGATTGGAGTCACATGTCTTCCCCTGGTACTGGAGTTTTCAAGAGACTGTCCATTGGCAGGTCTGGGGATGGGGTCGTTAGGATCTGCCAAGTATTAGATTGTACCAGCTGAGCACTAAATTTCAGGCCAAATTCTTGTGCTTAGTAACCCATCTTATCCCCATTAAATGGGGTCCTCCATGATGCTATGCTTCCTGAGATTGGGGAAGTGCTGTTGAGGGTAGACACTTGGACACTTGGCCACCTGGGCTGATGATAAGATGGTTCATGCCTGAATCTCACAGCTGTAAGTACCTTCACAGTCTCAGGGGACTACCACAGAGGCCTGTGCTATAAAAGAGGTGATACAGACTGCAACAAAGTCTGTGTGTCTACAGGGGTTCCAAGAACCATTTCCCTGCAAATAGTGAGCAATGGCTATACTGTATATTCTCATATGTAAGTGAATCACAGAGTAAATTGTGGCACATCTGCATATTATAATTTATATATGCAATGATACACATGCATAAGATTCTTAGAATCTAGTGCATGAATATCCCAGTAGTTTTTTTCCCCATCTGTTGTCAAATCGCCATTCAAATTTCACTGCTATCAGCACCTTACAGATGGGTTAATCTTACCAGTATTGGGTATTTTAATAATTGCCGCAGTCTGGCTGGGCACAAAATAATCGAGCCACCACAAAAGCCTGGTAGATTCAAACAGCAACTCTTTATTCCCGAACTCTCACCGACACTCTTCAGGCACGTTCTGGGAAAATACACTCCCTCCACTGGGCTCTGCGTACCAATATTCTCTGAACCCCGCGAGAACTCAACGGGAACTCATGGAGCGGGCACCTGAGGCAGCAGGATATGCCCTAATCCCAGCAGGATCCGCCCTAAACCTGGAGCCGCCCTATTCCAGCAGGATCCACCCTAAACCCGGAGCCACCCTAATCCCTGAGCAGGGTCACCTTTCAAACCAAAATGCCATGCGTCATTCCTACTTGGCTACAGCTCTCAGCAAATAATAATTTGTAAAATCTAGTTTCATAAATGTATAATGACAACATCAGGTAGCTTCAGTATATACTATTGTCATTAATATAAAGGATCAGTGCTATTGTTCTATCAGTGCTCTCTGTGGGTTTTGGGGATCCTAGTAACAGATGAGAAACATCAAAGGATGAAATGGTTTCAGTAAGTAACTTAGGTATTTCTCTGCAATTTAAATGAACACTTTAGAAAAATTATTGGTTACCTTATTAGTAAACAATGGCATGCTTGTTCTATTGTTTTCCTTTTGTATTTGTTCTTTTCAGATCTACATGACAGTAGAATATATTTTGACATATTATACATATATGGAGTAAACTTATTCTAATTAGGATCCCATTCTTGTGGTGGTACATGATGGGGATGCCTATTTTATTTGACACCTAGAACAAATACTTTTTGATCTTCCCTCTCCTATATGACCAGATCATTTTCAGTTACTAGCCATGAAATGAAATAATGGTCAGAAAAGCAGTGGAGATATTGTTCAGTTTTCTCACAGACCTTTGTATTTAACTTCAATCGAGTTTGAAGTCATTTGTAAAGTTCAATGCCATTTTTTGTCCTAATATCCATAATCTATAGCTGAAATAAAATAGTTATTTCAACTTTTAAAAACACTGCATGTTTCCTTCACTGTTTGACAAGGATTTATAAAGTCATGGGGTTTTCGTGTCCATCATTTCCTCTGCTTTTTTCTCCTTTTACTTGAATAGCAGAGACATGCCCATATTTATTCTGAAGAAGTTCGCTTCCTCTCTTAACTTGATTAACTCTTGCCATCTGGAAATGGTATTGACCAAAAGCAGTATCAAAATAGATTAAAATGCCATTGGCTGTGTCTCCCTCATCAGAGTCTCAGCTTTACTAGTGCCATTTTCTTCTCCATTTTTCCCAGGCCTGCCTGGGCTGACCCTTGCTAACACTTCCTTTCTCTTTCTTGTCAATGCTTGTAGAAGATGCTGTCTTTCATCCCAGCATCATCTGAATCTTGAATTGTTTCCAATATCCATGCTTTGAATATGCCAACTTGCACTTCTTTACAATTTTCATAGACTTTATGCAGTATTGAAGGCACTACGTATTTCAAAATAGATCCAGACAGAGATTCCATCACCTCTCTTTTTTTGATTTTTAATTTTTTTTTGGTTGGGCTACACCAACTTGTTGACCTTTTATGTTCATATGGTATTTTCATTTCAAATTTCTTCACAAAGTTCAGAGCAATTATTAAACTGTTGGATACGTTAGAACAATATTCCAAAAGACTGAAAGTGCCTCCTAGTACCTGTAGGATAAAAGGGCACAATTCAATACCTTTCGTATCAACCTAGCAATTTTATCTTTGATGTTTTAATTAAAATCTTATATAAAATATTTTGTGTAAATAGTTATCGAATAACTAGTGAATTTTTGTACAACCGAAATATTTGCAAAATGTTCAACTTATACAATGAGTAAAATATAACCCTTGAATGTTTTATTTTGTGGATTTTTTCTTTAGCTTAAAATAAATAATTAATCATTTAAAGGGGAAACATGTCAATTTTAAAAAGTATATTTCAGGATCACATGAAAACTTTACAATATGAACTGACATTTGTACTTTCCAAAAAAAATGTTGTGCTTTATAGATTTCACTCTATTCTGTTAATTTTAAACAAATAACAACTCCATATGATCATATAGAATGACAAAACTTAAGCAACTCAAATTCTGTTATTTTACCAGTCACAATGCTATCATTGATTACTATGAATGCAGGATTATACAGCATTACACAGGTTGTAGGAAAAAAAATTGTATATTTACTCATACAATGAATACATACATCTGTCAGGATCAAGTAATATAAGACAGTACTCAAATTGACTCCTTTGTAGGATAAATATTTATTAAGGGATAAGTGAAAATGTGTTAATCTGGAGCTTAAATATTTATCATAAAATATCAACATTAGCCATAGCAACTGTTTAGAACTTGGACCACCAAGAGATTTGAGGGAAAGAAGTGTTTTATCATTGATCTTCTTTAAAATTAGTGGCACACAGTGAAAATAAAAAGCAGATGAACTTTGGGTTAGTTTTGTTTTTAAATGTTTTTTTTTTAATCTCCTATTGGCTGTACTTAGGGGGGTACAATTCAGCCTTTTACAGCCCGGAATCCCTTCCTCACATTTTTTTTTAACCTTCATTTTATTTATTTATTTTTATGTGGTGCTGAGGATTGAACCCAATGCCTCACACATGCTAGGCAAGCACTCCACCACTGAGCCACAGCCACAGCCCTCTTCCTCACAAATTTTTGCTCAAATATTTCAATGCAGTATTTTAAACTATGTAGTAGTCATCTTAATTTAAAAATTCCCAAAGCCAATGAGGGTCATTGCTATACAAAATTACATATAAGAGGTTTTGAGGGAAATGGGAAAATAAACAAGGAGAGAAATGAATTACAGTAGATGGGGTAGAGAGAGAAGATGGGAGGGGAGGGGAGGGGGGATAGTAGAGGATAGGAAAGGTAGCAGAATACAACAGTTACTAATAGGGCATGATGTAAAATTGTGGATGTGTAACCAATGTGATTCTGCAATCTGTATTTGGGGTAAAAATGGGAGTTCATAACCCACTTGAATCTAATGTATGAAATATGAGATGTCAAGAGTTTTGTAATGTTTTGAACAACCAATAAAAAAAAATTCCCAAAGCCACTTGGTTTTCTTATTGCATAATGACCTCTAGCAGGTCCTTGTTAGAGAGGCATAAGGCATTAAGCACTGATATTATTAATATTTGATAAAAAGTTGGAGGTCCTGCTCTGGTAGACAAAAGTAAAGATTCCTTTCTCTACTGAATGAAGCTGACTGTGATATAAAGAGAGAAAATGACTAGATGATATTAAAAGTCATTCCAATTCTGCATTATTGACATTCAGTGTCTCTCTGCATTCTAAAAACATAACTTAATCTCCTTGAAGTTGCATTCAGATTCTTCCACAAATTAAATTCCATGTTTTTCATACTTCATTTTTGCTATAACTCCTCTTACCTTACAGAAAAGCACAATGCTAATCTGGATTATTCAAACCTCAGATGTTTCTTGCCTTTAACTCCTTTGCTAGTTCTGTGCTTTCAATCTCTGTTTTATTTTTCCATCCGCTGAAAATCCTACTTCATCTTTCATAGAACAAATAACATTTTACATCATCCATTGTGTTTACCTGGTTACTTCAACTCACAGCCAAATAAACTTTGATTTCATAACTCAGTCATTCTAGGAACCTCAGATTATGATGTCATGTATTATATAATTCTAATCTATTGTGTATTATAATCTTACTCTGTACAAATTACAGATAGAACTTCTAAAAACAACATAAAATAATGACAAATACTAAAATAGAACTTTTGTGCCACGCGTTGTTCTAGCCAGTGGAAGATCCATAATTTAAATTTTGGATGTTCCAAGCCTATAAAGTATCATAACAAACACACTGCTACTAAGCAAAATGTCACTCAATTTGATGATTGCTATTATTTTTTAATGTATGGCATTTTAATTTCTTATAAGTGCATTTCTTATTTCATTAAAAACATTTTTTGCTCTTTCAGAATGGGAAGAGTATTTTTTTTCTACTACAGTGTATGTTTGCATTTAACATTTGTTCAGTACGTGAATTAATTAATGAATCACAGCAAGATTATTTACCTGACTTTATAACCACTGGGCTTCATCTTTCACTCATATCCTTCTTGGAAACATCAGAGCATACAGTGCCTGCTTCTAAATCAAATATAAATTCCCTCAAGTGATTGAACTTCAGGTTGTTATTGATTGTTTCTGCTGCAGTCTTGGAGATATCATCCTTAAGCACTATACCAGGTTTCACATTCCTCAGAGCCTTTCCCAACAGAGTCTGTGTTTAGTGGCTTCCTGTGGCTTCTGGGAAGAATTTGAAATCCCATTTCTGATCAGAGTAAGCAGAAATTTTGAGGGAAAATAAAGTTCTGATGCTCAAAACAGACTCAAGACTCTATATTTGACTGAAGGATAAAGTGCAGAGTCAACCAACAATATATGCAGCAAAAGGTAGGAGCAAACTGAATGTGATTTTTTTTTGCTTGTTTGTTTTGTTATGCTCTGTTTTTCCACATCTTGGAATATCTGGGTCTGGGTGACTATGGCCCAATTGGACTAGCTATGTACATAAACTTCCATGTAACATTTAATATTTCCAGTGACTTAGGCAGTGAAACCGAACATTTTGTAAGTAAAATGGAGATCAGTAGGGTAGAGTTAGGGGACAAAAGGAAGGGTAAGGAGAGGTACTGAGGAATGAAATTAACCAAATTATGTGAGTGCATGAATACATCACAATGAATCCCACTATTAGGCAAAAATTATTATGCATCAACAAAAAAAAAAAAAACAGTTTTCTAAATTCAGGGTCAAAAGCCCAACTTCTTAAGTGAAAAGTTAGAGTAATCTGAAGATGATTCTTCTTCAATTATATGGGAATACAATTAAGCCCAACAATTGCCTTGTAAACCTTTGCTCCAAGAGCCAGACTGATTTTCTACAGTGTATTATATAAATGTATCACACATGCTCTTCTGAAATTGTGCTCTGTATCAGGCTGTTCACTGTGCTGTTATCATGATGATTATAACAATGCATTTTCTATCTTTCAGTGTTTTGAATTTTAAGCATCATTTCCATACAATAAAATACTCAGATCTTGAGTGTTTACAATTACAAGCAGATTTTTTTCCTTTTGTCTATTTTTAAAGATCAGCATTATTGAAGTATGATTAACATAAAATGGGACTCAACAATTTTAAGCATATATTTCATTGAGCGTTGACAAATATACACAATTGGGAACCATCACAATGATCACAAACAGAACATTTCCATTACCTCAAAGTTTTTGTCCTGCCTTATTGCACTCAACCTACTCCCTGCCAACTCTGGCCTCTGGATGTCTTTTATGGCACTATATTTTTGCCTTTTCTAGAAATAAAATCATACAATAGTTTTAGATATCTGACTTATTTAACTTAGCATAACACTTTTGAGATTCATTCTACTTTTTCATCTATAGTGCATTCTTCCTGTGTAACATCCTTCATATAGTACATACATACAATAATTTGCTTATTAATTTAGTTAATGGTCATTTTAACTGCTTAAAAGCTCTGAGTGTTATGAATACAAGTGCTATGACTGAATGAGTATGTCTTTATATTCTTGGGTAAATTCCTATGAGTGAGATTGATAGTTTGTATTGTAAGTGAATATTTAAATTGATAAGAAATCATTAATTTGTTTTTTAACATGACTGAAACATTGTGTAATACTACCAGAAATAGGTAAGTGTAAATCTGCTGAATCATGTCCTCACCAACATTGGGTATCACCTATCTTGTTAACATTAGCCATTACAGTGTGCGTAGAGTGCGGCATGTAGCTCTAATTTGCAATGCCCCAATGATTAATGACAATAGACATCGTTATATGTTTATTTATTAATCATATATCTTCTTTGGCAAATGTCCTTTCATATTGTGTGTCCATTTTTCAGTTTAATTGTTTATCCTATTAGTTATCTGTAAGATTCTTTATATATTTTAGGCACAAACTGATTGTCAATATTATGTTTTGCAAATATTTTCTCCTACTCTGCAGCTTACTATTTCACTCTATCACAGTAACTTTTGGTAGAATAAAAGTTTGAATTTTGGTGAAAAACAATTTACCATTTTTATGGTTAGTGTTTACTAAACTACCAAGATTTTCTATGTTCTCTTCTAGAAGTGATAGAGTTTTAACAGTTACCTTTAGTTGATTTGTTTTTGTTTTTGTGTTTGTTTTGTTTGTTTGTTTTTTGTATACAGTACAGGGCAAGGGTCCAGATTTATATTTTCACTATGAATATCCAACCATATTGACCCAACAATAGCTTGAGCAACACAAGAAGTTTCTCTGCTATACAGTAGGGTGCAACTGAGATCTGAGCTTTGTTCTTTAAGGTGTTGTTCCCTCTTCAAAGTGTGTCCTTACTTGGTGTGATATTATCAGGCATCTATTTGGGGCTTCCTCTATGGTCCTGGTTCATAATTTCCCTCCTTATAGTAGTCATCAGAAACTAGAACATCTCTTCCTCTTCCCTGAGGCTGTCCACATACTCCAATTTTCCCTGCCTTTCTATCTTGGAGATGGCTATAAAAAATATTCTCTGATCTTCCTTGTTTCAGAGATGATAAGCACCCCATTTCAGAAGGGACTTTGTTCTATACTCAGGAAGAAGAAACGTTGAAGAAAAAGGTCAAGAAGGATCTGAACAGCCTTTGCTGAATTTCCCTGCTCAGTCTCTTTATTGATCTTATCTTTCTGTCCAATCACATTTCTAACCGTTGTCTGGGTTTCAGCCACACCTATGCAATTAAATCTTCATAAAATCCCAAAGAAGAGGGTTTGGCAGGTGGAACACCTAAAGAGGATGTGGAAGCTTCACACCCCTTTTCCCCACACTTCCCCTTATACATCTCTTCATTTTGGTCCTTTGTAATATCCTTTATGATCAAATAGTAAATAAAAAGTGTTTCCATGAGTTTTGTGAGCTGCTTGAGAAAATTAGATGGATGCAAGGAAGAGGCTGTAGCAACCCTGACTTAAAAGCTGATTGATGGAGTAAAACAATGTGGAACATGTAAATAGCATCTGAAGTACAGTGAGGGGCAGTCTTAGGGACTAAGCCCTCACTCAACCTGTAGAATCTGATGCTATCTCCATTTAGTATCAGAACTAAATTATTAGAGGACACCCACCTACTGTCTGCTGAAAAGTTAATTGTTTGTTTAACTGGTAGTGAGGAATCCCCAGGCCTTTTGGGATCAAAGAAGTGATGTGTGTTGTGAATATATCGTAGGAGAAATTGAATTTGAGTTTGTTTGTCATCTAGATTATGGATTTGGAAAATTTCCCTTAAGCCTTAAGGTACTATTTAGCCCTTCTTGTATATCTTATTCTATACATATTGAAGTTACTCTTTGTTCATAGACTGTTTCCTTATGCTAAACTAATATAGTAGACTAAAGTCAACTATCCCCTTTTTTCTCAGAGTGTATTTTTTCCCCTGGTGCATTGACCCTTTTGCCATTAAGAGAGATTCTTATTTATCTCTTGGAATACCATTTATTTTAGATTCTGTTTTTATATGTTATTAATATAGTTAGGTTATCTGGTCTAGTTTGGATCTTTGATGTCCTCCAAAGGCTCTTCAAGTCTTGGACCTCAGGCTGTGGTGCTATTGGGAGGGTGGTGGAACCTTGAGGGGGTGGGACCTAGTTGGAGGAAGTGAGGTCACTGAGGTTGAGCCTTTGAAGAGGATGCTGGGACTCTGGCCCTTTTCTGTCTCTCTCTGCTTCCCCTTTGCCAGGATAGGAGAAACTCCCTACACCTGTGTGTCCGCCATGATGTACTATGTTGCCACAAACACAAAGCCACGGAGTCAAGCAACTTTTGACTGAAACTTCTAAAACTGTAAGTCAAAATAAATCTCAAGTGTTTTCTTGAGTGCTTTCTCACCGCAATTGAAAGTTAACACATCATCTTTTTAAATGTTTATTGATTACATAGTGTATCTCCTTCCATTTTATTAACTTCAAATTGTATCATACATAAATTGCTTATAATGAACATATATTCAGTCTTTCTTACTAGTGCAGTTATCAATATAAGTAGTCACCTATCTTGTCTTTGTTATGGCATCTATTAGTTGTTATTGCTGTTGTTCCTTTTCTTTTAAATCTTTATTTTCCTTTTCTATGTTTCTATAAATTGAGTATTTTTTCTGTATTTATTATCTTCTCTTCCGGCTTATAGACTTTACTCTCATAATTTGTTTGTTTTTTAAGTGATTTCTCTAAGGGTGTGAATCTATCACAGCCTACTGAGCATTAATATTATATTGATTCATATATAATGTGTTTTACAAAAATATTATACAATTTTTCTTCTCTTATTACTTTTGTTATTCGTGTCACACAATTTAGAGTAATCCTTCCTTATCTTTGCAGGTATGTTAAAAGACCCCTAGTGGACACTTAAAACCTCAATATCAAACCCTGAGGTTTTTCCTACACATACATCACTATGATACAGTTTAATTTATAAATTACGCACAGTAAGAGATTGAAAATAATAGTAAAATAGAAAAATTGTAACAATATACTGTAAAAGAGTTATTTAAAATAATGAATAGTTTATTTTTGGAATTTTTCACTTAAGATTTTCAGATTGTGGTTGAATGCATGTATGTAACTAAAACCATAGAAAGTAGAACCACAGATAAGAAAGAATTGACTGTACTTCTACATGTGCTTTGAATCCCACAGTATGGGGCTGGAATTGTAGCTTAGTGTTAGAGTGCATGCTAATATATGCAAGGCTATGGGTTCAATTCCTAGCATCAGTGGGAGTGAGCAGCACACACACACACACACACACACACACTCACTCACACTCAAGTTCTCCAAATGTTATTATTTTATATTTGCTTTAGTTAGGCAATAACCTTTTGAGAAATTAGTAAATAATAAAGGTCCCTCATATTTACCCACATATTTGCCATTCTCAGTCCTCTAGATCTGAATTTCCATTTGGTATCATTTTCCATCACCCTGAAAAACTTCCAATAGTAACTCTAATATTGCAGGTCTTCTAGAAATGAAACCTTTCCATTCCTGTATAACTAAAAAAATGTGTTATTTCACCATCATTATGAGGGATATTTTTGTTGGAATTGAAATTCTGTGTCGACTTCTTTTTTTCCCCAGTAATTTAAAGATTTCAATCCACTGTCTTCTGTTTTTCATACTTTGTGGAGTTAATAATATGAATTTACTAAAGTTTATAAATTATTAATATGTCTTATTAATATAAGTCTTATTGTTCTTTATACATGTCTTTTTTTCTGGTTACTTTTAGAATTTTCTCTTTATTTTTATTTTTTAGCAATTACGTGCTTCTATCTGTATATTTGTTTAAAATTCCTGGGTTTGCTAAACTGCTTGGATTGATGGATTTATATTTTCAAAAATTTTGAAAATAATTTCAAAATATTTTTTCCTGTGAGAGTACATATTTTGTTGGATCTATTTTGTAGAAATGTTAAAACTGGCTCATTTTGCCCACAAATCACTAAAGATCTATTTATTGTTCAGTTGTTATCCTTCTTTCAGCTTTTCCATTTTTATTCCCTACATCTTTCTGTTTTCCTAGTTTCAAGTGGAATGTCTTCAAATTGAGTAACATTTTCTTCTTGAACATCTAATCTGATAATAAGTTCATTTAGCAAATTTTTCATTTCAGATATTGTATCTTCCAGTTCTAAAATTTCCATTTTTCCCTTTGTTTATTCTCCATTGCTCTTTGGAGGCTCCCATTTCCTATTTATGATGTTTTTCCTTAAATTCATGAATGTACTATAAAAGCCATTTAAAGGTATTGTGTATTAATTTCATTAATTATTTTTATTCTTTTTTTTTCTAGTGGGTGCTGCTTTTTACTGTTTTGAGGGCAATTCAAGAAATAGCTGCACCAGATGGGTAGAGTTCATCCTCAAAACAAGGCCAAATTCTTCACCAGAATTCCTAGAATGTATGGAACTTCTTTCTATCTTCTACTTCCCTGAGAGGTGGCACAGAAGTTTAAATTACCATGCAAGCCCTAATGCTGTCTCAGAAAGTTCGCTAGGTATGTGTTTTTAACCATAATAAGGAACCAGAGAAGAAATCATTAGTAGTCCATTATTGTACTTGAGTATGCTTACTCTTGTCAAGAACCTCAAAAATTAGATCTGAAATACTCCCAATGACCTTGCAATATAGATATAATTATACTTATTTCATGAGAACTATCTGAAGTTCCAAAGCAGGCCTGACTCTCTCTTTGGAGAGAGTCATGCATATTTTATTATGTATGTTGCTTCTTGACTATGAATGGTTTCTATATGAATGGTCACTGAAGACCCATTAGATGGTCCTGTTACAATGCCTTTCATAAGTTTAAATCTGCCTGGATCGGATGTGAACCTTCAATTCTGCTGGACTTTCCAGATATCTGTGTAGTCCAGGTATCCGGTGTAGTCATCTGCATACATTTTAATTCAATTTTGCCTAATATTTTATATGTTTTTCTAATCTCATTTATGGTCAAAATCTCTTCCCTGAATTGAATACCTTTTATTCTTTATTCAGAAATTCTACTGAAAGGGGGCTTGACTTACTAGATCTGCCTCTTTTCTGTGGTACTCGAATCAGTAATAAACTACTTGAAAATTCCATAATTCTAGAAATAAATTCAGAGGTGAAGATATTGCCTCTTTTCTAATTTGGAAGAATAAAAGCCACCACATTTGCTGGTAAATGGATGGAACTGAAGACTGTCATGCTAAGTGAAATAAGCTAATCCCAAAAAACCAAAGGCTGAATATTCTCCCTGATATGTAGATGCTAACCTAAATAAATGTGTGTAGGAGGAGAGGAGTTCACTGGATTAGACAAAAGGGAATGAATGGAAGGGAGGGGGGATAAAAATAGAAAAGACAATAGAATGAATAGGACATAACCTTCCTGTGTTTATATAGGAATACACAACCAGTGTGATTCCACATCATGTACAACCACAAAAATGGGAGGATATACTCCATGTATGTATAATATGTCAAAATACATTCTACTGTCTTGTATCACTAAAAATAACTACAAAAAATAAATAAATAAAAGCCACCCAAGATGCATTTTATCTCTGATGTCAACAATTTTTTTCCCTATACATTTCAATGTAGCCAAGTAGCTACTTAAACTATATCAATAATCATATAGTAAAAGTTATCATATGGTAAAATTTTTCTTAATGGAAAAAACAAACAAAAAAAATAAGTTCAGTTCCCTACTCAATGCATTACATGTTTCTCTGGAGATATTTCCACAGTAGGGGATAGTTCTCACCCATATTCTCTCACAGAATTAGATTCTTGATTTGTTCTGAAAAATATACATATCTACCTGGTTCAATCAGACAAAGTTCAAGTGTCTACCACCCTGAGCTTCAACCACCCAGAAGAAGGATGGTGGAAAGTGTTCATTTCAAACTGTGTCTTTCTTGGCTGTAAAATCTTTCTGCATGGTTGAGAGATTTTTAAGTCCCCTAAACCTACATCAGGTGCTCTCTTAACTTTAGCAGGACCCATAATATTTTTTCAGGGTCCCTTCCATAAGCTTAGCTGTTACTCTGCAGTAACAGCTAATGAGTTCAGGCTTTTAGATATTCTAATGAGGGTCCCACTTGCACATTCCCATTAAAGATTAATTTGGCTGCTTTACAACATCTGTGTTCTGCTGAGTCCTATCTGTCCCCAGGCTGCAGGGCCAAACTCATCCATCATCACAGACAGGCACTTGGAAGTCACCTCTTGCTGTTGCCTCACATATCAAAGAGTCAACTCAGGCAGGGAGACTCCTGGAGAGGGCTGTCCTCCAGGCTTCTCCTCAGGAGCTCCTTTTAGGTCTCTCCACTCACTTTTAGGGGCTCAGTGTTGCAAAGGCAGCAACACAGCAAGCACGGCAAATTTGGAACATGCTGAAAGGTGGCTTTACGGAGGCATTACAGCCACCCGGAATCTGGAGACATTTCTGCCATAACTCTCTCCCCAAAATAGCAATCGATGAAATTCAACCTGAGTACTGTTGTCAAAAACAAGTATGAGTATTTTAGTTAATGTTTGGCAGCCAGCCTGTCTGTAAGTGTAGATTCACCCAAGGCCCAGCAAAAGGTTTCAAGAGCCTGACTGTATCCTGGGCTTCTGTTCTAAAGCTCTCCTTGCTTATTGACAGTGCTGCAGGTGGGCAGGGAACCGTTTGAAGTGTGCAGTTAAAAGAGTCTTTTAAGAAGCTGAGAGAAATCAATAGGCACTGGCAGCCTTCAGAGCCATAGCTCCACACACTGAGCACATACACTGTGAAAGGGCTCTCTGCATGGACAAGGATAACTGTTATGTGGACAGCCTGATTGTGGTACCCATTCTCAGAGGCAGAACCTTGACTTGTTCTCAACTATGCGTGTTAGGCCCCCCTGCCACAGGTATAGGCAACTATGAAATACAGCCATAATTCAAGTGAAGAAAGGTGATCAAACATGCAATAGATAGCTTGGAGACGTAAGAAGTTTCCTGACAATTGAGATATTCAAGTCACAGCTGATTGACCCTAGGATGAGGAAGTCAGTCATATAGAGGGTTCAAGCATCAGACTCATTTAAAAATATTGTCTTTGAGGACTCTTTCAACTCTTATATTCCTTAGTGTAAAATTCTCCAATTAGTATCATGTACTAAGTGGATATGCATAGATATACGCTGCATGCAAATGCATACAACATGTTCTTTATAAGCGCATACCATTAACATTCTCATTCTTGTGTCTGAGTTAAGTAGCATATATAAATAGGCACAGTCACTACGTATGCACTTTTGCATTCATTAACTTGTTTGTGTACAGAGGAGCACACACAGAAGACTAAGAATAACCGAAAGCTGAGAGCCTTCATGTTTTAGTTTAAGCGATTTAATAATTTCCTCAACAAAAAGCTGTAGTTTCTACAACCCTTTTTCTGCACTGAATAAGTGAAGAGGGCCCCTAAATAAAGTTGTTCTTGGAAAAAATAAGAGAATACTTAGGTTATAAAGGAAGATTTGGTAAGTGCATGCTTTATTTTTCAGAAATATCACTGTAATTGTGCAAAACACAAGAGGAAAAGGGGAAGAGGCTAAGAGCAGGAAAGCCTTTTCTGATTACAACGATAATTAACATGGGATAAAAGGACTGATTTGCCTCATGAATAAGATTACACAGGCACTACCCCATTCCAGTCCTCTAATGCATCTGCTTCGGCTGGGCACAAAATGACTTATTGCTCACTCCCTTCACTTTACCTTCTGCATCTTATTCTCTTTATCCGAAGTCAAGACCTTCACATTGGCATGGATCAGCAAGGGAGCATTCACTCCTTTTCTTTATCAGACAGGGAGGAAAAGAGATGAAAGTTATAGACCACGCAGGAATGCAAAATAAATAGATTAGCATAGTGGACAAAATGTGTGTGTAGTATGATCTAATTAAGAAAGCTTAGGAAGGTACCAGGATGTCCCTCTTACCCAAGAGGTATTTGGGGAAAACGAAATAAAGCAGAATTAATGGGACAGCTGCTTAGCAAACTGTCCTATGCCCCCAAACATTATTAGAAAATATTATATCAATTGATTTCCTTAGGTTTTTGCTTATCCTCTACTTTAAAATATGTGCCAGGAAGAGGGTAAAGTGCAAATCATAGAGCTCTTACCTACTCTAACATGAACTGTTTTTAATGCTTATCATTTAATATTTAATGTGCCTTTGAAAAACCCTGGTTAATATACTCAAAAAGCTCAAGTGCAACTGTACTAAGAATACTGATGTTATGAATTATTTAAAAGTCTGCATGGAAAACTGTTCCTTAATGAAGAGTCTAAAATGCTGAATTCTGAACAGCATAGGTAACCAGGCTCCTAGGAAAGTACCATTTAAATGTGCTTTATAGTCTAGAGGCATAAGAACTTCTAAAAGAGTAACAGTACAAGTTTAGCAATGTTAGCCCCTGAAAAATGTCCTGGCTCACATTTGATAAGGACCAACATCTCTTTAAGTTTTACAGGCATAAGAAACTCTAAATTTTCCAGTTTAATGTAGTCTCAAAATGATTTGAAGAGTATCTATCCATGGAAGAGCAGTAGATCTTGCTTCAGTGGTCTCACTCCTGACTAAATTTCATGATTTTCTAGGGAGGTAAATTTTGTAAGCAGTGTTATTTATAAACAATATATAAGTCAAAGCTTTTGCATACCCTCTCCCAAGGAATATAAAATTAGCCAAAGAAGAATAAGTCCAGAATTTAAACACTGTATGAATTCATGCTTTTTATTTAAGGAGAGCTGATAACTCTGAAGCTATAAGATGAACTACAGAGGTAAAAAGTAAACATTTTTGCAGAATCTATCTGTAAGTATACATAATTTACTATAGTATGCTATAGGGAATAGGATAGCTGGGTTCAATGGTGGTTCCATTCCAAGTTTTCTAAGGAATCTCCATACTGCTTTCCAAAGTGGTTGCACAAATTTGCAGTTGCACCAGCAGTGTATGAGTGTGCCTTTTCCCCACATCCTCGCCAACGCTTAATGTTCTTTGTATCTTGATAACTGCCATTCTGACTGGCGTGAGATGAAATCTTAGAGTAGTTCTCTAGAGATGTTGAACATTTTTTCTTATATTTTGGGATCGATTGTATGTCTTCTCTGAAAGGTCTGTTCAGCTCCTTAGCTCATTTATTGACTGGATTGTTGGGGAAAATGGAGGAACTTTAATTGGGCAAAGGGGAGGGAGAGGGGAGGAGGGAATATGAGGGCAGGAAAGAGGGTAGAATGTGATGGACATCATTACCCTCGGTGCGTGTATGACTACACATATGGTACAATGCTACATCATGTACAATCAGAGAAATGAAAAGTTGTGCTGCAATTGTGTACAGTTAATCAAAATTCATTCTGCTGTCACATATACCTAATTAAAATAAATTAATTAATTTAAAAAAACCACTGCGGCCAAGCCAACCATAATATTAAGTCAGGAATCCCCTTTTGGGGACCCTGATGAAGCAATGTGGAAAGTTTCAAATAGAAGCAATTTTCACTCTTTTAAGAGCTTACCAACATAAGATGAATCACACAAATGAAGTCTTTTGAGAAGAAATCGCATTGGCAAACAAAGGAATAAAGACACAATAGGAAGTAACTACTTTGAACCAGGCACTAGAGTAACAATATTTTTCATGTAATTATAGCTGATAATATTAGACCTGAGTTTTAATAATTTTCCAGGGTCAAATAGCAAATAAATTCTAGTATAGAATTTTATCTAGATTTACAAAGTCCCTGGGAGTTGTGTTTTCTAATCATGTGCTCATTATAATATCACAGGACCATTGTATTTTACAACTGAAAAACAATGTTAAGAAACACCAGCCCTGAAAACCTGAAACTTCCAAAATAAGTGATAAATCAAAAACAACTGCCTGTTGGGGATTTGTATAAGCTGAGAGCAGCAAAAAAGAATCAGAGCTGTTTTGAACATATCACTAGATACAAGAAGAAGTTGTTTTGCAAAGAGCATAATTGTTGAGCAATGTAGTCATTTACTTTCTTGGTCTGAGATAGTTTGCTCAGAAGTTGAAAGAACTGATTTCCCCAAGACTGGATCAAATTTATGATTTACAGGTATCCAAAACTTCGCCACTCCTAAAATTTGTCCGGAGAGAATTGGTTTACTCAAAGTCAAGTATGACTTTGTGTTTTTATGAAATAAGGCTTAAAATGCTTGTTTAAGAGGCTCATTGAATTTCTTGGCCATGATATAGCTTTTTAAAAAGGGACAGTCTAGTTTGATGATATAAGTGTAACTGAATAAGAACCATATGCATTGCATTCCCCCTTTTAAACTACACATGAATTAGAAATTAAGTCCTCATTCTCCTCAAAGTAATTAATGAGACAATTGATTAAATATGATACTGGCCCTAATCACCAGCTTGAGCTCAACCTGGTTCCATGTTGCACACAACTAAAGAGAATGAGCACAGCCCAGGTTTAGGAACCAAGATCCTAGCTGAACCCCTGACACATTTCTGTCTGTCCTGAGCCGGTTTTCATTTGTCCCACTTTTCCCTGACCCCCAATAAACCTCATTACTATCTCCTAAGAAGCTCAATTAGTCTCTTTACAGTGTAATGCCTCTGCTCAAATCCCTTCTCCTTCAGGTGGGCACATAAAGCAGAAGAGGGCCCAGGCTCCTGCTCTGGGTTCTGATTGGGATGCTTTGTGGGCAGAAATAAACATCTGGGCTCTGGGAAGATGAGCAGAATCTGGTTACCCTTCACAGGGATAAAGTCCCTTCAGAGTTATTCTCAGTTAACAGAGAACTGATATTGGTATTTCTCAATCACCTCCAAGCCAGTTTAACTCATCATCATCATACTTGTCTCTTAAATAGAAGACCCCAGATGTATGAAAAGTGAGCTTTTCTCTTTCCCATCATTCTTTTACATTTTGGTTGCTCCTAAAAGGCATTCATATCTCTTTACCAGACTCCATATGAAGATTTAACTTACTCTAGTTTGCTTAATTCTCAACAACAACCTTAAAGGTGAGATAGGTTGTTATTAGCCTCATTGAATTGACAAGGAAACTCCGCCTTGAAGAGAAGGGGTCACAGGCTCCAAGCCACAGAGATGGTGACAGGGCTGTGTTGCAGACCCAATTTACAAATGACTGCAAGATCCACTGCTATTACACCACAACGCCACCCTCATTCTTTTAGGCATTGATACAGACTCATGTATTCTTCCTATCCTAAATGGCCACTGGTTGCAGCCTTCTTCTCTGCTATGCTTTAACTGAAAAGTACAAAGTTGAGCAAAGAGATGGGCAGGAGTTACCAAGGCAGATTTTGGAAAACAGCCATTGGTACAGCCCACCATACTCAAAACCCACCCAAAGACTTAAAAAAAAAAAAAACCTATCTTCTTTTATACCTCTTCCAGCTTACACAACTTTTGTGTGAGACTTTTCTGCAAGCTTATGAAAGAAAAGTGGTGCAGGACTACTCACACACATACCTGGGATCAGAAGCACGTTTATTGTCAGGAGCCTCCCAAGGCTGCTCTGCGCAGAGAGGGGGACAGCAGCAGCAACCCCACTTGAACGTTACCATTTATAGGCTAGAATCGTGGCTCTGGGTTAGGGGCGGGTTGAGTCTTGACTGACATAGTAAGCATCCCCTGATCTGGTGGAAGGCAAGCTTGTTTCCTGGGAACAGAGACAGGCAGTTTTCCTGTCTCTCAGAAGGGGGAACAGAGAAACTGGCATGTCCCTTTATCCTCTCAAGGAGAGAACAGGGAAACCAGGACGTCCCCATCTTGGGCCGGTAAGTTGTCTCCTATCTCTCAATGAGAGAACAGGGAGAGACCAGCATGTCTCCAGACTAGTAGGTTTTATCTTGGTCTAGTTTCTATTTCTTGGGAATAAGAACCATATTCATAAAGTGGGAGTGGGAGAAAAGAAGATGGCTGTAATTATGCCAACAGCTTACAATTTTGAAAGACAAAAAACTGAAGATATATATATATATATGTGTGTGTGTGTGTGTGTGTGTGTGTGTGTTATTTGTTATCTGTTAATTCTAAATACTTGTTAATTCGTAAATTCTTGAGAGAACTGCTTCATGTTGAAATTTATTATAATGATAGAAACTGATATATGTTTATAAATATGCCTTCGAAATTCACAGAATCCCATAAATATATCCTGAACACTGGTACACAACTTACATGCTCACACACATATTTCTCTATTGAACTCCTTGCACACAAGAAAACCACACATTTTTTAATACTGTTAACTCCCTCAAAAACAGACACACCCACAAAAACACATGGAAACAATATGTAGTCAAACACATGCAAAGAGATTTCAAAACGTACTCACAAAAACAATCCATTAAAAATGGGGGAAAATATCCCATCCTCATTCACACTTCTTTCTCCCTCTCTTCTTTCCCAACCTTCCTTGTCTCCCCCATTCCCTCCCTCCCCAACTCATACACATACATCAAAGCCTTTAAACTAATAACTGTTTTCAAATTGAAATACTGAGCAGGAGAAACTCTTTGGATTCGTAAGAGAGTCACCCTGTCATACTGATGGAGTAGAATCTGGGTGAAGGACCCCCACTCTTCCATGGCCCAGATGCTCAGATCTCTTATGTAAAACGGCATAACATAAGCTGCATACACCTTCCCATACACTTTAACTCATTTCTAGATAACTTTGAATACCTAATACAAGTCATTGCCATGTGACTAGTCATTATACTGCATTGTTTAGGTCATGATGACAAGGAAAAAATTATCTGACTATATGTACAGTACAGATCCAATTTTTAAAAATGTTTTCCAACCACAGTTTGAATTTTCCCCGATGCAGAACTCACAGATATGGAGGGACAACTGGCGTCCTCTTGTAGACTTAAGGAATACGAAGCCTGCTTCCCAGTCAACTCCTTGATCATACCCCACATGCTAAGCGGTCCCCATCTGTAACATTAACTTAAGGAAATTCTGTTCACTCTAGACCCCTAAATATCCTTTCTAAACTCTGGAACTTATTAGCTGTTATCCTAGGTGAAGTGTAGCCAAAAGAAAATCTTGTCAGAGAACAGTTAGAGGATTATGACCATGTTATCCAAGAGCAGGGCATGCCCTCGGGCAGGGAACCCCTGACTTAGGTGTCCAGGTTAGAAACTCAAGAGTCTCCTCCAAACTCCTCCTTCAGTCTTCCTTTGTTACTCATCACCACTCCATTCTATTTTTCCACCCATATCTAAATGAGATGCCTTGTAAATTCTCCTGAACACCACCTCTTTGACATCCTAGATCATTTCAGCATCCTCCCTTCCCAAGACTAATTTGGTCTGTTTGTTCCATGTTTAAAATTATTATATGGTGTCCCCTTGCCTTAAAATTCAAGCCTGTCAAAAAGAAACACAAGACCCTGTCTATTCTCCAGTGCACTTCGCCTCGAATACATTACTGATCTTGCTGTCTCACTTAATTCCTGCTTCTTTGTGTTTGCACATATTGTTTCCCTAGTCTAGACGGAAACCCTTCAGTTGTCTACTTGACAAATGCATCCTTCAAGACCAAGAACAAGAGGATCTGAAGCTGAGGTTCACGGAACACAGATGCTGCCTTCAATTTCAATAACTGAAGCCACGAAGGCAGCATAAGACAGGGTATTTAAGGGACCATAACCCTTGAATCTCTTTCTGCTATATTTTTCCACTGACGTCTTCTGTCTCCTCATGTCCCTGGATTATCTTTCAGTTGAACAGTGCTGGTTGGGGATATGCATATTCCTATTTGAATGTTTTTCCTTCTATAGAGAGTCTGCCTCTCCTTGTGCTGGGATTTTATTACTGAGGAGTCAGAGCACAGTTCACAGAAAGAAAAAGATTTTTAAAAAGGCCTTAAATATTCGTCACCGCTTCAATTTAATTGGATTCAGTGAGTACTTGTTGAACATCCATGATATTCTGAGATTGCTTCCAGGAAAAAAACAAAACAAAACATAAAACAGATGGGCCCTCCTCTGCATTCCCATTGTGCACTATGCCTACTTCTATTAAGCTCTCTTTCACACTGGATTGGTTACTATATGTCTCACACCTCAGTACTCACATGGCTATGTATAAAAAGGGCTGGGTCTTATCCAATTATTTTGGTGTCCAATATAAATTAAAGAACACAGTTTAAAAAGAGATTTCAGAGACATGTTTGTGGTAGATTCTACAAGTGTCTATAAGTGCCTAAAGACAAGGGCCATGGTGGGAAGAAGGAAGAAGTTTCTAGCTCTAGAGACTGATATTTGGTCTCTTAATGGAAGTGAAAAGAAGTTTGGGTTTTGAAAGAGTAGATATTATGTTCATTTCCAACTTCCAAATTTGTATACTTTCAGGCAATCTGCAAGAAAACGTCTGTTGGTTGTCAGGGATTCAGAATGTAGCTGAAGCCACAATGTACAAAACTTTCCCTAGAAAAGGCATGGAGAACACAAGAAAATGAGGCCAAGCAGACTCTGGGGAATCTGGAGTCAGAGGGTAAGCATTTCCTCTGAATAAAAGAAATAAGTGCGTCTGGGGCTTCTCGTTCCTTGGCCTAGAATACCTGAGAGAGGAATAGGAAGGCTGTGCTTACAACTGTACAGGGTCCATATTTTTAGTGTAGCTTCTATTTTGTTTCTAGAAAGGACAGGCCTGAGCTCACCAGCTGTTAATCAGCACACAGTCCTAAGTCTCTGAGTCGGCAAGTGTACTTGCTCTGCTGAGGTTAACTCTGAAAGAGGTCTTGAAATCCCCGCAGATAAGTTCGTTTTAGACTGTACATATCTGGGAAAACTCCCTATTTACATATCCTTACATCCCTTCAAAGACTGGATCTGCATACATGTAAGACCTCCCACCTAAGGCTGCCCTAGACCATGTGGCTTAGAGGTCCATGGGGCAGTAACAGGAAGGCCAGGGTGTGTGGGCAGTATCGTGGGAGCCTGCCTTCCCATGACTCTTAGCTTGCAGGGTCCCTGGATGCAGAAACTGCATGGGTAATTCAACTATGGAGAGAGAGGATCGGAGGTCTCTAATACTTATGAATATATTGAACAAAGTAGATGACTTACGATAGTTTGAAATTCAGGAGTCAAAGCTCCATTCCAAGTCCAGATAAGGTATATCTTACCATATCTTGATAACATTAAAAACTTTTCAAGTGATTAAAACTGGGACCCAGATTAAATACATTTGGGCATTAGGACTGGATGTTTCAAGTATTTGAAGCTGTCTGCAATCACTCTCCTTATTCCCATATCTGCTCTAGTGTTATATATATCATGTGGAATTTTATTACAGAATTTTTCTTCACGTTATTTTTTTCCCTCATTAAAAATCTAGATAGTCCAAGGATGGAGTAATAGTGTTAACAATCTTTCTCTAATTCTGCCACTTAAACCAGTGTTAAAGACCAACTAGTCCAGAAGCTTTTAATTTATATTTGTTATTATTTTCTTTCGTCTTTTCTTTGCTCTTGTGCTCACTCATGTTTTGTCTCTCCTTCTTCCCCACCCCCCTTTATTTTTTTTAACTTTAGAATCTTTTATTCAAACTTAAACTTACTTCTGAAGTTCAATGTCTGTGGTAGGGGGAAGCTCCTTTAGTGTGCCACAGCAGCAAATCAAGATACTTCTGGGTGGCATGGATTTCTGTATTTTGCATAACCCCCTTTCCACTAGCTTTGGTTAAGATTAATGATGTCTGTGCTTCCTAACCAGAATTGAAAAGAGATCCTACCGCATCTCAGTATCTGGCTTTGTTCCATTTTGGAATCTAGGACATGGAATTCTTCATTTACTCTCATTCCTTCTCCTTACCCCAATTCGTTTTCTTGCTTGATTTGTGTACAAATCTCTTTCCCTCATTAGATCTTAAGAATTTTTTTTAATCCTTTTCTCAATTTACTAATTTTGATATTCCCTGCACATCCTACTTCACAATGCTTTTCAAAGCCTAGGTGTTTCCAAAATGTTAAATAAATAGATTTTACAAAATTAAATACAGGTCTACAGAAATTAAGCAATATTCCCTGTTTTTAAAATACTTAGGACAAGTCCCAGTCCTGGCATGCATTGGATATCTGAAAGGTACATGGTACGTGAGTACAAGATTGGATGAATGAATAAATGAACCAGGTGCTAATGTAGGTGAAAGTACCTTGTAAACTATGAACTACTTCACAAATAGGAGTTCTTGTAAAGGTTACATGGTTATTTCTAACCCTCCCAGTCTTTTGCACACTTAATGAATTTTGGCAAAATGAAATGGATCCCAGGAGGAAATATGTTACGTGTGCCTCAGGGGAAGCTGTGAGGGAGGCCTAGAGAACTCAATCTAAAAGGATGTCCAGAGCTTCTTGGGCCTGAACAGAGGGTTCCCTGAATGCGAACAATCCAGTTCTCACCCTTGAATTTCCAATGATCAGCAGTAAGCAAACATGAATGTTTTAAGCAGCTCATAAATCTTCCTGGAGCCAGGGTGCTGAACAAGTCCTAGGAAAGTGGTAATGGTGGAAATAGGATCTCCTCCTTGGAAGTAGCTCCTTTCAGTGCCAGCTTTTGCCCCTATTAGCTGCTAACACACATACCCCAGCTGCCTCAGTGAGGCTCATGTTCCAGCAAAACAGAGCAAATGAAGGAACAGAGACCGAAAAGAATTCCCTGCCATTCCTGAATTTCCCACTTTGGGAACTCTCAAAGGATGATGCCACTCCCTTTAAATGTTTTCATGTTGAAGATCCGTCCCTGAAGTTGGCAGCCCACAAGGACATGGATTCCATTTGAAAGACTGGCAGAAGTTATTCTGCTTCTGCTCAGCAACCAGAAATGAAGAAGGGAAAAGCCAATTCATGAAGATAAGTTATGGTAAACTTGACTATGGACTTTAACTTAAATTTTCATTAAGCAGATTTTTTTAAACTACACTTTAATGAGGGAGAAAATACAATATCTTTATTTTAAAATGCTTCCTAGCTCCAGATGCAGTGGTGCAAACCTATGATCGCAATGACTTGGGAGGCTTAAGTAGGAGGGTAGCAAGTTCAAATCCAGCCTCAGCAACTCCCTGTCTCTAAATAAAATATAAAATAGGTTGGGGATGTAGCTTAGTGGTTAAGTGCCCCAGGGTTCAATCCCTGGTGCCAAAAAAAATAAATAAATAAAAATAAATTAAAAATGCTTTCTAGCCAGGCATGGTGGCACAAGCCTGTAATCCTACCAACTCAGAAGCCTGAAGTATGAGTATCACAAGGTCAAGACCAGCCTCAGCAACTTAATAAGACCCTGTCTCAAAATTAACTCATGTGTAGTAATTATTTCTCATGCCTGTCGCAATGAAGTGGACCATACCTTGTTCAACTAGCTTAACAGACACTGACATACAATAGGTGGTCAATAAGGACTGCTTTAATAAATTTTTATATTGATCCCAATTTAATCATCAAAGTTTATTGCCAAGTGAATTTTACTCAGTACAGTTATAAAGACTATTTGCTGACCTCCAGCCTGAGAACTCTTGAAGAGAATGGCATCACCCACTATGTTCCCAGAAAAGCTTTAGAACTCTTTCAGATATGATGGATCTGAGGTACCTCAACATTGAACACTCAGTGTTGGGTTGGCACAACTTGAGACAAATTCTACCCATGGGCCAATCAACTATGGCCAATAGATCATGTCAAATAATTATAATTATGGCCTAAAGTATTCCTTTCAGAGAATAATAGCAGAACACACTGAAAACAACTAAAAACTTGTGTTACAAATTTGTGTGTTCATACAGGTAGGTCCTAGGACTAGAAATGCATGCAGTTTGTTTAGATGAGGTGTGCATGTGTGTATGTGTGTATGTGTATACATGCGCCCATTCAAGTATCTGTGTGTGTGGTGTACATGATTTTTATTTTTTAATGTTCTGCTAATTCTGTAGACAAAATCCATTCTTCTTTGTCTCCATATTGCCTTGTATCCACTTTTAGTAAACCATCAACAAATTACACTGCAAACATTTATTTACAGATTAGTGTTCCCTGTTATATTTTGTTATCAAGAAGAAATTCACCTTATTCTGTAGACCTTGTTCAGAGTTTAAATGTTCCTGTAAAGAGGAACATTTAAAATCAGAAAGTCCTTGGAGATACTATGGACAGAATCCTTGGCTCAAACTACCTGTAAGCTAATGGGGAGGTCAGATTGGTAAATAAATAAATAATCGGTAAAAACTTACAGTGTATTCTAAGTGAATGAAAATCAGTAGAAACCAGTGTAACGGAAGCTCACGTAGGGAAAAATCACCTCAGATGTGTTCAATGAGAGAGGAGGTAGCCTTTTAACCTGGGTCTAAGGAAGGGTAAGATTTCAGAAGTAGAGCCCTGTAAATCTATACCAAGATCCATTTATCTTAGCCAAGGAAACACGCTCTCCTAAGTGTCTTGGACTTCTCTTGTTGGCTCCTCTATTGAGGCACCTTACCAGTTGGAGAAACTGTTCATTAAGGGCGAATGAAACCCAGCCACCTCTCCTTAAGCCCCCTACTGGGAATCACTTTTATTTGCTGTCGTGGTTAAAGCGATCTTGTCAGGTTGTTTGGACCTTTAAGGCGACTGATCTCTACAGTTGTGTTTTGGGGCAGGAAATGGCCAGACCCCACCCTGAGAGCTCTGTCTTTTTTAACAAAAAGCAAAATCCATCATTCCAACAATGAATCTCTCTTCTTGTTGTAAAGGAACATTTAAAAACAGAAAGTCCATATAAGCAACTTAAAAAAAAAAAAAAAAAAAGACTATTACTTGAAAAGTCTGGCTTTCCTGAAAATTAGTCATAAGGAAAACAGATCAATTTAACCTTTAGTTCTAGAAAATAATGGAAAGTTTTATATTTATGAAGAAGCAAAATTGGAGATGCTATAATTTAATAGTGAAAGCAAAAAGGGCTTTCATACTTTAAAACATGAAACTTCTTGTTTGAGAAAGGAGGAAATAAGGCAAGGATAACTGCAATTTTGTGAAGAAAAATTAAATAGAAAAAAATCAATTAATGTGGTTATGTCTTTATTGTAATATTCTCTACCTGGATATAGCATGGAAAGTGTGATTACATATTCATAAATATAGATTTATTGCAGGGATTGAGAATATAATAAGTTATTTGAGAATTTAACCCCAATATATCACTTGTCTTCCTATGGACTTTCTTGGGCTCCTCAATAAATATATTATCACTCTTTCCTGCATGCCAACACTGAAGGGCATTAAGAAAAGCAGAAATAATCAGCTGCAAAAGAAATATAAAAGCCTTCTATGAAGGCAGCATCATTGTAGGGGAATAAAAATCTTATATTTTAAGAAACTAAATTAGATATCAGTGTACACAGAATGATGCAAATTTGGGGTGAAACTAGGCATCAGAAATTATTTATTCTAGTTTCTTGCTTTCCACTAGCAAAGCCTGTAAGGCTTAAATTGCCTAAATACTTAAACAACTTATTTTATAGACACTACCTTTAGGTAAACAGATGAAGCAGAATGTGATTTTCACATTAATTGGAAAAAAAATGAAGTAGATAATTTTATGCTACTATGACAGTTGGTCCAATGTATCCCAATTTACTGTTTATAAATTATATGATATAATAAAATAGGGTTAAAGTGAATAGAATATGAGCAAAAAAAAATGTTTTTTAAAAAGAACTTATATTGAATGCTTAGGAAAGATTTGATGGAATTAAGATACAAAACATTGCTGCAAGCCAGACAGTGTGAAAGAGGAGGGAGTTTCTAGAAAAGCACAGAAGCTTTTACACTTGGGTTATTTTAAAAGTGTTCTTAAATTCTCACTGTATTTTATAGAAACTATAAATGGAAACAAGAGATGCTGCTTTACACTGACAGAGACTCACACTTGGGCACCTGTACTCAAAGAAAAAGCCTTGGCCTTACATCAAAAGATTGGCATATACATGGTCATTCGTATGTTTTAAATTAAAATGCATAAGGTGTGTAGGTATCATTTTTTTTTTATGATTTCTCACTTTAACTGGGGCTTTTTGATCGCCAGAGTAACTACTGTTTCCAATTGTATTGGGGAAAAAAATGACTTTTAGTGAACTACTTTATAAGTTAATAAAATTGGGAGTGCTCCTCATTTCTTTAGGTCACACAGATTGAACTTTGAAAGAATTTGGGGGAGAAACTCAGGTGAGAGATAGAAGGTTTCTGAAGCGAAATGGTATCAATGACTTAAGTGTGGTATGAAAATACCAACTCTGGAGGTTTTTTTTTTTTTGTTTTTTTTTCCCCTGGCAAAAAGAATGGCGGACTCAGTGGATCATGCCATACCCAGCAACATTTATGAAAATCTCAACTCTCCTCTCTTAAAATACAGACACAGTCGCCCTTAGCATTCCTCTACCTGCCTTTGGCCCTCCATCCCTTACTTTACTCATACATTGCAAAGTGGTTAAATTTACATCTTCATCTATAAAATACAATATCAGTATTGTGCCTGTAAAGTAGGTGAAAACCAACAAATAATATGAGTATGAGTATGTGACTATTTTTCCCTTTAACAGTAGAGTTACCAGATATAGCAAATAAAAATACAGATTGACCAGAAAAATTTATATTTCAGAGAAAACCACAAACAATTTTTTAATTTAAAGTATGTTACATGAAATATTTGGGACGTACTTATACTAAAAGGTTGCCAT
Source organism: Callospermophilus lateralis (assembly GCF_048772815.1). Taxonomy (NCBI): domain Eukaryota; kingdom Metazoa; phylum Chordata; class Mammalia; order Rodentia; family Sciuridae; genus Callospermophilus; species Callospermophilus lateralis. The sequence goes on from NC_135311.1 coordinate 18,458,184, forward strand.
TTATCTGAAATTCACATTTAACTGGGTATCTGTATTTTTTCTGGCAAGTAATCTACAAAACAATTTTATATGCAAGGATAATATTTTCTCCACAGATCTAATGTATGGCCTCTGTTATGAAGGAGAATATTTTTACATTCACAATCAGATAATCTTTTCTTAAAAACCACCAATTATTTAAACCACAGGACATTAATTTTAAATCAATCCAACTAAAGAAAAACTTTTGTTTAGGACTCGGCATTATCATATTCATTTTCTTTTTGACACAAATCATATGATAGGTTTCAGGACTTTTTGTCTTAGAAATGAAGGGGTCAGACTATTTATGAGCTTTTTCCCATTTAAAAAAAAATTAACATCTGTTAAGAAAGTGATGTTTTACACACATCATCTACTTAGTAATTTCCTTGCTTAAAGCCCTTTTGTGGCTTCTCATTCACTTTAGATAAAGCGCAACATCCACAAAGTGGTCCAGGTGGCTGTGCAGGATCTGACATCTTTGTCTTCCTTTTCTCCATCTCACCTGGTGGTATTGTTTTCATTTTGTTCATGTTCTTTATAGCAGTGTTTGTTCCTTGAAACTTAGTTGTTTGTTGTTGTTGTGTTGTTTTGAGGGGAGGATTGGGTTTTTTTTGCTAATTAATTTTGATTTCTTTAAAAGATTTAAAATCTTTCTAGTTCACTTGACTATTTTTCTGAACTAAAAATTTGTCATTTTTCTCCTAAAAATTCAATGATGTTCTTTCTTCAAGAAAATAAATAAATTGCATCTTTTGATTTTTTTTCAACCTGCATCAAGGAAATCCACCTATTCAATATGCTTGTTTGCAGTGGTGACCCTTACTAAAGGCTGTGTGACTCCAAATATCTGAGCAACAGACTCAGTCATTTTTCAGCACTACCAGATGTATTATTCCCTGCCCTAAATTCTGTACAATTGCCATTCTCCCTCCCTTCATTCTACTAATTCTTTCTCATTCTTTATATCTCAGTGCAATGCTACCCAGAAATCCTTTTTACTTAATGTCACTTATTACAACATGCAGTTATTTTTAATAGAGTGATTATTAATGTCTGACCTCCCAGCACAGAGAATACAAGCTCCATGAAGCCAAGAACCACAGCTGATTGGTTCTCTACCCTATGCCTTCCTCTTAGCAGGGTGTCTAGTGTAGGGTAAACATTCCCTTATCTTTTATAGATTAGGAAAACAGAGTTTGGGCAAAATTAAATAATTTGCTGACTTCACTCTTGAATGGGAATCAGAATAGAAACCTGTATCTCTGCCCATTATCTCTTTCTATGACTCTGATTCTCTAAAGTCCATTCTAGTTCCAACAATTCAAGATTACATGATGTATTATCTTGTTAGTAAGACTGTAGTTGGGGAAAAATACTGGTATCAGTTGGTTTCCCTAGGGTTCTTTTTACAGACAGTAAACAATGTGCCCTGAGGGAATTGCAGAGAAGCAACATGGCTTGTGGTTTGGTAAGAGGGAGGGGCAGACTGAGCCACACAGCCACCAGAGACGGCACCTGGGACACCAGAGAGTTTTTGCCCACACACTGAGTATCTGGCTTCCAGATGGATCTTGGGCACACATTTGTTTTTGTAATCCTCCCCCCTACCCCACATCTCTTCATTCGCCACCCTCCTTTCAGAGGAATTTAAGGATGGGCCGTATGCTGTATTGCCTCCTTTTTCCTTCTTCAACCCCACCCTCTGTTTTCTATCCATAAACGCTGACCAGCCAGTGACAGACTTTTCCTGTGCTTGGAATCAAAGGGGTAAGTAAATCTAACTGATTCACTCAGCACCCTTCAGCCTAGACACCTGGCCATGTCTGCCATTTTCTGGTAGAGAATGATCTGTTTATTTAGGACACTAGCAACTCAGTTCATCTGCTCAAACCACCTGAATATCTGTGTACTAAATTATGGTTATCCGTCCAATGATCTACATTCCACAGCACTCGCTGGAGAATACTACAGGACTGACCCGTTCTGTTACGACAAGCCAGAGGACTCCTCTTGTTGGTAAAAGGCACCTCTGACTTGGGGTGCATGTCTCTAGATATTTTGTAGCTTTTCTGCACATGTTTTTCAAGGATGAGCAAAAGATTTCAGTATCTCTTCCCAAAGTAAACCATCAGATTTTCAGAAAGTAGTAGTATCTCACTCATTCACTACCCTTACAGACAAGTTCAGAATGGCCCTGAAAGAGTATGTCTTCTCCTGTCATTCTTATTCTTCAGGCTACACACCTGTCCTGGATGAAGATAGCTCCACAAATGGATACAGGCACATTTTTGAATACATTCCAGGCTTCATTTTCCATGGAGAAGACTGGAAAGGCTAAGGCTAAGTAACTACAAAGATAGTTTTTGTGAACTGACATCTTGCCTCTTACCCTAAGTGTTCAGGGTAAAAATATCTGGAGTTAAATTGTGACTAGAAGAATGTGGGGTGTGAATTATTGTCCCCACATGTTTAAAAGATAATGGAGGAAGGGACCATATCCCTGTCTTCCAATTAGCCTCATTAGTATGGTAGATTGTTAGGGTTATAACACTCCAGTGTTCCTTCACATAAAGGATGATCTATTCTTGCCCTGTTGATGCTAAACTTGGCTGTGTGACTTACTCTGGCTAATTAAATATGAGCAGAAGGTATGTGTGCCATTTAAAGCAAAACTTTTTAAAGTCATCACACAATGTTCTTTCCTCTCTGCCATGAGACTAGGAATACTCTTGAAAAGGAGCGTCCCTTTAACTTTAGTTAATAAAAGGTGGAGAAAAGCCATAGCTGATCTGCAGTGGGTATAGTTTGAGCAAGAAATAAATTATTGTCATGAGTCAGTGAGATTTGGGAGCTGTTTGTCACAATGGCATAGTTTAATCTATATTCTCTGATCCAAATGGCCTCCTAGCACTTGGTCTAAACTTATGTATACTTATATCTACTTCCAAGAAAATGCATAGCTCTCAGACTTTGATAATCTTAATCTTAAAGGTACTGAGAATGACCTCTCCTTCACATAAATGGAGAGTTCACGTAGCACAGGAGAGTTCTTCGGAAGTTTCCTGTTTTAGGGATGAACAACATATGCAAGTAGTGATTTCTGGATACACCACAAGATCCTGTGCTAACAAGCTTGTTTTCTTTCATGTATTCTAAGTCAGTTTGCCCAGTGGAGATGACAGGAACATTCGTAAGCCAACTTTGTCAGGGTTTTGTGGCAGAGGGTGGGATTTGAGGTATCAGAAACAGAAACTAGAATGTGAATGGTACAGTGGAGTAAGACTGAGTTGGAATGAGTTTCAGCATTTTCTAGGAATGATGGATCCTGTGGCCAGAGGTTAATTACAGAATTGGGCACTCAATGAAGTAGGATTTCAGCAGGAACTGGAATTTTGAAGGGTAGGACAGGAATAAGAAATAAGTACACCAAACATATTTCTGTTATGTTCCTATGACTGGTCAACATCCAAGAGCATTTCATGAAATAAAAGGCAGTCCCCAATCTGGAGGTATTCACAATTTCCTTGTGAGAATATCTAAATCAAACTGTTAAACATATATTATTAGAAAAAGGAGGGCTGGAGTTGTAGCTCAGCAGTCGAGTGCTTGTCCAGCACGTTCGAGGCACTGAGTTTGGTTCCAAGCACTACATATAAATAAATAACTAAATAAAGGTCCATCGACAACTAAAAAATATTTTTTTAAAAAAAGGAACAAAAAAATGTGGATCTTGCAAAAGTAGAAAGAAGATCAGTAGAGTAGAAGTCGGGGATCAAGAGGGATGAACAAAGGGAGGGAAAGGTGAAGAATTAGGGATTGAAATTGACCAAAATATGCTAGGTGCATGTATAAATATACCACAATGCAGTCCAGTTATGTATACATAGGACTATAATGCATCAATTAAAAAGAAATAGTAGAAAATTTAGTAGAGAAAAGGGATGGTGGGGAAGAAAGATGGGAGGGAAAAAGATGTAGTGGGGATTAAAATGGAGAAAACTATGTCATGTGCATTTATGAATAGGTCGAAATGAATCTTATTGTATATAACTGTAATGAACTAAAAATAAAGATTAAAAACAATGTACTATTGAACTATAATATACATACAGAGAAATGCTTATATCATAAGACTGTAGGCTTTCACAAGCTCAGTGTAGGTTTGATTTGAGTAGCAGAATATCACTCGCCCCCCAGATACCATCTTCATGATTCCTTGCAATTTATTCCTAGAGGCAACCATTATCTTGACTTCTAATGGCATAGATTATTTTTGTTTGTTTTCAAACTGTATATAAACGGAGTCTCATACTTCTGAATTTGACTTCTTTTGTTCAATGTTGTGTTTGTAAACATCACCTGCATTATTCAAAGTAGATATTGAGAGTTCATTCTCATCATACTCCCATTGCTGTGTAAAGATGCTGTGATTTTTATTAGTCCACTCTTGACGAGTATTCAGTAGTTTTGACTGTCACGAATAGAGTTGATCTGAAAATTCTAGTACATGCATCTTACATCTCATGTAGACATGTAAATGTTTAGGATTGCATGATGAGCCACAGGTGTTGGTGGGAATCGTTTCGAGTCCTGTGTTGAGAAGAATTTTAAGTCCACATCTGAGCTTAGTGAAAATGATTGGATAAATTGATGATTTATGTCTTTTCTTGGCAAGGGACAGTAAGGTCATGATGATACACAGGCCAAGTATCTGGCATCCCCAGTAATGGTCTGCAGTAGAATTAGTTCATCATATAAATGATTCAAAGCACAAAGTTAAGCAAAAAGATAGAGAAAGCACTACTGGAAGTCATGGAGCAAAGGACAAAGAAAAACTGACCAGAAATGTAGCCTTAACCACTGTTTCAAGACTTAGATTCTATCTTCCTCACTTGTCACTTTGTTCTTTCTTCTCTTTCAATCAGTGCTGTTAACCTGTGTGGTTCCTTTGTCAAGGAATGAGACCTGTTTGCTATTGTACCTGACACTTCACTGAGTAACTGCAGGATATCTCTAAAGAGATATATTAAAGAAGACAGATGGGATGAAGACAATCTCTCATTCTCATGGGAATAGTTGGAAAAGGCAAGGTATAAATGTATGTGTTAAACTAAAAAGTACCAACAATAAAAATAAAGAATAATTTAAAACAATAGAGAAAACAAGGAAAAACAAAATTTGCTTTTTAAAATGTTCAACCTAATTGTTAAACTGACCAAGGGAAAAAAGAAGAAAGGATCAAAATACTAAAATCAGTAATGAAAGAAGTAATATGAATGAAAAAAGTAATATAAAAAGATTCTAAGGATATACCATAAATTACCCACAAGTTAAATAACTTAGATGAAAGAGAAAATTCTAAGAGACATAAATAATCAAAACTGATTCAAAAAGAAATAGAAAATATATATAGATCTATAAAAAGTGAAGAGACTTAACTAGAAATTAAAAAGATCTCATTAAAAAAAGCCTAGGCTCAGACTTACTTTACTGTTGAGTTCTATGAAGCATTTAAAGAAGAACAAATTCAATCATTCACAAACTCTTTCAAAATAGAAGAAGTAGGAATACTTCTCAAATCATTTTATTAGGCTTGATAACTAAAACCAGACAAAAATATCATAGAAAATAAAACCAGAAAATCAAATCCAGCATCATTCAAAAAGCATTATGCACCATAATTTATCCAAGAATGCAAAGATGGTCAAGATGCAAAAAATATGCAATGCAATACACCATGTTTTAGGGGGAAAAATAAAAATCTTGTGGTCAACTCAACAAATGTAGAAAAAGCTCTTACCGCAATCCTTCATTGTAGGAACACTCAACAAAGTTCAAACATAAGGGACTTCCTCAACATGATAAAGTGTAACTATACAAAACCTACAGCAGATCAAGAACAAGACAAGATATCTACTCTCACCACCTTTATTCAGCATTTTACTGGATGTTCTAGCCAGGGTAATCAGAGCAAAGGACATACACATTGGATAAGGAAAAGTAAAATTATCTTTATTTATAGATGATATGATCTTCCATTTAGAAAATCCTATGATTTCACTTTAAAAAAAAACTGTTAGAACTAATTTCAACAAGGTAATAGGATACTATGCCACTACACTCAAATCAGTTGTATTACTATATATAAGCAACAAGCAATTCAAAAATAAAAATTAAGAAAACAATCCCATTTATAATAACCAAAAAAGAGAAAATACTTAGAAACACATTTAAGGAAAGATGCATTCTAAAAATTACCAAACTGAATAAATTGAAGAATCCTATGTTTACAGATTAGAAGACCTAATAGTGTTAAGGTATAGATAGAACCACAGATTCAGTGGGATCTCTGTCAAAACCTTATATTTTTGTCAAACTGATTCCAAAGTTTATTTGGAAATTCAAGAACCCTGGAATAGTCAAACTAGAAAGAAGAGAACAGTTGGAGGACTTATACTTCCTGATTTCAAAATTACTGCAGCTGCAGTAATGAGGACCACGTGGCACTAGTATAAAGATGGATACATGGATCAATAGGACAGAACTGAGTCCTGAACTTTCTGTTTATAATCAATTGATTTTCAACAAGGGTACCAACATAATCCAAACAATGGTCTTTTCAATAAAAGGTATTGGGACAACAAGATTTCCCCTTATGAAAGCTTAAAGTTGGCTGCCAACCTAACAAGGTATTTTTTTTTTTTGGTATCTGTAAAAGATTAGTTCCAGGACATCCTGCAGATCCCAAAATCTGTGGATGCTCAAGTGTCTTATGTAAAATGTTGTATAATATTGCATATCCCCTATGCACAATTTCCCCCATAAACTTTAAAATTATTAAAATTAGATTACTCTTAATAACTAACATAATGTAAATTCTATGTAAGTGATTATCCCAATGTATTGTGTAGAGAATAACAAGAAAAAGTCCATATATGTTCAGTATAGTAGTAATTTTTTTCAAATATTTCGGACCCACAATAGGTTATATCTAAGAATATGAAACCTGGAGACATAGAGGGGTAAGTGTACATAAAAATGAGCACAAAATTGGTCATAGACCTAAATTTGAGAGTGAAAACATAGAAGAAAACATAAGAATAACTCTATAACCTTCAATTGGATCATTAAATGTCACCAAATTTATAAGCAACAAAAGAAAACATAGATAAATGGACTTTTGTGCTATAAATGATACCATCCAGAAAGCAAAATGAGAACCCACAGAAGAGAAAATATTTATAACTCACATATCTGGTAAGGGACTGCTATTCAGAATGCATAAAGAATTCTTGACTGCCAGTAAATGGATGGAATTGAGACTATCATGCTAAGTGAAATAAGCCAATTCCCAAAAGCCGAAGGCTGAATATTCTCTCTGATATGTGGATGCTAACATACAATAAAGGTGGGAGGCAGAAGGGGAGATGAGAAGAACTTCATTGTGTTAGACAAAGGGGAAGGAAAGGAAGGGATGGGGATGGCAATAGGAAAGACAGTAAAATGAATCAGACATAACTTTCCTATGTTCATATATGAATACACAAGCAGTGTAACTCCACATCATGTACAACCACAAGAATGGGAAGTTATACTCCATGTAGGTAAAATATATCAAGCACACTCTACTGCCATATCTAAAAAAAAAAAAAACAAATAAATTTTTTAAAAAGGTAAAAAGAACTCTTGAGGCTGAGATCGTATGTAGTTCAGTAGGAGAGCGCATACTTAGCCTGTATGAAGCCCTGGGTTCTATCTTCGGTGCCCTACCAACCTCCTAACCCTGGGACAGAAGAAACTCTTACAGCTCAAACAAACAAAACCCTTTAATTTTAAAAAGCAAGTAGTTGATATGAGTAAGCAGCTCACCAAAGAAGATATGCAGATGACCAATGAGCACATTCATAGAAAAAAAAAAAAGCCAACATCATTAGCTATTAGAGAAAGGCAAATCAAAGACACAATGAGATTTCACGCACACCAGGATAAGTATGATTATAAAGACAGATAATAGATAATAACACATATTGAAAGGATATGGAAAATTTGGGATCTTGAGACACTGATAGTGGAAATATAAAACAGGCAAAGCAGTTCATTGAAATGATGAACATAGATCTACCAAAGGTCCCAGCAACTCTAGCCACAAAATACCTGAAAACTTATTCTCACACACATAAAAACTTGAATGTTCATGCAGCTTTGTTCATAATGGTATAAAAGTAAAAAAAAAACAAACAAAAAAAAAACCAAAAAACTGATGAATAGATAAGTAAAAGTGAAATACTTAGATGATGACACATCATTTGACCTTAAAAAAGAATGAAGTCCCCATGCAGGCTATAGAGTGGATAAAATCTGAAAACATCTGCTAAATGAAAAAAGCCACCAACCAAAGACCATATGATTCATTTATATGACACGTCCTAGAATAATCCCATATATGGAGATAGAAAAGGGGCTAGTGTAGTGAGTACGGGGGAAATGAGGACTGACTGCTCATGGATCAGGGTTTTCTTTTTAGGATGAAGACAATGTTCTAAGCTTAAATCATGATGATGTTTGCACAGCTCTCCAGATACCTTAGAACCTTTGAATGAAGCAACGAATGACTAAGTTATATGGAATGTGAGTCATATGTCTCAATAACTATGTTTTTAAAAAGTAAAGCTAAATAATGATGATGGAGACTGAAGGAGAGGTCCAAGCAGGGGAGAAAGTGCACTCACGGTAAAGGTGGGATTGAGAACACTCTGTGTTGGAAGCAGTTCACTGCACTTAACAGGGGTCGCCTGGTTTCCAAATGCCTCTACTGAGGTGAGGTTTTTGGTAAAAAGAGACAAAAAGTACTGAAGAAAATGTAGGGATTTGTTGGCTGAATGCAAATTTAAATAATCTTTATATTCCACCCCGGAGAACTCGGAAAGTCTTAATGAACTATTAGATTTTTTTTTAAAAAATTCTTAATTTCATAAGAAAGCAGTTTGTCACCCAAGTCTGCTAAGGTTGCCTTTCTCCAGGTGGCTGGAAGCAAGGGGAATGGTCTGATCCGGGGGTCTTCAGAAGGACCCTTCATTGCCCAACACCAACTGCGCATGTTCCAGGAGTGAGTTACTGTTCCTGGGTCCATGCGGGATCTGTTTACATCAGCCAGACCCAAAAAGCTTGCATTCTGGTCCGACGTGGTTACATTTGGATCCTGATTGGAGGAAAAGTGTGGAGAACCAGGAAAAAGTCCTCCTGGTGGACCTGGAATTCCAGAGGATGCTGAAGTTGAAGGCAGCAGTTCTGTGCTACCCAGAAGAAACCTTCTTTCCCTCTTTCTCCCCCAACCACCACATTCTCATTTTCTCTCCCTCCCCCGCCTTTCTCTATCTCTCTCTCTGTTTTTCCCTCTTTCATTTTTTTTTTTACCTGAGATATCTTATTGATTTTTTAAAGATGAACAGGCCACTTAGCATGAGAAAAGCATGACACAAGTCACAGATGAATAAAGTAATACCCCCAAACTTCACGCTATGATGGAAATCAAAGCTGTCTGCTTTATTGCTTAAAGTATCTGTGAGTACTGGGCAAGAGGAAATTGGTATCTCATTAAAAAAAAAAAAATGAGAAAGTGAGGCAGAGAGGAAGCTCGTTAAAAGTGGTGGAAAAGCCGTCTTAATGATGCTTTTCCATTTGCTAACAAGAGGACATTTGTTATGAGTTCAGGACACTTTATCCCAAGCAAAACAAACAGAGTTAATGACATTATTTTTGTCTTTTTTAACAAGTGGTGACTCTGGAGTCTTGTTTCAAAATAAAGGTTTCACTGCGGGAAGTCAATTAGACCAGAGAATGCTGGCAAAGGGTCAGCCGCTTTCGCTTTCTAAGATTGATTTGAGAGCTGCTACCCAACCTTTCACCTTGCCCCGGTGTAAGGGGAAGGTAGGCAAGGATCCTTATTAGCACAAGAATCTGTGGCCAAGCAGTTACTGAGAGTCTGTGGCTCCTGCAAAGCACCAGTTCTCCCTTCTGGAGAAAATGGGGATGCTAAAGGGTTTGTGGTAGTGATTAACAACAATCTAAGGGATTCAAGGAGTTTTAATCATACAGGCTGTCACTCCACTGATGCTTACTGAGTCTAGTACATTATCTCAATTTTTACAATGACCATATGAAATGCAGTGGTCTCCCTCTCTGGGAGTCAAGAAAGAGAGAACATGACTCTGTCCAAGGCCAACCAGGAAATGAGAGCAGAAGATTTGAATCCATGTCTGTTTTACAACTTCTTAGTCAAAGTCGTGAATAAAATATGGTCTATGGCTTCAAGACCTGGAGTAGAATAGAAAACTCGCTTCAGTAATGAAGTACGATGTGAGTGATGGCCAAAAGGATTGGCTCTCAAGGAAATCTAGAGAAAGAGAGATTACTTCTGGTGGGGGAATTATGCCCAGAGGCAGCAGCATAATGTCCAGAAATATATACAGAAGAGTTAGCTCAAATCCCAGATTTCTTTGTTTCTAAACTCTATGCTGGACACATTATTTCATCTGAGTTACCTTCAGCTGTAATAAAAGGATTGAGACACTACTTCCCTTTTAGGTTATTGTGATTCTTGAGAAAAATAATGTCTGTAAAACACTCATTCGTGCCTAGTGAATTGCTTTTTAGAAATCAGGTATATTTCATATAAGAGATACTAAATTAATAGGGTTTTTTTTTGGGGGGGGATGCTACCATAGATTGAACTCAGGGGCACTTGACCACTGAGCCACATCCCCAGCCCTATTTTGTATATTCCTTAGAGACAAGGTCTCATTGAGTTGCTTAGTCCCCTGCCTTTGCTGAGGCTGGCTTTGAACTCAAGATCCTCCTGTCTCAGCCTCCCGAACCTCTGGAATTACAGATGTGAAGCACCATGCCCAGCAAATTAATAGGGTTTTGGAAACAATGATAGGATTTCAGCAGAGACATCTAGATTTGAAAGTATTATTAAACATCCCTAATATTATAAGCACTAAATACAGTGCAACAGAATTGCTTTTTTACCTAATGAATTTATTTAAAAATCCATTGTACCCTGAACTCCCACCAAATACCATAAGGGCCCAGCAAAATGTAGCCTTTGAATCACCTCTTTAAATACTCTCTGTTTGTCCTGATAGGGAGAATCACAGCCTCTGGGACAGGAATCCTCATGTTTCTTCTCTGCTGGCAAAGCAATAAAACTTCTTTTCCCTTTTTCTTAAAATAAATAAATAAATATCTGTTGGAAATATAACAATGTCTGAGTGTCTCAAGCATCAAGAACTGGCTTCAGATTTAATAATGAGTTTTGAACCTAATTATTTTATAATTACACATTATACCAGACTAACCTTCCTACCAACAACAGGTATAACCTGTATTAGAATAACCTTATAGTAACATGTGTCAGATTAACTTTTCTGTTAATATCAATTATAAACTCTGAATAAAATACAAAAACCAACTTTGTAAAGTACTGAAGAGTAACTAAAGACCAATGATTATACTGATAGAACCCAACAATCCTGTTAAATTGAAAAGTCAGAAAACAAAGTTCAAGAATTAAGTAAGTTAGTGTTTTGGGAAAAATACTCAAGAAGATGAATCTACTGAGAAAAAAGTTTCTAGAAGTCTTCAGAGGGATTCTCTTGAGAATGCGGCTAAGTACCAATCTGCTCTCATAAACTGAAATGCCCCACGGCAATTTAAGAAGAACTTCCAAGGAAAGAAGAAGAAGTGGCAGAAAAGTGTAAAATTAACAATTCCAGAACTCCATTTGGAATGATAATCACTTGAGTCCCATCCTCATTCAGCTGTTGTTGAGAAGCCTGAATGAATATTTGGAGTTTTCAGCAGAGATGGCAGAAAGGCAATGCCTTCTTTGGGACTAAATTGCCCTTGAACAAAGCCCACTCCAAATCTTTTTTTTCTTTTTTTTTTTTTAATTTGTTCTGAATAGTTACACATGACAGTAGAATGCATTTTGACACATCCTACATAAATGGAGTATAACTTCTCATTTATCTGGTTGTACATGATGTACAGGTTGTGTAATCATATATGCACATTAGGTCATAATGTCCAATTCATTCTGCTATCCTTCCATCTCCCTACCACCTCCCCTTCCTTCACTCCTCTCTGGATAATCCAAAATACTTCTATTTTTCCCTAGCAATTTCCCACCCCCCTTATTGTGAATTAGCATCCGCATATTAGATGGTTCTTTGGGATTGGCTTATTTTACTTAGCATGATAGTCTCCAGCTCCATCCATTTACTGGCAAAGAAGGACTCAAACTATCACTATTTGCCAACGACATGATTCTATACTTAGAAGATCCAAAAAAGTCCACCAGAAAACTTCTAGAACTAATAAATGAATTCAGCAAAGTAGCAGGACATAAAATCAACACCCACAAATCAAACGCGTTCCACATCATCTTTAAAAGATCTTTAAATCAAAACTTGAAAGGATCAAATTAACTTCTCATGATATATTTAATTTATGTCATATGTATAGCATGTCCTTTTTTACCTAAATAATGTTTACCTGTGTTTTATCTTAGTTTTCTTGATCAGTCTCACCAGGCACTTGTAATGTGTTTATTCTTTTAAAGAATCAGCTATGGTTTTATTTATTTACGATTCCTTTGTTTTCTATCCCATTGACTTAGGTTCTTTATTACCTTTTCAACTATTTTTGATATTGTTCTTCCATTTCTCCTTTTTTTTTAAAGAGAGAGTGAGAGAGAGAGTGAGAGAGAGAATTTTTTAATATTTATTTTTTAGTTTTTGACAGACATAACATCTTTGTTTGTATGTGGTGCTGAGGACCGAACCCAGGCCGCACGCATGCCAGGCGAGCACACTACCGCTTGAGCCACATCCCCAGCCCCCATTTCTCTTTTTAAAGTTATATGTTAACACATCACTTTTTTATTTTCTAACATAAGCATTAATATTAAAGCTATTCATCTTCCTCTAATTACTGTTTTAATTGTATGCCAAAAAAATTCACAGTGTCATCTATTTTTAACTTAATCATATGGTGCTTATGAGATCTGTAAGGTACTCATTCTTAGAGATTATTGAAACCGACTTAATAGAAGAGTACATGGTCAATTTTTAGAAGTATACTCTGTGTGTTTCAAAAAAAATGAGAAAAGCAATTTTAATTTTTATTCAAATCCAACAATATTTAACTATTAATCTAGGGTGAGTGGATAATAAAGTGAACACCCATGATTTTAAGACTCGGTTGTTAAATCATGGTCAATGTTACTTGACACCAAAAAATGTGATCCTTAGAAAGTCAGACTAAGGAAATAAGCAGGTACCCTTTGTTGGTAGTTCATCAAGAGGGTAATGAAAGAGTCAGAAGTTTGTGGTACAGATAGACAGTAGAGATAAAAGTAAAATAGACACTTGTTGTCTCTAGCATTATTCTGAAGTCTGACCTTCATGTAACATTGAAATTAGTGCTTGTCTTTTCTTGCTAAAAGAAGGTTCCTCTGATAATTTACATACCGGAACTGCCAACAACTGTCCAGTACTCCAGTACACCTTGATGACAGCAAATTAATATAGTCCATCAGCACCCATGTTTTACTTACAACTGTTTTTGTCTGAAATTTGCCAAGTTCAAGAGTCAGAAAATCCCCTTCATCACAGGTCCCATCTTTCCTCTCAACTCCCCTTCCTCCTTTTTCCTGGGATAACTTTCATTAGTGATTAGTGACTTCATTCAATCTATCAACACTGCTCAGAATTACATCAGTCTCTTGGGTATTCAGCAAAATCTGACCTGAAGGAAAAACAACCAACCAAAGGAAATTCGCAGTCTGAAGAGCAAAGTAGGAGGCCAAGAGAATGGAGCAAAGGACAAGGCAAAGGTTGAGGCCAAGTCACAGGAAAATGTTTGGAAAAAGAAATTTCAGATCAATTCGCAGTTGCAGTCAGAATGGGAAATGAAACTTTTTTTTTTTTAATTCCTGATGGACTTTTATTTGATTTATTTATATATGGTGCTGAGAATCGAACCCAGTATCTCGCACGTGCTAGGCAGGCACTCTACCACTGAGCCACAACCCTATTCCCTGAAATGGAATTTTTAACGTCCAATTGTGAGTCAGTGTTAGATTTCAAAGGAACTGTCTATTCGTTAAAAAGACATCATGTTTTTACTCTTTACCTTTTTTTTTGCCTGTAAAGTTTTCTATTCTTGGTCAAGTATTCACTTATGCTTTTTTTTTTCTTGAGCATAATTTTTTTTTTAATTAGGGAATAAATAAAACCTCCAGAGACGTGGACTTGGAAGCCTAAGAGTGGACAGAAGCCTCAGTGCACTATAGGAGTAGCTCAGGTCCTCCCACCTGTGGAACTAAGTCAACAAGATGTGATCTCTCTTTCCCAGGATGGCAGCCAGGCTTTTCTCTTGAGGTTCCAAGGAGGAGATGAAGGAGGTGGAGGAAAATGAAGGTCAGCTTTATCAAACAGGTCCCATTCAGTATGCACTCAGCTTTTCAAATGGCCTAGCGAATAGGGAGCCATCCAGGTATACAGAAGGAGACACTTGGATTCCTCTCCTTGGGGTTCACTGAAGTTCTGATCAATGTACTCTTTCTAATGGTTCTGTCACCTACGAGGACTGGACTGGCGTGTGGGTTCCTCTCTCTGGGTACTGAAGTCTTCCCCATCATAGGCGGAGTTCAGTGAAGATCTCATCACCACTACCTTCAGAATGCCAGCATGTGTTTTGGGTATTGAGTAATAGCAAAAGGCCCATAAATACCATTATATTTTAGATCTTGAGTGTTCTCAAAAGTCCATGGAGCTATCGGGAGGTGGTGGAACCATTAGGGAGTGGGGTCTAGTGAAAAGATGTTAGGTCATTGTGGATACGCCCTTGAAGGAAAACACTGGGTCCCTGGCTGCCTTCTCTCTCTTTGCTTCCCTGAAATCATGAGGTGAACAGGACTTCTCTGCCACACACCCTGCCCCAGGATGTAGCGTATCATCACAATGACAATACAGAAAAAAACATAATAAGAAAAGAATAGAAAATAAAGATATGTGAGCACTAGGATGAAAGTTTCTAAAATATTGCATGTAGATTTTGTTTGCAGGGTAAGAAGGATTAGTAGGAAAAAAGAGGTACATTTAATAATAATAAAAGGACAAATTTGCTGGGTACAGTGTGGCACACGCCTCTATTCCCAGTGACTAGGGAGGCTGAGGCAGGAGGATCGCAAGTTTAAAGCCAGCCTCAACAATTTAGTGAGGGTCTGAGCAATTAGCAA
Source organism: Callospermophilus lateralis (assembly GCF_048772815.1). Lineage (NCBI taxonomy): Eukaryota > Metazoa > Chordata > Mammalia > Rodentia > Sciuridae > Callospermophilus > Callospermophilus lateralis. Next base: position 18,473,515 of record NC_135311.1, read on the forward strand.
GACCCTGTCTCAAAATAAAAAATACAATTAAAAAGGGGGGTCAGTGCTAGGGATGTGGCTCAGTGGCTAAGCACTCTTGCGTTCAATTCTTAGTACAAAAAAAAAAAAATGTAGGGCCAATACATTAAGAATACATGTCCCCCGACACAAATGTGTGTATGTATATATGTAAGTATGTATTGGTATATATATGTCTTGAGTGTTCTCTCCCTCTTCCCCCTGTACATATATGTATTTTTCATGTATACTATATATTATTATTATGTATTATATATGTATTATATTTGTGTATATTTGTATATGCCTAAATATTATAATATCAAAAATATAAATCAAATATTTCTTTTAAAAAGAAAAATATTACAGCACATAATTAAGCGGTAGATCGTTCACATTGTTTTTTTTTTTTTTTTTTTAAGTATAGTTAAAAAAAACCTTCCTGGAGCATCCACTGGAGTGCACATACCTTAAATTATGAGTTCAAATATTGGCAGATGCTTATATCCACATCACCCACTCTCCACCAGCAAATGGAATGATGCAATGTTTCAATCACCCCAAGTTCAATTTCAATCACCCTGAAATTTCCTTCTTTCAATTCTGACTTGCAAGAGGCAGTCACTGTTCTGATCTCTTTTACCATGTATTAGTTGGGCCTTTTTAAAAGTTGTATACAAAAATGGAATCATACAGTATTGCTCTTTGGCTCCTTTCTTTTGGTCTAGAGGTTTTGAGAGTTGGTCATTTTATTGTATTGTGTTGTATGTTTCTTGTGTTTTATTGCTGAGTAGTATTTCACTGAATGAATACACCATCGTTTGCTTACATATCCTGCTGTTGATAGACATTTGGGCGGTTTCCAGTTGGCTATCATGAATAAAGCTGCTAGGACATGTTCATACAAGGCTTTTTGTGGTCATGTGTTTTTATTTCATTTGTATAAATACCTACAAGTGGAATTGTTGAGTCTTAAGGTCGGTGTATATTTAGCTTACATAAGAAACTGCCCTCCCTTTTCCAAAGTGACTGGTACCATTGTTCCACTGCCTTTGGCAATGTGTAAGAGTTCTTTTTTCTACAGACATTTCAATATTGGATGTTGTAAATCTTTTTCACTTTACCTATTCTCTGGGTTTGTGGTAATATTTTGTTTGAATTTGCATTCCCTTTTGACTAATAATAAGGAGTACTTTTTTACACTCTGGCTATTTCTACATCTCCCTTTGTGAAGTGCCTATTCAATACTTTAAATACATTTTTAATGGGGTTGTTTGTCCCTTGGAGGGAAGTATTTAAAATTTTTATTAACAGTACAGGACAAAAAAAACATTGATTTCAATTTATTATATTTTATCCTGTGATCTTGCTAAATTTATTTATTAATTCTGGTGACTTTGTTACATTTTATAAGGTTTTAATATGTTATAATGAAGTACATTGGTCTTTAATATTTTTGTTTGGCACGGGAGAAAGGGTAATGTTGAATTGATTGAATAATTGACTTAATTGAATGAATAATGAATGGATTATATTCTATCTTCCCTACTCTATGAAAATTATGGGTAAATTGTATTATCTCTTAGATAAAAGTTGACAGAAGTCATCAGTTCAACTTTTCAAGTGTATATGATAAAAATTTAATTATTAATACATTTTGTAATAGTTACAAGTCTAATCAGGTTTTTCTGTTTATTTTTTTTAGTTTTGATCATTTGTCTTGCAGAGACTTTTTCTTTTCCTTTAAGTTGTCAATCATATTAGCATAAAATTATTCATAACATTGTTTTATCATCTTTTTTATGCTCTTCGCTTCCATTAATAATATAGGTAATCTGTGTCTTCTTCCTTTAATTTCATGATCAATCTAATGAGAATTTTGTTAATTTTATTGATCTTTAAAAAGAACTAGGGATTTTTTGTTGTAGTTTTTGTTGTTAACAATGGTTATCTCTATTGTTTGCCCATTTTTGTGTTACAACTGTCCTTTATTATCTTTTTTTTATTCCCTTCTTTATATTTACACTTAATTAAATTGGCTTTTTTAAAACTTGTTTTTTGTTGGCTGTGGGGGCACCTGCCTAGAATCTCACAGCTCTGAAGGCTGAAGCAGGAGAATAGTGACTACAAAGCCAACCTCAGTGACTTAGTGAGGCACTAAGCAACTCAGCAAGACCCTGTCTCTAGATAAAATATATAAAAAAAAATAGTGTTGGGGATGAGGTGCTCCTGGTTTCAGTATCTAGTAGAAAAACAAAAACAAACAAAAAACAAAAGCCTTGCTTTTTTTATTTTTATTTGTTCTTTTTAGAGGTATATGACAGCAGAGTATATTTGGACATATTGTACATTCATGGAGTATAGCTTAGTCTAATTAGGATCCCTTTCTTGTGGTTGTATATGATGTGAAGTTTCACTGGTCATGTATTCACATATAAGAATAGGAAAGTTATGTCCAATTCATTCTACTCTCTTTCCTATTCCTATCCACCCTTCCTTCCCTTCATTCCCCTTTGTCTAATCCAATGAATATCTAATCTTCCCTTCTCTTCTTATTGTGGGTTAGCATCTACCTATCAGAGAGAGCATTCGGCCTTTGGATTTTTGTGACTGGCTTATTTCACTTAGCATGATAGTCTCCAGTTCCACAAATTTATACAGTAAACGCTGTTATTTCATTCTTCTTTATGGTTGAGTAATATTCAATTGTGTATATATAACACATTTTATTTATCCATTCATCTGTTGAAGGGTACCTGGGTTGGTTCCAGAGATTGGCCATTTTGAATTGAACTGCTTATAAACATTGATGTGGTTGTATAACTGTAGTAAGCTGATTTTAAGTCCTTTGGGTATATACCAAGGAGTGGGATAACTAGATCAAATGGTGATTCCATTTCACGTTTTCTGAGGAATCTCCATACTGCTTTCCAGAGTGGTTGCACCAATTTTCAGTCTCGCAGCAATGTATAAGTGAACCTTTTTCTGCTCATCCCTGCCAATGTGTATTGTTACTTGTATTCTTGATAATTGCCATTCTGATTGGAGTGAGATGTAATCTCAGTGTAGAAAAAAACTTGCTTTTTAATGGAGAAGTGTAGATAATTATTGTAAATCTTTTTCTCCTTTTTAAAAATGTAAGTTGTTAAAGCTGTAGAAATTTACCTCTAATCACTGCTTTAGTGGCATTGTACAAATTTTGATACATTGTATTTTAATTGTCCTTCAGATGAAAATATTTTTATTTCCTTCATTCTTATTTCTTTTACTCATAGGCAATCAACACATGTGTTGCTTCATATTTGGCCACTTTCCAAAGAATTTTATTGTTAATGGTTGTTTGAAGTTGTTTTGTTGATTGTTGATAGATGTTGATTTGTATTTTAATATCAGTACTGTCAGAAAATGTACCCTTCAGTTGTTTTGAATCTACTGAGATTAGGCCTAGAATACAGACCAACTTGTTTAACATTCCATGGGCATGTTAAAACAATTTTCCCCCCATGTTGTGTTCTAACATTCTGTTAGTATCAAGTCATTTACAATAATGTTTAAATCTTCCATATCCTTACTGAATTTTGATTTCCTGTCCATCAATCCTAGAAAATAAAGTTAAAATTTTGAGCTCTAATTGCGAATTTGGATATTTTATTCACTGGTTCCATCAATTTTTACAACAAGTGTTTTGAAACTCCATAGTTGTGTAGACATTTAGGTTTATGGCATATTTTTGGTGAATTAAGCTTTTTATCATCATCTTTCTTTGTTTTGGATAATATTCTTTGCCTGAAGTCTGCTTTGTTAGTATTAATATAGTCACTCCTGTTTCTTGATTATTAGAATTTTATGGTGTTTATTTTTACTCTTTTTTCCTTTAACCTATGTGTGCCTTTTTATTTGAAGTGCAATGTTTTTAAACAGTGTGCAGGTAGGTCTTGCTTGTTTATCCAGTCTAACAATCTCTGCCCTTCTGTTACATGTTTAGTCCATTTACATTTTTTTTATGTAACTATTTATATTGTTGGCTTTGGATCTACTAACTTTACTGTGCCTTTAGTTTATCTTGACTCTTCATCATTCTTCTATGTTTTCCTGCCTTTTCTGCTAATTGAGCAGTTTAGCAAACTATTTTATATCTTCTATTAGCTTTTTATTTAGGCCTCTTTTAATGTTTGACTTGAAAGTTATAATACATACTTTTATCTAATAGCAGTCTATTTTTAATTAATATTATATCATTTCACATGTAATAACCTACAACATGTAACACATATTAAATATATATATCTATATTCTCTCCCATCTTTTTTATTATTGCTATAAATAATAAAATGAGTAAAAAATGTACACCCAAAATTCTAATAACCAGGAAACTGGAATGACTATATTAGTATTAAGCGAAAGAGATTTAGTGCACTTTAGTGTTGTGTATTTAAATGCCAGCATATTGGATTATTTTTCTCTAATCATCCAATTATGTTTCGAGGAAATGAACAAACATGAAGTTATTTTAGACTTATCTAAATGTTTACCATTTGAGAAGTGTTTTTTTTAAATATAGATTTGAGTTTCCATTTAATACCATTTGCTTACTCTAAATAACTTCCTTTAATAGATCTTGTAGCATAGTACTGTGGGCCACAAATTCTCTCAGCATTTACTCCTGAGTATGTTTTTGTTTCACTTTAATTTTTAAGGATATTTTCACTGGATATAGAATTCCAAGCTTTTAAGCCTATCAGGGTTGTCTTTCCATTGCCCTTTGGCTTTAATTCTTTCTTCTAAATAATGAAATGCTTCTTTTAGCCGTCATTTATTTTACTGTTTTGTTGTTGTTGTTCATTTGTTTTTGCTTTTGGTCTGTTTGTAAAGTATCCTTTTGGGAGGGGATACATTTACTTTTTTGCTTTTTATTTTTAGCATTTTGACAGTGATGTATAAGTATGGTTTATTGCATGTCTGCTGCTTGGGAACTGTTTTAACTCTTATATTTGTGTCTGACAGTTCTCAGCAAATTTGGAAAAATTCAGGCACATTTACTTCAATAAGTCTTTTTTCCCCAATCTCTCCTCCTCATCTAATCTAATTAACTGTATGTCTAACCACTTGAAATTTCTTTGTAAGTAAACAAAGTTCGGTTCAGTATTTTTCACAGTGTTTTTTCTTTGTGCTTTAAGGAATTCAAACATCCTTGAATATAACTCAGATGGCTCTAAGTCATTCCTTCATTTCATCTCTCTGTTATGGTGATGCACTCAATGCCTTCTATCTAAGACGCTCCATTTACTCATTTAGTTGCTATTTTTAGGCATGTGAACACAGTGATGAAGAAGATAGGACAGTGCTTTCCTTTTGGGTTCTACAGTCACCTGACACTAACAGTTTTCCATTGCAGATTTCAATGTTTAATAAACAAAGCCTGCACCTAGTTATCAGCTGTCCTGGTCACACTCCTTCTAAACAAATTTACTCTACCCACATCCAACGAGGCTGATAATAATTCCAAGCTGAGGGTAAGTCCATATTTGAAGTCCTAATTAGGGACTAAGCCATGGTAGCATATTGGTATAATGATATAGCAGAGGATAGCAAGAAATATGTATGCCATGATGAAGGGAGAGACCATTTTTTGTTCTTATTCTGATTAGACTTCCCATGAAGCTCTGAGGTTCTTATTCTTAACTTCTGGGGAATGTTGACATTTTACAAGAAAAATTCCTTTGTCTGGAGCAGTGTGAACATGTCCTAGTCTTTTACAACCAAAATAAGTCTGGGGAAGCATTCTCCCTTCCTTCCATGAACTTTGAATTTGGTATTTCCACTGCTGATAGCATCACTAAGCACCGGAGCGAATGAGCTGAATCAATGAAGGGGAGGCTTTACTTTTCTTACTGTGTCCGGTGAGGCCTTGCCTTGACCTACAGTTGAAGCCGTTGTTTTTATAATCTGTCACTGCATTGCTTCTCAAACTGGGCTTCAATTTAGGGAATCCTGCCTCACGAACCACAGCCCTCCAGCTTGTTTTGATTTTTCTCATTAGGGTTTTGTTGTTGGGGATTTTTTTTTTTTTTTCCTGCCTGAATGATGAAAAACTACCAGGTGGATCCTTTGCTTGGCTTGATCCCTGGATCATCTGTACACCTGCTGCGCCTGCTGCTCCTGCCCCTGGGATTCCACTGTCTAAGAGGACTGCCAAGGTACATTGATCATAGCGAATGGTTCTCTATCCCACAAACTTAAAGGCAGAGCCACCTCCTGAAACACGGTTCAAATTGTCTCTGAGATTCCTGGTAAGCTAAAAATCACATCACTTATGGAATACATAGGGAAATCTGTAATGACCTACCTTTTGCCTTATTGCCCATAATATTTCAGTCTTATAAGCTGAGAAATTTTTTTTCTTTTTCTTTTTTCTTTTTTTTTTTTTTTTTTTTTTTTTTAATTTCACCATGGCTCCATTCTCTGGTACAGAGAAAGAGTAAGAGATCAAGAAATTCATCCCCAAGTAAATTTTGGGTTTTCTGCTCTGGTCTTGCGGTCTAGTGCTACCAAATAGACTCCTGCTTTACTCAGGTACTCCGTACCTATCAAGTGCTCCTAATCATGGCAACTGGGTAAGCGCAGGAGTCACGTCTGGCTTTACTGCCAAGTGCTTTGTGGGCATTTTAACCCTCCCCCCAACATAAGACCTATGTCTTTATAGTGCTTTTGTGCCCATTGTCTCACTGGACCCTTAGAGTTGATGGAAATCAACATGTGTTATATTTATTGCTATTGATTTTAAACGTAGATTGAAGCTCTCATAATTCCAGAATCAGTGCTTTTTATCTTTAAAATCACTATTATCCAAAGTACATGTATGAAGACACGAATTGGTGTGAGTATACTAGGTATACAACCAGAGATATGGAAAATTGAGCTCTATGTATGTAATAAGAATTGTAATGCATTCCGCTGTCATATATAAATAAAGTAAATAAATAAATAAAGGAAAAAAATATCATTTCTTCTCTTCCTTGACATTAAACTCTCCTGGAATATATGGAAATAGAGATGAATATAAAGAAGATCTATGTCTCTGTATCTCACTGTCCCAGGATAAGCTTGGCTAATTATTTAGGAGTTTTTAATCCAGCCATATAAATGCTTACATTATCAAAGTCTCTCTGTACCTCAAACAGAAATTGAGTATAAAGTTCCAGCAAATTTTGAGGGTTTTTTTTAATAATATTACATATTGATGTTGATTCTTGTATGAAATTGGGTTACAACCCAAAATATTTTAAAAGAAAAAAAAAAATAAGAGGGCTGGGGATGTGGCTCAAGCGGTAGTGCGTTTGCCTGGCATGCATGCAGCCCGGGTTCGATCCTCAGCACCACATACAAACAAAGATGTTGTGTCCACCAAAAACTAAAAACATAAATATTAAAAAAAGAAGAAGTAATGTTTCCCCTGAATATATTTTTTTAAAAAAAATAAGAAATGGAAAAGACTTCCTTAAGTATAGCTGAGACTGTCCTGTACCTTCATAAGGAAATATTCCCTGGACCTAGCATTATACAGACCAAAAGGAATGGTTTGTAGACAGTCACATGAAAAAGAAAATACTATTATGTCCACCTAAACCTTCTTGATTCAGGAAATGTCTTATTCCTTTCTTAAACTATGTAAAATCATGAAGATCCTTCCACAATAGTCAGTGCAGGGGAAGAGCCATAGCATGGCCCAAATGGCTACTCTGAGACAGTGTGGAATATAATATGTGGATCAATCAAATAAAGCAAAACATGAAGAAAGGTGCTCGTGATGGGGAAAAGTGTGCCTTGGAATGCACAGCTCTATTTCATCAATGTTACAAAAGGCAGCCATCTTTTTTGACTTGACTAGGGGTCATGGAGGCTGCTCTGCCCCCCTCCCAAACCTAAGATATCTACACATCCCTTACCCCAGAATTCCTGTAAGTCACTGTTTGGCATTAAAGTATTGAAGAACTATATCACAATGCAGATTTACCACTAAGGTAAGCCATTACTCACTTTGAGCTATCAGATTTGATTAATACCTAAGGCACAATAAAGATCTCACTCATCATCATGGCAGGTTTCTTCACTCATAGACCAAGGCCATCCTACGTACAAGTGGAAAAGGGAATGGAAAGGAACAGAGGGTAGGTGTACCTCTACAGGGAAGCTCTGCCCAAAGACCTTGAGGAAGAGCCTAGTGGCCCTGGCAGCATGTAAATACTGGACACCCGGTAGTTCTTGGAGAAGAGGGAGAGAGGAGTGGCACCCACAGCGGTCTTCCCACCCTGAATTCTAATTTGAGTTTTTTCATGTGATAAGTGTGGGAAACAGAACCTAGTAGAATGCCTTTTTTTATTATTTAATAAACTTCTATTTGGAAGGGTAAAAAAGAAAAGAAAAAGATACAATTCACAGGCTGGTGAGGAGCCAGGCTGCTTCATGCTTACAAAAACTAATTAAGTAAATGTTTACTCTCAACATCGTGTAAGAGTTTCATCTGTGGGTGAAACAGAAAGCCTTCCTTGGGAGTGGCAGTAATGTTCATTCATGGCCCAGGGCCCAGACCACTGGGCAGGGGCCCTTCCTGTTGGGATGGAGAGTCACATTCCCCTGTTATTTGCGACAGCCTCAGGACCCACAGGCTGCCTGCAATGTGCAGACTGCATAATTCAGCATGAAGTTTGCCAACAATTTTTGGCCTCCGCTTTTTGACTGGTTTTCATTTAGCAAGAATTTCATCTTTCCCGGGGTAGTTCATGTTTTAATGAAGAAAAAGTAGGTGACCTTTTGTCAACTTGGCAATTGAGAGGGTGGGTGACAGTGGTCCAGAAGAATAATTACAGAGCTTACTGTCCCCGTTGGAAATCCCAGAGCAGCCGTCGGCAGTTCCTTCTCCTGCGGTTTGAGAGAGGGGAACGTTTTGTCCTTAAGAAATGACAGTTGTTTATTCTCATCAAGACGCGAAGCTATGCAAACATTTGTGAATTTAGATATGAGCCTTCTGATGGTGACGAATCAATCGAGTGACATTACTTATGAAGTGAATCAGGGCCAAGCACTGGGGTTTAATCCCTATTCCTGTGCCACACAGCTTCCACCACAGCCTCTCCTGGGGTACATAAACACCGGGTGGCAAAACTGGCCACATATCAAGTACTCAAATAAACCGTAAATTGACTCAGCAGATCTGATTACCTTGCCTGAAGAAACCCTATACGTCTTACCATACCTCCTACCCACCCCACTCCTCGCAGAAAATTTGTACCAACATTTTTTTTGGGGAAAAAAAAAGCCTTCTCCTAAACATACATAGGGATTTACTCATTGTCCAGGCATAAACATCCATTTGGACAACAGCATATTCTCAGGCTGAAAACATGGCCACTTTTAAGGTAGAGTGGAACTTCCCCCTCCAACAGTCACCATGGAAAATCTATGGTGTGGGCCAGCAAAAAAAAAAAAAAAAAAAAAAAAAAATGTTCAACCATTTTCTCAGCTTTCACCCCTCAAGATTTCAACCAGAACATGGTTCCTCAACTTCTTCATTTCATTCTCCAGATGCACAAAAGATGAACAGACTGGTTTCCAGCTCCAATGACAACACAGGAGGGCTACTACCAAGAAGAGCATATCTTTTGCCCCATTACACACATCTGCTTGAAATAGACATTTTGGCACTGGGCTCTGTGTTGCAGTGTTGATAAGTGTCATTTTGACTCAGACCTCTTTGCTTTACACCTTGGTTTATTCCCTTGGCAGTTTCACTTTCAACAGAAAGCAGAAGCTTTTAAATTTCTTTTATAACTCTCTACAATTATAACTTTCTACTATTCTCAAATGCTTTAGAAATATGTATGAAGTCTCTTGATCCAAGGTGATAAAGCAAGAATTATTAAAGACAACGCAGCTAGTAAGCCCCATATACATAGCAAATAATGCAGCCATAAGCCACATAGATATTCAGAAAACTATTTCAATGAATGAGTCATTAATTGAGCTAAAGTTAGTTTGGCGTATGCTATTGTGGTCGTTATTACTGCCAGAAATAAATGTTTTTGGTTCTCTCTTCTAGTACACAGAGAATTTGACTAGTGAAACTAAAGTAGAATGACGTTACTTCCAGGCAGGGCTTTTAAGAGCTGGGGCATAATATACCAACCTTTCCCTTACCCTTTCCTGTGGGTGGAAAACAACATTCCACATAGAGGTTGCTCCCTCTTTCTTGTCCTGAAGTGAGAATGTCTCAGAGTCCTAAACAATGCATAACAGATGTGTGCTGAGAAGGAGAAATAAGCCTTTGTGGCTTCCCACCATTGGGATTTTGGAATCGTCACTGCAACCTCATCAGACTAAGTTCTACTTCACAGGTGTGCATGTAGAACAAGCAGAAGAAAGGGGCAGAGCTCCTGGTTGGGTTTTTGTTGGAATCTCAAGACAGGGTATTTCAAGCAAGAACCCCATCTCGGATGATCTGCCCACTCCTTCCCTGGCTCAGCAGCCAACTCAGCATGGCTTAAACCAAGCCAGCTGTGACAATGACAGAAGAAAAGGAGTAATGTAACAAAAACGTGCTGTTTCCTCCTGTCATTATTTCAGTCTGTTATCAAGTAGCTACATGTATTGGGAAAAAAAGAAAGAATCATATGTAAGTTTATAATAAATGTTGGATAACACTAAATATATTTTAGTGTGGGAAAGGTATTATCATCAATAACATCAAAAACACTGAGTCCTAAGTAAAAGATAATGAAAGACGACCATTTTTGACAAAATGCTTGATACTAATTTTAAAGGTTCCTACACTACTAAAGAGCATAGAGAAGAAAGCAGTGATGGCCCCAAACTTTCCACCCAGAGATGGCCTAGCTTACACTGAAGAGAGCATTCTCCTGGACATCTTTCTGTGTGTACAAATACACTCAAACATACAAATGGGAATCTGTTGTTAATGTGACATCCCTTTCATGAAATCTGTTATGCACTGATCTAACAATTAGGACTCAGGTATGAACATGGTTATGGTCCCATCCTCCTGCAGTTCATTAAAAGCAGAGAAAGGGAGTCAACAAGAGTTTTCAAGAGGAGTTAATATTATCATAAGGAAATTCCCTGCCAATCTAAAGCTCTAGGGACTTCCCAAGGAAATGATTTTTTTTGTTGTTGTTTTTGTAAAATGATTTTACTTTTCCAGCACCTCAAAATAATTCTACAACATGATTTTTGATAGTTGCATAATATTTCATGGTATGAAATTATGTATTATAGTTTCCTTGAAAGTCATTATTACAAGACATTCAGTGAATCCTTTTTCATCTCATATAAAATGCCATAAGAAAATCTCTTTGTATGCAATTATTTTCCTTAATTTTCTTTTACAGTACAGGCAAAGAAATGGGATTGTTTGATCAGAAGTTGTAAGATTTTACATTTATGTTATATACAAGTACACATACATATCATATATGGGCACTGTAAATATTTCTAAATGTGTTTATGTGTGCAGATTTTATACATCAGGAATAGATATTGCCATACTTCGTACAGAAATTTACCAATTTCTATTCCATCAATGTTTTGAACAATGATTTTCTAAATCCTAGAAAACTCAAAAAATATGAATCATTAAATAATTTTGTAAATTTTGCCAACGTTATAGGTGGGAAAACTTATTTGATTTTATATGCATTTGCCTGATCACTATGAGGCTAAACACTGGATACAGTGAGAAGCAAAATGGGCCCTGGATGACCCAATGAGACACATTTAGGTCAGAGGGTGGTGGACAACCTCAAAAGAATTCCAGAGACCTCTGCATTGATGAGGTTTTAGGGGAGCTGTCATATAGGGCATGCTGAGAAATCCTCTGTAGTGTAAAGCACAAGTTATTTTACTTGTGCACCCTCTACCACCAAGAAAGAAGCCCAGTGTTTGATAGTTCTCCTTTAAATTTGAACCTTACATAAATCAGAGTTGGAATAACATTTTAGCCCATTTATCAGGTGACTCAGAAGGATGTCTGTTTTCAGTAGGAGATGCAGAATCAAAAAAAGATCCATGGCCGGCCCCTTAAGTCTTTGGCTATATTCTCCAGCAGAGATGAAAGACCTAGAGATATTTGAGGTGGTTAAGGTACTAGACAAGGAGGTTCTATGGAGCCTCTTGAAATCTATATTAGGAGAAATTCAGGACAGACTCCTGGAATTCTAAAACAAATTCACATCTTAAGCAACAGATTATTATCCTCCACTTGATAAACTGCTATGGGCCCTCATAGAGAGCAAGAGCCTATCCATGAGAGAGCAGGTGACTGTGACCAGGGCATTTTGTCACAACCTAGGCATTCTCAGATCCACCAAGTTACATGATCAACAGAGAAGCACTCTATCATATAATGAAAGTGGTACATTCAGCATTGGGCCTGAAAAGGTCCAGAAGGAAGGTGCAGGTAATTTGCATGAAAAGTAGTTCAGACTCCCATGACCCCAGAGATTCCTGATCCTCAACTATGACCTCACGGTAGCTGGTGACGCAGATCCACACACACACATGTAATTGAAAAATACAGGAAAATTTGGGGCCCACCAGTGAGTTGGCATAACATCAAAAATGAACAACTGGCCATATGTTAGCTGTATGCAGGGGAATCACTCAAAAAATAATAGCAAAAGAGAAACCCCCACGCTCTGTACTTGATGGTTCATTCTGATGGAAGGAGAAGTGGCCTTCAGTATATCTTTTCATCTATTTTCAGCTGTGACAAAGGATTTCAGTGGTTGGTTCAGAGTCTGAAAAGAGCAAGATGAAAAATTATAAGGCAAAGAATTTGGGGTCGAAGAGGCATGTGGTTGCATTTATGGGGATGGGTACAAGAAGCAGTGCTGGAAACAGTGGTCTCCCAGTGATATCCCAGTGGTCTCCTAGGATATCAACCTTACAACCTGGAGGTTTCGAGAGGAAGAAGGTATGGAAGTGAACGTCTGTTCTCAACAGGCTCTCTCACCAGTAGGGCTGTTAGCACTGGTTTGAATTTCCTCATTGATTCAGGGATACTGATTCTGAGCGGGTGGGGCAGGCATTCTCTCAAAACAATACTAGGGAGAGCCAAGAAGAGATTGGATTTATTCCCCTAGTTGTCTGTTTTGGTTCCATTTCCCAAGGCTTCTCTGCCCCTTAGGGTCATCTCCCCCAGGGATTTCTAAAAATTTGTAAGTCAGTTTCTAACATGCATCTTCCTTTGGTCTCCTCTCATTTCTGTAGAGTTGATGTGGAAGCAAAGAGCAGAGCCTTTTCTAGTTCCCTGTCTTTCTGAATCATTGTTTTCAGCTTCTTCAAGAATGGGATTGGGGTGAAAGAAAGTGCATGGAGGAAAAAAAAAAAGAATGTGAGAGCACATTCAGAAAACAAAGGAAGCTGGGAAAGCTATAGGGGGAAAAGAATGCTGAAAGAAGAGAGAAAATATACACAGTCCCAGGACTTTTCATAGATTTGTGGTTCAAGTTCAAGTCATTGCCTGACTTCATTGGAACAAATTAGGTCCAGTTTCCCAAACTTGGTCTCCATGGTCATATGGATGACAAGTAATCACCGGATCATTTCTTCCACAGCCACTGGGACCTTCATCTTGAACTCTGAGGCTAGATTCAAAAATGTGTGAAACTGTCGGGGAGGAGAGATTCCCTGCAGAATTTCAAGGTCTGAGATCTCCGGGAGATCCAAAATGGACTCTTTTTAAAATTATTTCTATGATTTGAAACTGATATTTTCAAGTATTTTTTTTTCTTTTGATAAGCAGAGCCCTGGCTGTTGCATACAATTAGATATTCCAAATATTTTCTTTTCTTTTTATCCTTCCTTATACGTAGTCATGGAAGGCTCACACCAGGGAAGTGTTTTGATTTCACTGTCAGTGTGTAGGATTTCATTGTTGTCATTACTGTGTTTATCACATTCCTCTGGTTATGGGCCATTAGCATTCCACCAAAAAATATAAATTCTGAAATGCAAGGCAATTCAGTGGTCTAAATATACTAGAAACCCCCGTCCCCATCCCAGCACACATGGGAGGCCTTTCCCATCTGGCCAGACCCAGCAGCTGAAATTCACCCCTGGGGCTTCCCAATCCTGTCAATCACAGCATCCTGCTGTGAACACCATGCAGCCATTCCTCTCACACCGACTTTCAGACTGGCAGAACATGTAACCTCATGGGCTCTGGTGCACACTGCTAAAGCCCATGACATTCCAGGAGATAGCAATGAATCAATTGCACGTCACCACCACAGCATCTCTGCTCTGCCCAAAGTCCTTCATCCCAGAGAGTCCCCAAATATTTTGCAAGCTGATACCTTGTCCAAGCTGTGCATAAGCCTTTTGCTTCATCCACCACTGGAATCCCCATGCACAACACCTCCGTGGTGGAATGCAGCAGCTGTTCTGCAGCCGTACTACGGTCCCATGGACCTCAGCTTGGGACAGGAAGCCAAGAGGAATACCATATCCAATTGAAAGGACAGGGGGGAATTTCAGGAGGTAAAATTCACTGAGCCAAACTTGGAAGTTGTCCAGGACACCTGGTTTACACCCTTTCTTTCCCTAGAAATCACGGGTCCTGGTGACCACCAACAGCCTAGCTCTAAGCTCCACTAGTCCCCAGGCACCAAGAAATGTCCTCCTAAGACTAACTCCAAATAACATAGGGGAATAACAGTAAAATATTACAGAAATTAAGGGCATCTCACCTTACACCTGCTAAGCTTTGCTAATGTCATCTTTGAAGAAATAGAAACATCACTGTGGTAATAGAGAAGATGTGAAAAATGGCCAAGGTGGCTAGCCTGGCTTCCTTCATGACATTAGAGGAGGATCCCAATCTAAAGAAGTATCTGATGTATGCAATTGTGGGTATGGTCCAAAGCCACAAGGGTGGGTATCTCACCATTCTGTCAGTCTTGAAGACTCTTTACATGAGAAGTAATTCACTGAACCGATAGTTTCCCCCCAAAGCAATGAGATATGTCTTTATGGATGATCTGTTTGAATAACCACTCAATTAGACAGAAATAGAAGCATTATAACTTTTACCACTATTGTTGCTATTATTACTATGACAGTGGTGATGAGAGTGATGATGGTGGTTATGAG
The DNA here is from genome assembly GCF_048772815.1 of Callospermophilus lateralis. Classification (NCBI taxonomy): domain Eukaryota; kingdom Metazoa; phylum Chordata; class Mammalia; order Rodentia; family Sciuridae; genus Callospermophilus; species Callospermophilus lateralis. The sequence continues at coordinate 18,488,677 of NC_135311.1, forward strand.
GTCATGATAAAATAAGACATAAAAAATTTTCTATGCATAAAATGTTCTACCAAGCACTTTACATGAATTCTCACTAAGTCCTCCCAATATCTAAGTACTAAAAAAGTATTATCGTTAGCTGAATTTTGCGCATAAAGAAATCAAAGCACAGAGAAGTTAGGTAATTTGGTCAGAATTATACAGAGTAATTGTTGACCAGTGTGTGACCCTAGATAGTCCAGCTCCTCTGCATGATGTACCCTGTACTATCCTCTCCTCAAAAACCCTAAACTTATTTTTTTTAAAAAAAGAAGCCAAATAATATCTTTATGTCATTGTGACCAATATACCTGACAAGACCTACTTAGAGGTGAAAAAGTTTATTCTGGGCTCACAGTTTCAGAGGTTCAGTCCAGGATCAGCCGACACCAACACTTCAGGCCTGTGTTGAGGCAGAACATCATGGCAGAAGGGTGGTGGGGGAGTGCTCCTCACCTCGTGGTGGCCAGGAAGCAAAGAAAAAAAAAAAAGAAAGAGCAAAGGGCCATGGGGAAGATGAAATCTACCAGGGCACACACCCAGTGACCCACCTCCGCTAGCCATGCCCCATCAGCCTACACTTACCACCCAGTCATTCCATTTAAACTAGGGTGCACTGATTAGATCACAGCTCTCACAATCTAATCTTTGCATATTCCTGCAATAACCCAGGAGCTTTGGGGAGACATTTGAAATCCAAATCATAACAATATCTTAAGAGTCAGAACACTTTGTGGTCCTAAAGAGGCTCTGTATATAGAATTTTTTAAAAAAAGATAAGAGTAGTTTTAATTAAGAACAAGTGGGACCACTTATTCCTTCTACAAATGTTTATTGAGCATCCACATGGGACTGGAGCCTGTGCTAGAGTTCATGGTAAGATAGGCATGAATCTGGATTTACTGTTCCTTGCAGGTTAGCAAACCTCCACAATATCTCCCTCAACCTTCAGCAACTTCTTTCTGAGGAGTTTTTTTACAGCAAATTACCTGATACCCTAAAAGTAATCTCTGGAATGGAATTTTAACCTTTGCTTTGAATTATCTACTCTGATATTCACTTAGGAACCATGAACTATTTATCTCTCAATCAGAGCTCTTTATAACTTACCTATACATGAGACAATAAAGAACATCTTTGAGGTAAATGAAAAGCAATATATATGAGAAAATACTAGAAAAGCACTTACTGACTGGGATGGATAGGATATAATTTGATATACAACTCATATTTGCTTGATAAGATTTTTACTCTTTCCAAATGGCACTTGAATTTTGTGATGGGTGGTTGTGTGAATGGGTCAGTTTGGTTAGGGCATGGTACCCAGATATTTAGTCAAACACTATTCACTATTCTAGATATTTCTCTAAAAGTATTTTTGATGAGATCAGATTTTAAGTCAGCAAATTTTGAACAAGGCAGAATACTTCCTATAATGCAAGTGGAGTTCACCCAATCAGTTGAATGTTTTATAGAAAAAAAAAATTCCCCAGCAGACTGCCTTTGGATCTAAACTGCATTAACACCATTTCCCTGAGTCTCTAGCCTGCCAACCTACTTTGCAGGTTTTGGATTTTCCAGCCTCCTTAAAGTAAATCAATCTCTCCCTGACTCTGTTTCTCTATCTTTCTTTATTAGTGTCTTGGTTTTGTTTCTATGGAGAACCCTGAAGAATACTTCCTTTGAATATCCATTAATTCCTCTTTCCTTCAACCTCTCCCCCACAAGACTTTATTTGGAAATTTCAGGTAGCAGAGTAGGTGGACCCAAAACACACCTGCAATTAAGAGACCTTACCAAATGACTTTTGAATAATTCAGCTTCGGCTACTGCGTAATTTAGTTAGGTCGGCCTTGGAGTACTCTGAAACCAGACAGAAAGCAGAAGGAAGTGTTTGAAACAACTGAGGGGCTAAAAGTTTAAGCAAGACCCAAAGGGAAAAGGAGTCTCAAGTCCTTTTCCAGAGTGGTGAGACTATCAGAGGCAGGTACAAATATATGAGGGAAAGTTAGAAGTTTGAAATTGTGAGGGAGTATGTCAGATATGAGGCCATGGAACTGATTTTAAAGGTACCATGAGGTGAAACAGCCGGAAGAAGGACTGTCAGATGAACGTAAAAGGCCTCATGTCTCTGGATGCATGAAGATGAGATCTTCTGCCACCTTGCTTCTACCATGTCTAGCCAGCGGTGTGTTCACATTGTGTCTCATGAATCCTGGGTTCCACTGTGTAATAAATGGGGCCACAAAGATTTATCAGATGTGTCAATAATTGGCTTTAAGGAAGAAGTATGAAGGCAAGAAGGTTAAGCCTTGTCATCTAGGCAAGAAGCAATGACTTGGAAATGGATTATGGTGTTTGACATGGTGAGAAGTGAATGGATTTGGAAACGGTTTGGAGGGTAAAACCATCCGTGTTGCTGATAGATTAGACATAGAATGTGAAGGGTAAAAAGGGATTAAGTATAATTCCTAGTTTGGAGGCGTGAGTGCATAAATGTTGATGACATTGACTAAGACGGGAATCCTGGGTGAAAAATAAGTTTGAGAGAAGAAAACTACGTTTTGAATGTGTCATGTTTGAAATACATATTAGAAGTGAAAATATCAAGCAGGAATTGTACATTTGTTGGAGCTCAGAGAAGCAGTCAAAACCAGAGGTACAAAAGTAGGAATCCTCGGTCTACAGGTGTCATTCAATATCTTTGGATTGGAATCATTATCTCAGGCAACTCTTCCCAGTCCCAATTGCCAGTTAAAATGCCCTTTAAAAGGTCTGAAGAATTGTAATTGTAGTAGGGCCACCGGGATTCAAAAAAAAAAAAAATCAGAATTACAACCTACAGGTTGTTTAAATGATCTATTATTTGTTTAAGTTGTCTTCAAAATTTTAAGGATTAAGCAGGATTGAGAGCCACCAAATAAGTGTAGATAAAGAAGGAGACAGATCCAAATATATTTGGAGCAAGGAGAGAAGCCTTGACAGAACAGAAGTGAAGAAGAGATTCTCAAGGTTAAAATTGGAACTTTTGTTTGGGATTGTTCAGATACTAATAAACTAAGGTAATAGTTTAGAAAGAGAATATATCAGACTTTGGAAAGTGTTTTCTTCCCAACCTAGTCTTTAAACCCTGTTGTTCCCCCATGTTCCTCAGAAGGTTCTGTTCTCATCTGTCTTGCTCCCAAGGGAATCCCGGGCACAGCAACACTCTGTTTCCAAGCGGGCTGCTACTTTCCAAAGGCAGCTTGCTACTTTCTAATTGAAGTTTCTAGGTCAGATCTTTCCCCCAGATCTTGGAATCACATCTCTCCAACCGCCACTAAACTTCTCTCTCTCTGGAAGTCCTCCAAGCCCTCACACTCAGCACTCACATTCACATTCAGCAGCCCTCACATTTAGAAGATCTTATCTTCCCTGAATACCTCCTTTGCTCTCTTATAGCAGCTCTGGAATCCAAGCATCTGCCCAAGCCAGAAACAGGAGTCCTCTCACATCTCTCTTTTCTTTCCTGTCAGAGCTAATCAATCCAGACAAGAAGTTTATTCTCCTCTAACTTCTCTTTTCCATTCCCTCTTCTCAATTCTTGAATTCAAGTTGTCATTGTCTCTCTCCTACCTATTTCTCTTACTCTAACCCCTTGCTCACTCTACTTAATCCTTAACCTGACCACAGGGTACCTCAAAATGAAAACTGGGTGCCTTGGTCCAAAATCTTTAGTCATACTCCAATGTCCTAAAATATCACCAAAAAACGTCTTAATAGAGCACCACTGTCTAGTCTCTGTCTGATTCCTATGGAGTCTGGTTTCTCGTCATTCTACCTCCTTTTCTCTAGACACACACATTTTCAGCATGATACACAGGGAATTGTCTGATACTTCAGTGATGCTGTCTTCCCTTGGCCATATTTCTGAGACTCTGCATGTAGTTTCCTTGGCTGAAATGGACTTCTGTATTTCTGCATTTGCTAAACTCCATTTAGTCTTCATAATTGGTCTGTATGTGAAAACTTCTGAGTTTCTCCAAGAGCCTCCTTCTCCTAATTTGTCATCACACATTTTATATATCTACATCAAAATGATTACCATTTGCTTTGAATGTTAGTTCTCTACTTCTTTTTTTTTTATTTATTAAAGAAGTCACCCAAAAGAAATAAGCTTCAGACCTCAAGAAATTTGAATCTGCTCTTAGAAGGACCCATGGCATTTCATCTTTGTCTCCAAATAAGTTAGTATGGAGTCTTGCTAATAATAAACACACGATATGTTTGTTGAGTACTAAGTAAATTAATCAAATAAAATATTTTATTTTATTTGAGAATAGACATTGGTATAGCCCTATAAAACCATACACTTTGGAGCTGGAAAATTATGATTTGGGGCCATTTCCTAGCTATGTAATTTTTAAAGAGATTTTGTTAACATTATTTATGCAAGAGGCTACCAACAGTACTTAACCATACAAATACTTTTAGAAATACTCTTTTTACTTTGACAAACACAAAATTAAGAGACTTAGTAAATGTTTGACTCCATTTATATTAGAATGAATAACCAAGTAACTTAATGTTTTATAGTAAGTGTTTAAACTTATAGAATGAATTTGTGTATCCTAATATAATATTTCTAGTTAAAAATGGCAAGTGCTTTTTGTTTTAATTGACTAGGCATACATCATAGTACAACTATGACTTTCTTTGCTTTCTCATGGTTAACATAAGTACAGAAATTTCCATCTATGCCATAAAAATGTAATAAATATTAGCCTTTGATCATGATAAACCTAGAGGTTAATAAACATTTGTGGGTGAAAACCTAATCCATATAAGCTTGTTCTAGCATCATCCAACCTGCACTCCGTATCCCAAATGGATGATTGCATTTAATAACAATTAACATTTGTTCAATCATGATTGATTGGGTTTGCTCACCAACTGGTGAGCAACTGGTATTTCAGTGAAAAGTTTATGCTACTTACTTTAAACTGAGCAGCTTAACTTGCCTTTTGTGTGAAGAACTGATTAACTGCTGTCCACAAGTCTGAATACATCACACTGCATGAAGCAACTGAATATAGTGGGACTTCCAACCCTTTCTGGACTTGGGTTTTAGGTGTGCTGAAATATCGATCCTCTTCATCCTGGTAGTTCAACCTAGAATATATTCAATTATTTTCTCTCTATGCTTCGATATAAAAAAGGATTGAGAAGCACTTATGTAGATAAAGTTCTATTTTTAAAATGGGATTACTGCTTCCAGTGTTCATTTCCATTCTTCACTTGGGATAGTCATAGGAACAAGGAGAAATAAAGGAAGCAGCCATCCAGGCAAATCACCAAGAAAATCACCTCTCGTCATTTTTATCCCTGTTAAAAAAAATGATGCAATTTCCCAAATTCTTAATGTGATGGATATCTTAATGGCAGTCTCATTTGACTTGCGCAACCCTCCTTCTCCTGTCCCCAACTCTACCGAACAGAGTCAAGTTTGCAAGGTGGGCTCTTCTTTTACACAGAATTCTGGAAGTAGAATTTCAGAACTCTTTTTGAACCTAAAATGTGCACACCTTCTTTTACTACGTGACCCAGTGAATTGTTCTTTGTAAGTCAATCCACTATTAAATGATATCTCTAAAAAAATGCTTTAAAAACACAAGGAACCTCATATGTCTGCTGAAATTATATACATCTTAAACAAAAAGATGAATAAAACTATTCTTCAAGTTTGGGTTTCTATATGTAAACTAGGCATAGCAAGCTAGCACCGAATTATTGAGAGACAGTCCATATTCCTTTGGGAGAACTGTGAGCTCCTCTTTTGAAAAAGAAAAGTCAGTGCCAAATGCCCTAGCAGCATGAACATTCTTACTTAAGACAATTCTGGCTAAATGATAGAAGCCAAGAAGGTGGAACTGATTTTAGACTGCAGTTACCATATCAAAGAAATTTCCTGCTCCTTGGAGAGCATCATACCAAAAATATTTTAGATTCATCATACAAGGGCCTAGGACACCCCAGCATGTGGCCACCAAGATTCCGCAGCCGGGAGTATCTTGAAAAATTTATGGGTCATAAAAAATATTGAAAAAGATGCAAAAGAGGAGACTTCCATGATGGACACAAGATAATTCTTCAGAATGAATCTCTGTTCACAATATACAGGTCCTGTTGATCAGAGGATCTGGTAAAATAAGCCTGTCTACCCATTCATGTGGTCTGACAGGAAGAATGTATTTCTCATATAGCAATTTTCACAGGCCCTCAGTTGGAACCCACATAAAATCATTGTCAGGGAAATCCTGTCACATAGACTATATCTAGTGCTAATCGTTTATTGAACATTCTGATTCCACCAAGTTCTGTTCAATATGCTCAGGAAGAATGTGCATGGAGGAAACAGAATAAACAGGTAGGAAAGCAGACAATCTGATGCAACAGAAAAAGTGCCAGAACACATGTAGATATTAATGCAGGGAAAGCACAGAGGAAAGGGACAATAAATTGAGAGGCCCAAGGCAACATTTCAAAGGTAACACTTCTCAAATGGAACATGTGAGCTTTCCAGACAGACTAAAGAGCATGAAGAGGCCTGGTCCAAATTTCTAGTTGCCTAAATGATGGCAGATACCATAGAAGAGGTTTTAGGAGAAACCATAAGAAATAGCTGATATTCATCCACTTCTGACCTGAAGTCACCTGGATTTTGAGAATGAACCATCTGGTCTGAACATGCTATAGGGGCTGGAGTTTATCCTTTGGGAAATGAGGAACAAACCAAGGTTTTAAATCAGGGTGGCATGCCTTAGTTTGTGCTATGATTTAGATTAAAGTGTCCCCCAAAGGCTTACATGTAAGACAATGCAAGAAAGCATAGAGGTGAAATAATGGGGTTATGGGAGTTTTAACTGAACCAGTTGATGCATTAATCCACTGCTAGGGATTAACTGAGTGGTACCTGTAGGCAGATAGGGTGTTGCTGGAGGAGGTGGGTCCCTGGGGTGTGCCTTTGGGGATTATATTTTGCCCTTGTTGAGCAGAGCTCTCTTTCTCTACTTCCTTATTGTCCATGTTCTGAGTTGCCTTCCTGTACCACACACTTTTCCACCATGGCGTTCTGCTTCAACTTGGTCCCTGAGGAATGGAGTCTGCCCTCTGTGGACTGAACTTCTGAAATCCTGAGCCCCCAAATAAGTGTTTTCTCCTCTAATTGTTCTTGTCGAGTCTTTCGGTCACAGCAAGGAAGGAGCTGACTACAGCAGTTTTCTATAAGATAACTCTGGGGGAGATATGGAGAAGAAAACAAACCTTCCAGGCAGGTTTGGTGAGGAACCAGTCCTAACAGTATAAACATGAGGCACCAACAGCCTGAACAAGCACAGGAGTGTGGGGGGAGAGACAAAGAGTGAGCTACGGGATCTCCAGCGATAGTACCTCTGCTTTTTACTATAAGAACTAATTTGTCTCCTGGTCTCCATTGTTGACTAGATTCCATACAAATTTGAGCAGAAAAAAGCACCGAAAGAAGACTGGAGAGTGATAGGATGAGAAAGCCAGGGTTGTCCGATTGTCCTTCTGGACCTAGAAGAGGTAATGGCTTCCTTCTTTGGCTGAATAGGGCCCATTCTCCTTTTCAGCTCCATCACCTACTTAAACGGATTTCCTGAATTACATTCCCTCTGTTAGATAAGAGGGAATGTAATTCACGAAATTGGAGTGGTGTCTGTATTCCTGACTGAACAATAGGAGAATTGATAGGAAAGAGAGAATCAATACAGAGGTGAACGGATGAGAATCAATGACCATGGATATGGAGGTTGAAGAAGAGGGTGGCAATGAGAGTAAATCAGATTTCAAAATAATAATACCAGCAATTACTCACCGCAAGAATATGTCAGGAGCCATTCTAATGGCTCTCTATTCAGTAACTCATTTAAAACCAACAACCATACACATAAAAACTTAGTAGCATTATACAACTTTAAAAGTCAGAAATGGTAAAGCTTACAGAACCAAAGTGGTTTAGCAACAGTCACTAATTGTAAATGACAGACTAGTTGGTCAATAATGTAAAAAGAGGACGGTGAAGAAATATCAGACAACCAGCTCAGATCTGGGCTCAGGGAGTACCAGTTATTTGCTGAAGTCTAGAGGTTCTGCAGTTGGAAGCATCATCTGCCATTTAAGAGACAGATGAAGGCTGGAGATACGGAAGTGTGAGTCACTGTTACATAACCAAGTGTGAAGCTATGGAAGGCCAATAGGGGAAAAAAAGACCAAAAGAATAAAAAAGAGATTTAAAACTCTGGCAGTGAATATTACTGTGTAAATGAAGTAGATGAATTGACCCCGTTCTCTCTAACGCAAAGGCTATGGATAAGATGACCACCCAAAAGATGCTTCCCAAATTACCATGCTACACTTTTATGATATAATCCCCAAATTTCCCTGCTGCATCACTAACTTGTCACCACTTAATAAATTAGATTGGAAGTTTCTTGGCAGCACTGACTGTATGTATTTCAACCAGTCAATCAAACAACAAGTATTTACTGAGCTTTTTGCAAATGGCTAGTCATATATTAGATCCTGTAGGGAATTTAAGAGAAGTTCGAAATATCCTCTTCTCTGAAACTTCACCCAGATTTGATGACTATTCTGTATCTCTACCCTATGATTTTAAGCACTACACACAATGACAAACTTATTAAATATGCATAGAACTTTTAAATAATAGTGTTGTTAAAATTCTTACATTTGAAATCTGTTTGATAGTAATTTAGGGCATTTAAAACATGTCTGAAGTTTCCTATGTAGTCTCAATAAATTTCTTTGTTGCTAAAGGATGTAAGTCATAAGATGAGATCGCTCACTTAACATTTATTAGACTTTCCCTGTGTTAAGATAATAGAAGGATATTCCTGGGGACACAAAAAGGGATGAAACTTGGCTTCTGCCCTATCAATATTTCCTGAGAATATCACAGAATAAAAACAGTGATTATAAAGCAGTACCTGAAGTGCTACCATTGGGTACTTCCAGAGGAACCTCCCCACCCCCCCCCAAAAAAAAAACCAGTTCCCTCAACCTGGGAGGGTCTCAGGATGTGCCTAAGAGAGGAGGTGGGTTTGGAGCTGGGTCTTAGCAGACAAGCAAAATTTACTGGAGAAAAGGGGAAGGAACTTTTAGATCCAAGATGGCATCCTCCATGGCATGGAGGAGTTGGAGAACGTGGGCATTCAAGGGCTGTGTGGTCGAAACAGGTGAAAAAAAAAAATGAGTGTGGGGATAGCACACATAGTGGGTCTGAAACATAACAGAGATGTCAGAACTAAAGGACCCGCCAAGTTACACAGAGGGAGGGTGCCACTGAAGGGCTTTAATTAGGAGAATGGAACAAAGAAGATTCATTTCTGAGTAAAATCATTTCAATGGTATATGGAGAATATATCTGTGGAGTTTTGTGGGGTATGGGAGGAGTGGAATGTGAGACTGAGAGAGTATTTAGAAGGCAGTTACAGAAACCCAGGCGAGAAATTATGAGGCCAATGCCTTTCTCAAGTCAGCCAAGAACCCTGTTCACAATGACCTTTGGTTTGGATGTGTAAACAGGAGGAATTTATTTTCTCTATCTTTCTTTTTTAATGATTATTATTTAATGTAGGTTATAACCCTTCCTGGAACAGTTCACTAAGACCCCCGGAAAGAGGCAGCCATTAAAATTAAGCTGAGTGAGATGGAAAGTGGAGCCATAAAAACCCCACCGCAGCCACCTGGAAACAGAAACGCTAAGCGTGTGAGTCCTGGCAGGCTGCATGGGAAGGAGCTGTGTGCTTTCAGTACAAAGGGAGAGACCAAGAACTGGATTCTTTTGATTTGGTGTATTCTTTCTTGTCTTAGTGGTGTGAGATTTCAACCGTAACGTGAAAGAATTGAGCAGAGAATGAATGGAAAGGGTCAACCTCTGTCTTTCCTAGTGTGTACCATGGAGTCCTAATTTTAGGACTCCATGGTACACACTAAGAGTAATGAATGGCAGCAGAGTTGGGAAGAAAACTTTGAAGCCAATAACATTAAAGTCTAGTTTCTGAGAAGGTAAAGTCATGAATCTCAGGCAAATAAAAAAGGAACAAATGTCAAATATTTTGTTTAACGCATTACTTAGTCAGGGAATCAGAAAAAAAAAATCTCAAAATGGGTACTAAACTCCAGCAGGGTATATATAAGCAATTTAATAGATTGATGGGTTAGCTACAAAAACAGGTTACATAGACCATTGGGTTATGTTTGACCAGACAGGAATTATTTTCATCTCTCCTGACCAAAAATCTAATAGTAACTTTTGCTCTTAGTAGTTGTAAAATAGACAATCAATAGAAAGTGACACCCTGCCGTACCCGAAAGGATCCCCTGTAACTAGGAGGCTATTATTTCCTATTGGATGATTTTTCTGACAATAGGTAGAGCTTTTTGTGACAGAGCAACTTTACATTTGGCAAGCAAGAAACTACCAACCAAAACAAAGCCTTATTTGGACATGAAAAAAAAAATATCATGACATGCTGAGAAAAAAATGTGTAAGCATATGAATTGACAAGTCAAAAACAAGAAATAAAAGTGATAAATAGGCATCCTAAAAATGTTCACTCTCACAAGGAATTAAAGAAATGCATGTTGAAACAATAAGTATCAGTTTCCCTTAACAAGTTAATAAAAGCAGCCTTAGATGATAATAAGCAGTGCTAGCGAGATTGTGGGGGGAAAACAAATACTTCCAAAGCTGATGGAAATGTGAACTAAGAGCACCTTGCGCTATGGGCCACTAATGTATTATTCCCATGTCAGGTAAGATGGAGTGGTCCCCAAAGCATCTACGCCATGCTTCCAGTAGAAAAGTCTTCCAGCCTTACCACTCTGGGGCAAGGGACACTGTTGGAAAAGACCACGGAATTGAGGTTTGCTGCCTTGGATCAGAGGCTGGAGCTCTCACCTTAGTGTTGTTCATTCTTCATTTTATGCTCTTTCTCTATTTGCAGCTTCCTCCCCAATTCCACAACCCCTCACTCACCCACACATACACACCCACGCACACACATGTCACAGTCCCCTAGTAGCAATTTCCAAGCTATAACTGAGCTGGCAAACTCATCCACTTGATCCTTCATTTTGCTTGCAAAGGAGTTTGCATTTCAAAGCTAATTTTCTATTTCACCCATCTCTGAGCAAAATGCAACCCAGATCTCTGCTGATAGAATTCCAGACCTTCTTAAGGTGAGAAAAATATAATAAAGTTGACTAACAGGGGAAATAAATGCTTTGGAGACCAAGCATATAAGTGATATATTTAAAAAATACAGGGTACAAGTAAAACATGAAAAATAATTTGAGTTTTAAAAAAACAAATGACAGCGGAATGCACTACAATTCTTACTACACATATACAGCACAATTTTTCATATCTCTGGTTGTATATAAAGCGTGTTGACATACAATTCATGTCTTCATACATGTACTTTGGATAATTATGTCCATCACATTCCACCATCCTTGCTAATCCCCTGCCCCCTCCCTTTTCCTCCTACCCCTCTACCTTATCTAGAATTCATGTACTCCTCCCATGCTCCCCCTTCCCACCCTACTATGAGTCAGCCTCCTTATATCAGAGAAAACATTCGGCATTTGTTTTGGGGGGATTGGCTAACTTCACTTAGCATTATCTTCTTCAGTGCCATCCATTTACCTGCAAATGCCATGATTAAGAAAATATATTCTACCGAAGGCCTTGCTCCTAGGTCCTGGCAGATAATTATGTTTTCTGACCCAACTGTGAGAATAGTTGTTCCCTTAAGAACACACCTTTTCTTAAGCATAGTGACCAAGGCAAGAACTTTCTATTTTCTCCTTTTCACTTTGAACACTAAAGATAGTTAAATAAAATGCAGTTCTTCAAACTTAGAATGCTGAGAAATGTAGAAATATCCATGAATTTAAGGAAATAATAAAAGGATAAAAAGCTAACACTTAGTAAACGTTTACTACATTCTGGATATTCTAAACCATTTTGTACATACATCAAGTCATTCCCAGCTTGGACCAAAGAGCAACAACATGAAGCATACCCTATTGCTGGTCCCATTTCAGATAAGAGAAAATCAAAACACAGAGACCTTAAACAACTTGCTCACAGTCACACCATTGGCAAATGATTATACATTCTATTATTAAGAAATGACATCTACATGTAATTTTATATGTATATATATTTAACATGATATACTACTATATTTGGACCATAAAGACAGGCATTCTTATCTGCCTTTAGGCCTCACCTCAAGTATTTCAGGAGTTTAATATCATAGATAGGAGGAGGCTTTGGACCAAATACTGGAAAAGAAGTCCACATACTATTATCATCACTGACAGGAACACAGCACATCATTACACATCCTCTTTCAATAATGATCATGTACCTGCTGTCTTAAGTGTGCAGGGCCCATACACCATAGCACAAGCCAGGCAGTGCAAAGATAAGCCTCAAAGCTGGAAAAGTCTAGAAGGGTGAGGAATTGTAGAGTCCAAAGAATGAACCAAGAGAAAGAGCAGAAGTAACAAGTCTGGTACAACAGGTGGATGGAGGTGTAAGGAGATCTACATAGAACAATCCTACATAATACTAACAGCCTTATAATTCAAACAGAAGCATTTCAACTTTGTCTTCTTGCTCAAATGTTGAGACAAATACATCACTGTTGTTGTTTGCTCTTGCCAACAACTGCAGTTTAGGGGAAGTACTTCTGGCTGGAGTGTCAGTGTTCCCCAGGGCACACTTTGCAGGTGCACACCTGGCATCACCTCTGAGTTTCCTTTGCACTTCCAGAGTCTCAGACATAGCTGAAAAAGCACAAATACTGCCAGTGTGCCAGCCCTGCTCTCCAGAAGCAGCATCTGAGAAGTGTGATCCAGTTGTTGGCAAGACTCCCATGAGCATCCCAGGAGACTCCCCAGCAGTAAATTGTGGCCTCTGAAAAGTCAGATGACTGTCAGACTGTCTGGGAGTGGGAAGAATCTGACACTGTTTACTCTTTCACTCTAGAACAGTAAACTCTGATTCACTGACTTTGGAAAGACCAGGCCAGTAGGGGTGGTTGATGCTTCTTGGTGTTCTGTAGTTGTCAATGGTTCTATTTCCAGAATTAGAATTATTGTTAAGCAACACAAACCCCCTCCTAGCCATGTGGGTTTCCACTGACTCCATATCCAGAACCCTGGAAGAACAATTTGCAGAAGGAGAACGTTAAGTCTTGCTTCTCTTCCAAAATAAAAAATGGCAGGATAGGGGTGGGCATTTTATCCAGAGACAGCTGGCTGCAATTTCTTCAAGAACAGCTAGCTTATCCTGCCTGTGACTGTTTTAACTCTTAAAGGCTTTGACAGTGAAGGGAAGTGATGGTATAATTTTACAATTCATTTTCTTTCTAAGCAGGATAAAAGGAATTGCATTTTTTTCATAAGGCCTAAACAAATGCAAATTTAATTTCTGTGATAATATTATTCATTTGTTTGCTTCATCCACCAAATTCTAAAGGAAGTTAGAAATAATGAGAAATAATTAGGACACCAGAGAGAGACTCTTGTTGAACAGAAAAAAGTAACTGTGATCTAGATAGGGATAGGACCAAAGAAAAAGATTCTGAATTACTTATAAATCATCTATTTACTATTACTCTATGCAGCTGAATAGCCTCATATTCCACATCCATCAAAGTATTTCCCATTATTATAGTGCATAATTACCAGCCCAAAGTTTCTTTTCTCTGCATTTTCTGTGAAATTGGCAGGGATGAGTAAGTCACACTTGTTTCCTCTGAGCTTACCATTCTATGAATTCATCTCAATTTAAAAATAATAATAATAATTAATGTTTTTTACTTATTCACTCCTCCCTTAAAGGAAGAGGTCTCAAGTTAAGCATGTAATATGAAACTTTAAACTATTCTGTATACTCAAGAAATAGCATATATACTTAAAATAGCTAGTCAAAATCAATAGTAATTAAGAATACAACTTTTATATGCTAAATGTTAGCCTTTAATATCATTTCCAAAAATCAAAACTTTTATAAAAAATGCTCTATTCCAGAGTTACCAGAGCAAAATGTTCTGATTAATTATTTATACTATGTAAAAGAAATTAATATGCATATACTTATTACAATGTGTGTGTGTGTGTGTGTGTGTGTGAATAATTTTCAGGAAATCACAATACAATGAATACTGTTAATACCCAAATTGCACTAAAAATCAATTTTTATTATTATAAAAGTAATCCGGGATACTGTGGTATCTCAAAGCCATTATTATGATCATTGTGACTTTTAGTTGCTTTCTCTTTGGCTAGTAGATAAAGCACCATCTTGGCAATCAGAAGACCAGAGTTGTAACCTACCTTAACCAAGGAGTGAATAACTTAGGCAAACCATTCTCCTCTGGTCCTTCTTTACCTGGTTGTAAAACAAGATGATTAGGCAAAATGGTCCCAAGGCTCACCTTAGCTCTAGCAGTCTGCTGTGGTCTCACATACGGGGAGAACAGATCATTTGGCCTGTTTCCAGACAATGGAATGCCATATTATCTAAATTTTATTCTAATCTCAAAGATTAAAACACATACTACAATCACTTAAAATATTATTAACAATATAGTAGAAAAGCACTTAGACTATGGCTACACAATATCTACACTTCTTTTTGGAAGGAAAATTCAAATGAATTCTCTCCAACATCAACTACAGCCATGTACCACAAATACAAAGGTGGACCTGTAAGATTATAATTCAACTGAAAAATTCCAATTGCCTGGTGATGTCATGGCCATCACAACATTGTAGCACAAGCATTCTCATATGTTCATGGTGATGCTGGAATTAAGCCTACTGTGCTGCCAGTCATGTCAATATATAGCACATATTATAGGACATAATACTTAATGATGATAATAAATGACTTCATTGCTGATTTATACATTTATTATACTATACTTTTTTTTCAAGTGCTAAGTATTGTATGCAGGGCCTTGCACATGTTATGTGAGTGCTCTACCACTGAGTTACAAACCCAACCCTATCCTGTAGTTTTTATATTATTCTAGCACATATTCTAGCACACCTTATTTTAAAAATATAGCTTACTCTAAGCCAGTATGCCATGTTATGCAGACAGCAGCTTCATGATATTGTCTGTCTGTGTCTCTCTCTCTCTCTCTCTCTCTGTCTCTCTCTCTCTCTCTCTAACGTCCCAGTACTTTTTTTATTTGTTCTTTTTAGTTATACATAACAGTAGAATGTATCTTGGCAAATTATACATACATAGATTATAGCTTATTCTATTTAGAATCCCACTCTTGTGGTTGTACATGATAGGGAGTTACCCTGATTGTGTATTCAAACACAAGGCTGGGTAAGTTATGTCCCATTAATGCTGACCTTTTCTATTACCCTCACCCTCCCTTCACTTTGTTTCCCTTTGTCTAATCCAATGGATTTATATTATTCCCTTCTTCAACCTTCCTTGTTTGGGGTTAGTATCCACAAATCAGAGAGAACATTCAACCTTTGGTTTTGGGGGCTTGTTTTATTTCACTTAGATATTCTCCAGTTCCATCCACTTGTTATCAAATGCCATTATTCCATTCTTCTTTATGGCTAAGCAAAATTCCATTGAGTATATGTGTTATATTGTCTTTATCCATCTGTTGAAGGGCACTTAGGTGGGTTTCATAGCTTGGCTATTGTTACCACATCTCTTGATTTTGTCAGTACACATCAAGTGACTGACCTGTGCCATCTAGGTTTGCATAAGTACACTTATTGATGTTTACAAATGTTGAATTCAAAGACTGGCTCTAGCTCAGCAGTTCCTTTGACAGAGAATCTACAAATGTTGAATTCACATAAGGATGCTTCTATCAGAACACATCAGTTGTTAAGCAATGCATGGTCTTATTCACACCCACAATTGCAAGATATATTTACCAGAATCTTCAGAAAACTGAGTTTAATGTATGTTATTAAGGGACACAGTCATGATTATCTGTGAAAAAGCTAGATGATCAATCTGGACAGCCATGCACACCAGGTATGGTCTTAAGCAAAAGAGAGTGGCATGTCAAACCTCAGGAGAATCTTAGAGCTTACCAAACCAATTCTTCCTTTAACAGATCTGGCAGCTGAAGTCTAAAATGGTTACTTTTCACTTATTGTATTTAATAAATACCTACCTAGCAAGCAGCATTCTTGTGACTTACAAATACTAACTCATTCTTATACTAGCCCTATATATACACGGTTACTCTTATTTCCATTGTAGAGATGATGATGCTGAGGCACAGAAAGCATAAACAATTTCTCCATGGTCCTGTAGCTAGTTAGGATTTGAACCCTGTTCTGAAGTTTAGCTTATGATTATGATGAATGTGTTTTTTTCAAACTTTATTATTTTAATAAGTTAATTCCTTCAATTGTCTCTGGAGCAAAAACATTTAGAAGAACAAGAAGCTGACAGTAATAAAGAATACAGCAGTTTTCTTTGAACCAGAGACACTCAGGATCTAGGAGAGAACAGAGAGAGTTAACAGAAAGTCAAACTTTTGAAAAAAATTCCTAAAAGCTCTTCTGCTTTTTAAAAATATTTAATTCTGATAAAATGCAAATAACTTATGTATGTATTTGTTACATGGAAAATACACATAACATAAAATTTACATATACATACATGTTATGAGGAAAACACATGTAACATCAAATGATAATGTGTTTTAATAGAGCAAAAATAACCTGCAGGAAGCTTCCAATATCTCTCAATGGCAAACAGCTATGAAAATGACGTAAAATTTATGGAGGCCGTAACTTTGCTAGGGAGTAAACATCACCCTACTGAGCATGTGAATCGAATGTTGTTAAAAGATAGCGGGGTCAGTACAATAGACACCACCATCTTGGAAACATTGTGTATTGAAAAAAAAAAAGAGAGACTAATTGCAATGATGCAAAATATAATTTTAAAAATAAGAATACATAATGAGGCAGAAAGTTTGGTCCAAGCTGGATCAGAAACATAATGGTTTCCTAGAACATTTTTTTTAAATCCCAGACTTGGTATTGGTCTGTGCAAGACACAGCACAGAAATTAAGGGCAAAAGTTATACCAGTTTATAGTGGGAAGGGCATCAGTGAGAAAGGGCCACAGAATAGCTTCCAGCTCTGCCACTCTTAGTTTTTATTTGTTCTTTTTAGTTATCCGTGACAGTAGAATGTATTTTGACATACTGTACATACATGGAGTATATCTTATTCTAATTAGGATCCCATTCTTATGGTCGAACATAATGTGGAGTTTCATTGGTCATATATTCATATACGAACATAGAGAAGTTATGTCTGATTCATTCTACTGTCTTTCCTATTCCCACCCACTCCATTTCTTTCTTTCCCCTTTATCTAATTTAATTAACTTCTCTGCCCCCCTCTTATTGTATGTTTGCATTTACATATCAAAGAGAATATTTGGGTTTTGTTTTTGGGGGACTGGCTTATTTCACTCAGCATGATTACCTCCAGTTCCATCAATTTACAGGCAAACTTATAGCTGAGTAATACTCCATTGTGTATGTATACCACATTTTATTTATCCATTCATCTGTTGAAGGGCGCCTAAGTTGGTTCCATAGCTTTGCTATTGTAAAATGAACTGCTATAAACATTGATATGGCTGCATCACTGTAGTGTTTTGATTTTAAGTCCTTTGGGTATAAACCTAGGAGTGGGATGACTGGGTCAAATGGTGATTCCATTCCAAGTTTTTTTAGGAATATCTATACCGCTCTCCATAGAGCACCAATTTGCAGTTCCACGAGCAATGTATGAGTGAACCTTTTTCTCCACATCCTTGCCAAAATTTATTGTTACTTGTATTCTTAATAATTTCTGCACCTTCTTATGACAGTGGGTTCCTATGCAAGTCACCAACCCTCTGCACCTGGGTCTACCCAGGATTATGCTCTGAGGACAATGGTATCTGGACTGTTTCCATCAGAAACTAGTCTGAAGCTTTAATCCTTCATCTGTCAATGGGATCAGAAATTACAAAGTGTCTAGCCCATTGACATTTACTTCATCAACATTTTATATGAATTGAGATAATTATAATAACAGAAGGGACATTTCCCCCCAGGATATAATAATTTCAAAATACCTGAAGATGTTGGATCATAGCAAAACAGATAATACCTTCAAGTCAACTTGACACAACCATCTACCTTTTCTTAAGCTGTTTTCCCGCCAAAGCCCAAGTGTGACTTCCAAGTTTCCATCTCCTCATACCTACCTCCTCATCTTCAAGACCCTGCAATGTTGCTGAACTATGATGGCTACCGGGAAGGACCAAGTTTCCATTTTGCTCTGCTCCTTAAAGACACAGCCCAGCCCTGTGATTTCTGGTTAGGTCCTGGGTAGAGGGTGGTCTCTCCAGTAGGAGTCACAGCTGAGCTGTTCCTCGGAGTCTCCTCAGGTACACATAAACCACACTCGATTTTCCCTCAGTCCAGCCACTCTTCCACCCTTTCTTGCTACATTCTGTAATGGACTTTTTCTCAGGTAAAGGATGATGATGAGCTTTTCTGTTTGTTTGGCATGCCACTCCAGAAATAATCCTAATCGTGGCAACATTTTGTCAAAGGATCCTCTCTAATTGCCTACCTCAAAGACACTTTCACCAAGTAGTTTCCTCAATGCAGAATAATCATACACTTTTTTGATTCCCACTATCCAAAGTAATTGTACAAGAAGCCTGAACTTTCTGGAATATCATTTAATTTCATAACATATCTGTATAACGTTTAACAATAGAGAAAGAAAACTAAAATTTTTGAATATGTAGTTTTATTTTAAATACACAAGAATTCTTTTTTCCCCCACTTTCTTATTGGTGAGTTATAGCTGTACATAATGGTGAGATTTACTATTAGGCATTCACACATGCACACAATATAATAATATAATTTGATCGATATTACACTCTAGTATTTCCCCTTTCCCTTCCCTTCTCTCTCTCCCCTGTACACTTTCGTATATTCTACTGATCTCCCTTCAATTTTTATGAGCTTCTTCCCAGCTTTTCTTTTCCTTATTCCTAACTTTCACATACAAGAGAAAACATATGATCCTTGACCTTTTGAGTTTGACTTATTTCTCTTAACATAATGTTCTCAAGTTCCAACCATTTTTTCCTGAAAAATGACACGATTCTATTTTTCTTTGTGGCTAGATAAAACTCCATTGTGTATATATACCACATTTTCTAATCCATTCATCTGTTGATGGACACCTATGCTGGTTCCATAGTTTGGCTCTTATGAATTGTGCTGCTATATACATAGGTATACATATATAGCTATACTATAATAACTTTAATTCTTTATGATAAACACCAAGGCATGGTATAGTTGGGTCCTATGGTGGTTCCATTCCTAGCCTTTGAGGAAACTCCATCCTGAATTCCATGGGGGGGTTGTACTAATTTACAATCTCACCAACAATGTAATAGTGTTCCTCAGTCTCCACATCCTTTCCAGAATTTATTTTTGTTGGTATTCTTGACGATTGCCATTCTGACTGGTGTGAAATGAAATCTCAGAGTAGTTTTGATTTGCCTTTTCCTAATTGCTAATAATGTTGGACATTTTTTTCATATATTTGTGAACATTTGTATTTCTTCTTTTGAGAAGGTTCTGTTTCATTTTCCCATTTATTAATTGGGTTAATTGATTTTTTTGGTATAAAAATCAATTCGTTCGAGTTCCTCATATATTCTATATATTAATCCTCTCTCAAAAGAGTATCTAGCAAAGATTTTCTCCCATTCTTTAAGTCCTTTCTTCACATTCTTGTTTCTTTTGCTGTGTAGTAGTTGTTTAGTTTGATGTCATCCCATATATTAACTCTTGTATTATTTCCTGAACTTCAGGGGTCTTATTGAGAAAGTCTTTGCCTGAGCCTATATGCTGAAGGGTTGACCTTACACTTTCTTCTAGAATTGACTTAGTTTCTGGATTATTCCTAGATCTTTGATCAATTTTGAGTTGATTTTTATGCCAGGTGAGAGATAAGGATCTAGTCTCATCCTTCTATGTATGGATAACCAGCTTTCCTAATACCATTAGTCAAAAAGACTGTCTTTACTCCTATGTTTATTTCTGGCATCTTTTCAAGGATTAGATGATTGTATCTGTAAATATACAAGTATTATGTGAGATATGAATTATCTACTCTATTATGCCTTTGAAAAAATGTAATAGTCAGAGAGGTTATGTGAGATATTAATCTTCTTCTCATCATCCAGTCAAACTGAGATTATAAGAAAATCTCCTCTCCTATGTTAACACATAAAACCCTCCTTTCCCGAAATACAGCACTTATAATTAAATACAACGTAGAGCTCAAAAATAAAGAATGCTCAGGTGCCCAACAAAAGAAGAGAATGCCTTGATTTTCTTGAATACAAATGCTGAGGGGCTCCCAGGGAAATTGGAAAGCTATAGTTTTAATGCCCACACAGGAGAGTCCAGGAGTCTGTCATATGTGAGATGTGGAG
Source organism: Callospermophilus lateralis (assembly GCF_048772815.1). Classification (NCBI taxonomy): domain Eukaryota; kingdom Metazoa; phylum Chordata; class Mammalia; order Rodentia; family Sciuridae; genus Callospermophilus; species Callospermophilus lateralis. The sequence continues at coordinate 18,509,333 of NC_135311.1, forward strand.
GAGGTGAGCAACAAGGAAGGCAAGAACCCACTTGGAGCTATAAATGGAAAAATATATGAGAACTGGAAATCCAGGCTTATGTAGTATGTGGATGTGAGTCTCACATACCCATAAGGCTAGAGTTACCCAAAACTGAGAAATTAATTTGAAATCTGGAATGAATCCAGAAAAAAAATCAAAGGATTCCTAAAGAATATTGAATATAGGAATATTCCCATAACCCCAAAAATACATAAAACTCCAACAGAAAATATTTTGTGAAGAAGGTGATGTTATAAAAAACAGCACATACAAATTTTATGGTCAAATGAATGAATTTTCAGAAGAGATAGAAGATATTTTCCAGAGATAATAGAGCAAAAGAAATTTAGCAAAATCACAGAAGTAATTCATTATTTATTAATAATAACATTGGATATATATAAGAAGTACTGATTTCCTGAATGGATACAAAAACAATACCAAATGATATATTGCCTATAAGAAACTTGCCTCACCAGAAAATACACACATGATTGAAAGTGGGAGAATGGAAATAGATACTTCATGTAAATGTAGATGAAAAGAGAACAGAAGTCGTTACAAATTATAATTATGTCTGAAAGACTAGACATTAAGACAAAAACTGTAAAAAAGATAGAGGCAGTCACTATATAATGACCAAGGGATCAGTTGTTGTAGAAAATGTAACAATTATAAATGTGTATGCACTTAAGGCTGGAGTATCCATTTTTTATAAAACAAATACTATTAGATTAAAAGGGAGTATCTAATAAAATAAAATTATGAAACTTCAAAACACCACTTTGACTGATGGACAGATCACCAAAACAAAAAAAAAAATCAATAAAGAGGCCAGGCACAGTGACTCACATCTGTAATCTCAGAGGCTCAGAGGGCTGAGGTAGGAGTACAGCAAGTTTGATGCCAGCCTCGTCAGCTTAGAAAAACCCTGTCTCAAAATAAAAAGGGCTGGAGATGTAGCTCAGTTGTAGATGGTCCCTGGGATCAATTCCTAGGGCCACCAAAAAAAAAAAGTCAAATTTAAACTATACTATAAATCAAATGGACCTAACAGACATTTCAGAATATTTCATCAAATGGCTGCAGACACACATTCTTTTCATCAGCACATAGAACTTTCTCTAAATTACACCATATTATTAGGCCACAAAACAATCTCAACAAATTCTAAACAATCCAATCATATCATGTATTTTTTTTTCTGACTATAATAAAACTAGAAGTTAACAACAAAGGAAACTTCAGAAATTTTACAGATTCATAGATACCTAACAACATTTTACTGAACAAACTATAGCTCATTAAAGAAATCAAAGGAGAAATTTGAAATTTCTTGAAACAATGAAAATGGAAATACAGTATACCAAAATTTATGGAATATAATAAAAGCAATTATTAAACATATATCAGAAATATTTCAAATATGCAAGAACCTAGAAAAGCAAGAGCAAATCAAACCCCAAATCAGTAGATAGTAAGAAGCAATAAAGATCAGAGGAGAAATAAATAGAACAGAGATGAAAACACCACTAAAGAAACAAAGGTTTGCTTTTTAAAACATAAACAAAATCAACAAACCTTTAGCTAGACTAAGGAAAAAAGAGTAAATATAAATAAATTAAAGATAAAAGGGAGACATTACAATCTACACCACAAAAACACAAAGAATCAGACTATTTGTTGATATTAGATATCAACACATTGGTAAAACTAAAAGAAATTAGACACACATAACCAACCAAATATGAATCACAAAGTCATAGAAAACCCTAACACACCAATAATGGGTGACATTGAATCTGTAATTGACCGTCTTTCAACAAAAGAAAAGTCCAGGACCAAATGACATCATTGCTGAATTCTACCAAATTTTCAAGCAACAACTAGTACCAATTCTTCTCAAACTATTCCAAACAATTTGAAAGAATTCCAAAAAAACACTCTTCCAAATTCAGTATTGCCCTGATGTTGAAACCAGGCAAAGACACAATAGCAACAAAAACCATAGAACAACATCTTTCATGAACAAAGATGCAAAAATTCTCAACAAAATACTAGCAAATCAAATCCAAAAGCATATCAAGAAGATCATTCATTATGAACAAGAGGGACTTACGAAAAGAATGCAAGGATGGTTCAACAAATCAGCAAATTAGTAAATGTAACATATCACATCGACAAAACAAAGGACAAAATTATCTCAATACATGCAGGAAAGTCTTTCAATAAAATTAAAAATCCCTTGATGATAACACCTGAATAAATTAAACGTAAAAGGAACATACTTCAACGTAAAATATAACAAACCCATAGCCACGTTCAAGCGGGATCTGGAACAAGACAAGAATGCTTTCCCCGACAAGGTTTATTCAACACAGCACTGGATGTCTTAGCTGGAGCAATTAGTCAAGAGAAAGGAAATAGAGCATGCAAACAGGAAGGGAGGAAATCTAATTATCCCTGTTTGCACATCATGTGATTATATATATAGAAAAACCTATAAATTCTACTAAAAGACTATTGGAACTGAAAAACCAACTCATTAAAGTTATAGGATACAAAATCAACATAGCAAAAACAGTAGAAGCTTTGTAAGTTTTATATACTGACAATTAACTTGCTATGAGAGAAATTATAAAAGTAGTTCCACTCATAATAGCTATAACAAATATATATATGAATAAATTAAGCAAGAAAGTGAAAGACCTGTACAACAAAATTATTACGTATCATTGATGAAAAATTTGAAAAAGACGTGATCAATGGAAAGACCGCCTACATTCATAGAGTAGAATAATTTTTGTTGTTTAAAAATGCACACTCTCTAAAGCAACTTGTTGATCTAATTGAATCTCCTTCAACATACTAATGATATTCTTCAAATAGCTAGAAAAATACAATTATAAAATTCATATGGAAGCACAAAAGACCCCAAATATCCCAAGCAATCTTGAGCAAATAGTAAAGCCAGAATCATCATACTACTTGACTTCAAAATGTATTACAAAGCAATAGTAATCAAAAACAGTATGTCTTTGGCATAAAAATGCAACAGATTAGAGTGCCCAGAAATAAACCTATAGATTTAGAGCTGACTGGCTATTGAGTAAGTTGCTAGAAATATGTATTGGAGAAAAGACCATAAATGGTAGACGGGAAAACCGGACACTCATGCAGAAGACTGAAATTTGATCGCTATCATCCTACACAAAAATAAACTAAAAAATGGTGGAAAGACTTAAATTTAAAATCTGAAACTATGAAAGTACAGAAGAAGATATGAAGAAACAGTTCATGATATAGGTATGGCAACTAATTTTTTAATAAGACTCCAAAAGCACAGAAAACAAAAGCAAAAATAGACAACTGGGGTTATAAGAAACTAAGGTGCTTCTGAAAAGCGAATGAAGCAACAGAGTGAGAGACCATATACAGACTGGGGAAAAACTGCAGACTGTTCATCTGACAAAGGACTAATATCCATAATATAAAGGAATGTTTAAAATACCCAATAATAAAAAAATTCCACTAAAAAATAGGCAAAGGAAATGAATAGACATGTCTCAGAAAAATAAATTCAAATGGAAGAAGAAATTTAAATTTATGAAAAATGTTCAACTCAAAGAACTGCAAATCAAAACTACAATGAGATATGATTTCACTCCAGTTAGAATGACTATTATCAAAAAGACGAAAAATAACAAATTCTGATAAGGATGTGGAGAAAAGCAAATTCTCAGAAATATTGTTAAAGGACTGAGAAAAAAAAATAATTGTCCACCTAAAATTCAATAAATAGACAGCACATCCTTAAGGTCTAAGAACAAAAATTACATTTTCAGACATAAAAAGACTGTCTTACTATTGTCAGTTCCTTACTAAGAGGATTTTAAAAGAATGTACTTTAACAAAGAGAAAATTTAGGACTGGAGATGTAGCTAAGTGATAGAGCACTTACCTATCATGCATGAGGTCCCCCACTCCCCATACCCACCCCCCCAACACACAAAAGAAAGAAAATATAAATAAAAAAGGGGAAAAATGTAAAAATTTAATCTGGAAAGAAATAATAAAAATCAAGGTGTGTAGCTAAGCAAAAAAAAAAAAATTGGTAAGCATATTGTGAAATCTAAATATTTGGTACCAGTTAAAAACTTACAACGACCAATGAGGAATGGGTTTAAATAAATTTGGAATTCAATTTCAGGCAAAAATGACATCAAAGAGTTAAACTGCTAAAGTTTAACTCTTCATTTTTGTTTGTTGTCAGTGATGTTATTTGCTCTGGAATGCAAATAACATTGGTTAGAAGTACATGAAGATAATTGGTTAACTTTAAGCTTTGTTAATTCTGCATATTAAAAATGTAAATGTACAACTGTACCAATATTCACATATCCATTCTATTGTTGATAGACACTTTAGGTTGTTTCCAGATTGAAGGTGTCATAAATAATATTATATCGTATGGACACTCCTATGCATGTCTCTGGATATAGAATATTATGTGGCAGTGGAAATGAATGCAGCTATATTGATAACAACAGATTAATATGCACTCTATGAACCCATTTTTAAAAATTTTATTTTCATTAGAGCTTTATAGTTACACATAGTAGCGGGTTCATCCTGATAAACTCATACATGCATGGAAATCGATTATAGTTCATCATCTCTCCCTTTTCCCTCCTATTCTCCCTCCCTCTCCCATTCTCCTTCCTCTACTCACTAGACTTCCTTTCACTCACCTATTTATTTATATGTGATTGGTTCTTTTTACTTATGCATAAAGGTGAAATTTCCCGTGGTATTTTTATATACACAAATAACATGATTTTTTAAAGAATTCATTCTGCATTGCCTCCCCTTACACATCCTCCACTTTGCCTTTCAATATTCTTCTACATTACTGATCTTTTCTACATTAGTTTATCTTTGCTATCCTATCCTGCCACCACTTTTCTTTTATTTCACTCTAGCATCCACATATGACAAAAAACACTTAATCTTTGAGTTTCTGAGTTTGGCTTATTTCAGTAGCATGATATTATCCATTTTGATCCATTTGCCAGCAAATGCCATAATTTCATTCTTTTTTTATGGTTGAGTAAAACTCCATTATACACAGACACACAAACACTCACACACTACAATATCTTAATCCATTTATCTATTGATGGGTACCTGGGTTGATTCCATAATTTAACTATGATAAATTGTGCTGCTATAAACACTGAGGTGACTGTATTGCTATAGTATGCCAACTTCAGATCTTTGGGGAAAATACAAAGAAGTTGGATGTCTGGGTCATATGATGGATCTATCCCCAGTGTTTTGAAGAATCTCCATATTACATTCCAGAGTGATTGTACTCATCTGCACTCCCACCAACAATGTACAAGTACACCTTCCCCTACCCCCGTATTACCAGCATTTATAATTGTTCATATTCTTGATCATTGCCATTCTGATTAGAGTAAGATGAAATTTTGGTGTAGTTTCAATTTGTATTTCCCTGATTGATAAAGATGTTGAACACATTTTCATCTTGAACCTATATTTTTGAAAGGAATTAAAACTAGAAAATTAGTTTTTTGGTTTGTTAGAAATCATAATATTGTTACCTGTGGGGAGGAGGAATGATTAATGACAGGGAAGAATATGAAGGGGGCTCTGGGATGAAAGTAATATTCTATTTTTCAACCAGGTTACTGCTACATGGTTATATTCATTTTATAATTAGTCATACAGCTATATAATTATGATGTGCATTTTTCTGTGTTACACTTCAATAAAAAGTTTACTTTTAATGTAAACTTATGACCAAAATAATACAAATAAATCATGTATTTCAAAAGTCAGTAGAGGCACAAAAGAAAATAAAAATGTTATTCAACAGGGGCTGGGGTTGTTGTAGCTCAGTGGTAGAGTGCTTACCCCACACGTGTGAGGCACTGGGTTCTATCCTCATCATCACATAAAAATAAATAAAATAAAGGCATTGTATCCATCCTCAACTAAAAATATTTTTAAAATGTTATTTAACAATAAAAAAAGCAGAAAAGAAGACATAAAATAGAAATTTAAAAAATAAGGCAGAAATAATTCAAACAGGTCAAAAATCACAGAATATATGAATGGGTTACACATACACTAAAAGACAAAATGATGAAATTGCTTTTAATTCACTAGCTAAATGCTATTTACAAGGACACACGGTAGATACAAGAATTGCTTCAAAAGAAAGGATTAAAATATAGACTAGTTTTCTTCCCTACCATGGCAAATCATCACAATGCAGAAGCTTAAAACAGAACAAATTTACTGTATTCAGTTCCGTATCTTGGAAGTCCAACACAGATCTCACTGAGCTAAAATCAAGGTGTCAGCAAGACTGCATTTGCATTTTGTTTTCTGGAGGCTTTCTCCAGCTTCTGAAGGCTCCCCACCTTCCGGGCTTGTGACCCTCATTCTCCCATCTTCGAAGGCAGCAGCACAAGTTGAGTCCTTCTGGATCACGTAATTTCAAACTTGCTTCTGTCATCCCCTCTCTTTCTCTGTCTCCTTCCTCCCTCTTGTACTTTTGAAGGTCCTTTTGCTTATATTTCCCAGTATAATCTCCCTAGTTTAAGATGATCTAATTATCAACCTTCATTCTACATGCTACCTTAATTTCCCTCTGCCATATTAACATATAACATATCCGCCGGTGCTGGGGTTTAGGATGTAGACATCTTCCTGCAGTCTTTATTCTGCCTGCCACAGACATATTTGGTAAAGAATCACCCAAGAGAAGCCGGTGTGCTAAGAGTAATATTTTACAAAATGTATTTAAATCAAAATATGTTTCATGGGGAAAACGGAGAACCTGCGAAATGATACCATCTACCAAAAGGTTTACACACTGTGATAGTCTATTAAGAATTAAATTCAAGACTTGGACCAAAGTTTGTGTCTGCTGGTCCAATGTTCCTACCAATAAAACTCTCTAAGGAACACAGACTAATAGAAGCTTCTACTTGAAGCCCACTGTGTGAGTGCTGGTAAATTTCTTTCCCCAAATGAAAATAATAATTATGACCTAGACCACAGGGCTGTTGTAAGAAATACTTTAGGATTGAGGTGCACTGCAGCTATCATATAAATGTTAAATAAAAATAATATTTCCTGTATCCTTACTAGGGTTGGGCAAATCCAGATGTATATTGTACTTTTCACATATTTCAAAATATTTTCAAATGTTTTGGTTTGGGTTCAATAAAAACCTCAAGTACATTTTGCCAAGTGCTTTTTCCATTAATTATTCAATCCATTTGTATTTCAAGGGAAATTCAGTCCACATGTTTCTAATTCATTTAGCACTAACTCATCAAAATATTGTTTCTCTCAGTGCTATTTTCTAAAACGTTTCTCAAGATCTTCTCTTCCCTTTAAAAAAAAAATTATTTTATTTCTTAGAAATAAAAGAGGTAAACATCAGTAGACTACCAGAGGGTTTGCTAAACACCATGTGTCAGAGTCATTGAATTAGACTTCTGTCAATCCACCCTGGTTCCTGTCCCTTCTCTCAGCTCACATGGTCCCCTACAAATTTCAAGTTTTCCATCCCTGAGGTCCTAGCCTGCAGACACTTTAATCCTCTTCCTGAACCCTTCACAGTGAAATAATGGCTCCTACCTTCTTTCAAATTACCCTCAGGAGATCCATGTGCAGTCTTAAAAATAGATACATTTTTCACAAAATCTGATCTTTGAAACTGTGTTGCTTGAGTGTGTGATATTGTATGTGTGATTAATGTTGTCTGAGCTCACCAGTGCCTAAAGGGTGAGGAACTCGATAGTATGTTCATTGTGAGCTCTCCAAAAACAGCAAGAGCTGTGTTGAACAGTGAGCTCTCACATCACTTATGCAATATTCTTGCCAGAAAAGATTTAACCTGAATCAAATCACAAGGAGATGTGGACATTCTATAAGAAAACTTGTCTGGTGCCTTCAAAAATGGCAGTGTCATGAAAGACAAAAGCTAACAGGGACTGCTTCTAACTTAAAGGAAATCAAACAGATGTGACAACTAAACACAATATGTCATCCCTGATTGGATTCTGGAATTTAGAAAAAATAACTATAAAAGGCATTCTTGAGACGATTGAAGAAATTAAAAAATGCAACATTTCTTAAGTATGATAATGATACTGTGGTTATGTAGAATTGTGTCATTTGCTTAGAAGCTAAATTTGAGAGTGTAAAACAGTCTCTGGAGTGATGGATTTTGAAAGTCTAAGAACTCCCTGAAAATGTAACAAACATACATAATTTTTTTCCTGGTAGAATATGCATAGTTTCCACCAAATGTACAAATGAAATGAAGAGATTTTCAAACCACCTTAAGAATGGTCTAATTGAGTATTCTGTTTATTAAGAGTAACCTCAGACAACCCTGATTTGTCATCTAGTAATGCTCAAGGCTCTCTGTGACAAGAAATTCACAGCAGCTCCCAGAAGTCCTTTGGTAAATTTGAAACCCTTTCACCAGTTACACACATTAGGTGTCAACACGTGCAAGACAGTTCCTAGAGAAGCTCAACACATTGGTAAGATATTTAAATGATAGCTTTATGAGCCAGGAAAAAAAAGGAAAGAAAGACAGTGGGAAAGCTAGTTGGCCAAGCAGTGTCTGAGCCTGCGCATTTTAAAGATTGCAGCATGCAGCCCCCCAGAGTATGAAAGGAGAACTGAATGCACCTTCTAGTTGGAGCAGAAGGAACCTCAGCAGCGTGACTTTTGTTTTGGAAGGGGATTTGGGACATCACTGGTTTATGGGACACGATTGTACACCAGGTGGTCCTAGTTAGGTGAGAGATTTTATGTAAAAATAATCCTTCTTTGGTTTTATTCAGTACAATAAAACCACTAAGACGTTTTCCCATATGAAGTATTTCTACAGGCACATTCAAAATGTTAATCCCCCCCTTTTTTATATGCATTTTTCATGACTCCTAAGAAGTTAACCAGGTTGGGAAATTTGCAAAAACTAGTCCCTTGACAAAGTCAAGAGATGCTTTTTACCACAACAGTTTTGTTTTATTTTTATATGAGCTTCAAATACTTTTATAACATCCCTGAATATGGACATCACAAATAGGATCAAATATTGTTATCCTAACCTTACAAAAGAAGGCCAGGGTCTCACAGTGACTTTTAAAGACTATCAAATTCTGAGTTAGTATTGCACCTTCATATTAGGGTGAGTAGTCCAGAATTTTCTTCATGCTAAAACTCTTTGTAGCACAACTTTCTATTAAATGAAAACACTAACAGGCAGCTTTATTCTATTAGGATAAAATAATGCAATATGTTATCATACAGATAGGTGCAAACACATCTACAATATAATACTTTCTGTTTAGGGTAATATGAGGCCTTGAGCAATTGTGACGTGCCAATAGAATCTTCACTAAAAGATAAAAACATTGTCTGGAAAGTTTCACTTTTATACAACTTGGTGTCATGAGGAAAAAAAAAAAAAAATAGACCCGGATTTGAATTTTGAACGCACCATTATTATTCCTGTGACCTGGAGAAAAAAGTATTTAGTCTCTTCAAGTTCTAACTATTTATTCATCTTCCAAAAGCTCCGAGCTGTGACCTGAATATGTTTTTTTTTTTTTTAAGAGAGAGACAGTTTATTAATATTTATTTTTTAGTTTTTGGTGGACACAACATCTTTGTTTGTATGTGGTGCTGAGGATCGAACCCGGGCCGCACGCATGCCAGGCGAGCGCGCTACCGCGTGAGCCACATCCCCAGCCCTCAATATGTTTTTTAAGAGGGCTGAGACATTGACTTGGATTACTCTCATTTATCTCTTTTACTCAGTCCTTTTCCCCACGTGCTTCCTAGTAGAGTTCACCTACATATCCTGGCCATTTGAAATAGAAATACGTACTCTCTATTTCAAGTGCCCATCATCCATATGAGTACATATGGATATTTCAGACACAGCAAAAAGAATGAAACTGAGTGCTAGTCCATGTCCTATACCACATTAGTAAAAGTGTCAGGAAACAGTACCTATGATTAATGCTGCTGAAATAGGCAGGAAATTATTCAGGTGGATTCAATCAACCCAGCCAAACATATAGGTAGCTTATTAAAATTTAGACAAAAGTCTACAGGCACTTAATACATAACGACGACTCTAGACCTAAATTAAGAGCTCTCCCCACCCCCATGCATCCCAGCCCTTACAACTCACTGCCTGGAAGCAGCCACTCTCCATACAACTAGAGCTATTGACCTGCTTTTCAGGGGTGTGTGTGTGTGTGTCTGTGTGTGTGTTTCCTCCTCTGAAAGCAAGACTTGTGACCTTCCTCAGCCTCTAACCCAAACCTGTTGCTGAAACACTGTGCCATTGAGGGTGTCCTTGCAACTGTCCCTTAAAAAGCACAAGCAACATGAAATGGATGCGCTGCTTAATTTCAACAACACCCTCAGACCTGTGCCCTCTACCACACTGACAGGGACTTTGAAGAAAAAAAGACACAATATGGATTTAATGGGGCTGGAAAAGGACAGTGTTCCAGAAGAAGGATCTTGCAGCTAGCTCCCCAGGGGTGTGCTTAGGTATTTAAAGCATTCATTTGAATTGCACAAAGTGAAGTTCTTCTTTAACTTAAATGTGAAGCAAGAAGTATGGCCCTTTCCCTTCCTCTTCATTGAATCACTTCACCCAGGCTTAGGAGAAACAGGTCTCCTCCCCTGGCCAACTCCAGCCTGATATTTCCTTCTTTACCACCAAGGGGTTCAGTCCTTTAAAAATCTGTCTAACAAACTGAGTCAATCCGGTGTGCTTACAATCATTGTGTGCTGGTGTATGCGGGGCTACCGTGTAGCTTTCAGGAGAAAATGGGTTGTGTTAAAGCATGTTGATTAGCACAAGATGGTGAAATTTAGTGGTGGGTTAACAGAATGTAAAAATGACTTCTCCAACGGTATAGAATTCTGAACATGAGAATCAGGAATTAGTTCATTTTTAACATTTCTTTCTAAGGTATGAGTAAGTGTTATTCTGAAATTTAGATAATAAATGATTATCTTTTGATATATGACCCAAATGTAGTGTAGCTTAAAAAGAACCACCTGCAAAATGATACGTTAGAACAGAATGAGGTATCTAAATAAAATAATTTATTGAGCACTTAGTATATTACACTGTTTTAAACAATACATTGTATCATTCACAACAATAAATACTGCCACCATTTGATAGACAAGAAAACAGACTGAGAAGTTAGATAACTTGCTGTCCATAATGTCATAGAGTGATAATGTATAATAGTCCAGCACTTGAACCAGTGTGCTCTACTGGATATATTTTATGTTTTCCAAAATATGAAAGTCTGGATTTATTCAACATAATCTGAACTATAACAGACTATGTTATGCCTGTGGAAGAACATTTATAAAGGCGACATTTCTGAAATGGGAAACTTTGCTAACATTCTCATAGTATTATACTTAATCTGATTTTTTTTAAGTTGGGTGGAACATACTTTATTTTGGTTTTATATAAGTATGATTGAATGTTAGTCTATATTGACAAGTAAAATAACCAGCCAGCTCTTTTGCTAAACATAAGCCTCGCTTAAAGTTGATGGTAGTTTTTCCCTACTTATGACTATTCCTGGCATATTCTTCCCAGTTGGCGTATGAGGACAAATGTGTACATAGCCTGGGAATAGGGCCATCTGAATTGAACCATCCTTGGTTTCAAATAAGGAACTAAAGCAGGTGAACATGTCACAAGAAAGTTAGGTACGGATTTCTGGTTGTTTTTGTTTCCCCTGATGTTTTCTGAGCAAGCAAGAGGTAGCCCCAGAAATGGTGTTGGAAGCTTTATAGTTTATGTAATAAAATAACCAAAGCCTCATCTAATTAATGGTCATGAGGAATATGACAAGGAAAAATATGGTGTTAGTTTGGGTTATGTCTGTAGGTCTTAGAATATTTTTCACTTATCTTCATGAAGAAATCTTGTATATTTCAAGTATAAACTTATTGAGGCATAATTTGAATAACATGTTAAATGTGTCTTAGTACCTTCCCCAAGCTGACATTGATTCATCATCACCTAGTTGATAAAGTGAATACTTCCAAAAAATAAATAAATAAATGAAAATAAAAAAAATAAAATGAAATAAAAATCTGTCTAAAAAGCTGGACACAGTGACGCACACCTGTAATCCCAGGGGCTCAGGAGACTGAGGCAGGAGGATCACAAGTTGAAAGCTAGCCTCAGCAATTTAGTGAGGCCCTGAGTAACTTAGTGAGACCCTGCTTCTAAATAAAAAAGTAAAAAAGATCTAGGGATGTGGCTCAGTGGTTGAGCACTCCTGGGTTCAATCCCTGGTACCGCCCCCTACAAAAAAAGAAAAATATCAGTATAAAAAGGCAGCTTTGTATAGCAATAAATGTTGCATCTTAAGTCTCAGTTCTATGTTGCACCAGGCCTTAATAATAATAAAATCAGAAGTCTGTATGAAGTTCCTCCAGTTCAAAGAACAGCAGATAGGTTTGCTGTATCTAGGTCATTTGAGAACAGAGGAGACTAATGATTTTAACTAGAAAATTAAATTCAAAATAAGAGTAACTACATTAATGATCCGTTGATTTTAGACTCTATAAATTGAAGGTCAGGCACAATCTGGAGCATGGAAAACCTAGAGCTGGGATTCTAATCCCAGTTCTTCCATTCCATAGCGAGGTGCTCCCAGACAAATCATCAAACTTGCCCACATCTCCCTTTTATTCACTGGTAAGATGATGGCACTACATTGGATCAGCATATCGTAAAGAGTGTTCCTGGGGGTATTCAATCTACAGATTTTGCTTCCCTACCCCTGCCTTTCAAAAGCTCTACCAAAGTAATATTTTGAAATCCCTTTGGAAACATCTTTTCTCATACCAATTGATTCTGTGGACATTCCAAAGGGGTACTTAGTACTTATTGTTCCGAATTTTCTAAAATTATTTTCCAAAGGAAATTATTTTCTACACAAGAAGGAAAATAATCAGCTGGCAGCCTCCTTTTATCTGTACCAGAGTGAGGCGTTTTTAACTGGGTTTACTGGAGCACTGTGTGTTTGCCAGATATACTGGAAGCAGAAAATGAGCAGTTTCAGCTGACTGCATTAGTTATTTTCTCCTCAGTTAATAGCAAGTTGTTCTCTTCCTCCAAGTTGCCATTTGGCTCTGGAAGGTCTTCCTGAGTCACTCACCAATTGTCTCCACTAAAAATAGTGCCCTGTCATGTGGGTGCCGTCACCAACAGCAAGCTGACCTTATTTAACATCACACACTTACCCCATCAGCATCTTTCTCCTAGATGACTTTGAAAGCCTCCCAAGATCTAGAAATGAATCTGAGTGGTATAGATACATGAGTCACTTTTTACAGAAGGTAGAAAGGGTTCTTTAAAGGACACCACAAAATAATCCTGACAGAACCCTGTGGAAAGGAGTGGGAGGGTGAATCAGGTTGTGAGGGAAGTTGTTTTTTTCTTGTCAATTGTTTTGTTATTTTTAAATATTGAAGGAGTCTGTATAGTAAAGATAAAATGCCACTCTTTAATAAAAATCATGTAGTGGTAGCTGAGGGAGGGAGGAAGAGGATTGTACTGTGCAGGTACATCAAGATCCTTGCCTCCATTTTTTTTTTCCTGGCTCATTAACGATGGCCCAGTCACCTGTTGAGTGTGCATTTGTGAGTGCGTGTGTGTATTTTAATTGTTTTTGGTTTAAAGTATTATAGATTTTACTCATACACTTTAGTAAAAAGAGGAAAGATTCCACTAAATGAACTCAGGAGTTATGTTGGTACATGTTCCTCGAGTCTTTTTAAATTACACTTATTATATACAGAGTAATAATTTTTTAAGTATGTAACAATTTGCATTTTGTATTTTACTTCCATTTTATTTTATTTCATTTTCATTACATCATAAGCTTTTCTCCTAAGTTGATACCCAAACCTCACAGCTATAATTTTTAAGGACTCTTCTAAAGTATCATCACTTTATATACTTGATTATTCCCTTATCGTAGGAATTCTAGTTGGTTCAAATTTATAAATTACTCTGAAATTAAAATCTTTGTACAGTTGCCTTTTTCCATGTTTGGCTAATTCTTAGGATAGATTTAGAGGTGTAAATCACCAAGGCAAATCACTGGGTCAAATGAACATTTTAGAGATCTTGGTGTAAAATACAAGATTGCTTTCCAAAATCATCGGGTCAGTGTAATTTTGTCGAAGGCTAAATAAATAGCCTTATTTTCTAACATTTAACTTTTTTTTTTTTTTTTTTACTAACTTAAAAGTATCTTTGCTTTTACTTCCGTTTTTTCTTTTCATTTTGCTGTTAATGAGGATATACTAGCCTAATTTTGGAAATTAGGCAAGAACCTCTCACTATAAAAATGAAGTTCTCTGATAATGCCTTCATTTTCTTTAACTGTATTTTAATAATTTGCAACTTAGTAAACCCAATGTTCTGACCCTCCGGTCAAAGTCAGGCCTCAAGTTACAGGGTAATCAATCAAGGGGCACGCTAAGCTGGACTTCCAGCCCTGCCCCCTGCTAGAACAGAAGCAGAAATTGTTCTTCTCACAAAATGCTCTGGGTTCATAGTAGGCATTATGCACCTATTATTTTCCTAAAGTTTGATGTTCTTCTCTGCTCCTGTTATGAAAATTTAATTCTTTTTACTAAATATTCATGAACACTTGTCTTGGGCCAGATAATGTGATAAAGGTCCTGTAGACTAAAAATTGGGTAAGATATAGGCTTCCTCAATGAGTTTAAAGTCTAGCACAATAGCTCTCAAATGTGGCTGATCATGGAGTCATCTGGGGAACTTTCAATGAAAGAAGAGTTTTCTGGATTCGTCTCAGACCTATCAAAACAGAGTTTTCAGTCTTCTGTATTTTATTTATTTATTCACTTATTTATTTATTCTAATTAGGTATATATGACAGCAGAATGCATTTTGTTTCATTGTATGCAAATGGAACCCAACTTCTCATTTTTCTGGTTGTACACAATGTAGCTTCACACCATATGTGCAGTCATACATGTACCCAGGGTAATGATGTCCACCTCATTCCACCATTGTTCCTGGCCCCATTGCTGCATTTCTAATAAGCCACGTTGAGCCATCGGATCCAATGACTTAAGAGTTTGCCCTTGGTATTGTTCTCAGTACAGCAAAGTTATGCAGTGAGAATACAAACAGGCAGTTAGTTATCTGTGGGAGGATGTATGAAAGGCAGAAGGCAGAAATCAACCTAGCTCTGGAGGACTGATCCAGTCAGGAAAAAACAGCAAATGGCACAAAATGTATTAACAGTCATCTTCCAAAGAGACCCCTTCAAACCAAAGGCTATTCTTATCATTCCACTGTAAAATAGTGAGCCTTGGGCTTCCCTTCTGCCTAGGGAGTTGAAATTCTTTATTTTCTTCTACTCATGATCCCATCTCCATGCTCTTGGAGTAATCCCCTAAATCACAGGTAGGTTCCCCATTGCCAACCAAATAAACTCCCATCTTCCTAACCTGGCAATCTAGGTTAAAACAACTGGAGCACTATTGGACAATTTTTGCTTGGAAGACTACCTGAATACTCTCTATTCCAGCCCCTCAGTCCAAATCTCAGTTTCTGAAGATGGCCAGCATTTTCTCCCTCCATTTCACACCCTTAGCAGGGCCATCCTTGATATCTGGAATGGCCTTTCCTCATATCTGGTGCAGCTCAAATCTCACATTTCTCCAAAGCCTTTATCATCTCACCAAGTACCTCTATACCACCTACCCTTCTTTTATTGCATCTACCATTGTTAGCTACCACTTATTAAGTATTCCCTGCACTCTACTATAAGTTTTACACACACTATTTTGCAAATACACTATGAGTTATGCCTGCCCATTTTTCTGATAAGGGAAAATAAAACTCAGACAGATTAAGTGCAGTGTATAAATAAGACACAGAGCATGGAATCGAACCCAAATCTTAACAACAAAGCCTGCATTATATCCCTCTTTACCACCTCAATCCCCTAAGACCCATTGCTCTTTATTTATTTGAAAATCATCACGTCTTTCCACCTTGTATTAGAATTAATTCAAATGTTTTGAACTCTTTCAACTCTCTGGGTTGCAGTTTTTCAGGGGCAGGAATCCTAACAGGTGATTAGTATTTAATGTTTCCTAGAATGCTTAAGGTTTTCATTTCAGTAAGTTCTTAGTGAATATTCATAAAAATAAGTGAATATAGCCCCACAATGAATTTTGCTAAGAAATTCAATATTAACTATTCTTCTAGGAAAGCTCATTATTATATGTCTTATTTAATACACGGAATCAGAGATTCTTTATATGTTTGTCCTCAAAATATAACAAAGCCAAAAAGCAAAGACTGAGACAAGAGAGTCAGCTTGGAAGTACATGTCCGTCCTATCCCTCAACACCAGCATTATAAAAGGTCCTGCAGGATTAGCACTTAAAATGTCATGCATTTAAAGCACTTTAATAATTTTATTAAATAGTGCTTGGCTATGATACCACATATATTATGATTAATAAATAGGAAAATAACTATAAAACTATAAGTGAATAGTATCTACTATGAAACTAGAATGAAATTTAACAAAATAAATTCTGTTCTTTCTTCCAAATTTAAAGAATCCTCTCTCATCTTCAGCAGGTCTGTTGTGCCAACGAAGATGCAACATGATAGAATCCCAAGGCAGTTCAGGATCCTCTTATTGCCAAAGTGATCATTTATTCTGTATTCTTCCAAACACAGAGTTTTGAAACTCTTTTTTTTTTCATTTTGTAACTTGTGCTTCAGAATCTTAAATGCTACGTTGCTTTTGTGTAAAAAAAAAAAAAAAAAAAAAAATTGATGAGGGTTTACTTTAAAAAAAAAAAGTCCATCTCTCAAAGACCAAAAGAATTATATTCATACGAAGGTTCTTGCAAAGGAAATTCTGTCAAGGTCAAGAATGGGTTAACCCTGAGTCACTCTCCTCCCACCTCTTCTTCCAGCAGCCTCCCAGATAGCATACAGCTGTTGAAAAGTATCTGTCAACAAAACTATTACTGTCTTTCCTGAGATCAACACTATGTCCTGGACCCTCAAGGTCAGCAGAGTTGCCTTCGGAGGGAGGAGAGGTGAGAAGCAGAAGGCTCACAAGACCAGTGGAACTCAAGAGGCTCTGGCAGGTGGAAGGCCTTCCCTGATCACTGCAAATTCTAAAGGGAAAGGTAGTGCTCAGAGGGTAGGGGCTGCCCAAGGAGACGAGGACTTAATTCCCCACCATAAAAGCTCTTTCTGGAATAGCCTGAGTCCTTTGTCTGCCTTTCTTCCTTCCTGCTCCACCTCACGCTTTCATCCACAGTGAAAAAAGTGCCTGCAAGTAAATGTCTGGACATAGTATAATAAAAAAAAAATATTGACTACAGGTTCAAAAATGGTTGTCCTGTGTTTGGTGCTCTGAAGCCCTTTCTATAAATAAATCATCTTTACACACACACACACACACACACACACACACACAAATTAAAAATCTGGTAGAACCAGTAATGTTACAGGTGAGGAAAACAGTTGAGAGGTTAAGTAACTTGCCCACAGTTTCTGAACTCCTTACTAAATTAAGGAGTCGAAATCTGAATAAAATTCTAACCCCTATGTCCACATACTTAATGAGTGTACTTCCTCCTTTATCTAATTTTCTTCCACTCTGGGAGGAGAAGCTGTTCTGGAGATGGTTTGCATAGGTAATCTCAATCCCTTAGAAGTTCTCAAGTGGCAGATTTCTGTTGCCAGAAAGTTGTGAGCCAGAAAGAATTCTCAAAATTATAACAGACTCCTGGAGGGATATAAATTATACAATCTCTCTGAAAGGCAATTTCTCAATAGTTATCTAAATAAAAATTAAAAATTGTAAGAATTTTCACAGAAATTTAGATGGAAATATTCATTGGAGGTGTTTGCAATATCAAAAGCAGAGGAGGGCCAGGCGCGGTGGTGTGTACCTATAATCCCAGCAGCTCAGAAGGCTGAGGCAGGAGGATCACAAGTTCAAAGCCAGCATCAGCAAAATCGAGATGCTAAGCAACTCAGTGAGATCCTGTCTCTCAATAAAATACAAAATAGGAATGGGGGTATGGCTCAGTGACTGAGTGCCCCTGAGTTCAATCCCCAGTATTAAAAAAAAAAAAATCAGAGGGGGAAGTCTTGCCAGTAAAGATCAAGATCTTGATTAAATAAACTACAGAATACATTGGAATATTATAAGTTTATCAAAAAAAGAAGCCTCTGGAAAAATAGATTGACATGGAAATACTCTCATGAAACATTGCTGTGATTACAATAGTTTACAAACAGCAATGTAAGTATGATTCTATTTAAATAAGCAAATGTACATTTATATTCCATATTATATACCATGCCAACTAGAATCTATGATGATAAAATCATAAAATCTCACACTTAGGCCCTTCCTAGTGTTTTAGTCCAGAAGTGGTCATTACACTATCCCTGACAGAAGACCCAGCATCTGATCAAGGGCTTCTACTGTCAGAGGATTCATTAACACCTCCTTTGCTCACTTGTAGGGAAAGACTGCACAGCACATGTAGTTTACAGAATATTCCATCTACATAGAAAATAACTATGTCAACTTGATTTAGTGGAAGGAGCAGGCACATTTGATCCTTAGAAATGATTAATTGCTAAGAAGCCATTTCTTCCACCACTTTTCTTCAGTAACTTTCTTTCAAGGGAAAGGTGTTATATAAATCCAGCTAAGTAAAACTAATAAACTAATTTGAGCTTCTCCAGCCACCAGCAATAAGGATCCTATCATCTTTCATTGGCATGTGAATCTGTAGCTAGTTCTGATATCTTTCTCCAAAAAGCTTTATTTGTTTATATTAGTGGTAGTGTTGGAAAATTCTTCCAATGAAATCCAAGGCCCACAGGAGAAAAATGTGAGGGGGGGGAGAGACTTACCTTATTAAATGGAAACCAACAATCAAACTCGTTCTCAAAGCATGTGAGAAAATTCTTTTCGAGTCTTTAACTTGTGCTTTTGCTTTACATTCTATGGATTACCAACCTCTGTAGCAGGGCTCTCGCCAAAATTCAAAGGATTGTCCTGAAATTGAACATCTGTGTGATAAGAAAGAATTATTTAATTTGGAGTAGCAGATGAACCTTAGAATCCGTGTGTGTTGAGGTGGAAAAGTACTTTCTTCATTCATCCATTTGTCTGCCCACTCATGCATCAGACATTCGACTGGTTGCCAACCCACAGGGTGCAAGACGGACATTCCTCACTTCAGGAAGATTCCAACCCAGCATGATAAGTATAATGATGGCAAAGATCTGAAGAATGAAATGTTCTATCAGAAGAAAACAAGTAAGTATATTCCAGGAAGAGGAAAGCATTTGTGCAAAAGATCAATAACTTGAAGTAATGATTGCTGTTATGGATAAGGTTGTCTCCAAGGACTCATGTGCTAGAAGCTTGGTTCCCAGTCTTGAGAGGTGAAATGTGCTAGAACTTTCAAGAGGTGAAGCCTTGGGAAAGGTTCTTGGGGGTGCTGTTCTCGGAAAGGATTCACACAGTTCTCATGGGACCCCAGTTCTCATGAGAAAGTTGTTATATCAGAGGAAGACTGAACTGCCCTTCCTCAGTCTCTCTGACCTCCTGTTCCCTATATGGTCTTTCTCTCTCTCTTGCATGTGTTCTTGCCAAAGTGCCATCCACCAAAGTGTCTTAACCAGGAGTCAAGCCAATGGAGCCACGAAATCTTGGACTTTCAGCCTCCAAAACTGAGAACCCTATACACCTATTTTCTTTCTTTATATAGTATCCAGCCTCAGGTATTTTGTGATAGCAGTGATACAGAGGAATTTTAGTGTCGTTAGGGAGAAAGAAGCTAGCCAGTTAAGCCAAGATAGGATCCTGGAAATTCTATTAGGTCAAGCTCCAAGTCTATATTTATGCACAGGTTCATGGTACATCACTGGCAAAGAGTATAGTACAATGGTTAACAGTTTTAATTTTGGCACCAATTTCTGGATTTGAAACCCTCTCTCTCTGCCTCTTCGGTTATCCTGAACCGTATGAAATCTCCAATGTTGTCACTACCTTAAACCCACAAAGATGACAATTTTGAATGTTTCAAACTAAATAAAGGTAGAAGAATCAGTTCTTCCTTGTGAAGTAGCTAACCTGAGCCTGCTGAGGTCTCATTCATTATAGCACGGAGCAGAGGAGCCCATCAGAAGGGGTCCAGCCCAAAGGGCCAGGCCGGTTCTGCTGACTCCTGTCAGAAGATGATCCATGTCTCTGCGGGCAGCCCAGGGCATGCCCTGCCCATGCTTAGGGAAGCCACTGATCTCAGCTCAGCTTTCACGCAGTATCCTCAGAGCCCACCTCCCCTGCAGTGCCTGTCCCGGCTTCTTCCCCTGTCCCTGTTTTTGGTCAGAAAACCTTATAAGTCAGCAAGGCCTGCTGCTTATGTCATCCCCCAGCTATCTGACCCTGCTGGAGGAATTCCTGGCAAACAAGGCCCCATGCACATGCTGGCCTCTCTTTTTCTTTCTCTTGCTCATTCGCTCCCTTTCTTTGGCTCAGGAATCTTCCTCCTCTGGTAAGGCAGGGATGAGCTTTCTGAATTGTGTTTATTTGTTGGCGCTCTGGTGTGAAAGCGCTCCCCGTCAACTGCATATTAATCTTGTCAGCAGTCTGTATCTATTTTCCTCTGCCTCCTTCCCCTGGTCTAATTTATGGCTTTCCTTTCCCTTGCTTCCCATTGTCACAATGACGGGGAGTGCTCTCTGATGGGTGCTCAGGCCTTAGGCAAACAGGAGACCTGCCCTCATAAGATGAGCTGCAGAGTGATGCAAAATCTTGCAATTTGTGTGGCAGGGCTAAATTTAGACCACACACATACCTCCTTGGTGTGTGCCACACAGCCAAGCACTTATTGACATCCTAGAGCAGGACACAAATTGCACTTAGTGCTTTTGGCAAATAGAAGAACTTAAATACTTGGACCCATCTTCTCCTGGAGGAGGTGCATGGGAGGACTGCAAACAGCATAGTCAGAATCTGTATTTTATTGAGACACAGATACTAAGAGCAGAGATTTGCATTCAGGAAAAAAAAAAAAAAAGAATAGATCTAAATCCCAGTTCAGACAATGTCACATGTGTGTCTAGGTGTGTGACCGTTTAGTGAATATTTTAATGATCCTCTGTAAATCCCCTCATCTCTAAAATCAGTGAAATAAAATCTTTATAATTATGCAAATTACATATAGAGTACTTAGCTCTTATAATGTCTGGCAAACATTAAGTACTCAATTTCTGTGATATGTTTTTATGTGTTATTACTAAAAAGGAAGAGGAAAAGAAATTCATGAACCGGTGAACCGATATAATTAGAAAAGAGTTCTTAATAACATTGTTTTTGAAGCCCTGCCAATTAACCTTGACCCCTATGTTAATACTGGATTTCTTATATAATTAGACTCTCAGCAACAGGCTGCTCATTTGAAATCTTGATAAAACCTAAAGTTGGGCAGCCTCATTCTGTCACCACCCCTGGAATTAGACTGTCGGCTCAAACATTTGGTGTTTTTAAGCCTCAGGTGCTGCCTTTGAGGACTATGGATCCTGAGCTGAGATTTCTTTATGATGGTAAGTGGCTAAAATGAGCTGTCATGAGCTAAATCTGAGTCTGTGCCTGAGTCAGTGCTACTTTTACACCAAGGTCAACCCATGGCTATTTTTCAGTCATCTTCTGTGACAGACGTCATAGTCACAGCCCTGAATTAGACTCAGCCCAGCATGCCATGAGTGCTTAGGCTGGATTGCAGGAAAAGAGCAGCCCAATAAAGTCATAAAACTTCACCACACAGTCTCTCCCTCACAGGCCCAAACCCTTTCAAGAAAACTGGTGTTCCACTTCCCCAGGATATCTTTTCCCAACGGAATTCCATGGAATACCCTACTGTCTGTGTTATTGTAAAATTTGGAGAGTCCACAGGAACTCAGATAGTCTCTTGAATCTGACTGTGTTTAATTTGAAAAGTAGAAATCTCAGCACTCATTGCTACACTCAGTATGAGGCCGACAGGAATGAGACAGGCAGCTAAGCTTTGCAGAGATTGCTCCCTCCTCAGCCTTTCATAGATTGTCCACACCTGGCTATTGCCAACCCCTCCTTGGGTCTCAGTGTGGATGCATTTCAGTCAAGGAAGTCTTTTCTGACCTTCCCGCTGAGTACCCTCTGCTTTCTTGCATCACAGCAACTTACCACACTAACTTAATGGAACTTTTAGGCTGTTTCCCCACATTCTGCACAGTGATAGCTGGGATCAGAATTGTCCTATGAATTATTTATTTCTGCTCCCTAGCACAGTGCCTGGCTTGAGTTGTATATTTATTGAAGAAGGAAGGACACAGGCTCACTGCATACACGATGGCACAGCCTAGATGGGAACAAAGTCAGCCATTTTTTCAGGTTATGGGCCTGAGAGGCTAATACCAAGTGCAGGTGCTTTGCATCCCAGAGAAGCACCATGATAGAGCTCCAGCGAGCACCAAGTGAGATACTTGAAGTTTGTTTGTACCTTTCACATTAACTTCAAGCCACTCCTAACTTGCATAGGATGTTTTGTCACCCTGAGTATGAAAACTCGTTCTGACTTCTTGTCAAATTTTTAGTTTTGAAAATTATAAGTGTTTTTCGGTCCATTTTCCATTCCTGGCTCGGGCTTTCTTTTTGACAAAGACAATTATAAGAATTAAGATAAAAGTATCTGTTGGATGTTCTTAGGAAGAAACATTTGAGAAATAAAATAACTTTGTCTCTGGGTCTATTATTAGATAACGTTTTCTTTCAATTCCATTGTCTATAAAATTGGGACAATAATGGCCTGTCCAATAGGATTCCTGAACAGATTAAAAATCAAATCTGTGAAGCACCTCACGTACAGTAGCTCTCAATAAAAGGAAATGATGAGAATGATAACATCTCCAAAATTCACAGGGGAGAAGCAGCCGTAAGACCCAGCTCTTTGGCAAACCAAATCCATCCCAGCCTACAGGGAAATCCTGGGCTAGGACATGAGGTAAATGAAAGCCCTGGATTCCTGGGATGATAACGTGCAAACACCATGGAGACATCTGAGTGACTTAGCACTGATTTATGGAACTTGCATGCTGTCCAGAGCCGGAGGGCCATCTCTAGTCCAGGACATAACCTGGCTGACAGCGCTGGCGGAAGCTTCTCTGCACAGTGACACTTCAGAAAGCAAGTCAGCCCTGGCTGCTCCATCATAACTTGGTAATTTGAACATTCCATGGGGGTCCCCAGCACCCACCAAATAGTTCCATCAGTTCCATGTTGGCCACCTGCGTATCAAAACCTGGTGGCTTTTACCCTCACACCTCAGCCTAGGATGAGGTGTCCTTTCTCCTTTAAGCCCTTGACTCCAGGGATTGTTGGCCTGCATGAGCCACAGAAACAGTCTCTGCTCCCCTTTCTCACCTGAGATCTCTGGAGTCCTTCTATAGGCATATCTTCTTCCAAGATCTCCTCTCCCACTTTCTTTCTCCCTCCAGAAGGCGGAATCTGTCAGGCATAGTTGATTTTGATCCATCCTGCTGTATATATTGTCTATATAAATATTTACAGGATGAAATGAGAGCATATGTGCAAATTTGAATCTTGTTTCTTTCACTAAACATAGAAAACATCACGTGTGTTTTAAAATTTTGGTTAGATTTTATTTTGGTGGCAGCAAAGTATTGCATCGTGTAGAGAATCAAAACTGACTCAACATTTCTGTACTATGGAATAGTTAGCTTGCTGCCAGCCTTTCTCTGACCCCCACCCCGTCTCTCTCTCTCTCTCTCTCTCTCTCTCTCTCTCTCTCTCTCTCTCTCTCTCACACACACACACACACACACACACACACACACACACCAAGGCAATAACTTGTGAGTACACAGGGAAAGTGAATACACAAGAACCCCCAATCAGTGTTTGTGGAATCCATCTTTGGCTTTGGGTCTCACTGGCTCCTGGGTCTCACAGACAATTCTCCAAGAATGTATTGCCTAACTGCCTGGTTACAGCAAACCAATGTAAGAACCAGAAAGAAAGCTGTGCTACGCATAGCATTTCCTTCTGCTTGGAGAGTCTAATGAGCAAAACCAGGCACCGTCTCTCATCTCCAGGTGAGATCTGTAAGAACCTGACCTGGCACCGGTGACACTGGCCCTCCCTCCACACTCCAGTCAGGTCTGTCCTTCACATGTCCTCAATATCCCCTTCCTCCCCCGCCTCTCTGGTTTTCAGCCTCTGTTGTTCTTCTCTGTCAAAAACACCTCTTTCCTCCTCCTCTCTTTCCAGGCAGCTCCTTGAATCCGTTTATATTTCTTTCATTCTCAGCAACTTCCTAATCTTTTGAGCTCTGATGGAAGGCAGAAATTAAAGTTTTGTACTCATTTGTCCTGAGAAATCTTCATTCAGGATTATTGGGCCTCTCCTTCCAGGTCACAAAACCTTGAGTCAAGAAGCTCACCTTAACTTTTTTAAATGGGCCTCACAGATCACGGTGGTAGGATGACATGGGCAGGGATTAAACAGGAAACAAGAAGCAAAGCTACAGGTGGATCTGAAGGTGTGCAAGGCCAAGAATGTGTTAATCCATTGACACACAGATGGGAAACCAATTCCCAGAAGATAATGGAGATCAGAAGGAAGAAACAGGAGTCAAGGTAGAAGAACATTTCAAACTCTGCAGGCAGAGATATGGGAGGGATCATACCCAGGCAGAAGATGTTCTTACCATAGCAAACAAGAGAGAAAAATAGAGCATCGGGCACTGGGGACCTGGTGGATAAGGATCAGCATGAGGCCAAGATGAGATGGACTCAATGCTGTCAAAAAAGCACCCTGACTGTTGTGGAAGTTGGTTCACAGCAGTTGGTACACTATAGGATAAAGTTCCCTTTCCCCTATTTAAGGGTAGAGAAGAAGCGTACCAAAGCAAGTTCTAGTAACTCCTTAATTCCCAGCCTGAATTTGACCTAAATATGCAGCAGGGTTTTATCTACAAGTAAATTCCCAAGTGGGAAAATAGTTACATTTGGCGGGGAGGCAGGCAAGCCATTATTGCTAATCATATACTAGGTACACAATAAGTAGGTATTGTCTAATTAGCCCAAAAGAGGGTTTTGGTGTTTGGTTTGGTTTGGTTTCATTTTGTTTGGTAGTTATAGTCACTGTTTATGTGTTGGAGAGGGGTATTTCCCTGAAGCTTTGCAATCATGTCACAGAGAAAAGTCAAAGAGGGAGGCAAGAATGAGATGGTAGGAGGACAGTAAAAGGGAAATCCTGAAGGAGAGCCAAAGCTATTGACTGCAACTGCCTCCCTTCTGGAAACGTTAGAGAAATAGTAAATTAGGCATTGCACAAATAGGACGGTAGTGGGTCAGTTTTTGAGACCTCCCAAGAAATTGTAGCTATTTGAATAATGACTATAAACTGATATTGATATTAATATCCACTTGGAGGATGACTTCAACAAAATTTCTGCAGAGAACACAAGGCTATGGAATAAATACAAATACGTTAAGCACGGAGCAGGAGGGATTTCTCAAAGAAGACAACCGATTCAACAACAGCTCAGAGAAAGTCTTGACTGCCCTGGTTTTACCTCCCTATTGTAAGAATCAAGTCAAATCTTGAAGTGAAGAGACCTCCACACACAAATTAAAATAATTAAATAAGTAAGTCAAGCGAGTCTGAGTCACTTGGTGTGAAATTGCTGGCACCGAGAAAGTCCATATCAAACACTGTACTGGAATTTGAAAACAAGAGTCATTTAAAGACGATTCCTTGCATTCAACTCAGGTCAAAAGAGGATAGAGATCAGAGTAATCAGGGCTGAAGTTTCAGAACATGATGTGATTACGATGGTGTTCACCCTGTCATGGAGAGCCTTCCCAGTTGGCACTGGGCATTATGAAATTCCCTCCCTCTGGCACGTGGAACCTTCACCACATGAGAGATTGGTGGGGACATCCCCACAGAATGACCTATTACTCTGTGTTCTCATAAAAGCCAGCTTGGAGTTCAATAGTTAGTTGCCTTTCCAGCAAAAGAATAAAAGCCTTCCCAAACTTCAGTAGCTGCAGAGAATTGAATGCGGCAAAACCCAAGGTCTGTGCCTGGTTTGGAAAAGCATTGTGCCAAATTCCATAAGCAAATTAGGGTGGTTCTGATCCATCTCTCCCTCTGCCAAGAGTAGAGGGAGACAATAAAAAAAAAAAAAAAACTTAATCCTGCTAATCCTACCCAGAACTACACAAGACTACTTTGGGCAGGGGACACACATGCTTATCCTTCAGAGATGCATATGGGTGCATTTTGTTAATCCCCATCACTGCGTGTCAGGGATAACTGATCTATGACTAAAAATAGTGTGAGGACAGCAATCCCAGCCATTTGGGGCTGAGCTGAGGACACAGTGGAAAACTTGACAACAGCACAGTAGAAGCTTCCTGGCCCAGGGCCACAGGCTCAAGGGCGAGAGGTCAGGTTCATCTGCTGGGGAAGTGTGATTGACAGCTCGCCTACTAAGAGTAAGTTTCAATGGTGGTAATCTTCTAGCACTTTGGGGTACCTCCTGAGTGAAAGACAAAGCAGTAGGAACTGGGCGTGTAATGGGGTAGGACAAGGTTTTTCCCTGGGGAAGGGGGATTTAAAATTGAGTGATCTTTAAGAGGGATATGTAAAATAAAATAAAAGCAATTCTGCTTCACTGCACTGACTTCAGTCTAAAACTGTATCTCTAGCACCCACACAAAGAGGGAAATAAATCTAGCCTGTAAAAACAGAGGTTCAATCTCATTCTTGGTCCTGGAGTGATTTTTGGGTAGAAGAGAGAAGGAGAAGCAGAAAAAAAAGTTTCAAGATCAATTTATCAGTTTATTCAAATCAGTTGCATGCAGTTAGTATCAAATATTGCTGATAATGCTTTCTGTATCCTAGGGAAATGCCTGCCAGCAAACACTATCTTTTAAAATTATAAAGTCATTGAATTTCAGGATCTTACCCCTACATAATTATCACACCCCTATGCCCTAAGCAAATTAGGTTGTACACAACCATTTCCTTACTACTTTAAGGAAAAGGCCTAACTTCCTGTCAACACTATTGTGCAAAGAATCTTTATAAAGATCACCTTAAACACTTGTGACTTTGCCCAAACTACACTTGATAAAAGAATAGTTATGAGGAACATCATCAGCCTTTCTCAAGAAAGAGCCCATGCTATAAGCCATTTGAGTGACAGTTGGTGGCCACGACATAAAGTTTCATAGAAGTTTCTTTCTTGCCACCCACTCCTTTTCTCTCTCAAATCTCAACTTCAATGACCTTTAATACTCTTCTATCATTTCCTATAGTAGCAATGTATGCACACACATAATATCTCAGTTTCAGACATTATCAATAGTGACCAAGGCACCCATTTCACTTCTTTGAATAATAATGTTGGGCTCTTGAGCATTCATTGGAACTTTCATCTCCCTCCCTAGGCTCAGGCCACAAGTATAACAAAGTACCATAATAATCTACTGAAATAAGTGCAAATTCAATCAAATGAAAAATGGCATATTTAAATTATCAGTCTAATATCTGGGATGAATTGCAATAAAGAATGTGACTTAATTCTTCTTGCTTGTTTGATTCTTATGGTTTTTAAGCTTCACCCCACCTGTCTCCTGGTGTCCTACACTAGGCAAGCAGACAAGAAATCCTCCTCTGGCATGAATGGGAAGGTCAAACCAGCCCCTGCCTGGATTCAGAGACCCTCATCTGGGCCTGGCTCCACCATCACCTATTTTATATATGATAGTTTATATATGATAGTTTACCTATATAAGTGCTAGTTGTAAAATTGTGATTTCTGTCATTACTGTAGATGATATTATTACTACAGGGAAAGACAGACTACCTTCTGACTTGTGGCTTTCATGTCACCTTCATGCTGTTCCTGGGAAGGACCCTTTACAACCTCTACTTCCCCATAAAGATGAATGCCTCATCTTAAATATGGCTGGTTATTCATTCTCCTCATATACAACCATTTCCTTACTACTCCAAGGAAAAGGCCTAACTTCATGTCAATCCTTCTGTGAAACTTTTCCTGGCTGATCCACTTAAAATTCATCACAAGCACCCGCTCCAATGTGCTCTTCTCCATCAGAGTATTTATCACAGGGATAGTGGGGTCTTTGGGGACTTGTGTACTCTTTCCACCAACCTATAAGCTCTATAGGTTGGAACCAGGCTGGCTCATCTCTGTATGCCCCACTGTTCCCCACCCCACCCCCCGCCGCCCAGGGGAGAAAGAGAAACAACAGAGAATTTCACTTTTATGTATAGGAGAGTTGAAAATTTTAAGATGTGTGTGTGTGTGTGTGTGTGTGTGTGTGTGTGTGTGTACGCATGCACGTGTTGTATTTTTTGATGACAGCATCCATCAGGCAATTGTTGAACTAGGCTAGAGTTTGGAGAAAAGGTCAAGGCTACAGACACAAACTTAAGGGTCATCTGTACATATACTACTGATATTGGAAATGACTGGAAAGTAGAAATTGTCACTGAAGGAGAGATTTTAGAGCTAGGAGAGGAGAGCAAACAAAAAAGAAACCTAGAATATCTGGACTTTCCTAGTTTCCTTCAAGTCTGGCCTTCCCTAAACGCCCTTTAAAAAGTAACTATCACTTCCCATCCTTCACCCCATAGCTCTTCGAGCTTTATTTTTCTCTAGAATACTTCCCACCTTCTAACATACTATGAAAACATTTGTTTTGTCTTGACATCTGATCGGAAACCTCCACAGGATAAATATTCTGGTCTCTTGTTTACAAGTGCATCCCCAAAGCCTAGAAGCAGAACAGCACACAGCGGGCACTAATTCCAAGATTCTTTGCGGGGAAAGTTGCAGAATGTTCAGCCTTCTGTCTGGCATCTGTAAATGCAGGAAAACTCAGAGTTTGGGTGGAAGGAGAAATGGGGAGGTAATGGCATGAAGAGAGATAGCTCACCAATATGGTTTTATAGTGGAGACTGAGCTGTATTCTGCCTCCACAACCCATATACACAGTGGCCTATGGGTTTGACAGAGGAATGGCTGCCACCTGATTGGTCAGATTTTGCTAGTGTGTCCTGCACCATTTCTCCCCAGATCTCCTTTTCACCCATTTTTCCCTCTTCCCACCTCTTTCCCAGGTTCTGTTGCCCATTCCTCCTTCTTACAGTAGACAATAAGAGGCAGTCTTCCCATTTATAAATTTACTGAATTATATGCTTATGTAAATTATGAAGTTAAAGTTTGTGAAAATCTTGGTGAGCAACTATTAAAATTCTATAGAAGAAATGCTGCTGACTTGTATAGAACAGAATCTTCAGGTAGGGAAACCTAGTTGGTTGACCGATCTTTTCTTTTATGCTTTCTATTTGGTGTGGAAACAGGAAGACCTTTGAGGTGGTTGTGGGCAGCTTATCATAGGATCCAGTTGCTCTTGAATGACAAGCAAGCTAAAGGGTTGACTTTTGATAAATATCTAACAAGTCCTGACTGATCCATCCAATTCTAACATCAGGTAAGCAAAATAACCAGGCTTTAAATCATATATCAGACATCTGACTAGAAACTTAGATGAACCAATCAGCCACCCAATGCTTTGTAATTTCCTATCATAGAGTGGTTGTAGATTTATGTAATCTATGCATCTGGGGTCAATGAAATCATAACACAACATAAGTACAATGATAGACTAAGTTTTCTAGTGAATGGCATCAAAGGTATACCCTCCAAATTAGTTTACTCACTGTGCTTCTAAAATATTAAGAGGTACAGAGGAGCCAGGATGGTCAGCTTAATGTTCATGTTGCCTGTACAAAAGTGATTTTTATAGCTCCAAATAAATTTGAACTGTGTTTTCCTGTCAGAATAAAATGGTCCCAGAGAAAGGCACATTAGAAAGTGTCAGCAATCTGAGGCAGAGGTCTGTCGGCTGCCCAAAATGAAGAGAGAAGATGAAAACTTCTCTAATAATAGTCTTTTATATCTTCTAAGGGCTTCCCAGCTGGAAAATCTCAAAACATTTGACTGATTTAATTATATATCTGGAATTATGTTCTTGTACTTGATTTCATACAAAGACGGAAGTGAAGACTTGTGTTTCCCTTATACCGAACACTATGATACCTGTTTGAAAAGTGTAATATAATGCTTAAATGGAAGTTGATATATAAAAACACTGTATTAGTAAGCCTTGTCCAGAAAAACAGAACCTGTAGGATACACACACACACACACACACACACACGCACAATTTAGCATAAGAAACTGACTCACACAATTGTGGAGGCTGAGAAGTCCCACAACCTGCCACCTGTAAGCTAGAGACCCGGGAAATCTGGTGGTGAACTCTGCGAACCCTCTGAACATCAATAGTGTCAGTCTCAGTTGAGTTTAGGAAAATACTGCTGTTCTGGCTCACGCACTTAGGCGGAGAATAAACTTCCATTTCCTCTGTCTGTTCTACTCAGGCCCTGCATAGGTTGAACAATGCCCAGCTACCCAGGGTGAGGGCCATCTGCTTTACTCGGCCCACCAATTCAAAGCTAATCATGTCCAGAAACATTCTCACAGACACAATGTTTAATCTGGACACTCCAGGTTCCAGTCAAGTTATCCCCCAAATTAACCATCGTAGATACCAAGAAATAACTGATTTCCATTTACAAAAGAAACAACTGGTTATAATTTACAAAATAAATATCAAGAATCTCTTACAGGACTTAATTATTCACCTGCATTAAGGATGTGAAAGGTCAAGAGATATACATTTGAAGTAAAATGTCAGGAGATATACAATTTTAAATATTTTTTAGGTGTCAATGGACTTTTATTTTATTTATTGACATGCAGTGCTGAGAATAAAACCCAGGCCTCACATGCTAGGCAAGCGCTATACCACCGAGCTTCAACCCCAGCCCCAAGAGATATACACTTGATGTAAAAGGTCAAGAGGTTTATATTTGAAGAGAATTTCTCTGGAGAGAGCTGTGCCATGTCTCCCACCCTACCCCTCCGGTGGGGAGAGGTGTGAGAATACTTTCTTCCCAGCTCAATTCCAGAGAGGAGTTTTGGAGTGATCAACATGGATTTCTAATAGAAGTCCTTTGGACTGTGGGCAACTTCTTGGTTATTGAGTCATAGCTGATCAAGGTAGATGAGTAGAGGCTAGCTCAAACAGAACAGAGGGCTTTGGCATGGGGATTGGCTATATTTCTTATCTCAGAGCAAGGGATTTGGACATTTTCTATGAGCCAGATGATTGGAGAAGACTGCTTGGTAGGAAAGGCAGACCTCAGCAACAGGAAAGGCTGGAGGTACATAACTGGTTACCTGGATGTTATTCAAGAAGTCAAATAACACCTAGAAACTTTATGTGAAAGAAGCCCTGCAGTGGCTAAGAATAAGGTCACCAGATAACTCCCCAAAACATGCAGAAAGGGTGGAATCATCCAAAAATCTGCCCGATTCCCAGACTACTGACTCTGGAATATTCCAATTTTCCTCCTCCCCTTACTTCTCCCTTTCTCTACCTGCTGTAACCCTGGAGAAATCAGAAGAAATGGTAGGAGAAGGAGAAGAAGGCTATCGGAGGAAAGGTAAAAGTGCAGTTTTACCTCCCTTCCTGAATTGACTGCACATTTCCTGCTCAAAGAGCTCCAAGAGGCAGAAGGGTAGAAGCATGAAGTTTAAATAAAATTAGCACCATATTCATAAGTTGGAACTATATTTGTGATTTTAAAGGATGTAGAACATATCTTACCTAAAAGTGACCAGAAAAGTAATGGGATATGGTAGGCTGAGCAATGCCACCCCACAAAGATGCCCATGTCCCACTGCTTAGAACCTGTGAATGTTTCTTGAATGGCAAAAGGGAAATGGGGAGAATATTTTGGATTTTCCAGGTTGGCCCAATGATTCTTATAAATGGTAAATAGGAGAGTCACGGACACACAAGGCAATATAATTACACAAGCAGAGGGCAAGGAGAGATTGGAAGATGCTATGCTTCCAGCTTCTTCAAAGATATAGGATGAGACCACAAGCCAAGGAAGTTAGGCAATCCCTAGAAGACAGAAAAGGCAAGGAAACAGATTTCCCCTAGAGCTTCCAGAAGTAATATATACATAATATATATAAATTATAGGCTTTCTGACCTCCAGAACTATAAGACCATATAATTGTGTCACCAAATCTGTGGCAAGTTGTTACTGAAGAAATAGTAAGTTCTGCTTCATTGACTAAAATTAAAGGGGTGGGAGGAAATAAGGTGGAAAAAGCTGCTCTATAATTCCATACCTCAGAAGCCAAGCTTGTCCAAAATAATGATTATACTTGTTCACCTCAACTAATATTCACAATAACTTTATGATTAGCCGTTTGGGGCTCCAACTTCTAAATTAAGAAACTGAACATCAGAGATTAAGAAACTTGTTTAAAGTGACACAGTGGGCAAGTGAGGACAACATAGGAAAAGAGCCAGGACTTCTGGTGACACCTCAGCTGGCACAAGCACCGTTGTGCACCTGGCTCCAAAGCCCCTTCCTTCCTCATTTCATTGTATCTTCTTACATGTGTGTCATTCTCACACTTTTTGGAGCTATAAGCTATGAAACATCCTCCATAAATTTAGTGTCCTCTAAATATATGGTTGATCCAAGATTTAAAGCCTGTTTTGTCCCATTTGACCTTCCTGACATCCTTGGTCTTGGTTGACCCAAATCAGACTCTAACTCTGATCTCTGTGATGGGACGGGATGTGCTGAGGTGCTTCTTTGACTCTATCTTTCTGAAAATAGGTTTATCATGCAGGTCATCATCTGGACCTGGCACTCTTTTTTTAATTTTTTTTTTTTAGTTGTAGATAGACGCAGTACCTTCATTTCATTTATTTATTTTTATGTGGTGCTGAGGATCAAACTCAGTGCCTCACACGTGCTAGGCAAGCACTCTACCACTGAGCTAAAACCACAGCCCATGTACCTGGTACTCTCGACTTTAAATTTCTCCTAATTCTACCACCATTTTTATAGTCTTCCATATTCAAAAATGTGAAATTATCTTGGACTTTCTTATTGATAGCATTCTTTAACTTTGTAGTTGCCATGAGTGATAAACACTACTCATGCCCAGTGTCACATCTAGCACACATGGAATGAACAGTGAACATCAAACCACGTAGCACCGTGATCACTAAGAGATTAGAAATAAGTTCTGGGAGAATTTTCAGGCCATAGAGTAGGCACAGGAAATGCAGTTGGAAACAAAAATTCTCCAGAATTGAAAAGACAGAAATAGGAGTACAAGGAAGTCAAAGCAACTAGAGTTTATGGCACAGATACTAGAGAGGAGGTATCTGCATGGAAAGGGAGCTCTGAGAACTGAAGTAGGACCCCTCAAGCCTTCAATTGATTGGCATGTGTGTGAGGAAACTAAGATCAAGGAATCACCCAAAAGGAGCAGAGGGGAAAAGCATTGGAGGTTATAAAGAGCTAGGAATGATTCATATTCCCATTAACCAGAAGAGAAAAATGTCATAATTCACAAGCATTAGGTAGGGCACCCATGAGGTTATTGTCACAAAAAAAAAATGCTGTCTCTGCACAAACCAGACTTAACAGCAAACCTTAAAAGGATCAAACTGTTTGCAAATAACATAATTTTCCAAGAGGAAAGTTCAAGAATATTTATGGGGAATATAAAGGCATGCAACAACTAATAAGATAAAATTCACAAGATCTTGCATCTTATTAAAAATTGCCTGATATAAAAGAAGCAGAAAAATCAACCAGAATTACACAGAGATTAATATGAGCAGAGGATTTAAAATCAACTATTGTAACTATTTTATATATGTTCAAAAGATTATATAGAGATGAAGATATATTTTTTAAAAAGCTGAAATAAAACTTCCTGAGGCGAAAAATATGATGTCTTCAATAAAAAATAGATCAGATGGCATTAACAGCAGATTAGATACTTCAAAAGAGTACAGTGAACCTGAGTACATAACCATCAATCAAAAAGAAGGAAACTTAGAAAGACAACAGATAGAAAAAATGAACAGAACATCAGTGATCTGTGGGACAACTTCAAATGACTTGATATACATGTAATTAGGGCACTAAAAAAGTTGGGGGGGTGGTGAATAATCTCACAATCTTAGTTGTAATATTCAAATCGAGCATTTTTTTTTGAGATGGAGTATTGATTGCTGTGTTGCCCAGGCTGGCCTTGAAGTCATGATCCTCTGGCCTCAGCCTCCTGAGTAAATATTTTAAATATATGCAGCTTATTATATGTTTATCATACCTCAGTAAGCTGAAAAATGAAAAAATAACACATTCCTGGGTATTTCCAAGGTATATTTAACAATAGTCCCTCTGTCTTCCCTTTTCCCTGCCCCAGGGTCTCCCTCAGCCACCTCTATCTCTAGGATTGGCAGCCCAGTCTGCACTGTGTGCTGGCTCTCACCCCAATCCTTTTTCCCTGTTGGGAATCCCTTTAATGTTTCCTAGCTCCCTTCAGTTAAAGCCACAGGGACTGGGCCAGAGACAAATTGCTCAATACACTGTTATGAACACACACACACATAAAAAAAATCTTCACAAAAATATTCAAAAAGCATTATAGATAAACATTACAAGTATTGTTTGAAAGACAAGTCAATGTGGTGAATTACGATTTCTGTGAATTAGCCATTTGGCAAATTGGTCTTTAGGGAATTATCTTTTGGTGAACTGACAGAATTGTCTGACATCAACAACCTTCTTCCACGGAGGGAAACAGAAGAGCCAACGAGAGTATTGTTCTTACGTAATTACAGTCAGAACTGTGTGTCCCTTCTGAAAGACTGCATTTGCAAAAGTAGAAGATAATATGTAGGAGATAATAGGCACTTGTAATGTGCTCTTGTCTAGAAATTATTCTTTCTGGATTTTTAAGGTTTCTGTCTTTAAAGTTGCAGATAAAGAACCAGAGAAAGTATGAGAAGAATTCACAATTTAATGAAATTTCCCTAGAGTTCTTGCCCAAACTAAATATAATGACATTAAAAATGTGCTTGCAATGGTGACCAAGGAGATCAAGAGGATGAGATGAACGCAGAATTCGAACATGCATTAAAGAAATAATTTAATTGAAAACAGTCTAGGTATTTGAAATCAAGTGATAAACTTTGAATATGGTTACAGAAAAACTAGGGAGAAGAAAAAGTTGAAGTTAGGAACATGAAATCTCTCCCATCAAGCAAACTGAACCTGGAGTTCTTGTTGATTCCAACTTTGGAGTTTCTTTGATCTCCTTGGACTCCTTTCTGTCTCTTCCTTTCAGGAGACTGTTGACCTCCAAGTGGGTTTTCTGTCTTCACACTGTGGCCTGGAAACTCTCTTGGTGGCCTATTAGGCCATCAGTACCACTGGCAGCACCATCTTGCAAGTAATGGTTCAGAGTTCCTATGATCTGATCTGCCTAAAAATTTATCTCGTTACATGTGTATATAAATATGACATAATAAAACTTATCATTCTGTGTAACTAACATGTTTGTTATTTAATCCATCCGTATGTTCAAGAAAATCTGACATATTAGTCAAACAAAACTCTAATTTTATGATAAAGGGGTAGCACCTTTCATAATAATTTTCACGCAGTTTGCAAAAGCAAACACAAGTCTTATTTAACATTTGATTGAATGGTGGATTAAATAGCTATACTATTGCTTTAGTCTGCTGCCAGGAGATTGCTGGGTCTCACACAGCTAGCATAGTAAATATAGTTGAAGAAACAGTTATAGATTGGAAAATGTCATAGGTGTCATTGATAATGAAACAAGGTGAAGCAAATAAGGAATCACAGGCATAAGATACTTTGTTCACACCCTCCTAAGGGGTATACAAAAAATTACAACACAACATCATGCAATTGATTCGCAGACTGATTCAGAAAGACTGTAGGCTACTGTCATTAGCCAACTGATTTTATAAATACTTTTAAATGTAAAAAATTTTCAGAGAGCCAAATGTAGTGGTGCACTCCTATAATCCCAACTACTGGCAGTGAGGCTGAGGCTAATCTGGGGAATATAGTGAGACCTCATCTCAAAATAAAATTAAAAGGAATGGGTAGCTAGCTCACTAGTAGAGGGCCCCTGGGTTCAATTCCCACTACTACCAAAATTTTTTTTTTTCAGTCAGAATATGCATTTGATGAAGCTCTTCCTTTCATGGGTTCTGCCATCTCAGCATTCTACTCCACCCTCCCCCGATTCTTTTATCTTTTGTAAACATAATATCACCAAGTTAGGTCTTTCCTTTCTTGCATGCTGCCCATAAAATTCAGGGTAGGCAGCCTCCACCCTCAGCAACAAGAGTGGGCATGATGAGTTTTAAAGTTTTAAAGAAATTCCATCTCTCTTGCCAGTGATTAATCCAGATATTTATACTTAACCTAATTGTTTCCAATGAAATATGGGGAGAGATTTGTTGGAGCTTTGGTGGAAAGTTTTCTTTCGTCTTTAAAGAAAACCAAAGGAGGGCTTTCTCTCTCTGCAATTTGCTGTGCAAAGGAAAATAGCCCCAATTGTCGACCGTAGTTGCATGAAAGAAAGTAACTCAGGATTAAACTGACATGGCCAACAGCATAGCGGAAGAGAAAGCCCAGAATTATTGATGGCAACATAGAGCCATTGAATGAAGCAAATCTGAATTCTGCCTTATTTTTGATCTTCCACTTATGACCTAATGGATCTTCTTTTTTGTTTTTTTTTCCAGGATAAAAGGCTATATTTTTATTAAAATAGTTTTTTAAAATTTTTTTTTAATTTTAATTTGTTATATATGACAACAGAATGCATTACAATTCATGTTACACATAAAAGCACAATTTTTCGTATCTCTGGTTGTTCACAAAGTAGGGTCACATCCTTCGTCTTCATACATGTATTTAAGGTAATGATGACTGTAGCATTCCACTGTCTTTCCTATCCCTATGTCCCCTTCTTTCCCCTCCCTCCCCTTTTCCCCTTTGCCCTACCTAGAGTTCATTTAATCCTCCCATGCCCTCACAGCATATTATGAATCAGCATCCTTAAATCAGAGAAATCATTCAGCATTTGGTTTTTTGGGATTGACTAATTTCACTTAGCATTATATTCTCCAGCTCCATCCATTTACCTGCAAATGTCATGATTTTATTCTCTTTTAATGCTGAATAATATTCCATTGTGTATATATGCTACATTTTTTTATCCATTCACTTACTGAAGGGCATCTAGGTTGGTTTCATAGTTTAACTATTGTGAATTGTGCTGCTATAACCATTGATGTGGCTGAGTCCCTGTAGTATGCTGTTTTTAAGTCCTTTGGGTATAGACCGAGGAGAGGGATAACTGGGTCAAATGGTGGTTCCATTCCCAATTTTCCAAGGAATCTCCATATTGCTTTCCATATTGGTTGCACCAATTTGCAGTCCCACCAGCAATGTATTTGTATTTCTCTAATTTGTATTTGTATTTCTCTAATTGCTGAGATGTTGAACATTTTTTTTCATATATTTGTTGATTGGTTATATAGCTTCTTTTGAGAAGTGTCTGTTCAGTTCCTTGGCCCATTTATTAACTGGGTTATTCGTTTTTCTGAAGTTAAGATTTTTGAGTTCTTTTTATATCCTAGAGATTAGTGCTCTATCCGAAATGTGTGTGGTAAGAAGTTGTTCCAAATTAGTAGGGTCTTTATTCATCTCACTGATTGT
Source organism: Callospermophilus lateralis (assembly GCF_048772815.1). Taxonomy (NCBI): domain Eukaryota; kingdom Metazoa; phylum Chordata; class Mammalia; order Rodentia; family Sciuridae; genus Callospermophilus; species Callospermophilus lateralis. Next base: position 18,547,345 of record NC_135311.1, read on the forward strand.
TTCTTTTGCTGAGAAAAAAAGCTTTTTAGTTTGAATCCATCCCATTTATTGATTTTTAACTTTAATTTTTATGCTATAGGAGTCTTATTAAGGAAGTTGGGGCCTAATCCCACATGATGGAGATTAGGGCCTACTTTTTCTTCTCAGCGACACAGTGTCTCTGGTTTAATTCCTAGGTCCTTGATCCACTTTGAGTTGAGTTTTGTGCATGGTGAGGGAAAGGGGTTTAATTTCATTTTGTTGAATATGGATTTCCAGTTTTCCCGCACCATTTGTTGAAGAGGCTATCTTTTCTCCAATGCATATTTTTGGCAACTTTGTCAAATATAAGATAATTGTAATTTTGTGGGTTAGTCTCTGTGTCCATAATTGTAATTTTGTCGGGTAGTCTCTGTGTCCTCTATTCTGTACCATTGGGTCTGCCAGTCTGTTTTGGTGCCAATACCATGCTGTTTTTGTTACTATTGCTCTGTAGTATAGTTTTAGGTCTCATATAGTGATACCACCTGCTTCATTCTTCCTGCTAAGGATTGCTTTAGCTATTCTGAGTCTCTTATTTTTCCAGACGAATTTCATGATTGCTTTTTCTATTTCTATGAGGAATGTCATTGGAATTTTAATCAGAATTGCATTAAATCTGTATAGTGCTTTTGGAAATATGGTCATTTTGATAATATCAATTCTGCCTATCCAAGAGCAAGGTAGATCTTTCTATCTTCTAAGGTCTTTGTTGACTTCTTTCTTTAGGTTTCTGTCATTTCATTATATAGATCTTTCATATGATAAATTGTGGTATAAAGATGTATTAAGAATTGTAATGCCCCCCAAAAATAAGAGAACTCATGTGTAATGGCATAATTTGGCATGAACATACTTTATATACAGAGTTACAAAAAATTGTGCTGTGAATGGATAATTATAAATGTAATGCATTCCACTATTGTCATGTATGTAAGAAATAAATAAATAAAATAAAATAAAAATATATACATATTTTTTAGTTGTTAAAAAAAGATCTTTCACCTCTTTCATTCAGTTGATTCCCTAGTATTTTATTTATTTATTTACTTATTTATTTATTTTTGAGGCTATTGTAAGGGGTAGTTTTTCTCATTTCCAACAGATAGGCATTAGAATGCATGCTTGTGGTTGGGCACATTGTAATTAATATAAACAAATTCCTTTTGATTGATCAGAACGATATTTTGCACTTAGTCTTCTCATTGATTCTGGCACACTATTCTTACTATTTGATATTATCAGCAAGACAAATCAAAAACTCATCTGATGCTGTCTCTGATTTTAGTGAGATCTAACAAAACATCTCTATTGCTGAATTCTGTCATCAGTATTTTTTTTTTACTTTTTTTACTGATTGTTCAAAACATTACAAAGCTCTTGACATATCATATTTCATACATTAGATTCAAGTGGGTTATGAACTCCCATTTTTACCCCAAATACAGATTGCAGAATCACATCGGTTACATCAGTATTTTGTCCTGCCTTTACCAATTGGATGATCTTATTCAATGCAGCAAATTAGTCACTCAGGATGATAAAGACAGGTTCGGCCTGAGCATGCTTTAAATTTGAGAAGTTTACTTTATCTTTACCTTGGTGACACCATTGTTTGCATTCTGCTGCAAGTTGTTGTGACTTTGATTCTAGTGATGTCTACACGTAGCTTAAATAGTTTTATGAGGTGATGCTGACTTATCAACTTTCAAATCCAAAAACATTTTATCTTTCCTATGGTACATTCAGAATCAGCTTTTCCTTTCTGATTAAATTTGAATCTAACATATTTTTATGATTGAAATTTTTTTTTGGTTCTCCAGCTTCCTCTCTCTCTCTCTCTCTCTCTCTCTCTCTCTCTCTCTCTCTCTCTCCCTTCCCTCCCCCCATAGAGCAAAATATTAACTAATTTTTTGCTGTGACAGGCATGCAGAGGGAAAAGGAAATTGAAAGGTGAAGAAGACTCACAGCCTTCCCTCATGGCCTGAAGAAGAGTCAGATGTGCCATGGGGCACATGAGCCCAGCACTGCAGAGGAGGAAGGAGCAGGTCATTCTTTATCCTTTCCTTAAGTCCATTGACTCCTGCTTTAAGATGCTTTCAATTTGGGCAAGGGTTTCCTCAAACATTGTGCATCTTTTCCCACTTGGTTAGTCTTCCACCATGTCTTTTAAATAGATTTTTTTTCCTAGCCAATCTCAAAAATGACTTCTGGAAAAAAAATGGATTAAATACTTCAGGAAGACTACATTCCATCCTTTCTCCCTGTGGGCTTCTTCTGGAAACAGAGGGGTGGGAACTGGTAAGAGAGTAGGAAGCGGGCTGAGACTATGGATCTTTGGTGATTCCTGGACAAATCTCATAGAAATGTATTCTGCTTTATGGACATGCCATGCCCCTTTTCCCTTTTTAGGTGAAAAATTATGAGAAACCAGTCTATCCTTTACTTTAATGTAGGCCACACCAGTTTTCTTCTGCCCTGTTTTCAAGCTTTTAACCATTGGTAAAAAGTAGAGCATCTACTTTTCGTTCTATCTAAAATTACATGAGAGAAATCTGTTCTTCCTATAAGTAAAATCTTTTCATTCTGACAATTATAATGGATGTCAGAAAAGAATATATAATATATACATATATATGTATAATATATAATTATAATATATAGTTATATTAATATAATTATATATTGTACATATATATGTACAATATATGATTAATACATAATTATATATTACACATATACATTTGTACATATTATATATGTGTGTGTTATATAACCTGTCATAGTAAGTAGCTGGCCTCCAAAATCCTTCAACCCTAACAATAACTGATTCTTACTTGCTCCTTTAAGTGAGTCTCATGTTTTGAGGTGCTCCTTCACTTGCTATTTTATGTACCTGTCCTTGATTGCAATAGTAATTCTGTAGCTATCTTACTTAGAAATGATCAATAGAGGGGATACAATTATGAGGGTGCCCACCTGACACAATGGGATCCGTGTCCTACTCTGGAAAGGCATGAAAGCATGGGGATCCAGCAAAAGCAAACTTATTGTAAGCAGGAAAGAACGACCATGGGTTGGATGGTGGGTGCAGACAACCAGATTGATAAAGGGCTCTTGATGCTGGAGAAGGTGTCATTATAGTTACTATCCCCGGGACTACAATAAGTTTCTGAACTTATAAGTTATATAGCAAAGCATGAACTTCCTTAACTGCATAAAAAAGAATTGAGAAAGAGAGAAAGAAAAAATTCATTAATTTTAATGAATCCTTCATTTCTTCGCTCTGGGACAAGCATATACTTGTCCTTCAAGTACTCCAGGGCTCAAAGATGCCTCCTAGCTAGTGACTGGCAAAACTGGAAATCCACCAAGGACCATCTGACACCAAACTTACCTTTAAATTATCCTTCCTAACACACACCTCTCTGTGTGTTTATCCTTTTCCTGAACCTCAGGCAGCCATGTTTATCCAGACCCTGCAAGTGTAAAATTGATGACATAATCATGCAATGGTGTCTATGGGACTATTACAGGAGGATTAGCTATTATCAACAAATAGGGGACTAGTATTGTTTTATCAGCATGGGAGTGTTTTCAATTAATTTGTAATTAAATAAAGGAAGCAATTTACTGGGTCTTGGAGGAGTCAAGGCTGTGGAAGGTTTATCTCATCAGTCTCAGCTGTGCATTCCTCTTGCACCGGCTCATTGTTTAGATCACAGCAGTGATACATGATCTGACCTATAGGAGTAATTCAATAAAACATCAATATTTTTCTTCCTTTAACCCATGGTGCTGTGGCAACTTGAGAAATCTGTCTGGAGTCACCTCCATCCTGAGTCAAGGGCTCTACCTAGCCTTACTGCTCTCTCAGCTATTCCTGCCAAAGAGCCCCAGCACGTTAGAAATGATCACACTAGTTTTGTCTATGTTGGGAGACAAACGGACTTCATAGGTTCAAAAATTCTTAAATGTTTTGCACCTAGAGCTTCTAGGCTCTATGACACTTTTTATATCCAGGATCTGATATAATTTCCTCCCAATCATCTTGCAGAGCAGGCACTGTTATCCCCATTGTATTAGATGAGCAAATTTAGTTTAGTTGGTGGCTAAGCCAGGAACAATATCCAGTTGGGCTGCATTCTCAGGACCCAGAGCTTTTCCATCTGCTCTCCTCAGCCCAGCCTTCTACAGATTGTAAAAAGTGAAAATATGATTGATCCTCTCATACAGCAAGTATTCATTTCTTAGTGGGCCTTTCTTGTATTCACAAAATCCTAATTTTCATCTAGGTATCTTCAGAGCTTAGTATAGATATTTTAGTAAAGACATGCTAAATAATAATAACAGCAGCAAATGCAAACCTTGCTATTTACTGAGTTCAAGGGAGTCTTCTATACGTTTTATGTATGTTAACTCATTAAATCCTTACAAAGTACTATGAGATTGGTGCCTAATACTATGCCCATTTTATAGGCAAAGAACCATAGTGACAACGGAGTCATTTCACTTAAGTTTACACTCTTTCTTGTTTTAGTGTAATTTGATCTCAGAACCAAGAAGATAGGAATCATCTGTTATGGAAGTCACCAAAGTGGAATGTTATTGGAAAGCATTAAAATTTATCATGATATTTGCTATTTATGTAAAAGGTTTGATATTTATTACCTTATATAAGGGAGGGCGCAGGTGATTAGCAAGGGCGGTGGAATGTGATGGACATCATTATCCAAAGCACATGTATGGAGACTCAAATTGGGTGTCAGCATACTTTATATATAAACAGATATGAAAAATTGTGTTATATATGTGTAATAAGAATTGTAATGCAAAAAGTACATGTATAAAGGCATGAATTGGCGTGAACATACTCTCTATATAAAGATATGAAAAATTGTACTTTATATGTGTTATAAGACTGTAATGCATTCTGCTGTCATGTATTTTTAAAAAAAATAGTATCAATAAAACCAAAAAAAAATCCCCACCCATAGTTAAGATATCCCCATCAATAGTTTGATATAATACCCTTGCTCAAGCTGAATGTCTGCTAGTCACAGTTAACACACACACCCTGGTGGGGTGACTGCAGCATCCTCAGTACCCTGTCAACTGAGGGCATTTTAATCAGGTGTGGTTTAGTCACATGAACCAATTAAATACCTAGTTTTCTTTCAACCAATTTTTCTAAGGTGAATAGTGGCTTAAAAATGCGTCTTACAAAGACAGTTGGGTTTGAGAATGGTACCTACAATTATAATATGAATGAGCAAAAAGAGGACAACAGAGATGACACTTTCCATACCCGAGCAAGGAGTCATGTAGCAAAGAACATCTAATCATATCTGAGAAGCTATCATTTTATTTCTTCCATATGTAAAAGGCGATTCGGGAACAAAGATTAATGACATTAATTTAGAGGAATTGTTTGATATAAGTGAAAACTCACGTTTCATAGAATAATATATAATTGCTATTATATGTACCTGTCCTTAATTGCAATAGCATTTCTCTAGGTGCCTTAGTGGAAATGAACAATATAGGGGATATAGTTATGGGGTGCTCACCTCATACAATAGGACTTAAGTCCAACTCTGGAAAGGTCTGCTTTTTAGACCATAAGGGCACAATCTTTTAAAACTAACAGCAAACTTTCGAAGCCAATGTTGATGCTTCTTCAGTAAGTTTGTTTTCTGGTTTTCATGGCTCGCCATCCCCCATGCTGGACAGTAAATGCTGACAAACTTTTTTTGCAAGTTCTATGTTCATTTCTTGAGTCATAAATTTAGTCAGTTTCTTTAAACTCAAACTTCTGTATCTTAATGCTGCTGAAAGCGTTTACTGTAAAATGTAAAACTATTACCAAATGATTAAATAAGCAGGCATAGACTCGTATCCTATAATTAAAAACAAAACCACTGAAACAAAAAACAAACAAATAAATAAATAAGCTCCAACTGTTCTCTCCATACCCCATGACCGAGCAATATGTTGTGCACATCTTTCAGGTACACCCAACCAGTGATTTTCCATGTTCCCACTAACTCCAGATACTCTCTGTCATTGTCTAGTAGTCTTGAGCAACCCTTATATTATGGCACCATCTGTGGCCTGACTGGTTGGCACATCAACAGGCTAGACAGGACAGTAGCAACGAAAACTTGTCTTCTAAAACCAAAGGAGATCTTGGCCACACGAGTAGAGCAACCCATGCCCAAGGGAAGTTTGGTTTATCAAAAAGCATCTTGAGTGTTCTCCTGGGAAACAGGGTATTAGTTATATTGCGGCTAGAAAGAGTCAGAAAGCAAGACAGATCATCACTAGTGTCCTTCAGACTTTACCAGTGTGTGAAATCTGTTCATTAGCTGTGCTTTTCATGTTCGGCTAAAAGAGAACCACCATGGCAGATTCTGAAAATAAAATGTAGAGGTCAACCACATCCATCCAAATCTGCTTCAGTAAAATAACAACAGGCCATTGGAAAAAGAAAAAAAAAAAAGGAGACTGATTTAATTACTTTTCTCCAAACATAACCTGCACTTAAATATATTCATATCTTTGCTGTTACCCGCTTCCTCTGCCTGCAATGCCTGAATTTTTCCCATTTCAGGATTCAATTCAAATTCTAAAAGTCTCTCTGATTTTTTTTTTTTTTTTAGGGCAAGGAATGCTTCCTTTCTTACAATTCCCATACCAATTTACCTATATTTCTTTTTTGGCACTTAACACTTTTCACCTTACATTTGGGCTATTTATGTACCAGACTTATTTTGCTCACCTTTCCTTGAAATACGTACCTCCCCATGTTGGCATACCTTAGACTTTTTCTGTCACACAATGTCTGACTCATGGTCAGAGCCAATGAATGAATGAAGCTGTCTACCAAAGAGATGTGTAACACTAACAGTACAAAAAAGAAAAAAGACAGTCAGCTGCTGGCTTATGTGGTACTCAAGCCCACAGCTGGGGACAGCTGTGCCAGTTGGGAACCGGCTGAGATCTTAACTACATCTGCAGAATGAAAACACCCAAGCAAGGGTGGGACTTATTGTACTGATTACTAATTTTGCTTTAAGTAGTTGTATCCCTGGGAAGTCTATCCACATTTCTCAGGCTTCTGGGTGGGCTTCTGAGCATTAGTCCCACTTGTTAGCTACAGTTTGAAGAAATGCGTTGGTCTTTTCCTTTGTTCCTTTAGAAGGGGAATCCGGCATCTCTGAGGCCTTGAAATTTTCTGGATTCTTTGCAGATAGTAACTGGAATCAAAGCACAGTGGGAATACCTGTTAGAGCAAAAGATCATTATTGATTTAAACTCTGCCCTATTTTAAAAGAATTTTAGAAAGATTTCAAAAGACATGGAGGGAATAAAGGAAAACCATTAATGAAAATTTTTTAAAAAGTAGGTGTAGAACATTAAGATGATTGGTAATGAACATAGAAATTGATTGATGCCAAACCTGAAGACTATAATTTCCTCTATATTTGTGGCAGGTGAACAGAAAGGGTCCTAGAATCCAAAAAAAAAAAAAAAAAAAGAGCCAGGTGTGGGGAGAAATCAATTTTTGAAATTGTGATGTCTGTAAGATGAGAATAAACCAATTGCTCAAAGGGAGTGTTTCTCTCTCTGTGCTCTAAGAAAATTGTACTCCGTGCATTCTATGAAGTCTCCTCCATGATGCAGACACCCCTGTTCTCAATAACATGGAAACAAAATGTAAGAGTGTAAGAAACTAAACAGCTGATCCCTGAGCCCCATACAAATCTGATGTCAGGGTGAACATCCATGTAGTGAGAAGCTGCTGTAGAGAGCAATGCTTTTCTCCTGCCCTTGCAGCTTCAGGCCCAGTCAACAATTGTGAAGCTGCTACTCAGTGTTAGCCAGGAATAAGTGTTTCCAGGAGCGAGAGAACAGTAGAATATGCTGAAATCATCTTTATTTCTTCTTCCTTACTTGGAATGGGCTTGTGCTAATCCAGTGACACTCTCTCTCTCTCTGACTCCTGGGGCCAAATGGGCCTCAAGGCATGGAACCAAGAGGTGCCTTCCAGAAGAAAACAGGCCTCTACCAAGTGGCAGAAGAATAAAGCAATCTCTTCATATAGCAATACAATTATTACTTTCCCCAACAAACTTTTACTGAGCTCTTATATGGTGTATAAACAGGGGAAGAGAGGGTAATGGTGCACAGAAGAACCAAGTGCATGTGTCAATCTTAATAGGGCCAGGGGAGAATCTCAGTCAAGGCCCTGGAGGCCATACATCCGTATCTGGAGTGAGGTCTTGCCTTGACATACCCTTCCCATACCCTTCTCAGACACTCATGATGCTCCACTTCCAAGGTTCTCATTCTTGCTAGCAAATCTTTCTTCCCCTCTCCGAAAGAAAGAGGGAACAGAAAGTGCAGAGGCCCTAGCATGGCTTTTATGGCAATAGCACAGTGGATGAGGGAGATTGATAAGAAGTGAGACTGGGAAGATGACTGGGACCAGAGTACTGTGGCCTTGGAGATGGTTGTAAGGATTATCACTCTGAATGAGCTGAGACATCACTGGGGAATTTTCAGAAGAGCAGAAACACCTAGATTTTATTACTAGCAAATGCCTCTGGTCACTGTTTTAAGCATTCACTACAGGGAGGGAAGGGCAAGAGCATCAAGGGCAGCTAGGAAGAGATTTAGGATGATTCAAGGGAGACATGGTATAGATTAGGCTGGCCATGATACAATGGAGTGAAAATGGAGAGCACACAGGATTGGGGAAATGGAAAGCATCAGAATTGGGCTTCAAGGAAACTGATCTGGCAGTGGGATGGAAGAAAGGGCTATGTTCATAATGAAAAGAATTGGAAGTCCTAAGACAGGACTTCTCAAAGGTGGACAGTAGACCACTTACATTTAAATCACCTGCAGAGCTAGTGAAAATACAGATTCCTGGGTCCTCACATGGTGTTGGAATTAGAATCTTGCAGGAAACTTTGTGAGTTCCTTATAGATTAATCTTTCACTTGCCAAAGTTTGGGAAACACTTAAAACTATATCTGAAAATCAACCATGTCAACTGATGAGAACAGTGTCAACTAATATTATGAAATAAACAGATAAATATTAGAGTTTTTCATCTCTGTCTAAAATAACCTCTGTCTTAATTCTGATCACTACGACAAAATATTATTGACTGTGTAATTTATAAACAACAGAAGTTTATTTGTTGCAATTCTGGTGGCTGAAAAGTTCAAAGTGCCAGCATATTTAGTTTCTGGTGATGACCCACTTCTCATAGAAGATTTTTTTTCTCACTATAAATTCACATGGTGGCAGAGAGTAGGAAACTCACTGGGAGTCTCTAATTTTGTTTATGAGTTCAACCCCCATGTCTTAATCATATCCCAAACCATCCTACCCTTCAGTAAGATCACCTGGGGTGTTAGGATTTCAACATATTAGTTTCGGGGGAGATATAAACATTCAGTATATTGCAATATAATTATTTATAAGAAGTGAGACTGGGAAGATGGAATAGTAAAGCTAAAAGCTATTGTTTTGGTACATAGACAATGTACTAGATACAGTCCTAAATAATTTACCAGTGCTTAGGAAAAAAATGTGACAAACTTCCCCCAATCCCATTTTTCCTATCTAGGACAAGTGGAGAGCCTAAAGAGACTACTTGGGTTGCCTAGTGGGGTCACAAGCATTGAACTGCTAATTATAGGCTGAGAGGGTACCACAAAATTCTGTAAAAGGAAAGAGATGGAGAGAAACCTGAGATGGTCTGGGATAGGCCTGGAGCCTCAGCAGAGAGCAAAAGCCAGAGTTGAAAGGAAGACCTAAGAGATGGCCTAGAGGCGGGGAGCTTGAGAGGGAAGATGAGGAGGCAAAGACCAAAAGGGGAATTCTTGAGAATTAACAGAGGTGTTTAAGAAGGATTTTATGTTGTGTCATATGACCTTTGATGTAAATACCTTTTTCCCACCATCTTCCTATAAATTCTTTATTAATACAAAAGTCTTTCTTTTTCTGAAGATTCAGTTGTCTGTGGTCAATGGAGTTTCAAAAATATTGGGTGGAAAAATTCCAGAAATAAACAATTCTTAAGTTTTAATGTGCATGCTGTTCTAAGTAGTGTGAGGAAATCTAACTTTGTTCCACTCATTCAAGGTGGAACATGAATCATCCCTCTGATCAGAGTATCCACTTTGTATATACTACCCACCTATTCACCACTTAGTTGTTGTTTGGGTTATAAGAATGGCATTGAGGTATTTCAGGGATTGTATTAAGCACTCAGAACTATTCTAGGTATCCACTGGAGATCCTGGAACATATCCTCAAGGATAGGGGGAATATTTTGTTATTTACTGGGTCTCTTTGTGGAGGATATAATGATGGGCAAGGTTCTGCTGTGAGTGGGACAAGCCGAGAAGAGAGGTTTGCCTGTTAACTCTGGTTTGCTGTTCAATCCACTCACTCAACTCCACAAAGCTTGCCACCTCTGCCCATGCAGGACTGTCCTGCTTGCCTCTACACTCTCTCACTGAAGCCTTTCTGGTGTTCACGGAGTCTGTGTGGTAATTTTATTTATTGCCTTAGTGTTTTCCAGGCAGAGAATCTGGAATTAGAGTGACCTTTAGCCCACAGCAGCTGCTGATTTATCACAGGATTTGTTAGAGTCTCCTCCAGATGTTGATGTTCCTGACATGCAGCCATTTAATTTGAAATCGGCTCAACTGGAAAATTAGGTTAAGGGCTTTTATAGTCACAATTCAAGGCAGAAATTTTACCCTTTTATATAAGCCCAAGGTGCTAGTGGTACAAACCACAATTCAAAGAAGTTTAAATTCTGGACTGGGTAATGTTACGCGATACCAAGAAGAAGGCTGAAAGGTGGGGGGCAAAGTCAGTTGTTCTTACCAGGCGGGTCCCCACTGGGGCCTCAAGAATGGCTTCCAGAACCTGTAAAGAGACTGCAGATGTGGAAGCCTCAGCCTAGCTCAGGTGAGAAGAGAGAGAGCAGTCCCTCCGCACAATGAGGGAGCGTATAAATTTGCTCCTCTACTCTGAGCTCCAGAGCCACTGCAGCTGATTAACTGCCTGCCAGGTCAGACTTTCCATCATTAGGTGGTCCAGGCTACCTGTCAGAGTCCCTAACCTATTAAAGAGTGCTGTGTAAAAGTTTCAGAGTCCTCACCTTGTCCTGGAGCCCGGCCAGGCAGAGGTGGGTGGTAGTGGATGCTGCTGTGAGGAGCGGTGAACTGTGTTAGAAGGAGACATTACTCAAGTTGCTATTTATCGTCAAAAAAAAAACTGGGCCTCTGAAGTGAGGATGAACTCAGAGATAAAAGAGAGTCCAGAGCAGAAACCATCTCAATGTGCCTCCACCCCACCCCTGAGACTGGGGTTCTCCTACCTTGACGGACAGCTGCCAGAACCAGACAGAGTCAGAGCTCAACAGAGTGGAACCTATAAAAGGAACAACATCCATTGTATTTAGGACTAAAAAAAAAAAAAAAGTAGTAGAGTAGCACACAGTGTGATCCCTGCTACTCGGGAGACTGAGGCAGGAGGATAACAAATTTGAAGCCAGTCTGGGCAACTTAGCAAGAACTTCTTTCAAAATAAAAACATCTGGGGATGCAGCTGAGTAGTAGAATACATGCCAAGCAGGCATGAGAGCCTGAGATTGAACCTTGGGTTCAATCCACAACACCACAAACAGCACAAATGAACAAACACTGGAACACATTCCGAGAAGACTTCATAATAAGAGGGACAGAGATAGATGGAGAAAAGAAGCCTTGGTTGGCAGTTCAGAAGTGGGTGACAAGAAGTAAAAGAGGAATTATTTCAGTGCTAATACTTTATACCAATAGAGAAGACCACCCGACTTGTTCTGTGGGGCTGGGTGGGGAAGTCAGCAGTCAGCAAATGAAAGCCACAGAGAGGTAGATTCTTAGGTAAATTACTTGTGCATGTGTGCACACACATGCATGTGCCTTTAACGTCCTTCAAATCTCTGATCCTAGACTCAGGTCTACTCCCAAAATGTTTTGTACCTTTTATGCGAAAGTAAGTCTCACTCTTGTCATTTGATAAATAAAGACATTAAAGCTGTCTTGACTGGAAGACTGAGAAAAGTGTGAAAGACACCGTGTGTTCGGAGTTTCAAATCTTTTACAATGACAATTAGTGTCTGAATGCAAAATCCGTGTTTTTCATTTAATTCTATTAGGGGACATGTTAGGCAAATTATGCAGAATAAAAGAATTGGATAGCGTGGATATTTTGAAATATTTACCACAGTTCTACAGCCGGAGAAGATTCAAGTTCCTGATTTTTTTCCCCCTTGAATTTTTACATCTGGATTTATTTATATTGGGATAAATGCCCACTTACTGACCCAAAATTCTTCATGGTAACAATGAAGCATCCACCCAAGACTTGCATCTTCACCCCAGTGTTGATCAAATGAGTAAGAGGTTCTTTATACAGGAGTTGAGTCCACCACAATCTACCATTCTCATAGCCTGCACACAGTCAGGCTATTAAAACTACAATTTTAATTAAAGCAGTGTGATGAAAAAGTTGACTGTAGGAAAAATCACTCATTATCCAGAGGTATTGTCCACACTTGCCAAACATCTGGATTTGGTGGAGAAACATCTGAGTGGTTCAACTGAATTTTTCTTTTTCATTTAGATGTTTTGGTGTCATGTAGACACAGCTTCAGTCAAGCCTTGGAGGAAAAACTTGGCAGGAAAAAAAAAAAAAACAACAGAATGACTTAATGCTAGCATAACAGTCTAAAAAGAATAGAGTTTTCATTTGTGATTGTCATGATGCAGGAGACGCTGGAGGAAAGTCATTCTTCTAAATAAGGCAGTGAGTAATGACCAGGCAACGGAAATAATAATGAGCTAAACTCTGAGACGTCTTTCACAACTCAGGCAAATGATTAGTAAATTAGCAAGCTATGATAATGGTACAGAGATGATCTGTGAATCATTTTAGTAGGTATTTAGAAATTCTGGAATTCTGAGAAAAAGTTACCTATGATCTGAGTGCGAAAAGGTATATGGAAGAAACCACTTTCTGAAGGCCAGTGTAGAATGGAGAAGAATCCCGGGAATCAGGATAAAATAAATACTATTAAATTGAGCTGAGAAAGAAAGAAAGGGTTTTTATTTTTTTACATTATTTCATTATTTTTCATTTTCAGATGTTTTCATAAAACTTCTTTTAGCTGGGCATGGTGGCATAGGCCTATAATCTCAGTAACTATGTTGAGACAGGAGTATCGCAAGTTCAAGGCCAGCTTAGCAACTTACTGAGGACCTAAGCAGCTTAGTGAGACCCTAACTCAAAATAATTTTTTTTTAAATGGGCTGGTGATATAGCTCAGTGGTAAAGTTCCCCTGGGTTAAATCCACTATACCCCAAACCAACAAAACAACAAACAAATTTCTTTTAACTGATGAGGATGGTTAAGCCCCATTCTCCTGCAGAATGTAAGGGGTGTAGGCTTAGACGCTGCGACTGCATCTGGAAGGGAATAGGACCGTTAGGGTTTGACAATTTGATTGGCAGTGTCATTATACAGCTTTATCAGAGCAGGGAAATTTAGAACATTATGTCTTTTTTAGTTCATCCCTCTCTCCTGATCATTTCTAGAGCTTCTCTAGTTAGCCCAGCTCTTGACATGCTCTCTCCATTCTGGAAGTCAGGAACCTTAGGTTCTGGTTTCCTCCATCCTATCCCCTGCCAGTCACACACTCAATTTCTCTGAACCTGTTTCTTCATCTTTAAAGTAGGGATGTTGACTTGTATTACTTAAATGGTAGTATGTCGCAGTCCAGCTGCAGCAAAATAACCAGGGAGTGACGAATAACTTGTGTACGTTGATAAAGCAGGAGTGGGAGCCCGTTTATTGTAGGACAGGAGGGGTATATATACATTCCACACAGCTTATCTTAATTAACATAAACTCGATACAGCAGTCAACCAATAAGGAATCTCCACACTTAATGGCTTGCTGGCGTTACTTCACAAACCACTCCCTCTGGCAAAATGCCAGGCGCCCTCTTGACTTGTTTACAGACCCTAACAGTAGCATCCAGCAACATTTTAACAAGAAGTTAAAATTCTTAAAACTTAGATGTTATAAGATGAAGAAGCAACAATTAGAATTTTAAAATGCATTTCCAAAGTGATGTTTCTGACTCAAAGGCAAGGGTGACCCAGGATCTGAGTGCCATCATAAAGACCAGGTGTTGAGCTGTGAGGTCACAGGTAAAGTGACATTGGAGAAAATACTAGACCCAGTGTACTTCAAAAAAAAAAAAAAAATACAAATGGAACATGCAGAAGGTACCAACTTAGAAAAAGCAGACCCCAGTGTGGGCAGGCAGTGAACACATGAATGATATTAAGAGATTATAGAAAGATGGGTGGAGAAGAATGAAATGAGATTCAGCTTGGAAAAATGCAGAGTAATGCATTTGGGAGCAAGTAACCAGAAACACATGAATCTGTAATGTACTGCGGCAACAGAATTAGCTGGACACCAAATCATCATGCCAGTAAATGGAAGATGCTTGATCTCTGCACCCCAGGGTAGGCTACACATTGAATTCTGAGTTCAAATCTCCCCACTTTGAAAATAAGGAATAAAAGAGTTCAGAACGAATAATTATGGAAACAAAAGTGGCTGGCTTAGGATGAATGGGTTGGTTGGTATCAGGCTATGATAGGAACACATAGCCTTGTGAATCCCAGATTAGAAATTGTTGTGGAATTAAGGTATATCAGGGAAGGAAGGCATCTTAAGAACTTACTCTGTCCTCCTCCCTCCATCTTATAAAAGAATCCCAAGACTCAAACACTTCAGAAAAGGGTGTCATTTGTTAAATTGATTTCTAAAGCAATGAAAGCAAAACCTCCTGGCTTCCTGGTTATGGAGCCCCTAACCCTAGGGTTTGTGAACGTGGGTCACTTGTGACGCATTCTTGTCTTTGATAGTGAGTCACTCTATCCTCGTCCTGCCTCCGTCCCCCAGGTCCTTCTACCTGTCATTCCATTCTCGAAGGATGGTCCTCCTCGGGCCCATGTCTCCACCTATGTCATGCATCCCTTCTCAGCTCACAGAGAAGGGCTGAAAGGAGACGCCTGCAGTAATCTCTCTCCTCTCTGCAGTCAGAGTTACATTTCCCGCCTCCCTGTCCTCGTAGGCCTTCATGTTTTAAAGGTCCCCTAAGGCAATGGTCACACTGCATTGCAGATCTGTTCCTGCTTTCACACTTCTACACCGCACAAGAGGGATGTCTTGGTCCTCCTCAGGACTTCATTTCTTATTATGAGGCCAGGCATAAACAAAAAATATTTTTCCATGAATGTGAAATGGATGAAATATTCTGTTTCCTCCAAATCACTCTTTGAAAATCCCTGCCTTCAAAGCAGAGAGCTTTGGGGAGGTAATGTATGTATGTGGTGCCTCCACATGGCTGATGTTGGTGTTTTAAATGCAACAAGACTTGCTCTCCTCAGACACTTTATCAGAGCAGAAGTCCTTTCCACAAACCAAATCTAATCAACCCATCAAAATGTAGTCCACCTCTCACAAGCACCACTAACTGATTGGCCAATTCTATCATTCAGCTTTTCCCCAAATATGTTTTAAATAACACTATATTTCACAATATATTTCTCTACTAAACAAGCATTCTCATGGTACAATAAATGAGAAACAGTTGGCTACACTAAAATAACTTGCTTTCTTTTACTGTTCAGTGTATTATGAATTGCACCCAGTTTGATCCTCAGAACACTTTGCTGAATCTGTCGACATGTCATCTTCAGACATGTTTTGTGGACAAGATTTTTAAATGTACCAAGTTTTCTGGCCAAGTGGCCACACAACATATTCTTGTAGTAATATAATAGCCAATGATAACTATTTGTCAGGCCCTAGTGCAATGATATATATGTCTACTTTTAAGCAATTTAATTCTCATATACCCACAGGTACAATTATTGTCCCCACTTTATAGATGAAATAATGGAGATATAGAGAGAGGTAAAGAAACTTACACCATCACATAGTTGGTAAGTGGCAGAAGCAGAACTCAACTGTAGTACATCTGACTCCAGTGCTCAGCACATCAAGCTTAGATTGTCATTCCAGTAAACTTCTGGCGCTACAGAATGAGTCCAAACTCTTATGGCATGCAAACCTTTGAAATACTTTTTAAAAACTCATATGCTCTTTCTGAAGCCTCTATTTTCATGAATATTCAACCATTCTTCCAATGACAAGCTCTGAAATTCTTTTGATTTCTTGATGATTGGCCTCTGAACCACTGAGTGGATTCCATGTCCGCATTAAAATTAAGTCTCAGAAGTAATTCAGCCAACCTGATGTGGTTCAACTAATGCTAAGAACAGCAAACTAGTGCCACATCCTAGAAACACATAAGATTTTAGGGACAGGAGGGGGGATCTTATTGATGTGTTTTTTTGTGTGTTCAGGCTATCCATTTTGAGCTATTGGCTCATGTGTAACTAAATAACAACCACGCTCAGCAAAGCATAAGTTTGAGGAATATTTCATGAGATCCTTTTATGAGTAACAAAAACAATAGATGAGTAAACACTGCCCTCAGTCCAATGTTCCCACTTGGGAAAATCTGCAAGTATCATGTAGGCCTCATATGGGACATTTCCTGCCTCCCGTTTTTAGTTATGACCTTCCAGGAGGAAATCAGGAGGGGGCACCAGCTATGGACTGGAAAAAATGCTCTTGGAAGAAGAACTTCCTATATTACTGTCCCCACTGACTTCATATTAGAAGCAGCATGGGAGGGAAGACAAGGGAAGGGATGGAATGAGTATTTAAATTAAGAATTAAAATATACAAAGATATATATCTTTAAAATATATAAAGATACAGTGAGGTGTGTGAGCAGCCCAGTCAACACTGGTAACATAGCTCCTTCTCCCTTTCCACTAGAACCACTTAATTCAGAAGAGCAGGTTGTGACCAATTCATCACCTAGAGAGAGTGGTCAGGCCTCGGCTTGAATGGGAATTTCCTCACTTGACAGATGGGAATTGGGTGTCTGTTAGCTAAAATTTTTCCTCTAATTACTAATTATACCAGAGAAAGAGGCTTTATAGCCAGAGTCCTGGAAATGTGAAATTTGATCACTAGAGATTTGCAGTAAAGATGGAAGATTGATGTGTGATGTCGGACAGCTGGCACGGAGGCCCATCGGGCCAGGGGGCCAGCAGCTGCTCACAGCAGATTTGAGAGAGAGAGGGAGGAGGATCCGGGAAAGGGGATCAAAAATGGATCTGGGAGAAGAGAGATAAGGAGAACCATGTTAACAATTTTGCTTCCCCCTCCTCCCTTTTCTGTCATTTCAAATAAGAACATATTAATCCTCTGAATTTGAGGCTAGAGCCAACAGGTGGCAAAGCCTGTTCCTGCATAGAAGGCAGCTGTTGGGACTGAAGAAGGTACCAGAAGAGGAAGTTTCAGGTGGGAATCTGCAGAGCACAATTAACCTTTACCCTGAAACCCATCCCACCACACTCCCAGCACTCACAAAGGAGACCATGACCCTGAAGACCATGCACTCTGAACATTCCCTAGCGTGGTCCAGGGACCAGCTGCAGTGGAATCTCCTGACCTTCTGGCCAACTATGCAGATTCCTGGACCCACCCAGTCATCCAGAGTCTGAATCTCTGAAAGTGGAACAGTTCACCTCCTCAGCTACTTTCTCTCACATCATCTCAATTATTTTCTTCTCCCCACCTAAATCTGCCATGGCACCATCATTTATTTATTTTCTGTCTTCTCCATGCTAAGGTATGTTCCAGTGAAGCAAGAACCACCTGCCCAGAGCAGTATCTAGCACATACAAGGGGCTTACTAAATATTTGTTGAATGAGTAAACAGGTGAATTAAAGGGGAAGAGGGAAGGAGACTGTAAGTTCAGAAAGCCTGCCCTCACTAGGCAGGCTGAGCTGAGCCCAGTTCCTATGCCCTGGGAATCCTTGTGCAGCATGGTCATGGTGACAGCCCAGAGGAAAGGAAGTCACTCCCTCTGGATGTGAATTTTGTGCAATGAATCTTAAACGTACCCACCATACCCAAACACACAGAGCAGATTCCCTCACCACAGCCAAGCACGAAGACCCTCCCCAGCACCCAGTCAGTCGTGGACCACCCCATGTACCTCTCTCTCAGGAAAGCCCTAGTGCACACCTGTCATTATTCTTAAATTGACCCTGAGTCATCAACTGCAGACCAGCAGAACCACGTATATAAGAGCCCTAAAAGTCATGACCATTGCTCTAGGTCACAAAAACAGTCAGAAGGGATAGGAGAGACTAAATCTGTCCTTTCTGCCTCATAAACTCATGATATCTTTCAATGCAACCACTTCTTACATTTTTTGAAGCTTATTTTCAAAGCCTCTTTTTAAGTAATACATGTTCCTGCTCAATCTTCCTATGACTCTCTTTTCTACTTTACTAAGTTTGTTATTGTTAGCATTACTATGTAAGAAAATGACTATAGAGTACTCACAAATGCGGCATATTGAAACGTAACACTTTTATGCAGAGTGCCATCACAGAGGTCTACTAAATCATTCTTTAAAATCCCCACTCCCACGCAATACACATGGTTTTTGCTCCAGCTGAGGGACTTCTACAATTCGAAGTTCAAGGATCATGGGCTATTGGATTTTTTTCAAGGGTTCCAAAGAATCATATAACTCCAGTCCTACCTCCTCCTATTGTATCATGGAAGAAGAAACAGACACCCAGAAGCAGGAAGTGATATGGCAAGTATTCCCATTTTTGTTTTGAAGGACTTTTCACAGAAACTCCAGTTCTTGGGGTAATAGCTTTGAGCTCTGAGGCAGGGCCTCTGTGTCATTACCTGATATTTCTCTTTCTTGTTATTGACCCATTAGACATTGAATCCCTATAACACTGAGACTTTGGATGGTTTCAGAAGGGTCTGCAAGTCTTTCTGTTAATGCACTATGCTCCCTCCATCCTCAGAGCAGCTATTCCCATGCGGAGGCAACTAGTGTCATGTTAGCTACAAGCTCAGGGGATGTGAGAGGACTATTACTGTGTCGAGAGTGTGGAGCTAACTGACCACCTGAGTTTGACCTTGCTTCTTTGAGTAACCTGCCTCCGCCCTTAATGGGTGGAAGAAGGAGGTCCTGAGCCTCATTCCTGGAGGGTGACTTTGAAGGTGACTTTGCACTGCACTAGCCTCTCCCACAGCAGCCCCGAGAGCCACTTTGACGTGAGCTCTATCCACCCCAGCGTCAGCACAAACAGGAAAAGGATAAAGAGGGGTCTGTGTGCAGATGCTCTCCGCTCATTTGCCAAAGGAAAAAGATTAGCAAGCATCCCCTGGCACCAGGAGAAGAGCCATTGGAGCTCGAAGACTAATGTGGCATCACTTTTCTGGTGGGCCTGAGGTACCTTGGCAATCAGGGAAGAAAGAGCTGGATCCCATGTCTGTTGTGTTTTATGTATTTGCTCTCAAAATATATTGCAGAGCTAAGCAGAATCCCAAAATATTGTCCTATTCAAGGGTGGAACAAGCAGGAGTGCCTTTTTCTCTTTTCCATTCAGGGAATTCCTCTTCATTTCTCAAAAGGAAGCTCCTTGGTAAGTCCCTCTGGGATGCATTTTGAAACCCCTCTACAGAGAGTGTCCTGAAAGAAATGAGTCTCCTCCTTGTGTGTCCCCATAGCACTTTTCAGTGACCAGCCTGTCCTGTGGAGTTCTAATTATCTTCCTTAAGAGTCTGTTTTCTCAGGCTGTGCTCCTTTCCAGAGAAGGGGACAGATGTTCCTTTATCTCTGTAGACCCTTCCCCTTCGCACCCATTCACTTTCTACCCCTCACCTCCAAGTCCACTTTTGTAAAGTCTGGCACATCAAAGATACTCAAAAAACAGGGTGAAAGTGGGAGAAAGAAAGATAAACGGCTTACCCAAAGTCACAGTAAGTCAGCATCAGGGTCCTGCCCTTTAGTGCAGTACTCGATTCTAACCTAGGCTGTCATCATGCTTATTTGATAGTCCACAGAGAGCGACATGTTATTTTGAAAAATAATTTTTCTACTAAAGAAATGAAGAAAAATAGAACTTGGGCCAGTTAATTCTTAAGTATCATTAGACAATGGCTTACAGGCACCATCTAAGCTTTAAATCAGGATCATTTTCGGGTCTAATGGAAATTACATGGTGACTTTGACTTCACAGGGAAGGAACTTGGAGCTAATCAACCTCGGGAATGCCACCATCTGAGATGCCAAGGCAAAAACAAAGGAATGCCATCGATTAAGAGTCTCCTGTCAAGAATGTTCCAAAGTTGTGATGCTGTTGAGATGAGATGGATTGGAATCTCAGCCACAGGCTTAATTGCTTTGCAAGGGACCACAGCTGTTCCTGCAGGAGAAATCAAGGAGAATCTTGTTTTCTTACTTTCAACTTTTTGCTGACCTTGCTAGAGACTGTTTCTGAGCTGCCTGATGCCTGTACCCATCACAAAAGGTTATTTCTGCAGGGTCCTGTATCGTGTGTCTGTTTTTCACTGTGTTTCCAACACTTAGTGCAGTGACAGAAAAGTGGCACTTGCTGAATGAATTAATGAAACCACCAAAAAGTAGAGTTTAAATAAGAAATAATAGTTCCCTGGCACACAAGAGAGATGCCTCTTTGCTATTTGAACCAAGATTCTCCTTGGCCCTTTCTCTAGAATATAGGAACATAAAGAAAGAGAAATAGATTGAAACCCATTTTAATTTTGTTCGATTGATGATTCTGTCTACATTATATTTTTCCATCCATATCCAATGTCAAATCAACTCTCTTTTCCAGAACTCTTCTTTTTCCTCTCCTATGATAACAACTGTGATCCCTGAATAAGAAATGACTTGTGAAACATTTGCAAACTTTTTGGCCTTTGAAATGGCTAAAATGACCAATGCCTAATAGAACAGGGTCATGTATGAACTATGACAGAAGTTGGGCCCATGGGGTAAAATCTAGAGAGTTATTGGCTTAAGTGGTGTTAAGCAGTGCCTGTGATTGGAAAATGAAATGAAATAGAATCTCCTCATAGAATCAAGAATAGCCAGGCATCATCCTAAAATAAACAGGCCCAAGAAGCATGGGTGGCAGTGGCTAATCCTCAAACCTGTTCTTCCCCCTTTATTTCACTTAGGCTTCCAAACATTTGTCTCTGCCCTCGGTCTATAGCCTTACATCCAAACTTGTTTTAAGACGTTCCACCCTTGACATTAAGCAATTTGCTAAATTTCTCTTAAAAACTTAATAAAGTATTGAAAAGCTCTGTTTCACAATGAAAATTTTTTTACTTTGATTCTTCTTTGTTATTAAAGGCTTCCTATCCTTAATAAGTTTGGAAATTGGGGTCATCTTTTCCTTTTGAATGAAATATTTTATTTTGTTTTATTATAAGGCATGATAGCATTTTTACCTTCACTAGCAATTCAATGCTCCCTGGAGTGAAGAAAATGATTGGTATTACTTGGTTCCTCTGGGTACTGTGTTAACACTAATAATTCCCAATAAAGCGCTTTCCTGGTCATAACGCTGTAGAGACTCAAAGAAAGGGAATATATTCCTTGAAATATATATCTTCCTAGAAGAAGCCTAAATAATACTAGTTTACATCAATTACAGCATTTTATAACTTAACAAAGTACATTTAACTCTCTGACAATTGATCCTTGTAATCATCGTATGATGTACAGTCTGATATAATTTTCCCACCTGGGAAAATTTAATCCCGGAGGATGAAGATCTAAGTATTTGTGGCCATCAGTGTGTTCAGGTTCAGCAGGGAGTGAGAAAGAGAAAAAGACTATCTTCCTGAGAGAGTAGCAATGTGTGTGAGGGCAGAGAGGATGGGGTAGGGAAGGTATTTAAGCACAAATATTTCCCTCTGAAGTGTCTGATTTTTGAATTCGACTTCGAAAGTAATGACAAACCATTGGTCTGGTTTTCATCAGGTCTCAATTCTGAGACCAACAACTGAGGTGCTCTTTCTATGTCTATTTTTGAGTATTGTGTAAATATTCATTTAGACCTGCCACCTCCCCCTGGCAGAGCCTCACAGATGAAGTGGAAAACAAATTCCCCAGGCATTTGTGGTTATTAAGGTTCCCGTGGTACCTTTTACAAGAATTGGGCGATTAGCATTCACAGTCTTGGCCTTTTTCCAGCACAGAGAAAAGACAATGCACCCCATCATTACCTTCTTGGTCTGCTGCACAGAAACACAGTGCAGGCGCTTAGACCCCGCAAGACTCAGGGTAGAGTCACTGTGAAAATCCCATTCTCGCTATGTTTAATTTAGGACATCTGAGGACCACCTGGATGCAGGAAACCAAATTTACTCCTACCTTCAAAGGAGCCAAAAATCCAGGCTTAGGAATAATTTACTTCAATAAATTTCAACTTCACTTGCCTGGGCTGTTTTGTAGAAGCAACACCTTTCTCCTCTCCATGAAGGATGCTGGTCCAGGGCAATGAGCAGATGTATTCTCAGAACACCTGGCAGATACCTGCCTATTGAAGTCACTTCACTTTGTCCTCTGAAAAGCAGTTTAAAAGCAAAATATCACAGTCATATTTTAGCTTCCTTAGAAATATATCCCACAAGAAGCCCTCAACATCCTCCTCATCATCATCATAGCTAACAAAATAAACAGGCTCAGGGATTTCAAGATATTGGGTCAAGTGTGGAGAAGAAGAAGAGAGTGGGAGGTACAGAAAACAAGGATACACTCAGATATCATGTGTTTTAAATTTCAAATATTCTGGCATTCCAGTTTGCATATCCTTGGTGGTGGGGGAGGTGAATTGCTGTTCGTATATGGACATTAAATGTTACTTATTTTATTGAGTGACCTAAGTTGGTATAAATGAATCTGAAACAATATAAATTTCAAATTATTCAAGGTTCACAAACAAAGGGAAAACATTATGTAGAACAAGGAAAATATACACTACATATATTCCTAGGAATAAAGTAACCCCTTGGTGGTAGTAATTAAGGTGTTAGTGAAATACCAAATGACACCCTAATGTTTCAAGTTTGAAAAGTAAATCGTGGTTGGAAGAGTTTTTAACTCGTTTTTTCAGTAGAAAAATTCTCTAATTGATGGTGATTTGTCACAGGAGTTAACTCCCTGAGATTTTTAATTGCTGATATTTAACAAAAACATACAGAATGCACATTTATTCTCTAAAGATAAGGAAGCTGACAAATCTGCATTGAATTTATTTCCATTACAAACATTTTTGAGAAGTAAACTCCTCTTTAGCAAATGCTAATTTCCTCAGTGACTGCTCAGCTCCCTTGTTTAGTGAATTCTTCACTTTGCTATGAACTTCATTTAAAATATCCCTGCAAGTCATTTGCTAAGGGTTTTCACCAGACCTGCAAAAATGATGCTCACTCCACTGACTTAAATGTGGTATTTCTCACATTTATCTGTCCTACTTCTTCTCCTCCCACCAATTTCTACATTTCTTTCCAGGTTGTTCTATAGCAAACCTAATAAACACAAGCACCTATCTATAATATGTTCTCTATCATTATAAATCCATGACAGTTTCATCAGAAAACAAATCCACAAAGAATGGTAACCTGAGCATCAAGACAAGGCCTAGGAGACATTACTTGATAATTTTTCTTTTCGCTATTGATCAAATAATGGTAGAAACATATTTACTTGTTTCCTGAATGTTATTAGAGTTAGCCTAATTTCTGTAACATAAACTTTTGATTCTAATTCCTTATCATTCAAGTCAGTGTTCAGCATGGGGGTGTTTTCCCCCTCGATAAGGGGCTATATATTCTTTATATTTCAAAGCAAAACTTTTAGCAAAGTTGGGTAGTTCATTGGTACCATACTTCCATGAAAAAAAATTTTCAACTGCAATTTACTTAGGGAAAATGATATTACAAAAAAAAACTCTTAAATAAAGTCACCTGAATAAATGGACCAAAATTATTTTTGATAGCATCTGTATATTTCTTGTCTGATTTCCATTCATTCAACAAATACATATACCAAAATACCAATGGTAATGGACATAAAGGAGCAGGGGCAGCGGGAAAGAGGAAGGAGGAGCAATTTTAAACATAGAGGACAGAGTAGACCTCTCTTTGAAGGAGAGAGTTTAAATGTAAAGACCTGGAATAAGCAGAAGAAAATCTGTGAAAATAATCAAAGAAAGATCACTAGAAGGAAGGGAACTGGTACCTGCAAAGGCCCTCTGGTAAGATAGTTTGTGGCATGTTGTAGAAAGAGAGGCCCCATGCAGCAAGAGCAGAGCAGGCAAGGGGAAGAAGAAGACAGGGAGGTCAGAGAGGTGGTGAGGGAACAGATCACTTTGCACCTGAGAATCATGATAAAAAAATTTTGAGTGAGATGTGATGCTAGTTAAGGGTTTTGGGGGTGGGAGACAGGGGCTGAATGCAGTTTTTAAAGTATCACTTTGCCTACAAAATTGATTACTAGGGAACAGGGGTGGAAACAAGACAAGCTGCAAGAAAACTTGCAGTCCAAGAGAGAAATGATAATGGTTCAGACCAGAAGGAACAACATGGAGGTACAAAGGACAATTAAATCCTACCTGTATGGGGAGGAGAAAGTGGGATGTTGCTTTAGAGTAGAGATGAGATATAACTAAAAGAGAAAAAAAAATAAGCATGAGCTCAAGGTTTTGTTTTGAGAAACTGGAGGGAAAAATATAGAAAGAACAAGGTCATGGGACAGTTGAAAATTTAAGAGTTCTATCTTGGGGCTGGGGTTGTAGCTTAGAGGCTGTGTGCTTGCCTTGCATGCGTGAGGCACTGGGTTCAATCCTCAGCACCACATTAAAAAAGATGAATAAACAAAACAAAGATATCATATCCATCTACAACCAAAAATAATTTTTAAAAAAGAGTTATATCTTGAGCAAGTCCAGTTGAAATCGCTTATTGACCTCTAAATAGAAAAGTCTATGTGTGTGTGTGTGTGTGTGTGTGTGTGTGTGTTTCAAGAGCTAGTGTAGGTAAGAGCTTTAAATTTGGGATCCATCAGTATAGGAATGGCATTTGAAGTCATGTTTCTGGAATAAAATTACCTAGGAATAGTGTAGTCAGAGATGAAATCTAAGGAGGATGGAGCTCCAGAAACCCTAACATAAAAAGAGGTACCCAAAATGAGAAGCAAAACAAGTACCAGATGCCAAGTGGAGAGTTTTCAAAGGAAACCGTGTCAAATGGACTGATAAGTGGAGAAGATGAGGACTGAGAAGAGTCCACTTAATTTCATGATGTGAAGTCACTGATGAATTTGGAAAGGTTGACTTTAAAAGGGTAGTGGGGCTGAAAGCCACACCAAAGTTGGTTCAGAGGAATCTGAGAAGGAAATAAATGGGGAACAGAGACTAATCCTCGGAGAAGTTTTCCTATGAAAAGGAGCATAGCTGAATAGCAACGCCAAGACAAGGAAGGGTATTTTAAGCAATGGAATATTATAGTTCCTTTGTATGCTGACATGAATAGCTTAGCAGTGGGGAAAATTTTGATAGTGTACAGAGATGAAGGACTTCAGGAAAGACGCTGTATTTGTTTCCATAAAGAAAGTACCACAGGCTTGGTGGCCTGCACAAGATCAGGGTTGGTCTCTTTTGCACCTTGGTTGTAGATGTCTGTCTTCTCTTTCTGTCTTCAAAATTCTTTTCTCTGTGCATGTCTGGGTCCTAATCTCTTCTTCTTATAAAGACATTGGATTGGAGCTTCCTCAACGACCTTATTTAATGTTGATTACCTCTTTAAAGACATTGTCTCCAAACACTGTCACATTCTGAGGACTTCAATATGTGAATTTTGGGGAGATGCGATTCACCCATAAGAGATGCCCTTAGGTAGGAGAGAAGGGGTGGACTCCAATGCATATGTAGAAGGTTTTAGCATATCCATAGCCACAAGATGGAAATAAAAAATACAGGAATATATTTTCATAGATTTAATGGTTGGAGTGTATATCTGAGGACAGCAAAGTCAAGGACTGAGAGAAGTTAGAGGAGATGTTTGAATGTTCAGGAGATAGAAAAAGAGGAATCACAGTCACCTGGGAGAGTGGTGAAGTGACTGAGTATCATTGCTCGGCAACACTAGGAACCACCGTAAGTTAGTGGCCATGATTTAACTTGAGACCAGCCTATAACATTGTGTCTGTTTTCTCCAGTTGTATTCAGCTGTTTGGGAATGGTGTGAAGTAGTCAGACACTTGCGTTAAATTAAAGTTATAATTTTGCTAGGAAAAAAAAATGTGTTGGAAGGAAAGAGAGAGAAACAAATTGAGTGTATATATAAGGTCATGAGAATGATAAACTATGGAATCAAAACGGAAGATAAAAGAGGAGATGATGAAGGATGGCTGACATCAACACAATAGAGTAGTCACCTGTGGTGTTGGAAAACTGCTAAATGGAGGGAAGGGAGAGGAATAGGACAAGGAAAGACAGTGGAAGGAATCTGATGTGATTTTCCTATGTGCATATATGAACACACCAAAGTGAACCCCACCATTGTGTACATCTGCAAGACCGGAGTCCTAATTAGAATATTCCATGCCTATATAATTCTATCAAAATGGATTCTCCTGTCCTGTATAACTAGAAAGAACCAATACACATTTTTTTTTAAGAGAGAGGGCATGGTAATCATGTAGAGGAAGGATTGAAATGAGACCTGGAGGAGCTGCAGTTGTTAGACATGACAACACTGCAGCATAACTCTAAGAAGGCGTGATAAGAGTAGGGGATGTGGAAGATCAGATTGTTCAGAGCTCGGAGATGCCTAAGGATTTGGAGATGTTGTGAATTTTTAGAGGTGTGGTTTTTTTAAAGAATGAGGCATCAGCAAGTTACTCAAATATTCAAGGGATAAAGAGGAGACCTGGAGTCTGAAGCCGACCACTCTAAGGAAGGGTAGTCAACAGCCAGCCTAAGATCATGAGCTGAGTGTAAACAGGGTGGAGGAAAGATGGCAGGAAAGAGGAAGGGAGAATGGTCTGGAAGTGACTGTCAAGAGTAATGAATGAAGAGTGAGGGCAACCCAGCAGGAACCCGGGGTGTAGGGCAGAAACAGACATTGCCTGAGAGCACTACAGACAGACTATCCTCTAGCAAGACCCAGACTCTGGTTAAAACAAGGAAGTGAGGACTGGAGGGGTTTTTTGTTGTTGTTGAAGACAGTGAGTTCCAGAGGCTATAGAGAGTGTGTCTGGGATTGAAGACACACTGTACAAATGAGTCAGCTTAAGAGAAGAGAGTTGGGTGACAAGGAACAACCAGCGAGTTATGCTTCTGTCTGATGGAGATACAAGAATGTGAAGAGTGATGAATACGGATATCTCTAATACTGGTGAGGGGTGGGGAGAGAGGCGTGAAAGATGGGAACCTTCCATGGGGTAGGCAGAAGAAGCCTGGTTCGAGTGGGCACAGGGTAGTGTGGTGGTTGCCACCCAGATGCTCCCTGAAGGCAGTGCCCACTAGGAGAAGGGGGTGGGTGGCAGGGATGGTGTTATAAGCCAGTGCTGGTGGTACAGAGATGTGCTACCTTTCAGGGCCTGGAGCACCTACGGGGAGAAGATGGAGGACCCAGGGAACGATTCCATCATAACCCCCTCGGAATCCCTGGGTGTTACATACACTGACCTACTGACGGTGAGCTGCAAGCCTCCAGCAGGTTCAAACAGTGTTAGCTATAGTCTGTGTGACTACGGTGTGGGTGTGGTGAGAATAATTTTTAATGTGAATTGTGAGGTGTTACTAATGGCCTCTCCTTTTTAGGGGGCCAGAGGCAGTGGGAACCGAACCCAGGGATCTTTACCACTGAGCTATTTCCCCCACCCATTTTATTTTTTTCAGACAAGATCTGCTGAGTTGCTGAGGCAGGTCTCAAACTTGCAGTCCTCAGCCTCCTGAGTCACTGTGATCACAGGTGTGCACCACCACACCAGACTGGTACCTCTCTTTGCTTGATGTTCATGTAAACATTGAGACAGTTTAGGAGGAAAGGATATCCAAGATGGACCTATCAGCACTTAGGATCATGCACGAAAAAGGTGAAATTTAAAGTGAAAAGTACTGAGTTCAAGGTGAGGCTGTATCCTTTCCAACTGTGAGGCAAGAGCAAGCTATTTAAACACCCTGTCTTCCAGTTTACTCTCTGAAAAAATGACTTGATTGTATCATCATAACAGTGTTGCATAGCTCTGAGGGTTAAATAGCATAATAGGTATCAAAACACTGAATGTTACATATCACTACTAAAATTATATGGATACTGTTTTAAATTTAGAAACAGATATAAGTTGAGAGTTTATACCTCTTTTATCAGGGCCTGGCAACACTTTGCTAAGCTGCCACTTTCTCTACATCCCCTGGCTGTTTGGATTGGCTCCCAACTGGGATAAGGCAGCAGTGAAGCATTTGGTAACTTGGGACTTATTAAGACAAGAATTTAAGTTGCTCTTAGGCAGCAGCTTGCAAGAGAGGTCTCTCTTTAGACTCTCCCACCCTATAAACTGCTTGCTATGTGAGACAATTAATGTCTTAGTTGTTGTTTAAAGGTAACATACAGTCAGGTGCTTCCCTTCCATTAAATTCCCTGAGTGAAACCACTTTTGCAATTTGTGAATGTATGTTTGTGTGTGTTCAGGTGAGACATCCTACTGTTCAAGCATCCTGTACAATACTTGTTACTGCTATTCCTGTAGGAGGCATGTCTCAGGGAAATAGGTGCAAGGAATTTAATCTTTGCCTCACCTTAAATCATCAGCAAAGCACAGTGTTACTTCCTTTTATAGCTGGTTTGGGGGTGTTAAGTGTGTATATTTTTTTATATCCTGCTTCATATTTTCCTCCTATGTCTGGGAATGGAGTATTCCAAACACCAGGAGGACATGAACCGCTTCTACTTCTCCAAACAATGTTTTCTAGAGCAAGCTTTTCTTCCTGTAGCTGCACCTGCAAACTTCATCAGCATACAACATCTCCTTCAAAAAGGAAAAATGAAGTTAGTTATTTAAAAACCTGTTGTGTGTTCTGGCTGTTCTGAAGAAAACATTACCTTGTTGGAAGCAAAAGAGACTAATTAATTTTTTGAGAACCTCCACAGGATATGCTTAATAAACATTTCTAGAATTTAATCTTCTTTAGTGTTGGCCTATCATCATAGAATCCTTTCTGGTTCTTTCTGAAGATGCGAGTGCACATTCATAGAGCAAAAAACGATCAAAACTGAGCATCCTTATAAAACCCTTGTTCCTATAGATTCTAGAATCTGCTCCTGAGAAATTATGGCCTTGAGTGAATAGGTGAGCCATAGAAGTTGGGAGAACTGCAGGTGTACATTTAAAATGCAGGTATTTGATGTTGTTAATTGTTTCAGGTGTGCATATTTAACAAAACACATTCTCACATACACACACACACAATGAGTACCTCTGGTGTTTATGCCCTTGAACCCTAGAAAACATATTACAGTGAAGTAATCCTCTCCTATGGTCATTTTGTGGATACAAATAACCTGTACTTCTGTAGTTCTCACTGAAAATATTTGAGTATCAGACTCATAGCTGTAAGCTTAACTGGTTAGCCACCAATAAGGTGGGTCATCTCTGCCCCCTGCTCACCCACCCTACTTCCCTCACACATTCTGTATACATCATGCAGATTTCCAGGGCAGCTCTATGTGAGTTACCTGTTGTTGGCTGAGCAAAAGGCAAAGAGTCCACCCTCTTCCTCCCAACAGTCTAATCCTATCCCTCATAACAACTGGTATGGAGCTGCCCCCTGGAGGTTTAAGAAAGCCTTCTCCTTTATAGGCAGGACAGAGCATCTGTCCTGAAGCATTTCATTTGCTAAAGCTGGAAGATAACATCTGGCCATTGAGTCTGACCCTTCACAGATGAGGATGGTGGAGTTCGAGCATCAGGAATTGACTCACACAGTCATTTTCAGAGGGTGCACCCAGCACTGGGATTATCAGGAAACTTACTGAGGCTTTTAAAACTGAGGAAAAGTGGCTTTAAATCATCTATTAATATCTAGATCATTGAGGAAGATCATTCATGTCTTGATAGCATTTATGCAACATCTACTATAGATAAGACAATAAGCTTAAAATGCGTATGTGTGCCTAGAAAAGCCATTATGTTTCAATATTAGTGATTTTCTCTGGCTGGTAGGATGATGATTGATTTTTATTTTTCCTGAGAGACTCAATAAAAAAGAAAGAAAAGGGAAAGAAAGCACAACACTATTGGAATCCTAGGAGGTAGATTCCAGTTCTTCTCAATTGGTGAATTAGCAAGAGGGAAAAACAACAAGAACAACCAGGCACTGGCTTGTAACTGGTGCATGTAAGATTCTTGCTGCCCTACAAAGAAAAGAAGTGATTGAAGACTTGTTACCATTCTTTTCCAAGCAACAAACATACCCTTGAACCAATTTTTAAATAGCTAAAATTATTTTTTTAAAGATGTAAGTTGCTGCACTCTATTTTATATTGACTAAGCTGAAAGTTGTCCAAACTCCTTTTAATAAGAGATTTAAGGATGTGAGGGCCATACTACTTTCAGAGGGAGATTTCCCTTCTCAGTGGAGCTAAGCGCTATTTCCAAAATTTCTGGCTGGATCTTAAAAGTCATCCATGACAGGTGATAATTGATTACATATTGAGTTTTGCCAGAAACCTTAATGTCGTTGGCATATAGAGACACAGAATTAACACAGTGTGGATGTGCAGAGGACTGGAACACAAATAGAGGGCTTCATAAATTAAATTTAATGTTTCGTAGCTCTTCTTTAACTAAACAAAGTAGGTGTAGAAATTATTGTAAGTTAAAATATATTTCTGTGCAAAATAAAAAATAGTCTGAGTGAATATGTGGAACAAGAGAGCAAAATTAGGTCATGTGTAGTGCTAGTTGAACATTAAAAGAAAATATGTTTTGATATCAGAAGTGATAAAAATTGAATATTAAAATTCCAAATAATTTCAAATATGGGCTGTGCACAAAATATTATAACAACCGCAACAATTATAGACATGCCCAAACATATGAGCACACATACACATACACACACACACAAGTGAACAGGAAAATTGTCAGTGGGTGACTTTTAACTGGAAAAATTGATCTGTGCATCCTACCTCAAAATTAATACAGTCATCTCTTTTATTAAAGGGTCAAAATTCCTAAATCACTTGAAAATGTTCTGTTAATATGCCCAAAGAGAGAAAACATTGAAAGTAGAAGACTCAGTGACAGTAAAATTAAACTCTTGCATTTAAGTTGTCTACAGCAGAAATGAGAAACCAGACTGACCATAGGTCAGTTAGGCCCAGAATAACTTTATTTGGCTCATGCAACTAATTTTTGTATTTGGTTTTCTTTGTCATTTTTGTCACTCCTCTTAACAAATATTAAGGTGGCCTTACA
Organism: Callospermophilus lateralis; assembly: GCF_048772815.1. NCBI lineage: Eukaryota > Metazoa > Chordata > Mammalia > Rodentia > Sciuridae > Callospermophilus > Callospermophilus lateralis. The sequence goes on from NC_135311.1 coordinate 18,578,938, forward strand.
AAAGTTATCCATATCATCACTTTATCCACAGGCAAACTATTATCATATCCAAGTAAATTCACACATTTATAGTAACTGCTCAGTTTGTGTGCATTTTTGTTTTGTTTTATTTTGTTTTTGTTTTGATCTCTGCTCCAGAGTAGTTTCTTAAACTGCCAGTTACCTTTCATAAGAGGCTATAACATCCATTTAATAGTATGGGACCAGCATTATTTTCTACAATCTAAAAGAGAGTAAAAATTAGCAGTACATTATAGGTATAAAAGTCAGCCTTACTTAAAATGATTGCTTCATGTGCATGTGTGTATATACACACGTGTTCGTGTGCACGCACACACACACAGGACCAATACATTTCTCACTGTGGGTAGTAGTCCACAAAATCTGGAAAACTCTGTTGTCTCAGAGGAAATGAGATCTTCTTCAAGATTTTATTCAGAATTTACACTCATGCATGTACAATTTATTCTACAATTATATCATTTCACAAATACAGATTATATTCATTCCACAAATATTTATTTTCCACTTCTGTATATGCCAAAGAGTTTTTCAAATTCCTTGGCCTTCAAAAGGCTAATATTTTCAAAGCTTAGGATACATTCTTCAAATATTTGATTATCTGTAAAATCTTCTAGGTTTTTTTCTCTTCCCAAGTCCTACCCCGGCTTTCGCTCACCTTCCCCATCCGTTCTTTCTTGGTCACTCTAGCTGAAAGCAAAGCCGTACGTCTCTCATTGATTGCCCAGGCCACTCATTTAGCTGCTGCTGTATAGGTTAATGTATTCCTAGAATTTTTTCTAATGCTTAAATGAATAGTATTTGAATTGTATTGATGAGCTGAAAAAAAAAAAAAAGAAAAACATATTTGCTACATTTTCCTCCCCTTGTCTTCTAAGAAGAATCCTGTGTTGTACTTCCTGGCTGTGGAGCCCATACTATGCTGAGCAGAGTAACAAGCCAAAATGCTGAGTCTAGTAACCAGGGAGAATAAAATAAGGCAGACTACATGACAAAAAAGCATTATTATATCCTGAGAATAAAATAAAAGATTCATAAGTGGGGAAAGGAGATGAGAAAGAGTCGGGTGATGGTGAACTCAATAGGAGAGCCAGTTGGTCTAGAGTTTGGTAGAGAAAGAAAAGTTTTTAAAAGCTTGCAAATATTAGAAAATTTATGTTTGCTAACTGTTCAAGAGAACTTTATTAAAAATCATCTTATTATTTTTCAATACTTTATAGCATAATACTTGTGAGGCTTTTCTCTAGGCACCCCAAATTTACTTGGGCTATGACTTTATTTTCACACTTCCTAGTCTGTGCTTGGCCTTAACAACTGGATTTTGACTTTGGAAGGAAGTGTTTCAGACTGCTTGCTGACCCCAACTGAGCTTGCAGGATTCACAGTGAAGGGCAAGTTCTTTTTCTCCTATACAGTGCAGGTTCAGCACATTTGCAACTAATTCTCAAACTACCCAGAGTTCAAAGTTCTGGCCTTTTGAGACCTTTACAATCATCAGGAGGAAACTTATCACACCTACATATTTGTGAAACTTAACTATAAGTATTTGAGAAAGGATCTCCTAAAGACATCAATAAGACATACTAGAGAAATGACTTGCAGCAGCAAGCCCACCTTCCTTTTCTGCCTTGTAATGTGTCAAACAAAATGAATATACTTGGGCTTATTATAAATGCATCTAAGGTCCAGTTATTATTCTGTCCAATTCTCTGACTTCAAACGTGGAGACTATCTTCTTATGTGACATCAGACAGAATTAATCTAGAAATAAGGTCATTTCATTGTTACCTGCATTAAAAATAGCATAACAAATAATCATTCTAATACTGCAATCTGTGCACAAGTAGTTGTATGTACATGATAGCACTAAAGTGTCAGCCAGTCACCACGTGTAACCTCTAAGTTCAGGGACAATAAACCATTCAGCATGTGCAATGCACTGTGAGAAATCTAAGAGATGCTCTTATCACCACATTTCAGAAAACCATTCTCCAATAAACAGAACCAAATACTGGATATTTTTGTATCTTAAACCCACCTTCTATTGATGGCTTTTATCAATATAAGCATAAGTATAAAAGCAATAAATACTATCATAACAATAAATGATTCAGTTTTTAGGATATCTTTTTATATGAACTGACATTTCTGGAGGATTAATTCCATTTCTATTTAGATTGTTTATATTATGCAGCACTAGCCAGTCACCAAGATAATAATAGGCTTTACTTTGATGTACCTCAACATGCACATCTGCTTCAACTTCTCTACCAGATGTTCTTATTTATTTATATTCTTCCCTTAAGTCTTTGAGATACTTCTGCTCTGGGGAAAGACATATTAGTACAATAAACTATATTACACAGAATGTCAAAAAAGCTAATGTGTTCACCAGAATTAAACATAACTGCCTCAATCAACCAAAAGTGATATTATTCTATGATTTTCAAAATTATATATACATATGTATAAGCATATATATTATATCATTTATTAACTTACATCAGGCCTCATAAATATTGAAGCATTGGTACATGCAGAGAGTTTTTTTTAAATTGTTTCAGCTGATGCAAATTGTTTAATACAATCACCCAATTATATCATGCTTGTAACTATATCTGAATCATCTAAAATTAGTTCCATAGTTGATATGAAACAAGCAATTGCTATATATCAGGCATATACTGTACATTTTACAAATATCTCCTTGAATCCTCCAAACTTTGCACGTGAAGAAAATGCCATCCTCATCCTCATTTTACAGATGTGGAGACTAAGGAATCAAGACTGCCTGGCTCTCTCCTAACTTCTGTGCTTCTACTGAACACCATTTCAGCATCAAAAAGAATCTTTCATATACAAATCAGACACATATTATTAGACAGAATTAATCAGAAATTAATCACCTTGCAGTACCTCTGGGTATGAAGTTGCTCTGGGTCAGTTGGTAGGTTTCGAGATAGGAGAAGACCAGGTGATAAATCCCTAACTAGCAACTGAGACTGATTCCCAGAGGATCATTTCTCAAGCTAGAATATACACACCTATGGGACAAAGTGATGTATCATTCTACAGCATTCATTTTTAAAGTAGTTTAAAATAATAATTTTTATTAAAACCAGAACAGATATATTATGGAATTAATTCAAAAAGTCCCCTTGAACTTTTAGTTAAAAGTAAAATTTCTAGAAGCTTCCATTTTTCTGAGGAAATTAAATCCCCAGTTCTCTTGGGCCCAGGCATTTCTTCTCTTTGGCATTCAGGTTACATTGAACTACAGCTGCAGGAGCAGGCCAGCCCTTGCAGGTTCGGGTGGCATTTTATCTTGGTGGCACTTTGAAAGATGGATGTGAAGGAAGTAAGACCAGCGTCAGAAAAAAAGTTAGAAAATCTGACACCAACAAACCACAGGAAAAAAAGCAACAAACACGCTTGGCCATTTCACACACATGCATGTGTGCATACACACAGCCTACAAAATGAAGACATAAAAGATTTAAAGGTGCATGTCCAAATATCACCTCACACCCTACACCCCACATACACACCGCTTCTCACTTCACATTAAATGTTGGCCACATCTGTGCATGCATGGCCTGGTTTGCTCATTCAACCTGCCTTACAAGCAGAGCTGCTCCAGCAATGACCCTGGCTAAACATTTTCTCACCCTGGGCAGTTTGCCGTGGTCATTTGGTCATAGCCAATTATGTTTCTGGAGAAGTCCTAGAGAATTTTGAGATATACCTGACGGTGCTCTCTACCTCCAATAGGGACACATATTTAGAGAAAGAGAGCCTCGTGGAGGGAAGGAATGCTTCTTTCTTTTCCTCCTTTTCAGCTGATGGTAGTTGTTTCAGGCTGTAAGCCACTTCCATTGGTGAGAGAGATTTATTACTTACTTCCTGGAGAAAGCAATTTTCTCTCGAGTGTGAACATTTAGACAGGGGCATCCAAAAAATGTCACTATTTTTTTTTTTTTTGCCTTGGTAATTTAGAAAGAGAAATTTAAGTCTACCCACTTTCCCTCTCTCCTTAGGAATGAGCTGTGGTGTACTCTCCAAAGCCACAAGACCCGAGGGCCCCATGCTCCTTTCTGGCAGTGAGAATACCGAATCACCAGCTGCAGTGAACAATCTGTAGCCACAAAGTAACACAAATTCTTCAGCGACTTTGAGAAACCCATGGCCGTAAGCACAATAAAAACCATGTATGGGAGAAGGCCTGGACATGCCTCCTACCACTGTCCTCCTCATCCTGTCATCCACACATCTCAGACATGGCAACGAAGCTGGGTCTTGTTTTGCAGTGGTCTTACTCAGGTCTGACAAAGGGCTTTCAATGCCTCCTAGGCCTCCTTTTCTTACTACCTTCCCTCCCTAGGCAAATCTTCCATTCCTGTGGCTTTCTTTATCACTTACAGGCAGATGATTGCTACATCTGTATCTCTATGCTTATCTCTCTGATGAGGGACAGTCCATACAGCAACCTCAGCACACACCTCCCCTGGGAGGTTCAGACTCCACAGATCAAAGCCTGAGCTCTCATCTTTCCTTTCAACCCTGTTCGTTCTGGCGTGTTACATGTTCCAGTGATGAGTAAGACCATCCTCTCACATGCACCAGCCAGACACCCCGCTCTTCTCTTCCTTATCACCAATGTGTTAATTACACTTCAGTTCCAGGTAGTGCTAACTCTTCTACTCTTCTCGAGCCTGCCTGGTTTTACTTCCCTTCATCTTTACCTCCATTGTCACCCAACTGATCTTTCTAAACCAACGCCCCACCTCCAAGGTCTTTTTTCCCTATCTAACCCCCTTATCTCTATGTCAGCTCTGCTGCCAGAGGGAAGGTCCTAAAAGCCATGTCTAGCCATACCACTGCTCCCTAAAATAAAACTCCCAAATGAATACCCATTGACCTAACTATCTATAAGATACTTAACAAATAAATAGCCAGGGGTCTGCGACCTTAACTGTACATCAAAATCCAGACATATGAAAGTTTCTTACCCCTGTGCCTTTGAATATCCTGTGTGCTTTGCCAAGAGCAGTTTCTGTCTTCTTTTTAAACTCAAGAGTACTATATCAGATGACACACTCCAGGCCCCGGAACAGGCGAATGCTCTCTTGCCTTACCCTAGTCCTAGCTACACATATAGGTGGTATCACTTTCTTTCCTGATCCCTATTATTTTATTTCCCCAAAATGAGTTGGGTGCCCCTCCCATGTCCCTCATTCATATCAGTATTCAATCCCACCATAACATTTATCCTGCTGCTAAAATTATCTTTTTACACGTCTTCCCCATTTAAACTATAAGTTCTTAGAGGGCATGGGCCTCATATTAACCACACTTCTCACAGTACTAAGTTTAGAGTGGGTCAGTAAATGAGTATGCTTGCAGCCCTGTATGTCTCTGGGATAACATATCTATAGAATCAAAGGTGTGGGGCTTAGGAGGAACCCCACAAATCACTTCAAATCCCTCATTTTACAAATGAAGAGACTGAGGTCAAGAAGGTCAAGTCAAGGCTGCTTCTCGGAATTACCTAAGCTGGAAAGGCATCCCAGTATCTTATTTTTAGTAGATATCAGCTGCCAGTGTAATGAAACATAAGCTATTCACCCATGATATTTAATAGTCAAGCCAAATAATGTAATATGTCAATCAAAATTATTTTATAACTCCTTATAAAATAAATCACATTTTTATAAGATATTTTTCTTAAGTTCATATGTTAGCCTCCTCTATCCACCACTTTTCATAGTTGAAACAACAGGGAAAATGCCAGAAAGCAGAAGTTGAGCCACAGTTAGAAAGAAGAATGTCTCCTACTTTGTGATACTATGTAGCTAAGCAACACCTTTCCCCGCAGCTTCCAGAGTGTAAGGAGAGCACTGAATAGCTTCAGTCACTTCTCTGTGAAGTTCTTAGAGCCATGACAAACTTTAAGGGTGTCAATAACGCTCCAAGAACACCAGGGATGGGGGTTTCCATGAGTAAGCAAGGCATGGAGTTTCTCACAGGTAGTACTTATTTTTACATGTGAAAATATAGTAGTATATTTAGGAATTAAATTTTTCATTTATAAGCCCTCAAGTAAAGATACTATGATTCGATAAAATAATTCATTAGGCTTTAGAACTTAATATCTAAACTTCCAACAAATCAAATTTTAATCTGTATTTTTCGTTGTTGTTTTTTATAAAGAACAAGTGGTAATAATGGGGAAAGAAATACATGGAAATATTTTTTTTTCTAAAATAAAAATTATTTTGACTGCAATATGGAGGGAGGAATAAAATCTCATCTAACAGGTTATCTCTCTATCAAATTTTCCCCTTAGAGAAAGTGTAAAATAATTAAGGACCTTAGGAGGTGATTATGCACTAAGGATCTTACCAACGCATTTTCTACTCTCTCCTTGAATTTTTCCGAAGAGGCTTGAAACCAGTGATGTGCTGGTAAATTTTTGCTTTGTGTCATAATTTTTCTGAGGCCATAATTTTATGGGGTAAATTATGTTTCAATAAATATTAAAAACATGATTTATGGAGTAAATATAATTTATGGGGTAAATATAATTTATGGGATAAATATAATTTATGGGGTAAACATAATTTATGGGGTAAATTATGTTTCAATAAATATTTTAACAAGTAGTTTGTGAGAAGGGATGCCATGATTCAGAGCATTTGCCAATTTTTTTGGTATAAATACTCCCTATCCATGGGAGTACCAAGGTAAATGGAGTATTAGGAAAAGATGTGCAAAATCAGGGGTCACAAGCTAATATAAATCAGATCCACACACAGCTACCTAGAATCCTGGGACTGCCTGATTCCAAAGAGACACTCCCTTCAAGGTACCTCTTACCAGAGCAGATCTTCAGGCTTTTTTGTTTCTAGTCCAAATTGCCCTGTATTAGTCATGATTAGCTTGGTTATGCTGCATAACAAATTAGCCCTGAGACCTCTATAACTTAAAGCAACAGAGGTTTATGTCTCATTCACATTGAATGTCTGGCAGAGGTCCATGGGGGCATGATGCTCTGCTTATGAAAGTTACTCAAGACTCCAGACTGATGAGGGCTTTACCATCTGGAAAGTGTTGGTGGCAGTGAAGGAGAGCCTGGAGATTTGCACATGGACTTTTTAACTTCTCAGCTCACATCTCATTGATCAGAACTAGCCTTATGGCCCCACCTAACGACAATGAATTTGGCAAATGTGAGAGAGCAGATGGAATCTTGAGTGAGTACCACTGTCTTTATTAAAACCATGATGATTTCAGCAGGCACTGTGCCTCCTGACAGTTCAGGGCACAGAACATTCAGGGGATCCAGTAGGCTTAAGTGGAAATAAGTGGACTGACTGAGTGGCTCGGGAAAATCAGCAGCTCAGCAAGACTCTTTGAACAATAATTTTGTGTTAATAAATATTAATCTGCCGAACCAATTGTTCTCTTTTGACTAGAAAAGAGTTATAGCCCAACAAAACTCCCAGGAAGGCTTTGCTCTGGTCTTCCTGCCACACTTGCAAAGCACTGCAGTTGTTATGAGTCAGCTTGTTTAAATAATACACTAGCAATTGGATGTTTGTCTGCCAGAGTCTAAAGCCCAGAGCTCCCTTCCAGAAAGATAGAGCATTCAGGGAGAAGGCAGCTCCCCCAGAGACCAAGGCTCTGAGAGAGAGAACCTCTACCACTAGAGAGAGTGTGGGCTCCCAGGGACACTTGCCTCAAACTGCAGCATTCCATTTCAATTCAACAGAAGTGCATTAGGCACCCAGCGAGGACCAGGTGTGCAGACTCCCCCATGCCTTTAGGTGGGAGCACCAGGTTCTTCAGACTCTCCACCTCTTTCTTATATCTCTAAGCTGATTAAACACAGAATCATTTTGACCACCTCTCTTCTGAAAAGAAATATGAGTCTAGGACTAGAAAAACGTACCAAGATGGGTATCAGAAGAATGTGACTCCAATCCTAAAATGACTCTTAATTAACTCAGGGCATGTGGAAAAGTCTCTGAACATCTAGCATCTCCATTTCCTCCCGTACAAATTAAAGAAGTGGGACTACAACTATAGTTTTCACACTTTATGATGCTGGACACTGAGAAATTTGACTCAATGATGACAGAAATGAAATCGAGCCATTTGAGTATAAAAATACGGGCCAGGTCTTTATTGGCCTCCACTTGGGAGGGAGACAGAGCTCTGATGAGAAAGTGTCAGGCTGCCTCCCTGAAACAAAAGGAAGGAGCTGGTTTTATGGGTTTCTTGCAGGGGTGGCCTGGGGTTTAAGATATCCTAATTGGCTTTAGGTCACTTGGACCCGTTCAGGCACTTTAACTTAAGCATCTTTGCTCTGTGATAAGGGTGAGTTAAGTGAAAGCCCCTGGCTTTAAAAATGCACATGGTGCTGTTTGAGGGTGGATACATAAGGCACATTTGGTATCTGACAAACTGTGAGTTAAGGTGGAACCTCTTAATGACTGTCAGGCTATGAGCCAAGGCTGAGGAGTACATTGGCCCCAAGTTCCTACTATCTCATAGCCTTCAGGAACTGATTTGCATAAGACCAGAGGAGCTTGTGGGCAGGGCTCCAGGACCCTATCCTGACTTCTCACCAGAGCTGATAGATTTTTTTCATATCTTAGGTTTTTATGCCATTGCTTCATATTTTCTAAAGAAAATGCTCCTGATACTTATTTATTTTTAAAGTTTGGAAACCACTGGACTATTCTGACTACCTGAGAGGGCTACAGAAAATGATGTGGACTTGTTAACACATCTGTCCTGAGAGGTAAGATCACCTCTGGCTCGGAAGGCTCTGCTGCGATGTCCCACTTCATCACACAGATGGCCGGCCAGGCTTCCAGCTCTTCCACACTGTCCAGCCTTCTGTAATTGCAAACCCTGAGTGAAGCCTGTCCATCTACACCCTGGCTAGCATATCACAAAGAACCACAGAACAAATAAGCAACGTGCAGAGTAATGGGTAGTAGGACTTTCCTGAAATTAAGGTAATCGTCTGCAGCCGGCATGGAGAGCATGTGGCTTGGAAGGTTTCCACAGAATATTAAATCATTCAAGAATTTTCACTCATCTTCATCGTGGAGGTCACAACATGACTTTCCTCTAATGAATTCTTTATATTGGCTGCTCTTCTGTTTTTCTCCCTTCCTCCCCTGGTTCCTCACTTCCACCTCCACCCTCCCCCCCTCCCAGGAGCAGCCCTCTCTCTCCTTCAGTCTGTGTGGGAACATGTGGTAATACTTTTCCTTGATTTAGGCCTTGAATTTGTTCTACACCTGTGTAGGCTTCAAGCAAAGGCTCAGCAGGCATCAGGGGGGGAGGTCCTGCTCCATCAGTGCTCTGAGCACACACTTGCTCTGGCTCCCTCCCAGGCCAGCCAGCACCTCTCCTCCTCCACTCCCCCGGCCTGCACGGGACTTCCAGATGTGGCTTCCAGGATGCTGGTTTGCTGCTCACGGTTCCAGCGATATATTCTTCAGAGGGTGATAGCCCACTCCAGGGTGTTCTTCATGAGGGTTGACTAGGAAACCTGCAGCTCAAAGGAAAACAACGAAAGAGAGAATAAAAGACTGAGAGGAAGAAGAAAAAGTAGGAGAAAGAAATACTTTGTACTGGGGACCTTATCTATGACAGACACTACCCTGATTAAGTCTTGTGAGGTCAATACGGTCAATCCCAAACAAAGACTCAAAGAAGTCAAGTAACGTATTCAAGGTCATAGAGCCAAAGAATAGACCTTATTTCAAGTTCTATCTGATTTACCAAGGGCTGGTTCTTTGATTCTGACCCATCTATCATAAGCATAAACCCAGGTACTGTCTCTCAGCACTGTCAACATTCTCTTATTGCTACAATAGGCTGGAAAGGCAGGCTTTCCTAGAGTCTATTTAAGGATTTTGTGAAAATGGAGCTCATTTGATTATTTGATCCAGGTCACATAATCAAACTCAGAAATGATAATGAAGCTTTCAGCCCCAAATCAGTGACTTTCAAGGATCAAAAGCTGCCCGTGGCTTTCCGTGTTTTCATACTACAGGTGAATCCTCATTGTCATAGTTTGGATCTGGACTGTCCCCCAAAAGCCGATGCGCTAAAGACTTGTTCCCCAGCATGGTGGTATTGGGAGACTGTGAAAACTTTAAGAGGTGGGGATTCAAGAGGGGATCACTGTGGGTGCATCCTCAAAAGAGGTGGTAGACCTTGGTCTCTTCTACTCCCTTTCTTTTTCTTTTCAGCCATGAGGTGAGCAGCTTTGCTCCACCATGTGATCCCTGCCATGTTGTGCTACCCCTCCATAGGCCCAAAAGTAATGTGGCCAATGGACCAGGGACTGAAATCTCAGAAACTGAACCAAAATCAACTTTTTTTCTTTTTAAGTTAATTATCTCAGATGTTTTGTTATAGGTACAGAAAGCTGACTCACACACTCATCTGAGCCCATCAGGCCTGATGTCAGGTTCCTGCCCACCCTTCCTTCTGTTCCTCCATTTACATCATACTCTCCTATTATAAAAAAAATTCCCTGTAGTTCCTCAAGCTACTGTCTCAACCCTATGTGCTATTCTTCTTCCCATCTTCATCTTCTACTAACTTCTCTGATACTCAAGCTTGTGGCTCCTTTTCTAGGAAGCCAGCCCCCATATGCCTCACCACCAACCACCTCATCACAATATCAAATTTCATTTCTGTTCTTCTTGCTCTTGCAAGATCTTGTGATTATCTGTACCCAGACACTGACTCCATCACAATGTGATTGTCTGTTGAGCCCAGTCTCTAGCCTGCAGCACATATTTTATGTGGCTTTGTATTCCTGAAGTTTACCATAATGTCAGAACAAAAGCAGAGTTCAAAAAGTTTGTTAAGTGAATAAAAGAATAAGAAGATGAAGAGACAGGAAGGAAAGGAAAAGGAAATAAAGAAGAGAAAGGAGGGGAGGAAAGGAAGAAAAGAGGAGGAAGGAGGAGAAAATTAAGAAGGGCAATAAGAGTAGATGTTAAGAACTGATCCAAGATGTGTCTGATTGCAAACTAGACTTCCACCATTCCATGCCCAATCCATGATACTCCTCCATGTCATCAAAGAGGTGACTCTACTTTTATTCTCCTATCTCTTATCACTCTGGCACTAAGTCCCTCAGTCTCCCCACGTCCCTCAAGGCAACCCACCTGTCTTTGCTCATATCACCAAGTATCTCCCTTCTTGGATTTTTTTTTTACAGTTCTCCATTGGACTTCGCCCTCTTTGCATTTGTCCATTGGAATCCTTATAAGTCAATAGAGTTAGGCTGACAAAAATTAAAACAAACAAGCAAAAAATAGAATCTGGAATTACTAAAGGGCAATAGCTTAACAATGCCCACTCCACATACATATTTAAAGTTCAACAGGATTTTAAACCCAGAAAAATTACCTAATAGAACTTTTTGCATATCAGATTAATTTATTTGTGGGGTATCTTTTTACATATTCTATAGAGATGCCCTTGCAAGAAAACAAAACCAATGTGTTATGTTTTAATATATTCCTAGCCTCTGGCCTTTTATTACTTTCATTCCAACTTCATATTATAAAAGTATCATATATTGTTGGTTTACAAGTATAAATATACACAATGAGGAAAATTGAAATAACCCATAATCATAGCATGTAGAGATAATCACTCTTATTTCAGAATTAGCACTTTTATGAATGAATACATAATTATTATATATCTAATATAGAAGCTAATATATCTAATTCATGAACATAGTGAGCCAACTGATCTAAGTACTTTACAAGGATTAACCATCAGAACAGTGTCATGAGATTGGCACAATATTTCTCCACTTAACATATGAAGATACAGAGAGAGGTTGACTCACACGAGTCTATACATAAATTAAGTGGTAGAACTGGGATTTGAACCAGGCAGCCCAGCTCCAGAGTGTGTGCTTTTAGCCCATAAGATACACGGCCTCTACTGTCATGTATAACTAATTTTAAAAAATTTAAAAATATAAAAAAGATATACTGCCTCACATACATAAACTTAAGGTCAAGATCTATGTTAGAAACTACGTTATGAACTTGATTTTTTGTAGTTAATAAACCTTGAACAGTTTTCATGTAATATTACTCTAGAACATCATTTTAATGAGTGCATAACATCTCATTATTGATAAACCATTAATTAATCAATTTCCTATTGTTAAAAGTTTTTCAAACTACTGCAGACATACTCTAATGAATGACAACAAATGTAGTGGGTTTTTTTTGTTCCACAGAATTGAAATCACTGGACCAAAACATGAACAATTTATACGTAACATTCCTGCCATTCACACATTCCAATGTAGCTAAAAAATAAGTAAACAAATAAATAAATGAGCTATCACAGAAGTTAATTATTAGAGATGCTGATTTGCTTGCCCTCAGGGGTTTTTATGCCAAGTTCTTCCCTATTCTTGGAGCTGCTCATAATAAATGGAGGGGGGAAAAATCCTAAGCCAGGCATGTGGTGTTGTCAAAAATTGTCCAGATAACTTCTCCTTGAACCAGCGCCACCACCTGCTGCTAGGGAACATACCTCCCTCAGCCTTTCTCCCCTGTCAACACCACACCAGAGTGAGTTATCATTTGCAGTTCAGCAGTTGGTGTCACCAACCTAGGGGCCCTTTCCATTTGGAATTCCTACCACAGGAATGACAGCCGGAAAGAGGAGGTGCAGAAAGTTCCAGAAGGACAGGTGTGAGGAGGGGACCCCCCTCTAAGCTAACCTGCTCCTTTAACCTGCATAGCACATCAGAAGAGGGAGAAGCAAAGCAGATGGTTAAGCAGCCACTCCTTAGAAGGTGGTGAACTTCATTTAGGATTGGGAGACATGTAAAATGATCCACATGAGAAAAAACAGAGATAAAAACAGTAAAATATGTCTTACATGTTATTAAGATGGTGGGACTAGCTGGGAAATCCTTCATGAACTAATTAAAATGAAGAAACAAATTTAGAAAACAACACATTCTAAAGAAACTTTCAAAAGAACAGAGCAAATACAGATGAGGTGTCTGGCCTTCTGTGAGTTTTCTTGTCAAACCATTTTGTCTTGAACTTCAGAGTCTCTATATCAGTATACTAAACATGGGATGAGGAATTCTCCAACACATTCATTCAAACATGTCTTATTATTTAACCTCTATAACTAATATCTTCTGAGCACTTTGTGAGACTCTATTCGTACACATTATCACTTCTTATGCTCCCAACAACCCTGCAGGGAAGTTATTATTATTACTTATTATTTGTGAGTTGTTTGAGGCTAACAAAAGCCAATTAGCTTACAAAAAGTCACACACCTAGAACTGGGATTTGAACACTGGCCTCTTGAATGCAAATTCTCTGGCCCCTACCATGGGTCCTCCAGACTCTGCCAAGCAAGACAAACACCAAAGACCAGAGCCCTGAGAGAGAGTTCACAAAAGTCCACTGTGGGCGGACATTATCTTTTCTGTGCTGGGGATGAAGCCTTCCAGCCATTGCTTACTGACAGCACAGTAATCCCAGAGTTCTACCATGCTTAACACTGACCTAGGTACACGGAAACAAAGAAAGATGACACTTGGAGGATCCTGTCCTTCAGCGTGTACCCAATTAAGACACAGAAGCAATTACAGGAAGGTGAAGCTGACAATGTTGGCTAGAAAAGTTAAAGAAGTTTTCTCAAAGGAGGCAAAAGGGGGATCTAAGAAATACTTAGAGAGAAGGGATCATCTCGTTGTGAAGAGACTAGACCCAGATTATAGAGGGAGGCCTAGAAAGCAAACAAAATCTCTGTTAAACAAAGTTGCAGAGTGCCTTCTAAGGAGCTCCTAAGTAAGGAGCTCCCAGTCTTGGGAACTTGGGAACACAGTAGGCAATAGGGAGCTATAAAAGATTCTTGACCAGGGAAGTGACAAAATAAAAACTTATCTCCAGAGTGGAATAATCTTATAACCAGCAGATGGAGCAGAAATAAGTAGGTGACAGGAATATTAAGACCCACCCTCAGGGACAGGGTGGTTAATGGGATACCATACAGCAGACAGCAGTAGAATAAAAAAAAAAATGCCTGCAAAACTTTTAGTATCAGTGACAGGAGCTAGATTTTATGTATGAGAGAAAAGGAGCAAAGTAAAAGTCAGTAGAAGTTTGAGGGTGAGCAAGGATCCCAACATGAGTGGAATGTGTTGTTCCCTAAATTCTGGACAACATTAGAACCCAGAAATGGACAAATAAGAGAGAAACCCAAAGAGCAGACACGGGGCACAGGAGCAAGCCTCAGGACCGATGAACCAGGCCAAAGCCGGATGATGGGAAGTTGGGTGCAAAGTGAGTCAAGCTCCTAAAGCAGGACTGTCCCCTGACCTCAGCAGAAACTGGGCATTTCTGTAGAGCTTAGGCCAGACCCAGGAGTCAAACCCATCCCTGATGCATACGCCTGTGATCTAACTTCTCACTGGCTACACAGTCTTGTATTCTCCTTGTCTTTATTTTAACATATTCTTGATTCCAATCGCACTGGTCTCCTCTGTGCACCCCCACAATAACTGACCAACACACACACACACACACACACACACACACACACACACACACTATTGTCACTTCCTCTTTGCTTCTCTCTATTTAATCCAAGTTCTTTTCTGAAACTTACAGAATTTGAAGATTTCTTTTCTTAAGCAAGAGGACAGTTTCAAGCTGGGCACAGTGGTGCATACCTATAATCTCAGTGGCTCGGGAGGCTGAGGCAGGAGGATAACGAGTTCAAAGCCAGCCTCAGCAAAAGCAAGATGCTAAGCAACTCAGTGAGACCCTGCCTCTAAATAAAATACAAAATAGGGCTGAGGATGTGGCTCAGTGGTTGAGTACCCCTGAGTTCAATTCCTGGTACCCCAACACCACCACCAAAAAAAAAAAAAAAGAGGACAGTTTTAACCCTATTCTGTCATTGATTGCTTCTTTATTCTCAGAGCATGCAGAACTTTTTACAAGTCAAAATGTTAGTTATTCCAATTGCTGCCACTGACTTTGTTTCTATGGGAAATTCATTCTATATTTCAGTTTGGAACTGTAAAATGCCCCATCTGTCCTGGGTTGAAGCAAGGACTTCAGCCTGGTTCCTGAAGTTCAGACAGCATTGGCAGAAGAAAATAAGATAAAAATTCTAGTGATGGGTAGCAGACAGAAAAGGAGACAGAATAAGGGGATTTCTCTCTAGTATGGCAGATGAAGCATACTTCATACATGATAGATTACTGCAGTAAAATAATAGGGAAAATGGCCTGCTCTTTTATTACATGTATGGCATAAACACGTTACAAGTTACTAATGAAATCTCTTCACAAAGACAATAAGAAGAATGAAAATGAAAGCTAAACCCACTACCATTTGTTGATATTTATTTGGGCTCAGCACTGTGATAATGCTGATTTTTACCAAAATATTACATTCTGTTTTTGCTACCATGGGTACATAATATTTTTCATGGGTACATAATGCATAGGAATAATTATTGAAGCAAGAACCCGAAATTTGGTATTCTTTCCACTCACCTTACCCCTCTGGAAGCTCACAAAAAGAGTCTCCTTGTTGTAACTACCAACCATGATCAGAATCATGTTTTGTGGGAGATTTTTGTTTGTTTTGATTTGTTTTGGTACCAGGGATTCAACCCAGGGGTACTTAACCACTGAGCCACATCCCCAGACCTTTTTACTTTTTATTTTGAGACAGGATCTCACTAAATTACTTAGAACCTTGCTAAGTTGCTGAGGCTGGCTTGGAACTCCTGCCTCAGTCTCCTGAGCCCCTTGGATCACAGGCATGTGCCATTATGCCCTGCAGAATCATATTTTTAATTATAATCATGTTATCAACATGTGATGCACAAGAAGGAACTATTACACTTAATTTCAGAGCTGCAGCTTTCTCAACTGGGCAATTTAGCTGGACTGAGGATTTCAAATTTGTGCAAAGCAGTTTCAGCATCCATCTCAGCTTGAATCCCAATCAAGTTGTATAAAGTACATGCTATCTTTTCAACAAGTGTATATATATTAAGGCTCCATTCAATTAAAATTGTACATTAAGTAAAAAAGAAATACACTCATATTAAAAAATAGGAATATTCTGAATTTTATCTTGGCAGGACTTCTCCTTCCCTGGCCTGCTAAATCAAACTTATTAAGTATATTACAATCGTTCTTATACTTGTGGTTTCCAAGCAGATCATTTTCATAACAGATCCTTTTATCTCAGCATTTCAATGGATATTGGAAATGCAACTCATTGAGGAAAAGCTAAGTATTTCTTTTAGGGAAGTTTGACAGGAAGTCAAATATAATCTTCCATTACTTCACGCTATGGCTGGATATAAATGCAGAAGGAGAAAGCAATTATAAAGAGAGTACTGACTGAATCAAGATAAATTTGGCTTATCCTTATCAAACTAAGACAATCCAAATTAGCTTTCCAGACTTCTCTCTATTTGGTTTCCACAACTAGTCTTCCCGTTCTGAAAATCTAAGCTCCAGTATTTTAATCTCATTTTTCATAACTTTTAATTATGAAAAGAAGCTGCAGCTCTGAAATTAAGTGTAATTCATACCACTCTGCCACTTCAGAATCTTCAAGATGCAACACAGCCAGAATCTTTTGTTGTTGATTTTTTAAAAAATAAATGACAGTGGAATGCATTACAATTTCTATTACACATATAGAGCACAATTTTTCATATCTCTGTTTGTATATAAAGCGTGTTGACACCAATTCACGTCTTCATACACGTACTTTGGATAATGATGTCTATCACATTCCACCATTCTTGCTAATCCCCCATCCTCCATTTCCCTCTCACCCCTCTGCCCTATCTAGAATTCATCTATTCTTCCCATACTCTCCCTCCCCACTATGAGTCAGCCTCCTTATATCAGAGAAAACATTCAGCATTTGTGTTTTGGGGATTGGTTAACTTTAGTTAGCATTATCTTCTCCAATGCCATCATCCATTTACCTGCAAATAATTTTATTCTATTTTATTGTTGAATAAAAGTCCATTGATACAGCCATAATTCTGCCAGCAGCCCACTCCACTGCTTTTTACCCACTAGATTCCTCCTTAGTATTTCTTAGTGTATTGCTCATTTCTCAAGGGCAATGGAGGGCACTATGCACCAATAGAAAGGAATAAATCTAGGGTGTGGTTACATTCAATATGCATTTTATATCTCTGCTATTACCACAGTAAGTGACTTTGTACAGTGTGTTGCCTATTAATGTGTGACCTTTGACTGGAGAACTTCCTATGCTTCACATATGTGCTCAGCCTCCCTCTCTCATGTGGTAATGTCTTTGATTCCAGTGACATTTATTCCATGCTGGAAAGATTTATTCAGTCTCAGTCTCAGAAGATTCTTCTGTTGCCTTTTGTCTTGTGCAAGTTTTCCAAGTCTTTTGGGACATTAGGGTTAAGATATTACCTTTGGCTGTTCCTGGGACTATTACCTTAGTCATAATTTATAGAGATTTTACCACTGTACATAGGTTTTCTCCTTTATATTCAAGTGTTTCTATCATTGAACAGAATTAGTTCATTTTCAGTATATGCAAGCAAAGAATAAAATCAATTTAAGGGGAAAGAATCCATGCAAACTGATTCACATTAAATATACTAGTTTCCTAGGAGATATAAAAACACATGTGGCTACAAATGTTGTAGTGGAATTAAAGGCTTTCACCAACTGGTCATAGGAATTTTTAAATGTGGGGATAATTAATTTAAGAGGAAGGAGGTTACATGCTGTACCATAGTTTTATTGTTTCATTAATAAAGCTGCTTTTAATAATGCCTAGACATAATAATTTGAAAATAGATGTTTTAGTCCATTTTGTGTTGCTGTAAGAAAATATTTGATACTGTATTAGAAAAAGAGAGAGATTTATTGGGCTCCTGATTCTGGTGGCTAGAAGCACCAAACAGCATCAATGTCCTTGCCAGGGCCCCAGCTACGTCACGGCACGGCAGAGAAGCAGCGGTATATGTACCAACAAGGAAGCAAGAGAGTGGGGAAGAGCCAGTCTCACTCTTGTTATAAGAACCAGGTCTCATGGAACTAACCCACTTCTCTGAGACCCACCCCCACACCAGCATTAATCCTTTCAGGCAGGTGGAGTCCCTGTTACCTAATTACCTCCTACCAGGACCCTCCTCTTAAAGGTTCTACCATTTCAACATCACCACACGGATACTAAGCTTCTAACCATGAAACTTGGGAGAATGAACCAGTCCAAGCAATAGCAAGAGGTTGTAAAACTTATGTTTCTGGCAGTACGACATCCTAAATGCAATGAGCAACCTTCTCCTCACAAAGTACCTTATGATTCTGACTAAAATTATATTTTAAAGTATACTATTGAGCTGACAAGAATATAAGGCAAATCCCGAAAGGCAAAAAAAAAAAGAAAAAAAAAAGAAAAAAAATGACAAGTAAAAGCAGAAAGCCAGAAAGATAAAGGAGCAACTAAGAGACCATGTGCTTCCACTTTGAAACCAAGAGCAATGTGGAGAAAGCAGAGGCAATGCCATGCCCTCCCACGTTGGCAATCTACAGCAGCTGATACCTAAAAGAGGGTGCTCCTAGCAGAAGAGAGAAGTCCAGTATGTGCATACACGCATTCTACTCCACAGAGGGCAACAACAAAGACTCCTACTTGTTCAACTTTGGAAGACAGTGAAAAATAAATCTTTCCTGAGAATTCAAGCCCCAGGTTTATACTTTGTGATCCATAACACTTCAAGTCAAGATTTAGTACACATATTTATGAAAAAAGATACCTTCAATCCAAGCCTTAACTATTTCATTAATATAAATTTATAGAAAAGACCACTACTACTAATAATAAAATGCACAAGGAAACAGTGCTCCTGGAATGATAATAGAAGCAACAAAAATAACTTCAGAGATGCTGAATGCTTCAAATGGTAGTAATCTGGTGAAAAACATAAAGTATGTTATTATGGTCTGTTTTAGTCAGCTTTTCACCACCATGACTAAAAGACCCGACCAGAACAACTATAGTGAAGGAAAAGTTTATTAGAGGGCTCACGGTTTCAGGGGTCCCAATTCACAGACAGCAGGCTCCATTCCTCAAGGCTTATTGTGGTTTGGATGTGAGGTGTCCCCCAAAAGCTCACATGTGAGACAATGCAAGAAGGTTCAGAGGTGAAATGATTGGGTTGTGAGAGTTTTAACCCAATCAGTGAATTAATCTCCTGATAGGGATTAACTGAGTGGTAACTAAAGTGGTAGGGTGTGGCTGGAGGAAGTGGTTCATTGAGGGCAGGGCTATGGGTATATATTTTATATCCGGAGAGTGGACTCTCTTTGCTTTCTGATCATTATGTGAGCTGCTTTCCTCGGTCACACTTCCCCACCATGATGTTCAGCTTCAAGCTCCAAGGAGTGGAAGAGGCCTTCTATAGAAACAGTGAGCCCTCAAATAAACGTTTTCTTCTTTAAAATTGCTCTGGTTGGATCGTTTAGTCATAGCAGCAAAAAAAAAAAAAAAAAAAAAAAAAAAAAAGGCTGACTAAAACAGGTCTCAAGGTGAGGCTGAACATCATGGAGGAAGAGTGTGGCAGAGAGAAGCAGCTCACATGGCGATCAGAAAGCAAGAGACTCTACTTGCCAGATACAAATATATACCCCAAACCCACACCCCCAATTCCCACTTCCTCCAGCCACACCCTACCACTTCAGTTACCACTCAATCCATATCAAGAGATTAATTGACTGATTGGGTTAAGACTTTCACAACCCAATCATTTCTCCTCTGAACCTTCTTGCATTGTCTCACACGTAAGCCTTTGAGGGACACCTCACAAACCATAACATGTTCCAAGAATTATAAAAGAATATTAAGTAAATAAAGTATTAAGATATTATTTTTTAATGACCAGGTAGATTTGAAAAGAACTGAATAACATAGAAAAGGGCTTATATTTTAAAAATAAAGTAATATTAAGCAGCATATTAGATATGGATGAAGAAAGGATCAGTGAAGTAGATGATTAAGCTGAATGAATTGCAAAAAGTCAGTACTTAAAACAGATATGGAAAAATCTGAAAGAGAAGAACACATATACATCTTGGAGTTCCAAATGAAAACAACAATAGGGACAAATGAATAAAGTGAAATATTTGAAGACATAACTTCAGAGAAACTTTGCAGGATTTATTAAAGATATTAATTGGCAGTTTCAGGAAGCAGAATGAATACCAAACAGTATAAATTAAAAAGCAATTCATAGCTAGATATATCATAATAATATGGCATAAAACTAAAGACAAGGAAAATATTCATATAAAGACAGAGAGAATATAATAGTCACATAATAAGAAACAAGAAATAAATTTATTGTTGACTTGTCAACAAAAATAGAAGTCAAAGCCAGAAAAGTGGAGGATAATTTTCTCCATCATGCTGCAAAAAAAATGTAATTGTCATCTTAGAATTACATGTCTAATGAAATTATTGTTCAAGTGCTTAGTAACATGAAGACTCTTTCACATAAGTAAAAACTAAAATATTGTGGCTCTAACAAAATTTTAGTAAAATAAATTATAAGGGTTGAACTACACAAAGAAGGGAAATGACTTAAGAGGAAAGATCTGAAATCAAAGAAGAAACCATGTGAAAAAGATTGACCAAATTGCAGATAACCTAAGCATTTAAACAAATGTTGACTCTTATTGGGGAAAGGAAAACGTGGAACTAAATACTGGCCAAAAGTAGTATATAAACCAGTATGGGTTGATGGTATTTAAAGTGGCTTAAAGTCTTTATTATTGGGGGAGGTGTGGGAGAGAACACTGTTAATTTAAGTACACATGTTAAAATTTCTAAGGTAACTTATGAAAAATTATACAAAAAATAATATCCACACTAGTAGACAGTAAAAATAATAAACAAAAGCCCTCATTAAGTTTAATAATAGTAAGATGGCAATAAATGAGGGAAAAAATATGAAAGATAGCTAGAAAAAGCAGAGAAACCAAAGTTCATACTGAGAAGATTGCAACAAATTGATAATAACAATTGTTCTAAAATCTAAATTGTAAACAAAGGTTTCTAGACTGAAGTTTAAAAATAATTATTTGCTCTAATAATAGATATGCCTAAAATGAAAGAATACAGGAGTGAAAATGAAAGTATGAAAAGAGATATACCAGGAAAACATCACCAAAAGGAAGGTTGAATAATTTTATTAATAATAGATTTTATTAATAACAGATTTTAAAACAAAAAAAATTCTTTAGAAGAAAAAAATATAATGTAATCATAGAAAGTTTCATAGACCATTAACATAGTAAATCAGACTGTGTATAAACCAAATAATATGACTTAAGAGATATAAAGCAAAATATGATAATTCCTCAAGGATGAATTGAAATATAAACTCATCTTCAAAGTGAGAAATTTAAGCATAGCTTTCTAAATAATTGATAAATCAACCAAGAAAAAGATCAGTAAGAATCTTGAAAAAACAAATGTAAGTTCAATCTTATGTATATTCATAGAACATTGTTTATCACCCATTGAGAATACTTATTCCTTTTAAGTACCCATACAATATTTACAAAATTTAGCACAGAATTGGCCATAGGCATGTATGAATAAATTTAATAATTTAACATTCTTCAAACAAACTAATCACAATATAATTAAATATAAATATATAAGGGGATAGTTTGGGAGTGTTATAGATTGGACATGAGGTGTTCCCTTGAAACTCCTGTGTTAATGCAGGAATAAATGCAAGGTTAAATGATTAGATAATGAGAGCTGTAACCTAGTCCATCCATCCTAGTTTAAATGACTGACTGACTGGCAGATGAGGCATGGCTGAAGGAGGTGGGTCACTGGGGGTATGCCCTAGAAGGATATATCTTTCCTGTGGGGTCCCTTTCTGGCTCCCATCTCTCTGCTCCCTGACTGCATGAATGATAGTGCTCCTCCACCAGGCTTCTTCCAGAATATTCTGCCTCACTTGGGCCCAGAGCAGTGACCTCGACCCACCATGGACTGAACTTCTGGAACCATGAGACAAAATTAACTCACTCTCCTCTAACTTGTTCTTAGGTATTTCAGTCACAGTGAGGCAAAAGCTGACTAACAGAGGGAGAAACCCCACACATTTGAAAACAAAATCACAAAGATAGTAACTCATGGGTCAAAAAAGAAATGATTATGTTAGCAAATAAAGGCTAAATTTAAAGTGATAAGCATTCAACTTTATACGTTTAAGAACAAAATCAAGTATAATAAAGGAGGACCCAAATCAGAACCAAGAATAATTAAATAGAAAGCAAACATACAATAGAGAGGATCAAATAAGCCTAAAGCCTGTTACTAATATGACTTACAAATCTCTGGAAAGATTTCTCAAGAAAATAGAAAGAAGGCAAACATAACCTTCAGAATAAAGGACACATAACTACAGACCTTAATAATCAAAATGGCCATCAAAGAATATTATAACAATTCCACATTGTTAATTTCAAAACAGGAGAAATTGAAAACTTCTTAGGTGGTAACTGATAAAAACTAACTCAAGAAGAGTTAGAAAACCTGAATAGTGTTAGAATTGTTTAGAAAATTGTATGAGTAGTTAAATATATTTTAACAATAACTAAAAAAAAGCACCAGATTTTACAGATGATGTATCTGAAACAATCTAGGAATTGATAGTCTCAAGATGTCACAAATTCCTTCAGGAAACAGAAAAAGGAAATACTGTCCTACCAATTCTCTAAGCTAGGATGATTTTGTCATTAAAACCAAACTACAACATTATGAAAAGTAAAATTATAAGTGAATTTCCTTAGGAATAGAAATAACCTTATATTCCTTCAAAGAGAAGTACTGAGCTGAATTTAATGTAAAGGAAATAAAATATTTGCTAAGTGCAATAATATATAAGGGATTTTCCCTATCAAGGGATTTTCTTTTCAGTAAGCAGCAAAGAAAAACATTAAAATCAAAGGTCTCAGAGAGTTTTGCATCCGTAGAGAGCGTTGATCTTTGTGAGAGAGTAATTCATGGCCTCCATTCCATATAGCAGCAGGCAAATACCCGACGTGGGTCCTTCTCTATGACAAACCCCATAGGGATTCACACATGCCAGTCGCAGTCCTAAGATGCCAACGTGGACAAAGGACCTTGATAATATCCTATCATTCTTTTTTTTTTTTTTTTTTTGAGAGAGAGTGAGAGAGAGGAGAGAGAGAGAGAGAGCGAGAGAGAGAGAGAGAGAGAGAGAGAGAGAATTTTTAATATTTATTATTTAGTTACTGGCAGATACAACATCTTTGTTTGTATGTGGTGCTGAGGATCGAACCCGGGCCGCACGCATGCCAGGCGAGTGCGCTACCGCTTGAGCCACATCCCCAGCCCTCCTATCATTCTTTAAAGAATTCTGTGGTCAAAAAGGAGATGAGTACTTTCAAATATGACAAATGACTGGGAATGGAAATATGCTTATCCTTATCCTGCTGGAGTATTTTAATGAATGATGAAAACCCAGAGGACAAAGAGTTGACAGAAGAGAAATGAGAGTAGAGAGGGAAATGGATGGTCAACAGCAGGTAGTGCAGTCTTGGAAGAGGGGAATGGAGTATGGTAGCAAAAACAGGCATGTGGAAACAGACTGCTGTGAGTGGTGGTGTTTTTTGGAGGTACCAAAGAACTAAAGTCCAAGATAAAAACTAAATTCTAAGCAAAGTGAGAATAAGGATAGTTTCCACCATGTTCTCTACTCCTCAGTGCTAAGCACCAGGCCTATGATATTATGGACACTCCCCAAAATTTGTTGAAGGAATAGTTAATAAAATTTTAAAAGACTATATATTAAGAGACTGTGTCAGTGGAGCATGGTGGCGCACGCCAATAATCCCAGTAACTTGGGAAGCTGAAGCAGGAGGACCACAAGTTCAAAGCCAGCGTCAGCAACTTAGCAAGGCCCTAAGCAATTTAGGGAGACTCTGTCTCAAAATAAAAAATAAAAAGGGGTGGGGATGTAGCTCTGTGGTTAAGCACCCCCGAATTCAATCCCTGGTATAAAAAAAGGTGGGGGGAGGCTATGTCAGTATAGATGTAGATAAATAAAGAAATAACCGTGTGGCTATGTGGGTACATGGCTTATTTTTTAAATCTCTCCACTGACAGCTGACAGGATGAAGAAACAAAAGATTGTAGTAGCAATGTGCATGCTCATTGCCCAGATCTGGATTTTTAATACCATCTTTCAATAAAAAGAATCAGAGCACCTTGGAAAAATGTCTGCTTTTAGAGCCACAGCAGAAAATATACACCTTGCAATGCCAGAAAATAAAGTGGAAAAAAATACACACACAGAAAAACAAAGTAATGGTGGGATGCATAAAGAGGGCAACAGGAGCCAACTGAAAGAGCTCCCAGTGGTCAAAGCTGGAACAACTGACCTGAACAATAAAAATAAATAAATACTGGATTACATTTGAGATATAAACCAAATGATAAAATATGTAACCCGTGAGTCCTTGCTGATATAAAAAACTGAATAAAATAAATGGAGAAGATAGAAAAATTTCCCATACAAATTCTAAATGATTTCTGTAGATACTGCCCTCTAGAGGAGCCTGGAGCGTAACTCCCCATACCTAGAGTGTGGGCTGACCATAGTGACCCTTAGGGGCTGGGAGGTCTTTGTAGAGGAGAAATGTGATAATCACCACCATTTCAGTCAGGTGGTGGCATTCATCATCAGTGACACTTTATATTGGTGGCAGTTACCCTTGATATGATGTGATGAGAAAAACACTTTATATCTTTGGTCTTTCTAATTCCATAACCCCAGTCTAAGCATGAGAAGAAGAAGAAAAAAAAAATCAGAAAAACTGATATTGAGGGGCATTACACAAGATATCTTGCCATCGCAGAATTGTCAAGGTTATCAAAAGCAAGCAAAGTTTGATAAACTGTCAATCTAGAGGATCCCAAGGAGACATCTAAATGTAATGTAGTATCTTGGATGGGTTCTTGGAACCAAAAAGGGACATGAGGTAGAAATATTAGTTAAAAAAAGCATATCCATATTGGTCCATTGGATTTGATATCCATGTGCCATACTAATTTAAAATGTAAGCAACAGGGGAAACTGGGTGCGGGATATATGGGAACTCTCTGTGTCATCTTTGCAACATTTCTGCAAATCTAAAAGCATTCTAAAATGAAGTTTATTTTTAAAATATAAACTACTATTTATCAAGTGCCATAAGTTATTCTAATCAGTTATATTTACTAACCACTTCAATCTTCACAACGACCCTATGATGCAAACATGATTATCCCCATCTAATAAGGAAGCTAATGCAAAGAGGAATTAAGGAATTGGTCCAGGTCATCACACAGCCAGCAAGAATAGAATAAGGAAATGAACCCATCAAAAATACTGTCATCTCCTTAGCACAGGATGCTCTGTTGAACTGTATCTCAGCTCTATGATTGGATTCCTTGCATTTTAACAGGGCTCTGTTGTGTTGAAAAAAGAGTATGGGGCAAGTTAAACAGCTAATGTTATAAAAAGTTTTGAAAACTATGATAACCAAAAGCTTATTAGGGTTTTGAACTTCTACCAGAGTGAAGGAAGAGGGAGAAAAGATTATGGGTATAAATATGAGTAACTTAAGCTTTATAAAAACAATTTCAATAAAATGAGGAATTTACTTAGTGGGATAAATTGGCAAAAGTTATTACCCAAAAGCATAGTAGGGGAAAATGCCATGTTCTAAAGGATTAAGACAGCTGGCTCAGGTGAAGCACGTACTGTTATGCAAAAATAATCATAAAAGTTTTAAAATGTGGATGCTTGGCAAATTTTGGGATCTGACTGTGAATAAAAATAGAAGCCTAATATCATAGCCAGCCTAAGAGAATAGAATTATGGTCCATAAGGAGGACACTGCCACTCACAAGAGGGAAAAAAAAGGAAAAAAAACATGACAATCAAAGCATAACAAAGAATGAAGTTTTGTTTTGTTTAATATCATAGAGAGTTGAAATATAAGAAAGAGTCAATGAAGCTGTTATTTGGGTAGGCAAAGTTAGAAACAGTTGGCCCCCACAAAGGAAATGGAGGAAGGCCTGAATAGATTCATTCAGAAATAGAATGAGACATAGAAAGCAGCCTAAAAATCACCTTTAGAAGCAAAATGGGTACTGCTGTTTGACTGGCACATTGGCTGAAATTACTTTATTTTCCAATGAGTCTTCTCTAATAATCTTCCTTTGCTTTCCAATGTCTGACTCCAAGTGTTTTCTTTTTCCTTATACTCTTTCCCTACATTTATTTTTATCAATCAAAAGGTAGAACCTTTGTTGTAGGTTTTTCTGAGAAAGTTGTATTCAGAAGAGGACAGAAATGCAGGATAGGGCCATTTCCTTAAGATTGCATAATCCTCCCTCCAATTTTTAAATTGATTTCCTCACAGAACATAGATTTCAATAAGATGGTTTCCTACCTAATATATTCTTACTAGAAATAATCTTTATGTTTCAGTGAAACTCCTCTTAAACTTCTTAAGAACTTAAAAGATACCAGTGTTGTGAATATTTCTTTACACTTTCCACAGAAGCCAATGCCTACTGATATCTAAAATAAAAGCAAAAATTTTTTTAAATAAGAAAAGGTATACAATAAAAACTGTCTTAGATAATAAATATAATTTTTCAAGAAAATTCCTGCATATCAAACAATTTGAATGTAATTTTTTTTTTAAAGAAAATCTACTCTTAACAAGTAATTTGCTCCCAGAACAGTAAGAAAAATACCTACTTAGGTCCTGCATTTAAGTGAACACAGCTGCCACTTTTCAAAGACTTTGAAGTATACTTCTTCTACCTAAATCCAGCAAGTATTTTTCTCACCCCACATTTCAGTAGCATTCAGGATTCCTGGTCAATCCTTCATCCTAGAAAGGCCCTCATGCTGTCTTTTGGCTTCAGTGACACAACCCGTTTGGCCATATAATCCCTCACAGGTCTACCTTCTTCATAGCCACACTCTCTTAAACACTCATCCCCAGGCCCTGCTCCCCTGCTTGCTCAGTGGTCTTCAGACAAACTCGTCCATACTCAGTATTGCTACATACCATACGGTGTCTGCATGTGATTCACTCATGTCTACTCTGTTAGTGCCAGGCCCACGCGACCAATGGTCTACTTGACATGGATTGATTTCTCAAGGATATACACTCTAAACCTCTCTAAAACCAAAGCCTCACCTGCCCACCCTCAAAACCTTCTTCTAGTACTCCCATCCCTAAAATGATAGCACCAATGAACCATGAAAAAACTGTATTTAATCAGGTAAACTTATTTTCTTATAGGGAGATAAATGTGATATAAAATACCATATTTGGAGGGCAGAAGAAACCTAAGAAAGAACATCTGAAAGTTGTTGGATAGACAAATGAGTTTGTCATAGAGGATATATAATATTCCTTCATTTCCTAATGTCTGACTCCAAGTGTTTTCTATTTTCTCGTATCATTTCCTTACATTCATAAGAGGATATAACACAATTCTATCCCACTGAATAATACTCCTTCTCATAAATGGAACACTAGAATATCCTATGCATAACCTTGACTGGGGTCCCTTCAAACCAGAATGTTTCATAAAGATTGGAAACCAGTAAAAGAAAAATTAACTCATGGAAATACGAATTGACATATACATGACAAGATAGAGAAAGGTAATTATGCGCAGTTGCATTTAATATTTGTAAAGTCATTGTCAGAGACATTTCTCCAGAAGTCATTTGGACATCGTGCATTTTTTAGAATGTTGAGGGTCAGCCTGGGTAAGAGGAATAAAGAAGTTGAAAAGCCATCACATAGAGTGCTATCAGTTCCTTGAAGCTCTACGATCAATCATCTTTCCTTTCCAAAGTATTGCTCCATTGTCTAGCACAATGTGAACTGGTATAGTCTGTTAAGCAGAAATAGGTCACCTGAACCACAGATTGTGAACCTGAAACACAACAAGAAGAAAGTTTTATTTAACACAGCAAAAATTTATAAGTAACAGACATCTGATAAAACATTAAGAAATCAAACATTTAGCTAAGCACTTACAGAAATGACTTACCATGAGTTATGGATTTTGAAATGGTCCCCAAAGGATTAAGGGCAAATCCCTTTACTGAATATATTTAAAATTAGATTCAAAGAAAAACTTGAGAGAACACTAGAGTGAAAAATCCCACACTAACAAATATGAAACAGATGCATTTTAACTTTGTCTATTTTTAATATGTACAACAGATATTTTTCTGATTCATTAAAAAAATAGATATGGTATTCTAAACACTCTTGCCATAAATAACATAAAAATTAAATCAAAAACCCTTACCAATGGTGCTAGAGACTTATATAAAACGAAATTTAAGTATAAAACTGTAAACTCCAAACACTGCTTTTATCACAGACATACAGAGTTCTTAGGGAAGTTCTTTAGAAAATGATCTATTCCCAAGCTCCCCACAACTCACTCGGGATTGTGAACTTCAAGCACTGCAGCTGATTTTAATTGCCATGATGATGCATAGGCAGAGACGTGATATCTGGAGTAACTGGCTTCTAAACAATGAGGGGCTTTAAAGATTAAAGTCAACACTTTAAATTGCACTCAAGACTGAATAGGAAGCTATTGCTGACCATTGAAGGTAGGTGTAATATTCTCCATATGTTCTGGGCCTTGTAACTGAAAGACATCTAGCCCTCTGAATCACACACAATATAGACCCAAAGGCACAGCATTATAGTATGGTGCAATATTACTAGCTCTATATATGTTAGAAACACAGATTTCAGAATGTAAACAAGATATACCTATAGTGAAAATTGTTCTTGGAAATAGGATGCAAACTGGAGAGATCAGTAGATATCTATGAGTTCTTCTTAATCAAAAGCAAGATGGTTGCTGCAGCTAAATGGATTTTGAATACCTGAAAGGCTAGTCCATATGTGAATTGGTCCATAACTCCTGATGTTACCTATTAACAGTGGAAATACAGGGTGCATCAATAGCTGGCTAGACCCTTTCATCTATGAGAAGGCACGACGTAGTTGACTTCCATGTGAGTAAGAGTTAACTGAACATTGTGACTAAAAGTGTAAAACTTGAATAATTTACTCAGTATTCTTAGCCCCCTAAAGAAACAGTGCATCCCTAAAGTAGACAGTCCTTGAGCTAAACATATTAAATGCAAAATCTTACTGGAAATACTAAATCAAACAAATCAGGGGTAACCCTGCCAATGAGAAAGAAAATTCTCCAAATAGTATAGTTTTGTTTTAGTCACTGACATGTGGGAAAATTTATGTAGTAAAGTATATGCTTATAAAGTTTCAACTTATATTTAGTGGGGGAAACAATTTATTATACCAAAAAAGCATAAATGTATGACAGATGGTAATGCTTTTTTTTCTGCTCTTGGCAAGGTCTCTTTTAGGCTGAATGACTTTTGCTTCTTAAAACTATGAACATTGTCATTCACACCTATTTTCTGAAATTAAACAGACCAATTCTATGATGAAATCCCCTATAAATTTGGTTACTATATAATGTCTTCCCACTTTTAAATCATAAATTATCTAGAGTACCACTTTCCCTAGAATATTGAAAAGACTAAAACTGGAAAAAAAATGGTATTCTGTAATGAAACCTTTATTTTAAATTCCTTAAATCAATTTTGGAAAAACTTCTAAATTTAAATTTATTCTGGTAGGACTTTATAAAGGAAACCATAAAAGAGTATACTAGAAGTACATTCTTCCATCCAAAAATCTTTATTTGGGGCTTTTGAAATGTTCAATTCCTTTAAGTCACTGGAAAATTCTTTATACACACACACACATATACATATATATGCATATGTATGTATATACACATATATGCACACACACACACACACACACACATATGCCACAGTCTGGCTGAGCACAAATCACAAGCCACTGAAGCAGAAACAAACTTTATTTCTGAACTCCATCAGCACACTCCACACACACTCCCCGGGTACTCTCCCGGAACGCCATGCAGCTCCTCCAGGAACCAACAACCGGAAATCCCTCTTCCGGAAATCCCTCCTCCCGCACTTCCCCAACCAATGGGAACTCTCTGGGAATCCCCAGGAGAACTCCAAAGTAGCAGGCCGAGGCAGACAGTAAAGGTCTAATATACAAGCGAATCAATCCAGAATCATCTTAATGGCTTGCCTCTCAACCAATACTATTGGCAAAATGCCAGGGGCCATTCCGACTCGGCTGTGGCTCTCAGCACATACACACACACACACAATGGATTTTTCAGTTCACCTACTGAGAAATTGGCAAAGATTTTCCTAAGTGTATATGACATAAGACGGCTTTAATATGTAATCCAGTTGTTTAAAGTGAGAAATCTATTTACTGGATAAAGAAGTGAAGGAAAACTGTATAAGCAGTTGAAAGACAAGACAAAGGGTGGGATTGGGATTGGGATTGAATGGGTAATACTAGATGTAATTTCCCAAGGCGCAGGAATGGAGGACAGGGTAGAGAAGATTTCTATGAAATCCAAGAGTTTCAGTTGTTACCCCAATATCTGGGCAGTTAGAGGAAGAGCAGGAACAATGTGAGGGAGATGCTTTTTAAAGGCCACGCCTTTACATAATTTTACTTATGTCCCATTGGCCAGAACTCAGTCACATGTTCACATGTAATGATAAAAAAAAAAAGGCTTAAAAATGCTTTCTAACTCTTACAGTAGGAAAAAGAAAGAAAATGTTTTCTGAAGAGCAGGACAGAATATTTCTTGCCACAATAAATATCACAAACACTTTATTGCTGCCAAAGTCAGGGTTGGATAGCTGTCACTTGTAAGAAATAGCTAGTGGCATTTTCTCTACAATTTTAATGTAACATTTAATTTCACTCTTGTGTCCTTATTTCATTTTTTTCTCCTTTGTTTCTCTTTCTTATCTGCAACCTATTTTATTAATCATCTGCTACTGATTTGGCTTGACTGATTGCACAGAGAGTGTTTTATTTTGAAGTGTGCATTCACCTTCAAGAAGAAAGAAAATTAGTAATATAGCATGACATACATAAACATCTAGTTATACTTTTTATAAAACACATTTTAAATGCCCACAATTTTTGTATTGACTTTCTAATAAAAACCCAGGCCTTTTTTCCCCCAAGCAGTTTAATGAGAATTATCAAAAAGTTTAGAATGATGGAATTGATAATTCTCAGGGTTTTGGTACAAGATTCGCCTTTATTTTAATCCATAATTCAAATCAATCACCTTAAAATGCTAAGAAAATGTTAGTGTAGAACAAAATTCTGAAGAAAACACTATGAATATGAATCAGTGGCAGCCTCAGTGTTTGCTATGAACAAAGCGAAATCCTTTTCTGGAAGGTAACTCTGGCATCACCAGACCTCAGTCATTTTATTCTTATGGTAAGAAGAGAGGGTTTCTGGGTGTGAGCTGTGGCCAGGCTGCATAGATGTATTCCCTCTGAAAAGATAAACTATACATATTGCAACAAAAAAGCAAAACTTGTATTTTTTTGGTAAATTGTGTGTGTGTGTGTGTGTGTGTGTGTGTGTAAGACTATTTCTGGAAATTGTCCTTTTCTTCAGAATCCATATGAAAAAATTTTAGTAGGAGGGAAAAGTCTCCCTTCATTGGTTCAAATTATGAACAATAAATTAAAAGATGAACAACATCCTTAAGACTGCCCATCAAATGAAGTATTATTATAGTGACTGGATATCAATATTGTGTTATCCAGCTTTCCATCGCTATGACAAAATATAGAGGAAAGGTCTATTTTGGCTCATGGTGTCAAAAGTTTCAGTCCATGGCCACTTGACCCCATTCTATCTGGGGCTGTGGTGAGGCAGTATATGATTGAGGGAGCACATAGCAGCAAAGCTGCTGACTTCATGGCAGCTTGAAAGCAAAAATAGCAAGGGACCAGGTCCTACTATGCCCTGTCATAGTTTGTCCCCAGTAACCTAACTGCCTTTCACTAAGCCCCACCTCTTAAAATGTTCCAACAACTCCCAATAGAAGTGTTGACTAGGGAGTCCATACATTCAACACATGGGGCTTTGTAGGACATTAAAGACCAAATTATAGCAACTACCTACCCTACACACTGCAGCCCTCACAATTTCTTCATCAAAGAAAGCAATGAAAAGAATCAGAGCACCTTTCCCCTGTGAAAGGTCACTCACCTGTCAGGTTGTATTGAATAAAGTTAAGCAGCAGGTAATAAGCATCATCCCTGGCCTACTGCAATAGTAGAAGCATCTCACCTCTAGGCATAGGGTGGGACTGGAGGGAATAGCTAAGCACTGCTCAGCACTGCATTTTATATGGACTATAGTGATAGTAAAACAATTCTGAATTTTGATTGAGCTCTTCCTGAGGGTGTTCTCAAATTTGTTGCATTGAAAAAGAAAATTTAAGTACATTCAGTCTCAAAAACAGTGTATCTTCCATTTTGCCCGGCCTAAAACAGTGGTAGTAGAGAGATTAAGCACCCTGGATTTGGGATTCAGAAATCCTGGATTCTAATTCTGGCACATCAACCATCCTCTCTGGGACTGGGGATAGTGTTGTGAAGAGGAAAAAAAATTGCAAATGTGAAAGTTGTCAGAATTAAAATGGAATCCCTTGTGCCAATCCTCAGAAAAAGTATATAAAGCCAGAGAAAATAAAGAAGAAAGAATTCTTTCACATGATCATTGGATAGTAACTATCACAAAAGACATCCAGAACTACAAGCTTGTACGGAGGCCACTACAACCTTACACAAAAAGTATTTCCACAAGGACATCTACTGAGCAATTATCTGTTCAAACGCAGTTTTGATGTCACTCTTGTTATTAATCATTGTGGTCAAAGATTGTTGTTTGAAAATATCTGATATAATTCTCATTTTTGCCTGCAAAAACTTCCTTTTCCTCTCTTTGGAAATAAGCATAGGTTACTATGGTATACATATTCTCATTATGATGTTGTGCTAATTTCCATTGCAATGTTGCACATTCCCCAATAAATATGATTTCATAATTTTCTTTGGAGAATTTCTCTCACTGTTTTATTTAGGATGGCACTGGTTAGTGCTGGAGAATCATGAGTTGTGAGTACTATCATTATCATTATCACTCTGCCTAACCAGAATACTTCAGGTATCCATGAATGTTGGATGCAAAAGGGGTGGGGGTGGGGAGGAGAAAGCTTCTATTTCTAATGGAAGTTTCAAGGAACTAGAGCTGTTTAGGGAGAGAAACTGATATAGGAAAGTATTAATCCATCTACGACTAGATGAACGAAGGAAGAGCGATGGGACTTGTTTAGTGAGGCCCTAGGAGGCAGAACTAAGACCTGAGCAGAGAGTGGCAGTCAGAGGAACATAAATTTGGCCTCATACAAAGAAGCATTTGGGGCTGAAGAATGGCAGGGGCTGCCTCCTGAGAGGTCAGTACCACTTTCTGGGCACCGCAGGCCTAGAAGATATATTGGTGGAGGAGTCCTGGAAGGAATTTTAGAAATGAGGAGTTTCCAGACAATGCCTCGGACCAGAGAGGGCTCCCAGAAGAAGCAGAAGGTCAAAGCCAGGAAAGGTTAAGTATCCTGACCAGCCGAGTCCAGCCGAGTCCCGTCCTCCATGGCGCAAAATCCTCAAATTCACCCTGGGGTCCCGGGAGTCCCGCGGTCAAACCGCAGCGCGCGCGCGGAAACTCCGTTGTCCTGGCGACGGAAGCGGTTAACCCGAGGACCCGGACAGGTTTGGGGGAGGGAACGGGGCGTGGCCTCAGTTACTAAGGCAGCGGGACGCTTAAGGGAGGGCCTGAGCCCAGTTTTGGAGTCCAATGCTCCTCCAGGCCTCTGCATGGCACCCAAGAAAGACAAAGGGGGGACTGTGAACACCGTTTCTAAGCTGTGGGAACCCCTGCTCATAGCTGCACAGTTCAACCAGGTGAGCCCTGAGCGCTAATTGAAGTTCTCTCTGCCCCTAGCAAAGCCGGAAGCGCCGTCAGACCCCTCGCAGGCACCAACTTCGCCCTCCCCTCCAGACGCCACCGCTGCCCTCCCAAAGAAAACTGGGTCGTAGTCGGAACCGCTCTCTCGGGTCGTTTTCGCTCAGTCAAGAGGAGGCAGGGAATTCCCGCCAGGCCAGTCAGTGGGTGGTGACAGGTGCCTGCTGGGGAAGAGGGGAGGCACCGCTCTGACAACCTCAGGACCCTTTTCAATGGCAGAGTCCAGAAGGCACTCCACAATTACGCTGGAATTGCACTCACAAACTCCTCGCTTCCTCTTGACAGGAATGTTGTCAAAATTATCTCTGGTTTGGCCCATAGTAGGACTTTAATTAATGCTGAGTGAAAAAAGACATGGAGTGCAGGAGGAGGGCAATATTTACATAAAGTGAACCTTCTTACCGATGGGAAAGGATTACTGCCTTATGTAATGCCCTGATAACATTATATCAAAGCTTTGATGTGTTTTTGAAAGTGTAAGAGACCAGAGCAACAAGGCTCTTCGTCCATAGGTTGTCACAAACACACTGGGCAATATGCAACCCATCTGCCACAAGACTTTGAGTT
Source organism: Callospermophilus lateralis (assembly GCF_048772815.1). Taxonomy (NCBI): domain Eukaryota; kingdom Metazoa; phylum Chordata; class Mammalia; order Rodentia; family Sciuridae; genus Callospermophilus; species Callospermophilus lateralis. Next base: position 18,613,724 of record NC_135311.1, read on the forward strand.
GCACGGGATCCCAGAACTGAATGGATCCCCTTACCCGCCTTTAGCCTGTGGGGAAATCCAAGCTCTTGTCACTTGCCCCTGGAAAAAGCCACTTAAACAACTATATTATTTCTAAGTCCAAGTAAACATCTGGAAAGAGAAACATTTCTGGAAATTCCAACCTACCATTGTGAACTACTTTTTTAAATGAAAAGAAAAAAAAAAAAAACATTTTTTTTTTCCATTTTATATGTGTTAACATGGTGTCTTAGAGAGTTTGTACTTTAAGGGAAAAAATGGATCAAAAGTCTTTTGTGTTGTTCTCATGAGAAAGTTTAACCTATTTATCTTACCTATCTTATTTATCTTACCTTATTTTCCACTACGATTGTTTTTCTCTATGAACAGTAATTCTGTCTATTCTGGAAATTAGTCCTGATGAAGAATTTCATAAAAATAGTTATGATGTTATGATGCAGATGTGACATCATGGAATTTGGGGTCATTTCTGTGACTTTAGGAATAAAAGATGTCAACTCAGTAATCCCCAGTTACATTCTCAAATTCTCAAAAAATGTTTTTGAAAGCACTTTGTAAAAGCACCCTCTCTTTTGCTTTTATAAGTCAGAACTAGCCAAAATAATTTTTGTTCATTTTCTTTGAGATTATGTAGGCCAAGTTGGGCTTGGAGTGAACATTTCTGCTTGAATTATAAACTGCTGAACAACGGAGTTTGATGGAGGTGCTGACACTGCATTAGCTTTAGAGTTGCAAATATGAAGCTATAATTTTCCTAGTTGAATGGAAAACCTAAAGGCACTATTTTTTTTCTTATGGCTTGAAAACCTGAAATAATATTCAGTTTTCTTGATCCTACTCAAACAATATAATTTCAATAAATCTTGTGTACTAATAGAAAGAATTTTAACTCAAAGTAATATGAAGTTTTAACTACAAAGAGTGAATTCACTTTTCTTCATTGGTTAATACGTGTTTTGTAATTGCAAGAGGAAAACAACTGCCCTCTACCTCCTCCCATAATTTTTTCAGCTTGGTTTTGTGTCTGATTCATAAGGAAAATTCCCATATTAACCAACTGTCCAATGCTCTGTGTAAAAGACTCTGAATTTGGGTTAAAGATGACTGTGGATGCATAAATTCTTTTTTCATAGTGTTTAGCAAAGTGCTCTGCACATAGTAAGGGCTCAAAATGTTACTGTTTTAGCTCCTAGAGAATTTCTTTTCTTATGGTTACTCCTGAACAGGTACATGTGGTTGAGTGTGTGTGCTAGAGTGTGTGTTGTGAATATATGTGTGTACCTCCAGTTTTCATAAGCCAGGTTTTAGAATTACCTCATTGGTGAATTCAACAAGCTCAGCTGCACTAGGCTTTAAAGAGAATAAATAAGTTCACAATGTTGTTACAGTTAATTTACCTTATATCACTATTTGGACTTCCCTTTAAGGCTAGAATAATTGGGAAATTTTTAGTACATTTTAGTTATTTCTAAAACATAAAATGATAGCAAATAATACAAGGCAGTCTACTAGTGAATATTAAGTGGTTAGATAGAGACTAGAGGTTGAGAAAATGAATATGAACTTGGATTATAAAGAAATACTTTGCAAAAAAAAAACTTATCTTCAGCTGGGCCCTAAAATACAGGTAGAATTTAAACAGATTTTAACAGGTAGAATAAAGAGGGACAATTATTTTAGATAAAGAGACAAATATGTGCCTTAAACAAATTTTGCTGATGTCACTCTGGTCTAAGATATTTTTAAGTCAATTCTGATTTATTTCTTCCAAACTTATCACATGGTAGATGATGCTGGGAGAAGAGCTTTGTTCATGACCCAATTTAAGAAAAATTTCCAGAATTTTTTAAACAACATAGTCATTCCTTTTAGGAGCTTTCAGATGGTACAAAGCCTGTCTTTAAATAATGTCACATGGCTTCAAAGTGACTGGGGCTGTATGTTTCAATTGGAATTTTGTGCTGTAATCAAAACTTCTGTGTCAATCCAAGGGAAAAAAAAGAAACCCTAGTATCAGTATTGAGAATATCCACAGACAAGGCATAAATCTTTCTTGTTTCTTTTCAGAAAGGATGTATTTTTTTGTCACCAAATGTATCTTTCAGAATACCAGGATTCCCTGGAAGTTAGCTTGAATTGGTTTATGTATCCCACCAGTAGAGTTTGTTTTGGGTTTTTGTTAATTTTAATCATTTAATTATTTCATATTTTTAGATTACTAAGGATAGTATTTCTTTTTATTTGCTCCTAAATTTAAGAAATATATAGCAAAACCACAAACTTACTTGTGAGACTAACTACTGATGTGGTCATTATTCCATCCCCTTACTGTAACCCACCACAGAAAACATTAAAGGCACAGAAAAAAAAATTGTGGCAACCCATACACAATACATACCTTAACCCAGACAGACTCACTGTCCAATATTCATTGATTTCAGTTTGTAATGATGGTTTCAGGTCCCTGGTATCCAGCTTAAGTCACTAGATACCTTTATTGTCATTTGCCCAATGTTTATCAAGGTTTTATTCTTGATAAAGTCTTCAATAGAAATAGCTACATATTTTTAAGTATTTGAAAATATCTACTGCAATATATTGAAGTCTTTACTGTTAGACGGTTCTTGCACCCACTTCCACAGTTTTGTTCTCAAAGTATGTTTTCCCCCTTCTAACTAAGTAATAATATTTGCAAACGTAAATTTATAGAGACTGAAAAACACAAAGTTCTATGATTTATAATGGCACTGTCCTCACCAATACTCATTCAGAGAGGGAGACTCCTAGGGTTTTCTAGACTCGTCTGACCCTTTCATGAAACTGAAGATTTAAGAGTTTCAAGACCTGATGCAAAGACATATAATATTTTGGTACATCAGGTTTCAGAACCTAGATATTCTCACTAGTCAATACTTTCTCCTTAATAGAACTATAAGCTGTGATAATCATAGAATCTTATGTAGACTTTTCCATTTATAGTGAAATTTTACATATTTAATCTCTTATGTCAACCTCCACAACAACAGTGCTATAGGTAGTGTTATTAGACTAGAATGTATTAATAAATGTTTATTGAATACCAATAAATAAATATAAAAAGCACACTTATTTTACCTGAAAATATCAAGCATTATTCTTAATAAATCCCTTTTTCTCTCACTTTCACATTCAGAAGGAAGAAAGGCTGTAATATTTGTAAATTCAACTCAGACTTCTAAGGTCATCTAAGCATGACAAACAGAAATATTTGAGTTTATAACTGATACCTGTCTGTGAGATAGATAAATTCTTGATTAGGAAAAGTTATTTTCCTCTTTGCAAAAAGAAAATTGTAGAAAAACTATCCTGCTGCTACCTTGAAGTATACCATAGTCTCTAGTTATACCAGCAAAAGTTTGGCTCATCAAAGTCTCAGGCTACCTCTGTCTCTCAACAATCCCACTTCCATCCATGGCACTATAATTCTTTTTTTTTTTGCATTTTATTTTTTATTGATTTTTTTAAAAAATAAATGACAGCAGAATACATTAAAATTCTTATTACATGTATACAGCACAATTTTTCATATCTCTGGTTGTATATAAAGTATGTTGATGCCTATTCATGTCTTCATTCATGTACTTTGGATAATGATGTCCATCACATTCCACCATCCTTGCTAATACCCTGCTCCTGCCTTTCCCTCCCTCCCCTCGACCCTATCTGGCAAGGCAATTCTTACAGTCACTACAGCTCATTGATAACTCAATGAGCTTATTCTTCCCCATCATTTTGCCTCTAAGTCCTCTAACACTTTCTCACTCTAATTCTTCCTTTCTGATCTCATACCCCTTATTTCTACTCACCTTAAAATTACTTATTTCTGTTTGTCAAACCACTTCCATTTTCTTTTTTTTAATAATATCAAACATTCAGATACCTCTTATTCAAAGTCAATGCTTTGTGTATTTGTTTAGAGTCGCTATTTCTCTGTCATGAGTGTTGAAGAGGCATGTGCTAGGTAATGAAAGTCAAAGTAGTCAATGAGATCACATCAAACTATAAAGCTTCTGCACAGTAAACAATTAACAGAGTGGAGAAACAACCTACAGAAAGGGAGAAAATATTTGCAAATCATGAAATGAATAAGTGAATAATATCCCGAATAAATGAACTACTCAGACTACTCAATAATAAGAAAAAAACTATAAAAATTGGACAAAGGACTCAGATAGACATTCCTCAAATGTCTAACATGCAAATGCTCAGTAGGTGTATAAAAAAACCACAGAATTTCTAATTATCATAAAAATACAAATTCAAACCACAATGATCAATCACCTCACCCCTGTTAGATAGACTGTTATCAAAAAGATTAAAGATAACTCATGTTAGGGAGAATGTGTAGACAAGAATATCTGTATAGTGTTGGTGACATTGTAAATTAATTCAGGCATTATGGAAAAGAGTATGAAGATCCCTAAAAAGAAAAAAAGAAAAACAGAGTTTACCATATGATTCGACTATTCCATTCAGAATATATATTCAAAGGATTTGAAATCAGTATATCAAAGAGATATCTGTGCTCTAGTGTTTACTGTATATGAATATACCACACTGAATTAACCAAGATATTAATTTTAAAAAATAATAAAGACAGGTAAATGTTAGATTAATAGAGGGAGGAGAACAGGGGGATGGGGGGAAGGGGAAAGAGAGGTACTAGGGTCTGAATTAAAACAAGATGTATTCCAAGCTTTTAAAACTGTGTCCAAATGGATTCTACTTTCATGTATAACTAAAAAGAATTAACAAATAGTAAATTTCCACTTTCCTTTTTTTAAACTTTTCTTCCCTAAACACTGCTCATACAGTCTTAATTCCCAGCTCAAAAACTACCAGTAATCATTTATAACCACTTTTGACAAAGTTTAATCAGTCTGTACTCTTTTTTCATTTTTTTAATTAATTTTTTTATTAACGTATGACAGCGGAATGCATTACAATTCTTATTATGCATATAGAGTCCAATTTTTCATATCTCTGAATACAAAGTATATTCACAACAATTTTTGTCTTCATACATGTACTTTGGATAATAATGTCCATCATATTCCACCATCATTTCTAACCCCATGCCCCCTTCCTTCCTCTCCCACCCCTCTGCCCTATCTAGAGTTGGTCCATTCCTCCCATGCTCCCTCTCCCTCCTTATGCCACTATGAATCAGCCTCCTTATATCAGAGAAAACATTTGGCATTTGGTTTTTTGGGATTGGCTAACTTCACTTAGCATTATCTTCTCTACCTCCATTTATTTACCTTTAAATGCCCTGATTTTATCCTCTTTTATTGCTGAGTAATATTCCATTGTGTATGTATGCCACATTTTTTAAACCATTCATCTATTGAAGGGCATCTAGTTTGGTTCCACAAATTAGCTATTGTGAATTGTTCTGCTATAAACATTGATGTGGCTGTGTCCCTGGAGTGTGCTGTTTTTAAGTCCTTTGGGTATAGACTGAGGAGAGAGATAGCTGGGTCAAATGGTGGTTCCATTCCCAATTTTCCAAGAAATCTCCATACTGCTTTCCATATTGGCTGCACCAATTTGCAGTCCCAACAGCAATGTATGAATGTACCTTTTTCCCCACATCCTCACCAACACTTATTGTTGTTTGTATTCATAATTGCTGCCATTCTGACTGGGGTGAGATGAAATCTTAGAGTAGTTTTGATTTGCATTTCTCTAATTGCTAGAAATGATAAATATTTTTTCATATATCTGTTGATGGATTGGATATCCCTCCCTAATCCATCTCCAGCTCCATCCAGTCATCAAATTGAATTGCTACAAACAAGGCAGCCCCCTCACTGCTGCATGAACACATAAATAAGGCAGTGAACAGCTGGAGAAAGCCCATATCTGAGGCTAAACAGATATAGGCATTACCTCTTGATTCTCAGCTGCAGATGTGTGACCTAGAGCAACTTTCTTGCCCTTTCTGAGCCATGCGCTCCTTTTGTCAGATGGAGATAATAATATCTACCTCAAAGGCTTGCTGTGAATATAAGATGATACTTACTTTATTTCCTAAATATCTTGATAGCACAAGATCATTGAACATGCCTTCAGTAAATGGATTCCATTCTTCCCTCCTGCTTTCATTCATATTAGTCCACTTCCTGGACATGGACATCACCTTTCTGCTTCTTGTCTTATCTATTTGTTGAGACCCTTATAAGCCATGTCTTTACAGTAAGCTTTCCCAACAACTCTAACCCAAATTTAACCCTCACTTTGGCTTTAGGGTCTATTATATAATTTAGTACTCAGTTACAAAATGCCTTGAATTATTTGCTATCATTTCATGTTTTGCAGAGCATAGGCTGCTAGAAATCACATCTTAGACTCCTGAGTGTGCCCCACAATATCTAACATGATTTCAGGTACCTGGTATGAATGTAAAGCCAAAGTGAGGGTTAAATTTGGGTTAGAGTTGTTAGGAAAGCTTACTGTAAAGACATGGTTTATAAGGATCTCAACAAATTCTAATTCTCTGATTTACCTTGAAATATGAAGGATGAGAAGGTTTATAAGACATGGTTTATAAGGGTCTCAACAAATTCTAATTCTCTGATTTACCTTGAAATATGAAGGATGAGAAGGTAGTATCTAAGATAAGAAGACAGAAGGCATCTATATGAAAAGGCCTCATAGCAGATATAAAATATTGTGAGCATGCTTTAAAAAGAACTATGCAGTGATTCTATTTCACTTCACACAAGTATTTCAACTGCCAATCAGGAGGCATTCAAGTTAAAGTTCTTTAACATTCAGTTTGCAGCCTCTCCTTTACTTGAGGAATAATATTTTTCTCTTATTAAATGTAGCTTAGTGACAATAGCTGAGTTGTGCACACTTGGAAAATAGTAATAAAGGCTCCTAGAGTCTTAGAACAAAGCTTATAATTCTTACAAAGGTTTGGAAAGTGGATATGGTTTCAAGATAGGTATTGCTGAAATATTAATATCCCAGACCTCTTAAATAAACAAAGTTATAAAATATATAGATACCAGGATGATAATAAACTGAGTCTAACTAGGTTTTGAGGAGAAAATGTTCAGTCAAATTGAAGTGCTTAAATCCATTTTAAGTGTACTTTATCAAAGAGGGAAATGCATTTTATTGGATAGAACCCTTGAGCAATTTTTGAGAGGCAGTGAAGGGTTTCTCAGCTTTTTTGATCTTAAACAGTAAGCTATTTCTCATGTAAATGTGTATTTAAGACTTACTGGAAATACTCATAATATGAGCTGAAGACTGATGTCTGGCAGCAAGCATATTTCTGAAATTGGGTTGGTTTTTATTACTATATTTTCTGAAATACGCTTTCATTGATATTTACAAAACAAATTGCCAGTTCACACAAAGGTTGTTTTAATAAAAGCCAATGCAAACAACTGAGTTGCTAGGAAGAATGTTAAGAGGGAAATGGACTTTTCATAACCTCACATTATAATTTCTCTTTTTGGACAAAAATGTATTATTTGAATGAGTTTGGAACTGAAGGGAATTAGTATGTCAAAATATCCACCTAGATGTTATATGTGATCATTTTTATTGCAAGTGAAAAATATTAAATATAAGTAAAATGTAAGTGTTGCCAATATGAGTTTGGCAACATTCTAGGAAAATGTTAGTTAAGAAACAGTGAATGTTGACCATGGTTCAGCTCTGGCCATAGAAACCATCATTGGCTCCGAGTTCCCACAGTATAAAATCCAAGGTGTTCTGCCCAGCTTTCACAGCCCTGCCGCATGTGGCCTTTCTCTGCCCACGCATCTTTTATCTCCCTCGACTCCAGGCAAATGCTCTCTTGGGTATCCCCAGGTATATACAGACTACACCCATGTAATTTCTTGGCCTGATGAACTCCCTGCAATTTATTCAACCCTTTTTATTAAAATCATCTCCTATATTTCCAGAAAGCAGCTCAAGCCACATACCACTCTGGTCCTCACTGACTTTCCTCCTCTCACTAAACTACCTTGAGGATGGTTATCCTCGATTGTTACCTACTTTGAGCTGTTGCCCAACAATTTCAGCATTCTTTCCTATATCTGCATCCTCTATGGCACCACACATGCCTGCAGGGTGGCAAGGTTGATTATTTCAAGTTTCCTCCTTCCTGGCTACAGTACCAAATAGAGATAAGCCTGTAGTGGTCCTCAACAAAGACCTACTTGATTTCATCCACTGGTTATGTTACTGTCTTAGCCTCCAGGCCTGCCTTCACTTTTGATCTCTGGTATCAGTCTCAACCCATTGGTCATGGTAACAAGTTGAAGACTGAACTCCAAACTTTAGTTACTCCCATCTATAAAACAGGGGTGGTGGTCATAGCTGTCTCTTGCAGATATTAAAAATATCGTTGTGAGGTCTCAATGGCATCCAGCACATAGTATCTGAAACTTCATACATCCAAATCCAAACTGGATGTCCCCTGAAATCTTGCTTTTTATCAAGTCTTCACTTTATTGAACAATATTACCATTCACTACGGCCCAAAATCTTGCATGCATTATCTTTTCCTCCCTATTCATAGCCCATAATCAATTCTTCAGTTAGTCCTGTTGGCTCTGCCTCTGAAATATGTCTAAAATCTACCTCTTGCTACCACTCCCACTGCTATGCCCTAATCCAGACCAGTCATTTCTTGTCTGAGCTACAAAATAGCTCAGGAGATGTAGAACTTTGTTTCTTACTCCCATTCCTGCTGTCTTGGAGTCTAGTCTCCATATATCAGTGTCAGTGGTTCTTTTTTTTAATTATTATTTTTTACTTATTCTACTTAGTTGTACATGACAGCAGATGTACTTCAATTTATCATACACAAATGGAGCACAACATTTCAATTCTCTGGTTATACATTATGTAGAGATGCACCATTCATGCAATCATATGTGTACCTAGGGTAACGATGTCCATCTTATTCCACCATCTTTCTTACCCCAAAACCCCTCCCCACCTTCCCCTTTTAATATTAAGACAGACTAAAATTCAAATGCTCCACTATGGCCTAAAAGATTCCATGTTCCAGGCCTCTGCCAACCTCTCTGACCTCACCCTGTGTCTCCTATGAATCATCCACCCCCTCAGCCCTCTGCAGCCACACTGGTCTTTTATTGCTGATGCTCAAATCCATCAGAAATCATGTTGTCACCTTAGAGTTTTTGCTCTTGTAGTGCCTTCTGCTAGAAAAACCCTTCTTCAGATAACCACGTGATTCACTTCCATCATTCTTTTAGTGTTCTGTTCAAATGTCAGCTTTACTGTTTGAACTATGCTCCACCCTCTATCCACATTCCTTGACTTGATTCCACACCTTCTAATTTACAGATATCTCATTATTCTCTGTCCCCTATGTGAACACAAGCTCCAGAAGATCTAGGATTTATCTTGTTCACTAATATACTGCAGACACATAAAAGTGTCTCTGGCATATGAAGGAAGTCAGATATATTAATTGAATGAAGGAATAATAGATGCTTCAATAGGAGGAGCTCATATTAGCAGTAGTGTATTTATAAAGTGGTGGGAATATCAAAGTGTATTATGAAAGTGTGAGGATACTCTTTTACCCAATATAAATATTTATAATTATTATTGTTCATGTGAGTGCTAAACATACATTTTACACTCAACATATGCAAAACTGAGTTAGTCTCCTCACAAACCCCCTCCTTTATGCTCTTGGATATGGGTACTGTCTTGTTCAATGAAGTTAGAAATCATCCTTGAAGCGCCCCTTCCAATATCAAATTATCAGAAATTCCTACTGCTGCTTCTGTTTCTGCATCTTTCTTTCCACCATTCATAATGTCTAACTAGCACCATAACAATAGTTTTCTCACTGGGCATGATGGTGCAGAACTGTAATCCCAGTGGTTTAGGAAGCTGAGGCAGGAGAATGGCAAGTTCAAAGCCAGCCTCAGCAACTTAGCAAAGCCCTGAGTAACTTAGCAAGATTGTGTCTCAAAATAAAAAACTAAAAAGGGCTGGAGATGTAGCTCTGTGGTTAAGCACACTTGGTTCGATCCCAAGTACCAAAAAAAAAAAAAAAAAAAAATTGCCTTTCTAACCTCTTCCCTTCCCTTTCCTTTAACCAGCAATAAATATTTAAAATATTTTAATAACTATCATAGTTATGTCAATTAACATATAAATTTTAAAATTTTAAATTAACATAGATTCTCTAAACCATATGTATCTTATTAAAATGCTAATGGTTCTAATACATATCATTCATCAAATTTTTCTTATGATTTCAAAATCATCTGTTGATTTTCAGAAACATTGGTACAGGCTTTTGGCTAGAATGGCTTTTTCTTCCTAAATGATGCCTTTATCTGAGTGTGATGTGACATGGTATCATCTCTAGGCTCTGGCCATCATTTTTGTTTTAAATGGATAGTAATTTTTTGTAGTAATTAGTAGTTCTCTGTACACAGAGACTTCTCCTGGTAACACCAGTATTGCTCATTATACTGAAAATTGTGCCAGCTTTTGCTAAACTTTTAGTAATTATGTTGAATTTTCTAACCCTCATAATACTGACATTTTATATATGTAATTTCTTTTATTGTCTTTATTTTCAGTTAAATTACAAAACTATTTCTTGAAATTCCATATTTAATTAACTGAAGTTTTATAAGTTAATTTTAATATTTCATAAAATATAATTTTATAATTTATAAATATTAGAATATGTAACTTATAGTTAATTTTATGAGTTTGTGATCACCTTACATTCACTTTGTTATAAAACATAATGTGGTTAAAGTTTAGGACTGAATAAATTGAAAGAGGTTAATTCACTGTATATATTAATTTTGTCATCAGATAATAAACTCATTTCTGTAGAGTTCATTAGACAATCAAATAGTGTTTCTCTTAGAATTGATATTTTGTCTTGTTTCAAATCATACTTTTTATTTCTCTGTTTTTTATATATCCTCTGCTTCTCTTTCACAATTTGCTTGATTAATTTTATATGGGCAACAAATTTAATTTTCTTTCTTATAAAACTAAGCAAACTATTGACTTTTCTGATAGAAGATTTTATTAAGACCAAATCCCTGAAAGGATTTCAATTTCTAAATGCTTAGCAACACTCACTTTACAATTTGTTAAAAGGAGTACCCGGGGCTCAGCATGATTTCCACTTGGTATTTATAGTCATAATTCTACAGAATGCCCACAGGGGTTCTAAAAATTTTCTAATGTCCAATGTCCACCTCTCTTTAGGTGTATTATTTAATTATCTTTGGTGTTTATTTGATATATGGTGTGAAACAGAAAATTTATCAAAAAATATTATATGGGGTTGCTGTATTTACATCTTTCATTTTGCCATCTAGATACATTGACTACAACAGAAACAAAACATCGGGAACTTTTTCTAAAATTGAGAGCTTAAACACCAAAGCTTTCTCATGTATCCACATTGTCACTGTTGTCATGTAAATATTTCTCATAGAAATTATCTTTCTTGGTCATCAATGTTACAGGTTGAAGTATAGATGCTAATCTAACTCTACCAGATCAACAAAAAAATCATCTTCAGCATCTTGAATTTTGCATATTAGGCATTATTATAACACATTTATGTGAAATATTTAAAGCTTTATCAGTGGTGATTAAAATTTCACTGCTTTGATTCAATTTTTCAAAAAGGCTGCTTTCTCATTTCAGAAGATAAATGTTTGCCAAAATCAAGGCTGTATAAATCTACATTGCCATGATATATCCATATGGATATTACTTCTCAAAGGTTTCTTAATGTTTCACGTCTGATAATGCTTACTTATATTTAATTTCATGATCGATTGTGTTGAAAGTTGTGGTGATATGTTTAAAAGTGTTTTTCATTTTATTGACACACTTTGATAAGTTATTTCAAATACTTTAATGAATAAAACTGATTTATGGTATTCTGTAAGCTTTCCTTTGTTAATGATTGCAAAATTTATTTATTAGAAACATGCCACTGGAATTTTTTTAAAAAGTGTTTTGACTGTTCAACTTTTAACAACACAAATTTTAAGCTACATTTCCATTCAACATTTACATCACTAGCAATAATAAGTTAATTGAATTTGTTGATTAAGTTAATTTTATTGTTTTATGTCATTTTTATTTTAGAAATAGAAATTATTTATGTTGTAATGATTTTTGCACAATATGAGAACATGCCTCAGATTATGATTTTTTTTATCTGCGATCCCTGAAGATTCAGAATATTTACCTCTTTATGACATTTAAGCAATAAGAAATATATTGAAGTTTTGAAGGTGCTTTACTGTGAATTTTCATTTTTAATATTTTAATTTACATTTATGTATACTACTAAGTTGACACACTAGAATTGGATTGCACCATAATTAAAATAAAAGTAAAAAATAAACAAGGCAGAAGCAATACATTGATGATGATGTGTATCTATCTGATGACCCTTCAGAAGCTAAAAGTATGTAGAAAAAAGATGTATGTTGTAGCTGCCTACCATGGCACAGCCAAGACTCACAGATGTAATACCAGGAGGTCAGTTGTTGATCATAGCAACATGCTATAATGATCAGTTTGTACAAATGAGATTGTGTGATTTTATAATCTTTATTTTACCACTTACTGAAATTACTTTTACAACTTTTACCAACTAGTATACATTTCAGTTTGATGCTAGCTTAGCACAACCTAAGGGTACTCAGAGACTATCTGTACAACATTCTCTTCTCTCCAGGTATTCTCTACTTGGCCACCTGGGTTGTCCTTCTACAAAAATAATATGATTGTGTCACTACCTGCCTCAGTCTCAAGTCTTGCTGCTATTTACTTTACACTTCACAATCTTCCTAGTACCATCCCTGCCTCTTCAGTCCCTTCCCTATTCAGACAAGTAATCTCACTGCACAACTTCACAGTTCAAGGCTACCAGCAACGCTGTGCTTTGAGACACAGAGGAGATCGTGCTGGCATACCATTACTTCCCTGACAGCATTTGTTGGTCTTCTTACCATTCTTAAAGTTACAGATCAAATGTACTTAATCCATTAGACTGTCCTTGACTTTCCTTTTCCCATCCTTAATTTGTCATGTTCCCATAGTATTTACAGAGACCCCAGTGATGGTAATTACCATGGTTTATTAGAGTTATCAGTGGGCCTGTCCCCTCACTTGAATATGAACTTTTCATGGACAAGAGGTGAATGATATGCTCTTTGGGTATCGTGTCTGGAACTTAGAGCCTGGAATATGTTCAGTCAACTTGAATTGGAAGAATGACAACACAAATGTAGTAGTGCTTCAAGTTATTTGTACCCAAATCTCCAATTAAAGTTCCTCTTTCCCGATGGCAAATTTAATGGCTATTTTGTGCATCTTTTCAGCCATTCAGTCCCTTCTTGGGCTTATGCCCAAAACTGAGCACAGCTTTCCCAGTGCAAAGACACTCTGGTTTTTATAGGTAGGTAATGTTTTCTATTTTGCTCTCACTGTTTTCTAACTATGATGAGCAAAACTTTCCATAGAATTGTATCACACTTAGATGATGGTCATGGGGAAGCATTGCATATAGGTACATTTCCTATAATTGATAATAAAAGCCCTCAAACTTAGGACCAGGGCTTAGAATATGTTTTTATCTATGTGTTCACTTATCCTCCCACACTGAGTCTCATCTGACAGATCTACTTTCTGAAAAGCTTTGTGCCATCCCTTTGCCTTGCTTACCTGTCCCCTTGGCCTCAGGCCATCATCATCACATTGCTGATGCAGGCAGATTCAGGAGAAGAAAGTGTGTGGCCTGTGAGTCAGGGATGTCCTTTGCTATCTGTGTCACCTTCATCAAGTCTTCTTGTCATAGTTTTTATTTTTTCCATCTGCAAAATAAAATAATTAGACAAAATGACAACAAAAAAATCTCCCAATTCTGTCCCCTGTACTTTTAATTTTTTCTAGATAGTTCATTTTTATATCTAAGAAGTCCCATTCAAGGATGGTCCCAGATCTCCTCATTCTTATCACTTCTCCATACAGAAAAGGCCTTTTTAACCTTCCCTTTGCCTTTATGTCAGATCTCTCACTGTAATAAACCTTTCCTTTACTTCCAAGGTGATTCAATATTTTTGGCACATAAACTTATGAAAAGCTTTCTAGATGTTTAAGTAAATTCTATTTCCCGACTTTCCCTTGTCTTCAATCCTCACGGTAATTTTTCTTTGTGTTTTTCTTATTCACTTTCTGTGAAATGTGGTTATAATATGTATCACAGACAATGGGTGGCACAGACAATAGTACAATTTCTCAGGCAGCGTATATTGAATAGAAATGGAAAGGAAACCTCCCAAATTCTTGGCTAAACTAGTTGAGGTTAGGAATATTGACTTCAACCACCTCTGTCTTCACATTGAATATTTAGGATGCTGAGCAAGGATAAAGACAATTTCATTATTTACATGTGTTATTGTCATTATAAAGACAAAGCATAAAAATACTCTGTTTAATTTGTCATGCATATCTTGCAAATTTGCCACCAACTTCAGAAAATGTTTGTGCAGTAAAATGATTTATTACAGCCATATTTTCAACCTTTTCTAGGGCAACAAGTATGGATGTGTTACACTACTCTTTGTGATGATGACACTTTTACCCAGAAGAATATATCTTTAAATTGAAATATATGTTTTAAGGAAATTTTTGGTTCAGTCCTTTTTGTGTTCAATAATTGAGAACGATCATATCTAGAGACCAAATATTTTGGCTTTGTGAAGCAGAATTTTTGGTGACCTGAAGTCCAGATTGGAACTGGACCTCTTGTTCCCTCCTTGGTACAAGCTGCAGAGCAGCTGAGGCAGCCAGCTCATCTTCCATGGCACAGACCACGCAGAGTTGCTCTCACCTCTCAGGGATGGTTCCACTGAATGTTTGCACGTCACTTCTTTGGGACCATATTTTCCTTTGCTTGGTCTATGTTTTGGCACCATCACCAACCCTTCTCTTATTTTCTAAAAGCCTGTTTTTTTTTAACCAAAACAAGAATGTTAAAAGTTTCCTCTGTATTTTAAATTTTAACTACCAGGAAAAGTCTTTAAAAACTCCTAAATTAATGTGCTCAAGTAAAAGTTTTCATCCAAACGAACAAGCAACTGGAAACCAATAGTGTTTGACATAGTGAGCAATTGTATTTGACACAATGTTTTAAATTAATCCAGTAGGAAAGACTGTTCATTTGGCTTGGACTGGAAAAAGAGGGAGTTTGACATGGTTTCATGAAGTAATTAAATTCAATTGAAAAACATGATTTCCTTCCATGTTAAGCTAATGTCCTATGCACTTCTTGGAGTATACAGAAAAGAGGGCTGGGTTAGTGGGAAAAAAAATTCCTGCCATCCAGGACCTTACAATACAGACACCAGTGGTTCCTAAAGTGTAATCCTTGGACTCGACGCTTCCAGCATCACTTGGAAACTTTTAAGAAATGCAAAATATCAGGCCTCATCCTCGACTTATTGAATCAGAAACGGAGGGTGAAACTCAGTGATTTTTCTTTAACAAGCATGCGTTAACATAGAGATGCCAGTGTAAATGCCATATTACTGGTGGAGTACTGACAATGAATTTCACTGGCAGGCAGTGGACACTATTGGGCTGGGATGTTCTGGGAAAGAGTCACAAATTAATCAGGAAGTTCAGCTGGGAGGAGGACAGTAGGCTGAATGAAAGGACCAGGCTGAGCAAATCAGGAGAGGTGAGAAAACACGTGACATGTTGGAGATACTGCAATCAACAATTAACTAGACGTTCATTAGATGATTTAGTCACATCCACCTTCAAAATAGTGTTCACATTTATCTGAGGAAATAGAGGCTTAAGAACTTAAAGAAAGCAGTTAGAAAACTAATGGAAATATGGTGTTAAAATGTTAGGAAAAGAACATATAGGGTTTTAAATCTCAGTCTCTGGAGTTTGGAATCTATCTTATCCTATTAGAATCTAAGAGGTAGAAAATTAAGATGCTTTCTGTAAAAAAAAAAAAAAGAATGAATGATAAATTAAATGTCTTAGAAAAATTAATAGGTTGGAGGTAGAGAAGTCAGAAGCTTGTATAGTCCCTGAAAAAAAATTATCTTCAATAGTCCTAAGTCAAGAAAGTTATGAGTTGAAGTAGGAGAATAGTCACGAGATTAAAAAGGAAGAAACAGATTCAAAAAAGTCTCAGAAAACAACTGTGACTTCTTACCCAAGAGGAGAATGGGAAAGGATTAGAAGTTGTGATAACTGAGAGAAATGGAAAATTTTAGAAACTGGTGAAGTTAGTAGCCATCGTTTTTACTGTTTATGATAAGGGAGGTTTTGTTTGTTTCATTATGCTTTTAGGATATAGAGAGAAATAAAGAGTTTAGTTTTAGATGTGCTGAGTTTGAGATGATGGTAGAACATCAAAGTAGAAAGGTTGAACAGAAGGTCAAAAATGTGTATTTTATCTCACAGACTGAGGTTGGAAACACAGATGTGAGAACTGTCAGAGGAGAGAGCTAGTGGACCTCATGGGAGTAGCTAAAACATCCAGTAAGGAGTGTGTGCCAAGAGAAGAAGGTTGAGAATGGAATCCTCTGAGATACCTAAAAGGTCCTGGCTTGTGGAACAGAAGAAGAGAAAGTGCCTAGTAGCCAGCAAAGGAACAGTCAAAGGAGTAAAAGACAAAAGGAGAAGAGGATGGTGTCATGGAAGTCAGGTCAGGGAGAAGTTCATGAAATGGGTGTTCAAATCTCCCACCTGTGGACACCAACAGAGAATAGGAAGACAGCTGTATCTGGTAATGAGAAAATCATCAGATCTCAAAGGATACAATTTCAAAGGAGGTGTGTGGGGTTGCTGGTTGTGAGGAAAAAAGTATAAGCAATGAATTGGGTGTCAACCTACTTTATATACAAACAGATATGAAAAATTGTGGTATATGTGTGTAATAAGAATTGTAATGCAAAAAAGTACATGTATAAAGACATGAATTGGCGTGAACATACTTTATATACAAAGATAGGAAAATTGCGCTCTATATGTGTAATAAGAATTGTAATGCATTCTGCTGTCATGTATTTTAAAAAAATCAATTAAATTTTTTTAAAAAATATGGGCTTTAAGAACCTGTGGTTTATCTGGATTGAGAGCTTCAGGTATAGGCCCCCTGTGGAATCTGACTAAAAAGAATAGATCAAAAGAGAAATGGTAGTAGGGAAACTAGGATTAGGTGAACATGGCTCAGTAGATATGTGTAAAATAGGGTAGATAGGAAAGAGGAAGGGATTGAAATATGCAGAGGGAGAAATGGAAGAACAGAAGGAATCAAGTCATAGAGGAGGTTATGTGCCCTAGTACAAACAGGAGGGCCTGTAATAGCTTCCTCAGCCTAAGAAAAAGAAGCAAGTTCTTTAGACTGATGAAGAATAGATGGAGACAAAAATGTGAAAAGGGTAGGGAACCTTGGCACCAAACCCTTGCTGTGCTCCAGAGGCAGGCCAAAGCAGGGCCACTATGTAGCCAGAAGGTGGACAAGCAGGGATTGCCCATGAGGCTTTTCCTGACAGGCGAAGGGGGGGGGGGGCTAGGATGTTGCTTATCACCCTACATTAAAATTCTTCACACATCTGTGTCCCCCTGTAAGATTGTGGGTCTTTGGAGAGCGCAGACTATTTTCCAGTGCTTTTTTTAAATGCAGAAAAGCCACAAAGAATAATATAACAAGCATGTGTGTGCCTTCACAAAAATAAAAAAAAAAAATTCTTTCCTATTTTTTTGAAATAAACACTAAGAATAAAAAATGGGAACACTTGGTTCTCATCACCTTTCTCTGTTCTATTGCTTTCTCTTCCTTCCCAGAAGCAAGAACTAACAAAATTTAATACATGTCCTCTCAGCCTATGTATTTATTTATCTATTTCCATGATACTGTACGATTTTACTAATAATTAATATTTTCTATGAGGGTGTCAGTCACATGTATTGCCCTAGAAATGGAGTCTGTGAGGAAGATGACTGAGAACAAAAATGGTTCCATCTCGTATCAACTAACTCTGGAAATTTTTTTATTTAACATAATATCTTGAGGTCTGTCCAAGTTGAAATATACATGTTTAGTTTGTTTTGCTTCATTGCTGTTATGTTATTCATCCTTCATTTCAAGGACAGCAGATGCAGCATAGATGCCCACATAGTAAGTATTAATTATTAGTGAAAACATTAGGATTAACAATATAATAAAAATGAACACTATATGCATTGCTTATATGGTTTTATATGTTATATATAACTAGTTGTAAAGTACTTTTACATATAACTTATTTTCAGCCTTCTTTGTCCATTTCTTCCCTGCCCCAGGGTGATAAAGTTAGTAATTATGCCTTTTCAGTGTTGTAAGTCCTCAGTATTAGTTGAATGAATGAATGACTCTCTGCGTTAAGTAGTATTAGTTTACTAAGGTCCAGGTCATCAGTACTTAAAAAAGTTTTTCCAAGACCATGTGGTTGGAATCAGAACTAGCAATCAAGTTTTCTGATACTAAATCCGGTGCTCTTTTCATTTTACCGTTGAAAGAGCTATTGTAAGAACTCTATTAGGGAATCAATAGGAGAGGAATAATTATTATGAGTTACTACCCTGATGTATCCAATAAATAGACTCCGTGTACCTGTGTAATTGGAGAAAATTAAGAACCATAACCAGATCTGGGGCTTGAAATTTATCATAATCATCAACAGGCTCTATTTTGTCACATGGTCCTTAAATGAGGCTTGCCTTGTACAGGCAATATGAGTTATGAGGGCTGCAGGATTACGTGAGGGGGGAATGAGCAGGAAGCAGTTTCACTCCATGGAACTACTCTTGCCAAGGTCACAGGAGAGCTTCTCCCCTCCTCTGGCTTCAGCCACACCTTGCCTCCCAGCTCTCCTCCACCTCTCCTTATCTGTCTCCTAGGAAGTCTTCCTTGAATAGGTGACAGTTGAGTGGCACTCTGAAGAAAGTTAACAAGAATTCTAGGCAGAAAGATCCCAGGAACTACTTCAGATGACGACCTCGCCCCCAAACACCTTTCCAAATGGCCATCCCACCAAGACTGATCCGTCTTGAACAGGACCATTCACCCTCCACCTGTCTACTTGGAGTCTTACCCCATTTCTTGTTCAGAAACAGGTCTGCCTCTTGTTTTCTTTGAACAACTCCTGGGTCCTGAGCAGCTGGTGGAGTAAGCAGCTGGTGGCACAGCCCTGGAGAGCAGCACATGCTAACTTCCTTGATAAAAGCCAGCTAGGACAACAGACAAGGAGAAGCAAAGAGTGGTTTACTCACTTTCAAACTCCTGTTACATTTAGTTTGTTATTTTAAACACGTTTAACCAGATGAATAAATGCCTGTTGAGCTGAACCTCAATTCATTTTTGTTGAATTGAGACAGGAAACAGATTCCTTGACACTCTTCCTGCCCGAGATACATTCTCCTGGTTTCCTGACCAGCTCCCAAGAAATTGTTGAGAGGTCCCATCATTCCCCACTACCAGGATAAAACTCAGCTTTCTAGAAGACCTGGCACTGCCCCTGGATCATCTTTGTGTGCCCCTCCCTTTTTCTCTTTCACATCACAATTTGGAGACCATATTTTTAAATCTAAACATCATGTAGTCAAAGCAAAGGATTTTTGTCCTGTTCCTAGGTTTAGAGAAAATACAAGGATTGTAACTCTGTTGGTGAAATGCTGTCGTTTATTGGGCATTTCACCAAATTTGAGGCCAATAGGATAAAGTTTATAACCAGGACAGTTTGTACCCTTGTGTTATTCAGAAGCAACCTTGGGTTTACTTAAGAAAGATACAGAAACTAAACTCTTATCAGTGGCCTTGTAATAAATGAATGATAATTGAGGGTATTTGCATTGATTGCAAGAAAAAGAGCTTTTTATAAACCAAACAGCTACTTGGCATGAATGGGTTAGTAGAAAGAGTGTTGGTTGGTTATTTTGTTCCATTTGGTTAGCCCTGGTGGCCAGGCAAAACAAATTCATGGAATACACCACATTAGAGGATTCATCATATTTACGTTAGATGAAGAAAGGTGGGGAAACAAAGGGATATGGTAGGGTAAGTAATCAGCTAATACTGAGTCTTGGAAATCCATCTTAATATTTAATGTGAAAGATAGTGACTCACATTGAAGGAACTTGAGGCAAGTCAAAGAAGGTTTCAAGTCTGAGAAAGAAGTTGATGAAAGGTTATAGCTTTTAATATACGATGATGAAAAGAGATCTCCTTTCTTTGGGGAGAGCCCCTGATTCCAATTTTACATTTGTGGAGCAATTAGCAGGACTCTTCTTGGCTTTTCTTGGTCTCCTCTCTTAGAAGAATGTCTCTGATATGTAATATTTTGTTTGAAAACCCAAAGAAGCTTGTTTCCTTTTGAGGTTTGCCTTACTTTTTATGTTCTGAAGTTCATTTTGGACCTCAGATTTTGCTCCAAGCAATAAAACTGGTTGGATCATACTAACATAATGGAGCTGTAATTTTAGCCAACTGTTGGGGGTGGGGAGATAGTTAAGGTGTGTAGTGGTTTCTGTGGTTTCTCTGTGGAGTAGAATTCCCTGCAAAGCTTTTCCATGTGGTGTTTTAATAGCTGTCTTAAAACTCTCTGATGCATGGAGCAAAACTGAATTAAGCTCATGTGCTAGATTGGTGGGATGGGCCAAGGACTCTCTGAAAAATGAAAGAAAAACAACCAAACAGCATAAGCCAGAAGCTACAGTGTCCAAAGATCCAAGAGACATATCTAGATTCAAAATTTCAGAAGCAATCACCTCTTTTAACCTACTTTTGCAGAACTTTATGTGGGAAATTAGAATACTTCCCTTGTATATATCAACATTTTACTTTCCATGTTACTTTACAATTGACAATATGATCCTAGGTATATTTGTATATTTAGAAGATTGCCCACAACAATCTTCTAAAAAATGTAATTTTAGATCCTTTTTTAAAAAATGAGAATAAAGAGCCACAATGATAAGTCCAAGTTCATTTGGCTAAGACATCACAGAGGCAGAATTTGACACCACTTCAGAGATACACATTTTTACACCAGATCATCAATAATTTTAATTAATGATAACATTTAATACTTATGAAGACAAAGAAAATCAGCCAGATGGAATCTACACACATAGTAAAGCTGTTTCTAGACTACTGGGTATCACCAATGGAATATCAGACACATACAATGTTGTCTAACATCAAAGGAGTGAGCTTTCTCTATTTCAAATGATTTGTGATTGAGAGGCATGATTCCTTCCAAAGTATTGAGAGTGGCTGATAAATGCCACACACTCAGTCGGCCTTCCCATATTAAGCATGTGTAAAAATTCTCTTTAGTGTGTGGTTTGGGCTGCTAAGTTCAAGAAACATTTATTGAATGGTACTATGTTCCAGACACATAGGTGAAGTAGAAGGTTGTCTAGATGTCTGATTCTAAGAGAACCTTTTCCACCAGCCCAGCCAACTGTCAGAAATACCACTATTAGCCCAACATTTCTTAAACTGGTCCAGGAGTTCTTAGGATTCTTTTTTGAAAATGCAGGTAGCCTGAAGAGGAAAAAAATACTTTAAAATGGCCCTAGGCACTAAAGCCTGAAGGTATATGTACTTATTTAACTAGCAAATCAACTATTAAGACTTGAGTTGAATAACTGGTACACAGGCAAATTTGATTCTACTCAGAAGGAAGTGATGGTGGATTCTGGAAAGGTTTGTAAGGAGTTGCAGGTGAGGAAGCCTTATTTGTTTTATTTGCAGAGAGAGAGATGTACCAAGGCTGTCTATTAAAAATAAACTTCATATCATTTTCCTGTATTCTTACTTTAAGAACTAGCCCTGTGTGACATCTGTATTTTAGATCTAGATCCACAGAGTTAGCCAGGTTGATATTTACAATTCCAATAGTAAAAAACAGATCCATTTTTGCACAAGTTATGCCCATAAACAGATCCACATCTTTCCTGAAAATTAGTTTGTTCTTCTCCCCCAGTCTCTTGTTTGGTTGCCTCAGAGCTTACCATCTCCTTAGCCAGTGTAGAAAAATGCACCTCAGTGCCTTTTCATCTGACTCTGTTTGCTATTTTGTTTTATTTCAGTTGGTCTGGTGGTTGTTATGAATGGTTATCGTGGATAGGTTAATATCTTTGACAGACTTGCATGTGACACAAAATGACTAAAAGTTATCTCCTGCCACACTCTCACATTCTTCCCCATAACTCAAAAAAAAAAAAAAAAAACCTGCATACCTTGGGAATTTTTAAATATTGTGTTGTCATGATTTTGGTCCTCTCCTCCAAGGACATAAGCTATTTTAGGAACATGTCAGCTAACAAGTTTATAATTATCAAAGAAAATTATTTTACAAACTGAGAGTCATTCAAATTATTTTTCAATTATTCAAAGTATTTGCTTTTTTAAGAGAAAGAGAGAGAGAGAGAGAATTTTTTAATATTTTTCAGTTTTCGGTGGACACAACATCTTTATTTTATTTTTATGTGGTGCTGAGGATAGAACCCAGCGCCCCACGCATGCCAGGCAAGCGCGTTACTGCTTGAGCCACATCCCTAGCCCCAGTATTTGCTTTTTTAATGGCACAATTGTTGATATTCTATTTGATTTTTTTTCTTGGTTCACCATAAGTTCTCCACACTTGAAGCAGTGTGTTTGGAATAACCGTGTTTGTTCTAATGCCTAATAAGAGCAGAATCCGCCCCTACACACACACACACACACACACACACACACACACACACACACACATACATTACTGCCAAATAATACTCGTGATGTCAGCTCTGATTACTGCTAGGTGCTGTGCTCAGGAGAACTTCCTGTAGGATTCCAGTCTTCACAACAATCATTATCTTCATTTATGCATGAGGCACAGAGGATTCTCCACTGGTCTACTGAGATTCAGATCCAGGCAATCTGCCCTCTGAACCCAGACTCTCCTAATCACTATGCCACAATGTCCTCTGCCCCTCCAAAGGGTCATAGCAGTGTGGAAGAACCTTGTCGCCCACAGGTAGGGGATGCCTGGGGACCTTTCATATCACATGGCCTCTGTGTGCAGATACCTGAGTGGGAATGTAGAGGAATGATCCAGAGGAAAGAAAAGCCCGGGAGTGGATTGCCCCTGCTCCTCTCAGAGTAGCCCTTCTGTACTCATCTTGTCACCTGCTTTTCATAGAGCCCATCTGGAAGGATAATGCTTAAGCCTGAGCTATCACTGAAGCAACATCAGCAGACCTTAACCAACAATCCCCACAGCACCCTGATGCAGAGTTGTATTGGCTGGGATGTGTGTGCAGCACATGGAGAGAGCTCCTCTGCCCTCCTCAGTATTTTCTCAGAGAACTTTACAGAGAGAGCCCTACTCTACTTCTTGTTCACTACTGTGCACCAAAAGCCCTGGCTTTGTCAATCAAAAGTCTCCAAGTCAACCTTAAATCTACAGCTCTCCCTGGGCTGGTGCTGGGAAAGGGTTAAGAACCTGTTTCCAGGTAACTGCTGTGATTTATAGCATTTGACATCCCTTTATTTTAACTCCTCCCTCCATGTGTGGCAGGCCATGTCTCTGAGGCAGCCTCACAGATCAGGGTTAGGAAGAGCTGTGGGCAGTTGATGCCAGCACAGTCTGGATGAAAGTCAGAAGACTGGGGAGGCATGGGCCGTGGGCAGCATGAGGACTGGAGCCCTTTCCCAGAGTCTGCCCCTAGACAACTCACACTGTATGCTGCTTCATTCTTTGTCCCTTCTCTCACCCTAATATTCTTTCACTGTGAATTAAGCTCGTAAGAATTTCCAAGGCACCTTGAAAGAGAAAGGAATCACAGAGCGGGTAGCCTGTTGGTAGTAGGTAAGGGAAAGGGAAGGGAGCAGGCCATCAGCGACCATTTGGCTGGGAGATGGGAGAGAAAGGCAGAAAGAGGGAAAGAGAAGGGAGGAGTGGTTCTGCAGACAAGGTTGATAATGAGTCTTAGGCTTTCCCCCTCCTATCTGAAGGAGCTGCTCTCTCCCCTCTCATCTGGCTGCTTGTCTAAGTCACTCCCAGGGAAACTTATCTTCCAAAGGAATGGCTCCAGTGCCCAGTCCCCTAAGTCCTTGTCACTAACCCTGGTGTGAATCCCCTCAGATCAGGTACAGTGTGTTCTCCTGCTAAGAAACCTCGGGGCTATGAACTATAGCAACTTCCTGACATGCTCCATTCCAGTGCCTTATGATTCTGAGGGCCGAATCCTCAGTGTCCAAGTTTACTCTGTGGCTTTAAAATACCAATCAACAGAACTTTACATAGGGAGCCCTACTCTACTTCCTGTTCACTACTGTGCACCACAAGGTGCCAAAGTATATAAAACATAATTTTTTACCTAAAGAGTTTGTAATCTAGTTGAAAAATGTAACAGCCACATGAACCAATTCCTAAATAAGGATGACTTATTTCACAGTATAATGATGATACATCAAACTAATTTTCATGATGAATTCTGAGGAGTACACCATCAGAGACGAGCCTATAATAATAAGTACTTGTTTAGTGGAGAGTTAGGTAAGTGTGAACCTGATTGTTTACAGTGGTCTTGTTTATTACATGACAACAAGTGCCCATTATTTAGCCTATATATATTCAACTTAGCCTGCAGTTAGAATCCCTTTTTAACAAATACAGTTGTAACAGTCAGTTCTATGTAATAAAAATATTTTTTCTGCTGGCCAAAAGCCCACACTAACACTCATTTGCTGATGGAGATCCAAGACTCCTTTTGAAAGAAAAACGCAGTATGAGAAAGACATTCACAAGTCCCCATCCATTTGGCCATAAATCTAATTAACAAAAAGGTCATCCTTTCAGTGGAGTATTGACATAAAGGACAGGTTTGCATCTCTGTACAGTGTTAAACAGCTTTTAATAAAACCTAACTTTTAAAACTGCGCCTTGATTCTATTTGAGGCTTTTACCCAGCCTTCCCTAATACAGGTGCTCGTCAGACCCTAATCAGCCCTGAGTGGAGGCCTGTAGGGATCTCTCAGGCAGCAAGGCCTCCTGTGCTAGCAAAGGCAGCAGAAGGGAGCTTGGGCTGCCGGCATTGACTTTCCCTAGATGAGCAGATCACTTGAGGTACCAGAAGGAAGAGATCACAATGCCATTATCCAAAAGCAGCATTTCACTTGTTTTTGAAAAAGTTTTTTATTGTAATTATATTAGAATCCTGGAATGCCTAATTAAAATCTAGAGAATATGTATGACATGAAAGAAAAATAGTTCAAAATCTCCCCAATGTCTCTGCGACAGGAGACTTGTGTGAGCCGGTCAGGTTCTCTGCATTTACAGAATACTTTCTTGCCTTAGGAGACTACTATGTAAGTGTTTGCGTTAAGACGCCCTCCTGCCAGGCTTCAAATTAGGTGAGACTGGTAAAGTAAATAAAAGGTAATGGATTGTGTCCATACATGACTTCATTCCATCCTTTGAATGACTTTATCAATAACTGCCAGGGGCAAGACTCAGCAATAATCATGTAGAATATATGCCTCCAGGTAATAGAGAACTTGTTTTATTTCCTAAGGTGTTTGAGTGTACCAGACTAAAACCCTCTCCTTCTACCATGCAATACACCCAGTGCAGTTTTTTTTAATGACTTTTTTCCTTCTCTCCGTGCATGCTCATTATACCCGAACTCCTTCAACTTGTCTTACACAAATTCACCCACAGATAGGAGCACTGTTGTACTTACACGTGTGTTTAATGGGGTTACACACCTTACACTTTCATTTCTCTTCCCAATGGTCAATACTTACTTTCTCTACACTAAATTCTCTTCCTTTCCCGTGAGCTTAAATTTAAGAACTCTGTTTAACTGCATATTGGAATGCTGTGGGTAGAGGGGTGTTTTTAACAGTATTTTACCAAATCTAATTTATTTATTTATTCTAAACAGTTTCCTATTTCTACAACTGCTGCCAGTTGGTAGAAATTTGGAACCTACGGTCACTCTAGGATACCAAGAGAAAGATTCCAAAATTATATTTGGGGAGCATAATTATTTAGCAGTTCTTCCCCATTTGACATGGGAAATGGCTTGTTTTTCATTCTTCCACCCTGGTGCATTTCCTTGCATCCGGCTGCCCCCTGCTGTGGTATGCAGTATGTGCATCCTTCTCTCCAGGCATTCTTGTTTTGATTATTACTGTCTGCGTGCTCCACTTCATGCTTACCTAGGTAGCAATGTGATTAGAAATCAAACCACAGCTCTGACAAACTCTTCCATGAGTCCTATTTTGCCTAATGGATTCAATTTCTGGAGCAGACACTTTTTGGTCAACAGAATATAGATGGAAAATTGGGCCCCATGGGACTCTTCAGAACCTTTTAAATAGATAGATATGACCTGAAACCCCTTCAGAACCCTTTAAATGGACAGATGTGGCCTGGATCCCTAGGGGGTCTCAGAGAGAGTTCTGAATAATTCTGGACCTATTCTAGCTGAGGCAAGCTGTTTCAAGGTGACTTTGGGGATCCCACAAGTTTCATTATAGCACCATGAATTGGAGAAACAATCTCATGTTAAGGTGCAGCGGGGGCAAAAGAAACAAGATCACTGAACTTTTGTAAAACTATAATTTTTTTAAAAAAGTGACCAAATGATGATTTAATAATTGCTTCATCATTTTAAAGGCTCTACACACTAACTTGTAAAAGAAATGTTCATCTATCAGTAACATGGGACAGATAGCAATATGATGAAGTAGTTCGTCAGATCCGATTTAAGGATCGTGGAAAGCCATTCTGAGTCCAACAGCTTGCTCCCAAAACTCTACTGAAATGATCACAAAGCTGTAAGCCAGGTAGTCTCCAGGAGGTTCTGCCAAAATGACCTTGAGCAAGTTGTTTTACTTCCTCAGACCTCTGTTTTTCTGTCTATAAAGTGTTAGTGCACCTATTCAGTGGGGTTACTTAGAAAGTCAATGAGATAACATATGCCTGGCACATGGCAGATTCGGAATAATTGTCAGCTCCCTCTTCCTTCCCTCCTCCTCCTCCTCCCTACTTTTTTTCTTTTTGTTTCTGTCTGCAATGGTCAACACCTGCCTTTGATGCCAGATATTTTCAGATAGGTAGTGATGGACTACAATGTCTTCTTTCTGAATTGTCTCCAAAAGGGCTGAGAGGCAGCCTCTTCTTGTCACTATCCACTTTCAAATATTGGCAAGGAAACTTGCAGGGGGTACTGGGATGAAGGCATAGAGGTAGTCGTTAAAATCTTCAGTGTCGGAAAATGTAACTGCCAAGAATATTGAGGCATTGCCTTCCAAGGACCCATGTGTACTTTACTGTGAGAAAGACAGAGGTTTTTCTCCTTCAATGATGACTATAGAAGCAGATTTGGGGAGGGAGCAGATGAGAGGTAAGAAAACCATGCCACGCAGGAAAGGGCATTTGTGATGATAGATTTTTTTTTTCCTAAATAATGCATTATAAATAGCATACTTACTTTGTAGAACCAGAACATTAAAAAAAAAAAAAAAAGCTGCTTGATCATCCTACGGGCAAATTAACATACAAAAAGAATGTTCTGAACTCAATAAACTCAGAGTCAAAACACCTCCCTGCACACACCCATGCATACGTAGCCATGCTTTGTAAGTAAAATATACATTTTGTGCTTCTACATGTGGTTATGTTTTGGTGATATTGAAAACTGGATGGGTCTTGTTAGGTAGTAAGTTTCCATGGAAAAAATAAGAAGCATTTCAGGACAACCACTATTTGGTGGTAAGAAAGAATTTGCACGAGGTCTTTCCTCCCACCTATACCCTAGTTCTGTCATCAACCTGATTATGAACTGGACAGAAACCAGAGAGAACCACACAAAATTAGACATCTCACTAAATTTGTGTGACCTCTTCAAATCTTCTTAGACATTGTTTTGGCATCCACCAAGAGTAGGTTTTACTCTGTTTAAATCTGATCTCTAGAGAGGAGCAAGAGGAAAGCTTAGACACTGCCCTCATCCAAACCTTTCGTTTGTTCTAGGGGGGAAGCTAAGGCCCAGAGGGACCACAAGGCTAGAGTGCCCTTTGTCATGTGCAGTGTGTTCCATCTCCCCTTAAGATTGCTGGTATTCAAAAGCATGACAGGCCTTCCGGCACCACACAGTGGGTAATTCATTGAACTCTGTTCTTAATCTACCAGGGAATTGCTTCCCAACAGAAATTAAAATTATAACAACCAGGAAAAAAAAAGAAATTGCTGAATGAGATCATTGTCTTTTGTAACTTTTTAAAAATGATTTGACACAGAATTTCACATCCAAGTATAATATTTTAACCTTTTTCCTCGAGTTGGAAAGAACCCCTTTGTGAATTAACAAAAATATTCTTGTGTTACATTAGAAGAGAAAGATGGGCTCCACTTCCCATTTGGCAACTCGCTATTACCCAACATTTAACAATTGCTTTTGGAGCTCCTTCTATATTGCTAACACTATTTAGAATCTTCAGGGTACCAGGTTATAAAACCCATTCCTGCTTCTCTTACTACATCACTCTGAGACAAAGAAATGAACTATTGATTTCCAATACCACATTATTCTTGGGAAGCATACTAGTTAAAATTTCATTTTTTTAATTAAAAAAAATGATCTTCCTTAAGTAATAAAATAAATAAATAAAAATTAAAAGTTTCTCCAGAAAACTGGTTTCAAATCAAGTTACATGAAATTTGACCCAATACTGCCCCCTTGTGACTACTTTGGTCAAAGACCCACATACACCTCAAGGTCAACCCAGTCTTTTAAGGTAAGAGTTACAGAAAAAAATATCCTGTTTCACAGCAGAAGCCTTTAACACAAAATCACCCAGTCATGAACACTGAGCATTGAATTCCATCTGATTTTGCAACAGAGTGACTGGAAGGCCTCCATTGCCTTTGTGGTTGGGAACCAGATCGAGGATGATCTTCTCCTTGAAGCCCTCACCTTGGCTGTGCAAGCCCCTCAGCGCAGACTCTTCAGCATGGCGTCCTGGCATGACATCCTCCAGCAGGTACCCTTTCGTCCCTTCCCACCACAACACCCCTCAGAGACTTTTTACTTGAAATAAGGGCTAAAATCATAAAATTAATGAACTGATCACATGCTTGCACTATTCTGCAATAGTGGATGGATGGATCACTTTAAATAAACATATAGTTAGAATAAATTTGAAGCGTTTGATCAGGAAGAAGTAATTTTCATTCATTAAGGCCAGCCACTCAACACATTCATTTGGCAAAGATTTCGGAGGCCATTTCAGGCACCATGTTAGGTTCTGTGAGGAATTATTTAATAAAAGGTTCAGTAATAACCAAAGACTAGACTAAATGAAGTTCCTAGAAAGTCCATGACTTACTGGCAAGTGAAGCCAGGCAACAGAGAATATAGCTGTCAGAGGTCAGAGGAGGGTGACCACAGAGAAGATCTGTCAGGTGGCACTTGCCCATGCAATTACTAAAAGCTTATTTGGGTGGCTGCAAACTTCCCAGGTAATTAAGGGCCCCTCCTTCTTACAAGGTTCTCCAACTGCTCAAGTCACCCCAAGGTTTGAAAGTTGTTGCATGATTCTCAGTATTCTCTGAGTCTTTCTTTTTAAGAAAATTTAAATCTCTTGCAGATCAATGAAATAAATGAACTTGTTGGAACCATACCATCTAAAAAGGCAAAAAAGCCTATAGTGAGTAATCTTCCATTATATTATGAGGTAAGTTAAAGTGTTTTTTGAAGAGAGTTCTCTAATTTTCAGAAAATGAGGATTGAAGTAAGGATATGATAGCAACCCTTTTTTCATTCATTTTGTCTTTTGAAAGTCAACTCCTGTTCCTAATTGAAGATGTCCGTTCCTGATAGTCACATAGACAAAACAATCTGCCTCCTTTTGAGCAAAATTCTTCTTAGGAATAAAATTGTCCCAGATTGTTTATACCATGGCTGTGTCCAATTTAAAAACATATAAGTAAGAAACTGTTATATACAAAAGTGTTGATTCACACTTTTTCAGGATGATTACTGAGTAGGTGATGGTATCAAAGGGAGTCATTATAAATGCAATTCTAAGTGTTGGTTTCACAAAAGAAACAAGAGTTTCCTGTATAAGACAGAGCCATGGCTGAAACTGTTTCCCATCAGCGTGTGCACATTTTACGTCCAACTTTAATCAATGTGAAAATTGTGATACTCGTCAAGTTGAAAAAATCCACCCATTTCTAGCAGCTACTCAATTGAAAAGTCTGGCTTGTGCATAGTGCTCAGAATTCATGCTCAGTATGAGATTTTTCTCTCCCCTTGCCTTGTTGACATCGATCTTATAGCTTACAAGAAACTATAAAAATCCAGTGATTGATTGGAATATCACAATTTGTCAAACACAAAAAATAAAACAAAGATTATTTTGGATCTTTCTGAGGCCAATTTGTTTGCACTTTATCCTGTTGATGACTAATAAAGTTTTTATGTCTTTCAGCTCTGGGATGATTCTATAATGAGCTCTGTAGTATTGCTTGAGCACTCTCTGAGTTTATCCAAGTGTCACTATATTTATTCACAATTGATGTTACTGTGAATTCTATGGTATTAACTCTTGCTAAATTGCTCCCATTCCCATGGGAAACACTCTCTTGGCTGTAGGAGTCAAATAGCATGCCTTCTATCTTTTGTTACGATGTTCTAAATGTGTGTGTTTTGGTTGAAACCTTGTGTGATACCTGGGTTTAAAATATTGGGATATTTCTTCTGAAGTGGCCGTAGACATTCATATCCAA
This sequence comes from Callospermophilus lateralis, assembly GCF_048772815.1. NCBI lineage: Eukaryota > Metazoa > Chordata > Mammalia > Rodentia > Sciuridae > Callospermophilus > Callospermophilus lateralis. The sequence continues at coordinate 18,644,650 of NC_135311.1, forward strand.
TTCTTGGGCCTGGGATCAATTATCCCCCCAAAGAATTCTTTCTTCTTCAAAGATGCTCAGTGAAAAATCAGAGATGATAACAGGCCAGTTTTGACGTTTAATGTGGATGGGCATTTTGACTTGGATGTGGGATAGCACAATGCTACAAATCCAGAGTCAAGTTAGAGAATCATTCCTCCCCAATCTGTGCTGGGACTCTTGGTTGCATATTCTTCACTCAGGGGAGGTCCCTCTCACATCTGGCTCTCCCACACTCTTCCAGTGGAGCATTTGGGCAATAAGCCTCCCACACCCGCTCACATACCCTTTTCTGAATGGTTCCAGAAGGAAAGGGAAGGGAGGGTGGAGCCCCATAGAGATCGGAACTTGGGTGTACCAGACATTCCTTAACATCAATCACTGGAGCAAAAATGATAAAGAACAAAAAATAAACACAGGCTCCTGCTCAGCACCAGCCGAGAACAGACTAGACAACTAGGGAAGAGGGCATATTCCCAGCCTCAGTCCCTCCACACTCAGGACCTTTCCAAGAACTCGGTTGCCTGGTACCTCACCCCAGGTAAGCTGAAAGGCCACTGGTGATGCCCACAAAGTACCAGGGTTGTCATGAATGGTGGCCATGCAAGAGCTCCAGAAGGCAAAATCTTTTAGAACATCTGGGCTTTCAAGCCATGCAGACAGCCTGCTTTCTGTTTACAGTCTTGCATGTGTGTGTCCCAATGTGATACCTGACACAGGTAAACTCCTCGGAAATCTATTTAGGGTGTCTTGCTCCTAAAGGAAACTCCTCAATGGAGAGGGAAGAGATTCTCTAACAAAATTGCTTGATACATGGAAATTCATGGAGTCCTGTTTCTTTTTAGACCTCCAGCTTTGCGGGGGGCAGGGGGGCAGAGGGGGCTTCAAAATATCATAAAGGCAATGCAATTAAATGCTTATAATTACTTCTGCTTGTAGGACACTCTCATTGGCCTTAATTCAGAGCCTAGTTGTTCTTACTTTAAACACAATTAACCAATTTGGCTTCCAGGCCTTCTAGCCTGCGGTTGATTAGGAGCCGCCAATTAAAGTGAGATTTCACCACAGTTTGGTTTATCCATGAGTAGTAAAATAATGTCAGAACCATATTACACATTTCCATTGAGGACTCGAAATGTCTGGGCTAGCAAAGACCACATTCCTGAGTGATTTGCTCAAGGTTTCATTTGGATGGTTTGGTGTTGTGTACACACAGCCTCATTTGAAATTGTGTAATTTCCCCTGAAACCTTAGAATTTCATCTAGCCATGATATTGTATATATGAGAGAGTCTTTATTTATAAACCATCATTCTTTGAAAAACCTGCTCAGATTTGTGCTAATGGAATTCCACAGAGACTTCCCTACAGCTCATTTATTCATTCACCTTCCCTTTTTGAAAACCGTGTTTTTCTCTAGCAGGAACTACTCTGAGCACTCAGGTAGGAATGGGAAGAGAATATTCTCCTTTGTGTGTATTCTCAGAAGTGCCAGCTATTACTTTATTGTTATTATTCAATAATATGAATGAGGATGATCCCACACTGGCATTTAAGCACCATTTCCAATACACATGTCCTCGCCAAGGATGTGACCACATGTAAAAATGGATGTACAGATACTGCCTGCATTATGTATTAGCCAGTTTTACCAACTATTAGCAAGTAGTGCTTTCCCAAGCACTGCCTATTCAATAGAGAGAGAGAGAAAAGAAAATGCACATCACAGACTCTAACCTTGAGAAACTATATGTACATAATCCTATCACATAGTAGGTGTCCAATAAATATTTGTTAAATGAGTGAATAATGCAATGTAAAATAGGGAAGTCCTTGAGGGACAGGTAAAGTGTTATGTTAGAAATTGAAAGTACTTGGACTTAACCATGGTTAAACACATAGTCTCAAGTTTTTCCACTTTACCATAAACCCGGTTCTCTTTCATCTCTCTCAAAGCATTTCACCTTAACACCTACATGTAGGGGAGGGTATGCTAAGAAAAGGGAGCAGGCCAAGCAAAGCCAGGGGAATGGAAGAAGACTGAATGAACATGTACAGATCCTGTAGTTCCAAGGTACAATATGCACTAAATAGGAAAGATAAATCCTGTAGGTATTTTAATTATAACTTGAAAACCCTAAAGTGGGAAATCTATAAGAAAATATTTCAAACACTAGAACTTTACTTGCTAAATATGCACAAATATTTTTTATGACCCACATGGAGAAATTGACCTGCTCATTTACAGATATACTGATTTACGACCATAATTTAAAAGGAAACTTTTAACAGTCATTCAAAACCAATTGAAACATCCTGATAAAAGAGGTTGTGTACCATAAATCCAAAGATTCTCCCACATGTGACTGAATCTGATACATAGTTCATGAGCACTATAAGATAGGTGTGCAAATTTCAGACTTGACATTATGACTTTGATAAATTAGAAAGAAAAGGTTACCCGTGGGGCAGTTGTTTGTTTCTCCAATGAATCTGAAATAGGAGCCTCCAGTCCTAAATGTTTGGGGTTCCACTCCATGTTTCCCTTCATTTCATGGTGGTGATCACCACTCCTCCCTACCTGGATCTGAGCTTCCATCCACATGCAGGCTGAGGTTTATACGCCTGTCATTGACATACTTAGAAAAGACAAATTATGTCCCTGAATAAACAAAAAAATAAAAAAAAACTATTGAAAACAAAATTGTCCATAAAGAATACAAAGAAGTTTTCATGCCCTAGTTCATGGCTAACTTTTTTCAAAACAGTCAATTTTCAAAGTTTTTCTACAATAAAGGACTTGGACAACCCTAAAGTTCATGTGATATGAAACATTTTTACAAATACAAATGATTATTAATTTTCTTATTTATTCATATCAGTATAAAATAGGAACTTATATCTCAACAAATAGGTCCACTGGGAGATCATTAAATATGGAAAGATTTTTCTGTTCTTACGTTTAAAAATAATAGACCAAATGCTTTTTAAAAAGAGGCACAATACAAATGTGATGTCTTCAAATCTTATTCGTTTCATCACATTTTTAAGACACCTCGCTAGTGCATTGGATTAGTATGCTCAGATGTATCAGTTCCATTTTGGGGGTTCCTATTTTCTGGATGTGTAGATATATTTTTTCCAGTCTTTCCCAGCATGTATTTATAATAATTCATAAGTAAAAGCACAGATTTAATTGTAATCTAGCTTGATGCTCTTTTCCAGATTCCTAACGTGAAACTCATTTCTTACATGGTACCTCAAATTAACAGTCTATTCAATAAAATCGTAAGCCCTTAAAATTTGAGGGGGTGGCCCTTGTCAAAATGAAAAATGGAAAACTCATGCTTCAGAGATAGGAACAAATAATATGTGAAAACATTTAAGAGGTTTGAAGTTATTAAAATGGCAGATCTACTGGGAATAGAAAGAGCAGTATGTCATGGAAGAAACGAAGGAGCTGGGAGGCAGGAAGCATTCCCTGGCCTTTTCAATCCTACGTTTTAAAACAAAACAAAAAAATTCTGGGAGAATTGGAAGGTAGCCAACCTAATGCCGTTATTTCATAGAGCTTAGGGACACACCAGGAAATTACAGGCCAGTTAGTTTAACTTCACTTGTAGGGAAAGTATTAAAAACTGCTGCAGGAGATCAAGTAAAAGGATGCTTAGAAAAGCACAGCTTGATTAAGGCAAGCCTGGCCAACGTGGTTTTCGGAAAGGGAAGGTCATGTCTTAGGAACTTGTTGAAATTCTTTGAAGCTATTATGGCCAGTAGAGTCTTCAAAGCACACGGCCAAGTCCAGAACCTGCGTATCTTTTCCGTTGCGCATCAGTCCTTCAGGGATGCCTGCAGAATGTGGCCTGCACCAGGGGCTTCAGCACTCCAGGTTTGGAAACCACTATCAAAATAGCAGAAAATAACCTCTGATGGAACATTTTTCAAGCTGGAACCAATTAATACAACCTGATGTTTATAAATGAAAAATAATGAGACTTGGAACAAAATTTAGGAATATTGGGCTGTAACAAAGAAGTACTACTCTGGGACTATAAAAACAACCTAAGAGTTATTTTGCAGAATCTGGACTGCGGAGGTCTTTCTCACCCAAAGAAGGGAAGACAGGAGAAATAGCAGTGCTAGAAACTGTTACAGAGTAAAAGGTTATGAAGAGTTGCGACTAAATGAATTCTGTCAAGCTGGGGAAAAGAGCAGTGGAGTGTGCCAACAACTGAGCCTCCATATTCTGGAGGAGGCCAGAGCAGCCCAGCAGAGAAAGCCACGTTCAGAGAGGGCAGAAGGTCAGGACGCCATTGCTTTAGGAATGGGCTCCCAGGGTGCAAATATGTTTGCTTCTCAGATGGGTAACTTGGAGCTCTGTTTTCAAAGAAAAGCACCACTCAAGCAAAAGCTTTGGGGGGGGAAGGGCTGGGAATCCTGACCATGCCCTGGGGCACAAGCTGCTGACCAAGCCCACTGTGGCAAACAGCCTGAAGTCCAGGAGCAAGGAAGTGCACTGGGGGGGGGGGGGGAGTGCGGGGGCGGGGGGGGGGGGGGGTGTGGTGGCAGGGTATGGAATCCTATGCTAAGGAGCCTGGGATTAAGCAGTGACCCATGAGGTCTGGGTCATTGGCTGGGAAGCTTGAGCAGTGGGAAAAGCAGGAATCAAGTCAAGAATTCCAGACATGGGTTAAGTGGTGGACCAACCACAAGAATAAAGCAAGGTTCATCCCATGAAGCCTGGCCTCCACACCACAGCTTCTCCTCTAGGTCTTGGCCTTCTGTTCTACCCGTTGCACCCACCTTGATCAGAGGGATGCTGGGGAAGGAGTTAGAAACCCTGCATCATTTTATTCTTAAAGTCAAGATTGTCAGTAATCCATGTTTATATACAGTGATGATGATAGTTACCATTTATTGAAAATAAGTCTTGTATTCTGGATGCTTTATGTATATCAGCTAACGTGGCCTTGTTCTCAGCCTGCTGGGAGGTAACTTAGAAATGATGGAACTGGAACTCAGACAGGTTAAAAAAAAAAAAAAAAAAAAACTTGTGGACTCAGAGTCTCTGTTCCTTCTACTTGCATAACACACAAGTTTGAAGATAAATACTTTAAATTCTGGAAGTGTTTGTCATGGTTTAACATGTCTTAAAAACAAGCTACTGTTAATTAAACAGAATTAAGCTTTAAATCTCTCGCTGATTCGGGGATTTGTTTATTACTTTTCTCTTTGTAAAGTCAGGATAAATTATAGTTCTACCTTACAATGCAGTAGCAATGATCAAATGAGATAGACAGTAAATATAAAATTCTTAGTACCTGGCATAGAGTAAGTGCCCAATAATACTGGCTGTTATTTGCACTTTGTAAAAAATTTCTCTTTTTGGTCACAGTGACTACTGGAGTTTTGTACTTGTGGGAGCATGAAAAATCTAGAAACAATAGATGAGCAATCTTTAAAATTTTTGTTATGGTGAAAAATGCATAACACAAAGTTTTCCATCTTGACCATGTCCAAGTGTATAGTTCAGTGGTGTTAAATAGATTCACTTTGTTATAAAACCAGTCTCTACAATGTTCTCATCTTGCAAACAGAAATTCTATATTCAGTAAATAGTACCTCCCCATTTCTTCTACCCCGCACCCAGCCCTGGTGACCCCAATTCCATTCCACTTTCTTTTTCTGTGAATTGATAACTCTAGATACTTCATGTGAGTGGAATCATACAGAATCATCTTCTTATTACTGATTTATTTCACTTAGCTTTGTGTCATCAAGGTTCATCTATGGTGTAGCATGTGTCTGAATTCCTTTCTTTTTTAATTCTGAAGAATAATTTATTGTATCCACATTTTGTTTATCCACTCACCCACTGATAAAAATTCAGGTTGTTTCTACCTGTTTGCTATGAACAGAGTGTGCAAATTATGAGCAGGTTTTCCATTAAGTAGAGTATAATTAGCTAGCATCTAATTAACTTGGTAAGGGGAAAAGAAAGGTGAAGGAGTGATCAAAGAGTATTTGCACTGTTCTGTTACACTAGTTTTCATGGACCCCGTGGAGAATGATATACATTCTTCTTTGTTATGTCACGTAAAGGGTAAATATGACTAAACACCCTAAGGTATAAACAGCATTTTTTCACCCTTGAGCATTTCATACTCACTTTCTCCTTGAATTTTCTTTCATTGTTGGGGAGCAAACCCAGGACCTTGCACATGCTGGACAGGCTCTCTACCAGTGAGCTGCATCCCCAGCCCTCTCATTAAATCTTCATATGAATATTATCTCCGTCGTGTGAATGGAGAAATGGAAACCCAGGAAATGTAAATGATTTGTTCACTGTCACCAGTAAAATCTGTGTCAATTCTCCTAATAGCCCAGGGCTTGCTCTATACCTGGTAGGGCAGGTCTCATTCATTAAAAAGTTCTTGTTCATTAAATTTATTTCCCACAAGATAATTTTAGGTATTTTTTGGATAAAAAATTTATTTCATTAAAATACGTTAATTTTAACATGCATCAAAAGTAAAAATTAATTAATTTCTATTGATGCCGGGAGGCCGGTTATAAATTAAATTACCCAGTTATAAATTGGGGTAATTACTTTAAATCAGAGACAATCACAGAGGAAAACATTGTAGACTGATGAGTATTAACAGATTGTCTTAGTCTATTTAGTGTTTCTCTAACAAAATACCCGCAGCTGGATCAGCACCAGAATGAAGGGTCAAATAAACTAAAGAGCTTTATTTGACCCTTCATTCTGCTGGCTGAAAGGTCCAAAAAGCATGACTCTGGCATTATTGTGGTGAGGACCTCCTAGCTGCACCACAAAAAGCAGAAAGGGAACCAGCCAGGTACAGAAAGAGCATGTGTGACCAAGGAAGCAAGAAAGATTCAGAGGAGGTACTAGGTTCTCTTGTAACAACCTGTTTTTGAGGGACTTCCCTCAAGAACAAAAAAGTTACTCCTCTGGGTAAAAGCTTAATCCCTCTTAAAGATCTAACCAGCTCCCATTAGGACCTACCTCTTGAAGGTTCCACTGTGTCTTGTCATTGCCACACTGGGACCAAGCTTTTAGTACATAGACCTACATAGGGGAAAAGACCAAATCTAAACCACAGCAGAGATGAACTGAAAGAAGCAAAGATCCAACTGAAAAGCATGAGGGGAGAATATTCAGGCCCAGGGAGCATCCTGTGCACATCTCTGAAGTAGGAGTGGAAAGATGGCTGCTGTGCCTGCGTGAGAAGAGACTGCGTGTGAAGGTGCAGAGTGTAGAGGCCAGGTCCACCGGGAGGTCCTCCTCAGGAGGGAATTTACATTTTACTTCATAGGAAAGAGGATGCCATCGAGGGTTTTGGAAGGGAGAGTGGCACAATCTGTTTCTGTTTTACTCTGGTGTCTGAGTGAAGATCCGTTGGGAAGGAGGCAGGCATGTAGGTCTGTGGGGTACTGAGGTGGAGAGTGTAGAGCATACAGATTCAGGAAATATTTAGGAGGAAGAATAGGCAGAATGATGCTAATTGAGATGTGAGGGGCGAGAGAGAAAGAACAAGGGGTAACTCCCACAGTTGTGCCTCGAGAAACTGAATAAAATTATCTTCTGATGCAGAAAACATGACAGCAAGATGAAATGGGGAGGGAGTTTGGAAGAATAATTTGGCATAGGTTAAATCTTGTATATCTGAAAGATATTGAAGAGAAGATGTCAGAAGTTATATTTTTAGTATCTTTCTAAGTCTGGCTCTCTGTTAGTTTACATAGTAAGTATTGTAGAACTATTTGTTGTCAAAAAGTGTTGACATGATAATTAAGTACTAATGAAATTAGTGTTAACGACTACAAAAAGTAAATAATGCACCATTTCCGAATTCAGTAGTACATCCTTAGGTACTACTGGTTGTGGTCCTATTTTCCTTTTATTGGTTACATATTTTATATAATAGCTTTTAATTCTCGGTGATAACCTAGTGGTCTGCAAAGACATTTACTTGATTTCAACTGTATAGGTATATGTGTGGCTTCTGGTGTACTTTTTTTTTTTGGGGGGGGGGAGCTGTAAATACATGTTTAAACAAAAGTCTGGAAAAATACTGTCTTAGAATCCTGTAACTATTGGGTATTATCTTCCTTTTGCATTTCCCTCTCCCAGTCTCTCAGCTGACCCTGCATACAGCAGATATCACTCAGGGCATTTATGAAGTTTCTATTATTTGGCAGGAAGTGGGCTCAAGATTGAATTAGACAAGGTCTCTGTCCTCAAGAACTCATAGTCCCTAATTTTATAAACAATATATTTGTTTTCTCTTGTTTCATGACATGTTGATACCCTATAGTGAGTCTGAGGTAAAAGCCCTGGTTATAATTGAGTCTGTTCTCCATTGAGCTTTGTGGCTGACCTCATTATTGTTCACAACTTTCAGCCAAAAGGGTAATGGTCCCCAGACAGGGTATATTGGAAAGAGGAGGGAGGGGCAGAACGCTTACCAAAACAGTCAAAGATGCAGCAAAGATATAGAAGGCCTTGTTTCCCGAGAAGGAGAAAAAGCTTAGCTAGAATTGAAGTATGGTAACAATTTTCATGCTTCTACATGTTTCTGGTGTGACCTCTATTCCTGAAATTCTAACTCTGTCCTCAATCTTTGGTTGCAAGGAAAGTAAGAATGTGAATATAAGTTGGGAGAATTGGATGGAAATTCATTTACATTTATTGAAAAACTATGGTGAATATTAGAGGCACTTCATACTAATTTGAAGAAGTAAATTTCACATAGATTTTAATATATGCAAATCTATTCATTTGTCTATTTCACAAATATGATTGGCCTTTAAAAAATCCTCAAGCTTTGGTAATGTAAGTGGCCTAAAATATGATTTCTATATTCCTTCAGGAGATACAAACAAAGATAATCACGCATAAAAGTAGTCTGAAATAGGAAACCAGTCCTAGAAAATTCTTAACCAGAAAAACTGAAGTTTCTCAATAACCTCCTTCTTTAAAGTTCATATTTCAATTTCCTACTTATTTGGATTACAGTACTCAGACTGTTTGAATCTATAGAACTCTGATGGCGAGCGCGGCCAGTAGGATGCTCTGCAGAGTACACTGTCCTGCTCCAAACACTCCCAAACCAAAAAGCTTATTGTTGTCCTGATTTAGCCTTTATCAAGAATTCATATGAAGAAGTCAACATCTACCTGGACGGATGCTTTCACATCAGGAAATATTTAAGCAGATCATCCTATTTATCAGAAATTCTTAATCATTTCGGATATTCCCAAATCTTAGTATTATCCTTTGATTTACCCCTGGAGCTGCAATGAAGCAGAGCGGAGTGCAGTAACACGTGACAGTCACAGGCCACCACCGAGTCCTGCACCCTTTATGAGGAGTTAGTCCTGTGTGACTGCTCAGAGATTCATTTTAGGACACCACTGAGGGGCAAAGAAAGAAAAGGATAGGTTCTGTCTGGATTTAATGCAAGGGGCTAATATATTACTTTTTTGTAACTAATAAAATTTCAAGGACTGACAGCAAATTTCTGATTTGCTTTTCTTCTAGTAAAATGTCTGCTTTGAATTATGCAGAAAGAATTCCTCTTCCTGCCAACTTGTTTCAATTTCCCATGCAAAATCATCCACAGAACATCATCAGGGGTTTCCTATAGAGGTTCATTTCGGGATTCTCCAATCACTGGAGGATTACACACACACACACACACACACACACACACACACACACACACACGCACTTTTCCCTTTTTTGGAGCAAGCAAAGGAAAATGTGTTGGTGAGGTTTGCATGTAGTGCTTTCTCCTTCTGAAGGCAGAGACAAGTATTAGTCATCAGATGGGGAAAGAGTCTTTCAGTCTCACCCCAGGCCAGCGTCCTGTTTTATGAATGCAGGCCCGCCCTGTGTGTAGGTGGAGCGGGGAATTGCCGTGTGATGTGATTTAAGAGGTGCTGGAAGTTCTGCCTGTCCAAAAATAGCCCCCACACCCGCCTGTTGAATTCAGGCACAATGTCCATAAAACCCCGGTTTAAATGAAATGAAACTGCATTTTCAGAGTGTTAGCCCATTATATCCGTTGCCCTTTCAGCATGCATTTATTTGCCACAGATAAAAGCTGAATCCTGTACATGTGTAGAGGGAGAGTGGGGTAGGGGTAGAAAGGCCAGAGGCTTGGGGCAATGATGCAAGTCACCAGAAGCAATCGCTGCACAACTGTGATCCAGTTTGTTAAAACCAGACTTGTTCCATTCACTCAGTTTGTCAGTCTTTTCTGAATCAAGATTTTTTGAAATATGGTATTTTCCTCATTTTTTTTTAACAGACTACAAAATAGTTTCACATACCAGGTCATATTTTGATCCCAACTGCAACCTTGTAAAGTAGACCTAAATGTTGCTATTCTCATGCAGCAAAGAGGAAAGGGTCTCCAAGAGATTTTACTATGCCAAGGCTAAGGAGGAACTAAGCTGGAGTTACCAGAAAACTTTGACGAATGGAGGCTGATGTGTTCAGCTATGGAGCAAAGCAGATCTGCCTTGACACAGAAATCCCAGAGTTCACCATCACTTCATAATGCCCTGATCAGGCCCCACCCTAGTTTTGCCTTTTCTCAAAATACACCTAGGTCCTAAATGCTTCCAGAGAATATCCCACATTAATTTCCACCAGTTCACATTTTTCTTTTTGGCTTAATGTTATAGTTAATAATTTTATGCAAAGTGATCAGTATTCTAAATAAGGAATTCTTTGTGCATATCTTGCACATACGTATTTTTTTTCACAGTCTATACTGCCTGTAGCTAACAATGGCAGAGACTGGTCACTTTGACTCCAAATCCATTCCTCACTATCACTTCAAACCCTCCAAGTCATGGTTCCTGCAAAAAAAAAAAAAAAAAAAAAAAAGGTGAAAATGAACTTCAACCTGCTTAAAATCATTCATCTAAACAAAATAGGAAACTCCGGGAATTTTCTTTAGTAGTATTATTAATCAAATAATGTCTTAAAATACCTAAAGGCACAATGCAAAATGCAAGCTTCTTTTTGCACCTATTTGTCCCCAGGAATTTGGGTTTAGGTTTTACTAGTCAGTCACATGATTCCCCATGCCAGAGAGAGAGAGAAACAAAGGGGAGGGGTGCGGGGAGGGAGAGAAAGAGAGAGAGAAAACTTCTTTTTAGAATACTAGTTTGCATAAACTTGCAAAATGCAATAATAAAGCAAATTAGAGAAAAGAAAAAATATGAAGTGGCAGAAATTACTTTCAGATATTCTCTAGAAGCATGTGGGACTTAGGGGTATTTGAGAAAAGATGATGAAAAGCAGGGGTGGGGCCTGATCAGGGTATCATTATGAAGTGACTGTGAATTCTGGGATTTCTGTGTCAAGGCAGATCTGCTTCGCTCCACGACCGGAACACATCGGCCTCCATTCCCAGAGCCAACAAGCCACACTTTTCTTGTAATTCCAGCTCAGTCCCCCTTTAGCTTTGGCACAGTAAACACTTCCCATGACACCAGTCATTTGCTAAAATTAGTGAACTAGCAGCGCTTGTTTTCTCAGACGTTCAGCAAGCCTGGTTTGGGATGGGAGGGTTGGCTGGATGTCAGCTCCCACCTGCCCATCACGGGGTGCCCTTTTACAAGGCACAGCATTGCTGAAGATCTGACTTGTGTGCTAATTATTTTATTCAGCACATATTTTATTGGCCATTTACCATGTGTCAATCACAAAGTTAATTCCAGCCTTCAACCTGCTTTCAGTCTAATGAAAAACAGAGAGATGGAAAGGAACAGTCACCTTACCATAGGGCAACAAAGAAGTTTTGAAAGGTGCCACGGTTGCACAGAGAAATGCCTACATCTTTCTAAAGTTTTTTTTTTAATATTTATTTTTTTAGGTGTAGATGAACACAACAAAATGCCTTTATTCTTATGTGGTGCTGAGGATCCCAACCCTCTTTCTATAAGGGAAAGGTCTTTTTTTTTTTTTTTTTTAAGTTTGTTTTTTTAAAAAAGTCTTGAAAGCTGAACGGGAAATTTATGAAGTAAGGAGAGAGGAGAGGAATTCTAGGCAAAGGGCTCAGCCCAGGCAAAGTCAAGTAAACATAACAAGGCATGGAATGACCAAGAAATTCCCCAGGCACATATCCCCCATGAATAGGAGGGAGCAGCCAGGAGAAAGGCTTGGCAGGTGGGTCAAGGCAAGGTCATAAAGGGTCCTGCTGTGCCCTGCTAAGAGTGTTCATTTCATCCTTAAGGTATGGGGAGCACAGGGGGACCATGAGCAGGGGAGGAATATGCTGGAACTAGAGCACAGGAAGAATTCTGTGGAGGTGGAGGGGGTGGCATTGATAAAAGCAGTTAAGTGCTGCACACCCTGTAGGTTGCAAATAGAATCCATTAACTGTTTTATTATAATAACAATTCATGTTTAGTTGTAGGAAACTTAGAAAATTTAGAGAAAGCCCAGCCCCGTGTAGTAAGCAGGTACTTAAGAAGCATCTGGGATATTCCACCACTCAGAATTGTGGGCCACGTTGTTCAAAATAGAAATCCCGTATGTTTTATATCATGTCCTTTCCACATATTGTGATGTCAGCATTTTTTTAAATATATATTCCATATACATTTAGTAGAAAGCATGTTTCTATTCAATAATATATTTAGCCACTCCCCTTTTGCTAAATTTAGCTGTTTACCAATAGTTATGACTCTGATTATTTCCTTATGAAAAATTTTCATGGACTGGAATTACTGTTTGAAAGGATATAAATCTTTTTAAAACTTTTGACATACATTGTCAAAATTCACTGGAGGCAGTCTGTGCCAATCCACATTCTTTCTAACATTTCCAATTTAACCACACCCTCTTTGATTTTGTATTTTTAATCATAGTCAACCTGATAAGCAAAAATTTTAATGTTGGACATTTAGTTGTGTTTTTATTGGCGATGTTCTGTGAGTATGGAATTTATTAAAGTGAAATGATTATGTAATTTTGTTTTCAGACTCTTTGTGATAAGGGAGGGACTCTCTACTGTCAAAATTCAGGATGGGTAACATTTGCCTCAAGTAATTTCAAAACATACTTCAGGTGCCATGAGGGGTCATAGAACAGGACCAGCCATCATCCAGGGCCCAAGGGTGCATGTGCAGAATTGCTAATTGAGGATCCATGGCAGGAGGAACCTTGGGGACATGTAAACAGGGTCTATGGCAGTGAAACCAGGAACAGCAATCTCAGACCAGGGAGTCAGGGAAGGGTGGCTGCAGGAAGATCTTCAGGGTGAGCTCCTCCCTTTTCTAACCTTTCCTCTTTTCTTCCTGCCTGTGGTCCTACAGTGGTATGCCTCAAAATCACCTGGGGCTGTTTAAAAGTGCTGAATCCAGACTCCAGCACCATTGATAGGGATCAGGGGAGTCTTCAGGGGAATCCAAGAACACAACTTCCATCTTACGAACAAGCACCAAATTTTTTGTTGTTTTTGTTTTGTTTTGTTTCCAAATGCTGAGTAAATTTTTTATTTGTTCTTTTTTGATATACATGGCAGTAGCGTGTATTCTGAAATATTATACATACATGGAGTGTAACGTAGTCTAATAAGGATCCCATTCTTGTGGCTGTACGTGTGTGGAGTTTCACTGGTTGTGTATTCATACATGAACATAGGAAAGTGATGTCTGATTCATTCTGCTCTTTCCTGTTCCCATTCTCCCTCCCTTTCCTTCATTCCTCAATGAACTTCTATTTTTCTCCTTCCCCCAACCCTTTATTGTGTGTTAGCATCCATATATCAGAGAGAACATTTGGCCTTGGGTTTTGGGGGACTGGCTTATTTCACTTAGCATGATAGTCTCCAGTTCCACCCATCTACTGGCAAACGCCTCAATTCCAGCTTTCTTTATGGCTGAGTAAGCACCCAGGTTCTTTTGAGCCTAACCTCAGAGAAACACAGCCTCACAGTATTGACACATGGCTCACTGGGCCAGTAAGAAGACCACTGTTTACAATGAACTCTCTCGTTCTCCACTTGGAAGGGTCCAACAGTTTTCCTGCTGGTCAAGGTTGATGGCACTGCCTGCCTGCTTACCCAGAGGCACCTGTCATCTCTGTTTTATAAACTCTGGACCAATTACTATACTAAAAATGCATGCCTCCCGCGCTAGGAACTCATCACAGCCAATGCTGAGGGCAAGGTCCAGACTGTAAGCTCTGAAGTCCGTATTCCAGGGTTTGAGATTTGTCATGGGCTACCAGCACATCTGTTAGAGCCTGGGTTTTTTTGTTTGTTTGTTGTTTTGTTTTTTGACTGTGTATGAGCAGTCGCTAAAGATAAGTAAGATGCTTAAGCTCACAAAAAGATCACATAGCCGATCCGTGGCTCGCCTGTCAAAACTCTCTGAGTCTCTAAATGATTTTCAAGATGAAAACAAAATTCTTTTAACATGTTGTTCAAGCCCCCAGTGGTCTCACTGTTGGTTATTTCCCTCCAGCCTCAACCTCACCCCTATCCCACACCCATACCTGCAACCACTCTCCAGTTTCCTAAATGTATACCCTGGCCTCAACTCTTCTGCCCAGGACTCTGCCCTTGCCTCTTCTCCCCTCATGTCACATCACCTAGCCTCAGTCACAGCCATGTCCATTGGTCCTTTGACCTCACCTGAAGGGTAACTCTGCAGGAAAACATTGCTGATTGGTCTGGTGTGAATGAGGTACCTTTCATGGCTCAGCACCCTCCCTTGACAGCACCGTCTGCTCACAGGTCCTGGGCATCTCGTAGTCCATTTCCTCCACTCAATTAAGAGCTCACTGTGGGCAGGGCCTACTTGTTTTGTCTCTGAATCTCCAGTATTTGGAATGCAATGGGTGCTCTCTAAAGGTCTGATTAATGAATGAAAAAGCAGATCCTTAAAATATGCACCAAGTTCATTCATAACCAAGAATGGTTCCATCTCAACAGTTAGATGGTAAAAAGGGAATAAGACCAGGACTGTATCATCACCAGGATTTCACCACGAGGACAGTCCAACTGCAGAACAAGTGTCTGTGTGAGGGTGAGCAGCTCAGCAGTGCACCCTCCAGAGAGCCCCAGGTAACTCAGAATTGATCCAGAGCAGCTAGAAAATCCAGGTGTGGCCGAATCACAACAGGAGAGGATCCAAGGACTAGGAACATGGCTCAGTGGTGGAATGTTTGCCTGACATATATGAGGCCTGGGTTTGATCCCCAGGACTGCAAAGACAAAAAGAAAAAGTTCATGAGAGATTCAACTGGTAAAATTAATGGCCATCTGATTAATTCACTCAATAATTATCTACTAAGCACCTACTCTGTTTTAAGTTTTAAAAAGAATAATAAAAACTAACAGATAAAAGCTAATGTCCTTGAGGGAATTACTTTTTAATTGTGGAAGGGAACTAATAAAAAAGATAATGTGTTATGTTAGTTGGTAACAAGGCTATGGAGAAAAGGGGAACAAGGGTGGGAAGTGGGAAGAGGGTTACTGGTTTCAGTAGAGTTATCCACAGAGGCAAAACTGAGAAGATGATATTTGGATCCACACTCTGAAGGAGGGAAAGAGGAGAGAGCATGTGCAAAGGCCCTGAGCATACTCATGAACACCCAGAAGGAAGTGCATCTAGAAAGGAGTGATAGGAAAGGAAAGCAACTGGAGATATAGTCAGACCATGTAGGAACTGATTTGACTCCACAGAAAGGACTTGGACAGAAACCTCAACCAGGCAGCTGGAGTGGTAGGGTTCAGAGTCTGAACCTAAGGAACTGAGAGCCTAAGGAACTGTGTAAACTGGTGTCCTGGCTCATAGCTCATTGGGGGTTTCAGTCTAGGAAAGGAGCTCACTGGGGAAAATATTAGTCAATTCTAGAAGGTAGGAAAAAGAGGCAGACATGAATCACATTGGTTAGAAGAGCAGACTTTAGAATCACGGTGCTGCATTTAAAGTCCATTTGACACATGTCCCTGGGCTCTTGCCTTAATCCCTGACCCAGTGAAATAATGTATTTGGCAGAGTGCCCCGGCCAAGAACATGCACCAAATAATGCACATCATACTAGAAGGTTTATTACCAGGTTACTGGATCCCAAATCAGAGATGACCCGCTAGAGGGAACATTGCCACCTCTGTTGCTTTCAATAGGATTGGCTCAGAAACCAGGGTGAACATGAGGCTCTGGGAAGGCCACCAGCAGATAGCTGGAAGAACTGGGGACAACAGAGCAAGGGGACGGTCGGGCTGATGATGTTCCTTCACTGTAGATCTGAGGCCTGGAGATGGCTTACCTAGAACTTACTGCCCTAGTGACCCTTGTCCTGAGTACCAGGGACTTCCGTTTTAGCACTGAAACTAGACCCCCCTCTTGTTGATATGTAAATGACCTCTACCTTGGTTCCTGAACTCTAGGGTTATTTAGGAATTCCTAGAATGCTTATTAACTGTTACACTCCTAGACCCTGACCTCTAGAGATTGAACTTGGGGTTATGGGGGTAGATCCCAGGGAATCCATATCTTTAGGATGGCTCCATAGATTCTGTGGTGGGTGGCCCACAGGGCACACTGCAGAATCACTGCCCTACAAGAAATCACAGCATCCGTGTGTTCACGCAGAGCTTCCTCTCTAGGCAGCCAGGAGACACATCCTGCATGTACCCTGTAGCCAACTAATGAGATTAGGGAGAACAAGGAAACTCAGAAGAGCAAGCCCTCCTGATAGGCAGATAGTTTAGTTAGGCAGTGACCACAGTCTAGAAGGGCGCCACCTGGTGGAGAACACTGCAACTCTGGTAATTGTGGAGGAACAGAGCACTTAGGAAAATATAAAATAAGACTGGCACACTGCACATCTGCTTTACCTCGCAGGATTAGCAGAAATCCCACACCACCCCAGAGTGTCCCCTGCAATGGAGGGTTTGGTGACTCTAAAAATAATTACCATAATAAAGCAAAATTGATGTCCGTTAACTGAGAGTAAGCAGAGGGACTCAGGTAAAATTGATAACATGCATTAGATACATTATTATGAGAGGCCACAAAAGAAACCAGGAATAAAGCAATGCTTCTAGGGGCTTATTTAAGTCAGCTGGGCCCCTCCCTCAGAGTTTGGTATTCAGCAGCTCTGGGCTGCAGCCCAAGAATTTGTATTTCTATACAAGTTCCCAGGTGATGCTGACATTGCTGGTCTGGGAATCACACTGGTTAATTTTTTAAATGTCTATTAATTTGCAGGCAATAAATCTCTACACATCCATATCTACTTGCTCACCTTGCTTCCAAGTTAACCAAAAAAAAAAAAAATCAAAACCAGCTTAAATAATAAGAGAATATACTGGCTTATCCATCTAGCAGCCCAGCGGGCTTCAGAGACAGGGGCTGCAGCCCCACAGGCCTGCAGTGCCCTTGATCCTCTCTTCATTTTTGAGGTGGCTTCAACTCCCTGATGGAGGAAAGGTGGCAGCAGGAATCCCGTTCTTCAGGACTTTCCCCCAAGCTCTGTCAGGACCCAGGAAGCCAGATCCAGCTGCCCCAGAAAGCCAGTCTTCACCACCCTCCACCCCTGCTGAGCAAGGTCACATGCACATCCCGACCCAGTCAAGGACAAGAGAAGTTAGTATCATGTTATAGTACAAACCATTCTACCCATTTAGCTGTTTCTGGGTGGAAGGAGGATAAATGCCTGAAGAAAAGTCAGATTCTTCTAGGCAGAAAGAGAGCAAGACCACGAGCAGCCAGCCACCTGCAATGTGGGGAGTGAGGCATACTCTCCAAACCAAAGGGCAAATGACACCTGTAGTGTGCCAGTGTTGGGGGCAGGGAGTTCAGAAACCAGCCATACACAGACATCTCAGCATAGGCAGCATAGGTCAATCGGTGACAAGCAGGGTCTCTGTCACCAATCCCAAACTTAAAGCAGAGTTTTAACAATGATTTGGGTTTAACAAGAAGGAAAAGGAGGCTAGAAAGTGGAGGTGGCTGTCAGCCTGGGTAGTTTCTAAGATAAAGGACAAAAGATAGATGCTCCATCAGAACTGAGTCTCCTGAAGAAAGGTCTCAAGAAAAAAGAATCCACTCAGTCATTTGAGGTTAAAGCACCGCTGAGGGCGGTGCGCACACCTGTAATGCCAGCAGCTCTGGAGGCTGAGGCAGAAAGATTGCAAGTGCAAAGCCAGCCGCAGCAACTTAGCAAGACCCTGTCTCAAAAAAAAAAAAAAAAAAAAAAAAAATATGAGCTGAAGCTGATGCACTAGATATGGGCCAACAAGTTAAGAGTGGTAACAGTATTTCAGGACTCTTAGAAAATACAAAAATGTGGGCTATAAAGCTCTAATCCCTGCAGTTAAGTTGGAGATTGGCAGGAACACAGTAGCTCCAGCTACAGGGTAAAGAAGCCTGTTGTGAGGCTACAGCATATAGTAATTAGCAAGAGAGCTCTGGAAAAGAAAAATCACCCCTGTACTAACTAACTATTATCTATGTGCTCGCCGGGCCTTGGTTTCCTCACCTAATAAAATGGAGTGATGAGAGTGCCCACCGCAGAGGGCAGGGGAGGGTTAAATGGGTTAGAATAGGTCAAGTGCTTTCAACAGTCCCTGTCTTACACGTGGTGTGTGCTGAGTAATTATTCGTGCTAGTCTGAGAATCCACGACTACTCGCAGTTTACCCTGAGAGCTCTGTAATTGTAGCTGTGATCATTCAAAAACACTCGCCTCAAGCCTAGCCATAAATAACTCCAAAGACCATTCTTGGATTTATTGAATGACTGAGTACACATTATGTCTACATGAGCACTATGTTCTATGAGAGGATTTAGAAAGATGAATCAGGAAAAGGACTTGACCCTTGAGATAGTAGAGAAGACCAACCCTGCATACAAATGATTCCACTGGGAGAGAGATCGAAATCCCTTAGCAAACAGGAAAAAGTGATAGGGAGATTGTTCAGAGAGGAGATGGTCACTTCAACTGAAAGACCAAGAATGATTTCAGAGGGGTGGAAACATTTGGGGATTTAAGAAAAGATGACAATTTTAAAGAGAAATTGCCATAATAATGTAATAGATCCATGCATTGCTGATTCACACCAAAAGAAAGGCCTTCACTTTGTATGTCATTCTTGTACATTTCATCATATCAGTTTTGTGTGCCTCTAAACATTTTGCAGGTATACAAAACCCAAAACGCTCCTTAATAAGCAGGCAGCTTTTCTTTTTTAGAGTTAGCCTAACAAATGCTTCTAAACCAGCCTTGTGCTTTTTGACATGTACTACACACATACTAGATGTTCAAAACACATCTCCCTTGGGAGATTCATTACATTTCAAATTATACATGTCTGTTACAGCAGAGATCTGTTCTACCTTCCATGTATTTGTTATTGCTGCTTCTGAAACTTCCTTAAAGCCCCAAAGAGGTCTTAATCCCTGTCAAATGTTATTATGTTACCAACTTTTATGTAGTCTTGAAAGGGGTTGTTTATTTAGTTTCAGTGACTCCTTGTTACTGCCAAATATTATTTCATTTCAGCACAGATGTAAGGGGTCCAATGACTGGAATTATTTTACAGGCCTGACATTGTGGAGAGATGGATACCAGTTTAATTATGGACAGCTGAAAATGATCTAGAAGTCACCTGCTATGGATATTTATCATCATTACGAACTTCTCACCAAGCTGTGGTCCGAACGCTTTCATAATGTTCCATTTGTGTTACACAGACATCATGATCTATAGGAACCTGTATCTTCTGTCACCTTTAAATTTATGTATAGACAGTTTAATATTGCTTGATTATTTTCTTTTCCGCTTCTCGGAGTGAGAAAACATGTTTCAGTCATTCATGTTCTTTTTTTTTCTTCCTCTTTCCCTCCGTTGCTTTCTCTCTTTGCTGCCTTCATCCTCCCAGCTGTTTTTCCAATTAAGCCTCATTGGAAATTATTCATTACTTAAAGAATGTGAATTGGATAGACTAGACGCATAAAGGATCAAGTAATTCAACGACTAAAATATAGTTGGCACTTAATAAATGCAGAAGGAATGAAGGAGGGAAGAGAGCAGAGGGACCCAGAAAGGAGGCGAATGGAATTGCAGAAGGGTCTTTATAAAATTCCTGTTTCACCTTTTAGAAGAGATCAAGAACAGCATGATTTCTGTTCCTCGCATTCTCTGCAATGTACACAGCTCTGTAACAACATATCTTCTTGCACCCTCTCTTTTTCTCTCTACCCTTCTCCACATGGATCTTGATTTGTCTCTGATTAAACAAGGGGTGAATGAAAGTATCAGCCAGGTTCCTTCCTACCAGCTGATAATAAAGTAAGGTTGCTGCTTCATCTGCAAAACTGATCCAGGTTTCCGTACTATAGTTTTAGGTTAGAGAAAAGAGTTACCTCCTCCTCTAAATTCTAAACCACCACATCTATTACTTATTACTTAAAATAATTTCATCAATCTCTGGTCCCTCTTTCTCTATAAAAAGGATACAAATCTCAAAATATAGCTAACCCACTGGTATTCACTTCAGGGTATTGACCTCTTCTTATCTTCAGACCTGGACTAGAAGGTCTTCAAGAAAACTCCAATTCTGTCCTGCACGTCTGGATAGCAGTAAGAGCTAACTTGAGTGAGGGATTACCATGCATATCATTCACCATGCTAAATCTTCATATAGTCTTATTGAATTCTCAACATATTTTTGTTAAATCAGCAATATTCATATTCTCTTCCTATAGATCTTTCTGCTCTCAATAAAGGACAGTTTTGCCCCCGCCCCCAGAAAACCTTTTGCGATTTCTGGAGCTGCTTTTAGTCATCCCTGCTGGGTAGAAGCCACACCTGCACTAACCGTCCTGCAAAGCTCCTAGAATTACAAACAAAAAAATTACCTGACTCAAAGTGTCAATAGTACCCCTGTTAAGAAGATTTGCTGTAGATTCTTTTTTAAAAGGCTGAAGCTTAAAGTATTAAGTATTTTGTCCAAGACTGTCCTGTGATGTTCCGGAAGATAGGAGTACAAACACAGCCTGTGCTCTTGCACCAAGTTGCACACAAGCAGTTAATGGCTTCAGCAATTAGCCCATCACCCCTTGTATCAAAGGAACTAAAATTCCCCACATCGCCCATGAAATGCTTTTTTTCAATGATTTGCATATCACCTTTTTCATCAAATGTGTAGAATCAGGCCCACAGAAAGCAACCTTCCACTCTGAACACTGATAAATTTGTTCACACAGAAACACATGCACATTGGGGCAATAATTAGTCTGACTTTTAAATGTCATTAGCAGATATAACAAATTTATAAAGCAAAAGCAAAGCACATAAGCAAACAATCACACTACCTAAGCCATGAACTTTGAAGGTGGTCTACAGACCTGGTTTACAATAATGAATACTATGCACATTTAACCTGATGAATATTTAATGATAAACATTATACCTTATATTCTCCAGATAGATAGAAGTGGTAAATAGTCATCTGTATTTATTTTAAAGTGCTAATGGAAAAAATCTTGGTTTTATTCTTTTTTTATTAATTCCTCAACAGGCACAAATATCAGGTTTTGACAGTATTTTTAGATTTAGAGCATCTTAAAATTTTTAATTATCCCTGAGGGCAGCTTTGCACACAAACATAAATTTAGTGCACACATATGCACATGCACACACGTACATGTAGAAACCTATATCCACACGTGGTCCATCACACCTCCACAGGTCACACACATCATGCACAGACTGGCCCTGGTTCTTACACCCTGCAGCAAGTTTTCTTACTGTTTTCCCACAGACGGAAGAGTCTGCCCTAGCCACCCACACACTTTCTCTGGTCTCGAGCTCCTCTGACTCTGGCTGGAAGGAGGCTTCCAGTTTCCCTTAAGTGCCTTTTCCCTGAAAAACTTAGCTCTGGCATATGATGGCAACTCCAGGCAGTGAAACCAAGGCACCACAAAACCCAGAAGTATGTTCACTCTCACAGCTGGACTCCAGTGCAGTTAAGTTATATGTTAGAGAAGAGCTATCTCCTACTCTAAATTTTAAACTACCACATCTATTACTTATTGCTTAAAATAATTTCATCAGTCACTTGTCCCTCTTATTCTACAGTAAGGACAAAATCTTGAAATGCAGCTAACCCACTGGTATAAACTTCATTCAAAGTGTGCCATCAAGTTAAATATTTTCCATTTTACTGGCAAGAGGGATTTAGAAAACAAATGGCATTGGGCAGCTAGAAGGGGTATACAGAGGTGTACAGAGAAAGATTTGCATTCTTCTATTTTTGCCCCATACTTGCATTAGTTACCTTCATTCGAGAGCAGATTTCTTGAGTGACCAGAAGCAATGATCCTAGTCTGCAAGCCATAGATTCTCATTGCTTCTCACTTTGAGCACTTATATGAATCTGAGTCTTAATAAATGTGTACAAACATCTCCTGCCATGATAAAACTTGCCAAGAATGGTGCTTTCAGTTTGGGGGTAAAATTAAAGGGACAACATAATGGGTCTATTACATAAAACTAATTTTAAATAAAATACTTTAAAAAAAAAAAACTTTACACCATCATGTAGACTTTACCCTGACCAAAACAGCAACTAGTAGCATTTAAATCTTAATCAATTAAAAAAGAAAACATATTCAGTTCCTCAGTCTCACTAGCAATATTCAACTACTCAATAGACACCTGTGGTCAGGGTCAGTGGCTACCATATTTACAATATAGATAAAGAAAATTTCCACCCTCACTGAAAAATCTATCAGCACCAATACAGAATGAAGCTAGAGAATGCCCAATGTGGATCAGCGGATGGGGAAGCAGACATTTTCATTAATGTTGGTGAGGACAAAACAGCCATCAACAAAAATATGTATGCACTTAATAGAAAGCAAAATAGCCTATATGTCAACAGGAACTAGTTAAATAAATGGCCAAACACCCACACAAGACAAGACTCTCCTGTCTACTACAGAATGACTACTTAACAAAACCCACCAGCAGAAAGCTGTGCTGGTTATGTTTTTATGTAAAAGCACAAGCCACAAATCATTTGACAATATGAATAGCATCATCCCATTAGTACAAAACATAAAAAGGATGTACATACATATGCTTAGGCATGTGTGGGGAATTGTGGAAGAGTGCACAAGAATTGGTGAACACTGATGGATGATTTCTAGGAAGAGGGATGGTGGAAGGAGTTGGGGTATACTTTCTTTTCACTAATGAAAAATGGGAACACTCCTCCTTTATTAAATCAATAATGTATTAAGGAGTTGAGCTCCTTAAAAGAATATGACTACAAAAAAAAAAAAGTCATTTTCTCTGTGTCAAAGCTGATTTGCTGCACCCTGTGCTAGTCTGGACTGAATCAGCTCTAGGTTATGGATTCTGCTCCTGTTTGCTGAGGTCTTTATGTATCCAAGCCAATCCAAAGTTGTTAACCCAAAGAAAATGGGTTAAATATGGAGTCAGACTCTGGGACTTATCACAGTTAACTGCAACAAACCCCAGTAGGCCAGTGGGATTCAAGGAAGGCTCTGAATCTAAAAGGTTCTTTTAGGGGAACTGGTGGCTACTTGGAGTTCCTGCAGGGAAATCTTCTCCCAGACTGTTGCTCTTCTATCACCTTCCCCTCTTTACTTCACACAGGTACACATTGCTTTCTCCACCACCAAAGCCTATTCCACAAGAGACATGCAGGTCTTTGTACATCCTCAGAACTCACCTGGAATTGAATGTGCAGCAAATTAAGCAATGATTCAGGCTGTTCCGTATTTCCTTACAAGCACACCAGGAAAATCAGGCAGAAATCCTCCTAGGAATCCATTCTTTCCATCCATTTACACATCCATCCATCCATCCATTGGTTTTCATGGGAATGTGTGAAGCATTTCTCTTTTAAAAAATTTATTCTTTTTAGATAAACATGACAGTAGGGTACAATTTAACATATTAACACAAACATGTAGTACATTTTATTCTAATTGGGATCCCAGTCTTGTGGTTGTACATGATGTGGAGATTATTGTGGTGTGTTCATGTATGTACACAGGAAAGTTGTGTCCAGTTCATTCTACTGTCTTTCCTATTCCTATTCCTCCTCCCTTCCCTTCATTCCCCTTTATCTGTTCTATTATAACAGCTCAATTCACAACAGCTAAACTATGGAGCCAGTCTAGGTGACTTTCAACAGATGAATGGATAAAGAAAATGTGGTATATAGATACAATGGAATACTACTCAGTCATACAAAGAATAACTTTATGACATGAGCCAGTAAATTGATGGACCCAGAAACAAACGTGCTCAATGAAATAAGCCAATCCCGCCCCAAGAAAGTTGAAAGTTCTCTTTGATGTGCAAATGTTAACCCACAGTAAGGGGAGCAAGATGAATAGAAGTTCTGTGTGAAGACTTTCTAAGCACTGGGTAGGCAGACATTTGTGCTTACTAATGGGAGAAGGATTGGTTTAAAGGGGAAGGAGAAGGCACTAGTGTTTGTGGGTGGACCGGAACCCCAGCCAAGGAAATCATTTTTAGTGTACTCTGAATCACAAACTTTCTAAGAGAAAGAGAATACCTACAAAACAAATATCTTCACACAATAAACAGGTCTTTCTTCCCCAACTACGCTCTTTGAGACTTAATTTTTTCCTACAGCCATCTTTCTCAGAATAGACCACCTTTGGTCAGTAGGCCCAGAACCTCCCCAGTCCTGGCAGGCCCTTCCGCCCGGATCCCTGACCTGAGGAGATCCAGGGACTCTCAGGCTTTACCTGGCAAGTTTTCACCATTTTAATGAGTCCCATATGCCCATAAGACTAGTGGGGGTTTTATTTTTGTTTTTGTTTTTTTAGTCTCTAACTCAAGCCAGGCACACTTACTAGATATTTTAGCCCGATGAGTATCCAGGCTTTAACCCACTTAAGATGGTATTTCTGCCTAATTAGGGGAACAGATTTTTGTCCAGTTAGTCCCCACCCACTGCCAGCTCACCATTTTCCCGTGTGCCCTTCTTCCCCCACCTCTCGCCTTTGGAAGCTTGCTGCATGTACTGCACACATGTGCACACACCCACTCAGGCACATTGACTATAAACACTGGACAAACTACCAATGCTGGCAGGTTGAAGGTCTGATTGTTTTCCTTTTATTAATACAAGTAAGCCCAGGGAGGGAAAGTTCTTCTGGAATGTTGTGTGAGAAGGTACATTTACTCTTAAATTCCATCTCTTCTTCAATTTTTAATTCCCTTAAAGACATCCTTTGCATAGGTCCCCCTGAGAATTTGTATTTTTTTCATCTGAGACCAAACTACTGACCAGGTGGAATTATGAATTATGGGGTGTGAGATGAAAATATTTTCAATGGAAATTAATTTGAACACCTCTTTCTTTGTCTGCCTCTCCTGAATATGATCCATGCATCACAGACATTTCCAGTCTCAGATTTTAGTTCAGTCCAGACTTTCGTTTTTGTTAGTTATCTCAACATTGCAGCATCAAAAGTGGCATTTGTGAAAATAAATAAATAAATAAACAAATAAAATTAAAATTAAAAAAAAGTGGCATTTGTGGGTGTCAAGTCTCACTGGCGCAGCCGTGGGGAGGACAAGTTTTCCGAGCCTCTGCCATTGCTAATAGGCAAGCTGGCCTCCATGTGGGCTGCCCACGCCCTCCTCACTGCTACCTCACCCTGCCCCCTGCAATCCCTCTGTGTCCACACATCAGGACAACACAGGTTCCCACAATACCAGTGACATTCTCCATAGCCTATGTCCCCAGATCATGGATGTCACTGTTACTTTTAAACCACCCCCAGTTCTGTTCTGATCAACACTGAACAGATTTTTTTTTTTTCTTATCCAGTTTTAGACAAGAAATAGCTTCTCTGGCCTATAAAATACCTTTTTGTGGGTATGTTTTGTCATACTTTGAATGCATTTTAACTCAGTCAGGTAACATGCATAGACTCCTGGACACAAGGGGATAGAAAACACCTCCAAAGACATCCCATCCATCACCATGACTGCAGGCAGCCTTCACCCAAGCTCCTGTTCCCCCAGCACAGGTGAATATCCTGTTTTCACAGATCATCAGAAGAAAAGACTCCACAACTGCTCTTGGGTACCCCACTCCAGGGTTGACTTCCCTTCAACACTGTCATTAACTTTGTGGTATAGGGAATCACTCCATGCTAGGCTGCCATGAGCTTTCAGAACTCAAATTTGAATATTCGGGACCAGATGTCACAAAGCAGCCTGATTGTCAGCATGCTGTTTAGCTGGTTTTAAAAAATTCCATTTCAAACCAAATATTGATGTCTACTCTCGGGGTTGGATCAAGCCACAGAGACTTTATTTTGCAGTGAGTGCCTGACATGTGGTCCCCTTAGGATTCCCTTCCACCTTGAATCTGGTTGTCATTAAATGGTGGGGTTCTGCAGGTGTCCTGTTAGTTTTCCCCCTCACAGAAATCACAGATATCATGTCCCTTTCCCTAAATCCTGTTAGCAGACATAGAAGTGCCATGAAAGCAAAGCACTGTGCTTTCTGCAGAGTGCCAACTTAGACACACACAAAGCTTTCTGACTCTTGGTTTGTTCCTCTGGTTTTTAGCAAAGGTGGTTTTGAAGGAATCCTTTCCCTTGCTTTCCTATTCTGCTATGCAATTTGGGAAACCCCTCTGTGGTCTCTGAGAGGTCCAGTTACATTTTGGCACATGATAATCCACAGGGCCTTCTGCAGTTAGAAACGAAATACACACCTCCCTCTTTCCGCTATTTCCCTTGGCAAAGGAGAAAGTCAAAGGAACTGGACCAGTCAAGAAAGCCCTGACCAAGAACCAGTGGAAACTTCAGACAAGACACAGCCCGAAAGATGCAGTGCACGCGGTCATTGTCTGAGACTCTGGGCCTGAAATTGACACCATATGCGCCCCAAGGAGTGACTGCTGTGGGAGGACCATGTCAGAACATTTTAGTAACACCTAATTCATCCCAAGGTTATAAATAAATATGATGCTCGCTTAAAAAACAAAAGCTGAAAAATACTCTAACTAGATTATTCCTGTGACAGTCCTTCAGGCAGAGGTGAACTTTATTAGGGAGACAACATGAATAAAGAGAAACACATAACAACTTTTATGGTATATTTTACGTGATTTTATTTTTTTTGCAGTAAATAAAGTGGTTATAGGGCTCCAAGGAAAAGGGCCCAGATGTTAGAGAGTTGTGTGAAATTTAGGGGAAACAAGCTGTAAAAAACACACTCATAAAACAGGCTGTCAGTGGCCCACATCTGGACAATACAGCTGTATGTTCCTAGTGGCTGTCGTCACCCAAAGAAAACTCAATAACCTTGTTTCACCCCAATTAGGCTGCATACCAACAGGATCAACATTAAGTTCCAAGGGGGGAGCAGCATTCGTAAGGCACCTCTGTGTCAAGCAGCTTTTATCTTTCATTTGAATTTGGTCACCGAGAAATAAAAGACTGCTAACATAGTCATTTCCACTTTTATAAAACCCTGTTTAATTTATAATGTCCTAATAAGTCAAAGTCTGACAGTTTGGACTACTGGCTATGCCAAACAACAAAAGACTTTCTGTACCCTGAAAGTGACCCGTCAGTCATCCCAAAATGAAACCTACCTGTCTTAACCCTGACCTTCTTTGGAAGTCTTGAGTCTGACACCACAGTGGGAAGCACTCTACGTTATTGGGAGGAAAGTTGATATTTTGGCTGCCCAACCTATTTAAAGTAGAGGGTAAATGCCCCTCTCGGAGGCATTTGGTATTTTTTTTTCTTTTTTCTTTTCTTGTCTTTTTTGTTTGTTTGTTTGTTATTATTAAGGCATCTATCTTAGCAGTAAGATGAATATTACAAAACATAAAATACCCTTTTTCTTTTAATCAACAGACTGTGGCAAAGGTTATAAAATGTCACTTTTCCTAATAATTGTGTTTCTTCATAGGTGTTAGTGGCAGCGAAAACAATTATGGACAGTGGAGAAAATTTAAC
This sequence comes from Callospermophilus lateralis, assembly GCF_048772815.1. Classification (NCBI taxonomy): domain Eukaryota; kingdom Metazoa; phylum Chordata; class Mammalia; order Rodentia; family Sciuridae; genus Callospermophilus; species Callospermophilus lateralis. Next base: position 18,672,728 of record NC_135311.1, read on the forward strand.
CCTACCACTGGTAGGAAAACTCTTGAAATTCCAACTTCTCCAGATTAAATTAAAAGACCAACAGAGACGGGAAAATGAAAAGAAGGTACCGTATGGCACGGTAGGTCATCTACAGAGGACAAGCAGTGAGTGAAACTGAGCCAGGTTTTTACAGAAGCACTTCCTTTCTTCTTAAGCCACCATTAAGTGTTACCAGGCAAATTCAGCTGTCACCTCTACTTCTTAGGGGAAAGGCTATCCACAGTTCTATTAGAGGAATTAGGCTGAATCCATTAAAAATAAATCCCCCCTACATAAGAAAATGACAGTATCAAGAACAAATGCTAAGGATTGTTTTTGTGCTAGTATATTTATATAATTGCAGCAAGGAAGGAATTCAGGAAATGGGAGTCAGGAGAAGGAAATGTATAAAAGGGGAAAAAACTACCAAATCAGAATCTAACCATTTAAATTATTTTATATGATATCCTATTGAATAGCCTATTGAGTATCATATAAAATAATTTAAATAGTTAATTCTGATTTGAGGAATGCCTATTAAAATAGTAGGCTTAACTGCACCTTCATAATAAAGTGACTGTCAATTTTCGTATCAGACATCTGGTAATTTATTCACATGTGGATTTTTTAAATTTAATTTGCCTACAGAAAGTGATGGTTTTTTAAAAATTCACATTTGCATCTGAAAATATTCTAAGATACTTTTAACAAAGTGATGCCAGGTTCAAATCTATTTGCAATGATTATTTCTCAAAATAAAAATGCTTTTCTTAATTTTCCAAATGAGGCTGAACTATTTTTGGAAAGCCAAATTCTTCTGTATATACATGTGTAATGTGTGTGTGTTTGTGTGCATGCACATATGTATAGGAAATGAATTTGCATGTCATTTCTTTGTGATCTTAAGTGGAAGATGCAAAATCAATTAACAGAAAAAGAAAAAAGTGAGTACCCCCCAATAATACCTTCTTCACCGTTACAAGACCCCCTCATCTGGGTTTCCTATTTGAATTGGGCTCTTGACAGGATAATTGTAGACAGCAATAATAGTAATAATACCACTTTCTGTTTGCAATGTAAGGATTTTAAGTTTTTCAAAGATATTCCCCATATAGCCTCCATTAGTGTAGCACATTCTATCTCCAGGAAAATTTTGCTCATATGAATACAGTCAATGTTATACTTTTCCATCTATTGAAGCTCTTTCCATCATGCACAAAAGATATGTACCTTAAGAAATACTCAGGAAAGTTAAGACTTGGCAGAAGAAAAATTGGAAAATCTGAAACTAGTACAGTAACATCTATTTAAATTCCAATGTCATATGGAAATCTGAATTATAAAAAGTAGACTGCAAGTCTTGTGAAAATTCCTGCATTTTCTATGTGTTTTGTACTTTCCCACAGTATCTATAAATAGCATGCTAAAAAGTGTCAATTTACTTGTTTGCCACCTATTTTAAGTCAATAATTATTTTTTATAGGAGTAGTTTACTGATTTTGGCTAACAAACTTTATGTAACAATAAACAATATTCTGGTTGCTTAGGAAAAATTTCAAAGCATGCAGTGATATAATAATATTCTTGCACTATTATTTTGTTTAGCAAGTCTTTGAATTGTGAGCTATAATAATACTGTTATGAGATTCTAATGGTAGGGAAATAATATTAATTCATTTGTTGAAAATATGCAAGTTACAAGGAATTGGGGCTTGTACTCCAAATATTGAAGGAAAAATGTATCAGACCTAGTAAGAGAACTCTAAGCAATTAAGAGCCAACAATCACATAATCCAATTTAACATCTTCGTTAACTTCGGGTCCCCAATGCACCAGCCCCCAAATCTCTGAGTCAAAACCATATGAGTAGGTGCTAAATAAATTGATGAAAACTGATTGGAATAGAATACTCTCCAGAAAGTACTCTTAGAAAGGAGAGATGAAAGGACTTGTTTGCAAAATGATGTAATCTATGTTCATTTCAACAACTCTGCCGAAGAGGTCAGTTGGAACAATTGAGGTTAATGCTTATCAGCCCTGGGTTTGGCAGAAAGAAAAATAAAGTATGTAAAACTGATATCACGCTGTGCATTAGAAAATGAATAAAGAAAGGGAAAAGAAAAGAAGACTTTACTCAATCTCTTCCTCTTTCCTGAGCCTAGGACAAGATTCTGTGATTCCTCCAAGGCAAGGAACTGAAGCTTTGGCTTTTGAATCACAACAAGAAGGTTATATAGGTGTTTCTTTTCAAATGCTAATCACATCATATTGCTTACTTTTGCACAACCAGAGATTGTTTTCTATCTTCTGGGTTTAATTTTCAGAATTGAATTTTTAAGAATGAATGCTTTAAAAGTATCCATAGTGACAATTATAGAAACTGTTAGGGAGAAGGTAAGGACAAAAATATCTAATATAAGTAGCTTCCTATTCTTTTTCCCCAGGAGAACAAATGTAATACATCACTATATATTTGATCCTGTTTTACTAGATAAAAACTTTTCTTAAAACTAAATGACAAATAATAGTTTCAATTGCCAAATACGGTGAAGATGTTATTTTAGACTCCAGTAAGTTGAATAACTTAGAAAACTTGACTCTGGCGTATGCTTAGCATTGCTTTTGCTTTCTGCTTTGCGAGAAAGCTTGCTGGCTAATTAATATTTTAAAAATCTGTTTGAAAACATTTATCTATTTGATATAACTCCTCATCACTTACTTCCAAATATGTATACCATATTCTGAAAATATATTTTAGTATTTCAGAATTTCTGAATCTGCCTCTTGTAAAATAATCCTAAATTAGTTAGGTTTTTTATTATTTCTTAAAATTTTAATAAGGGTGTTTTGCTTAGGAATGAAAATCTCATATTAGATTTTATTATTTCTTTTTTAATAAGAGAGCAGTTTGCTTAGGAATAAATTTTCCTTACGTCATTATCTGAACATTTATTTTGCAGTTTTAGTTTTATCATTACTCATCTGTTCTCAACTCATTAATTCAACAAACTTTTATTGAAACAAACATTTAGAGTAACAATGTAATGGGCACACATATTCTCAGAATGTTCATCATGGTTTTAAGATAAATTGCTTAGTTTCTATTCTGAATCACATTTTAATTACTTATTGGAATTTTCATTTTCACTCACATTTTTGTGTCTTTTTAACTCCAACTTTTATGTTCCGTATCAATTATGAACATTTATTTAAAAACAAAACACATTGAGAATTTAGCTAAAGAAAACATTTATTCATTTTAAAAAGTAGAAGAAAAATGACTGTAATACAAAAAAATCATTCATCATGTAAATAATTGGCCAAAGTAGTTTTATGCCTCTGAGTTGAGTTCAGAATGTTTGCATTGGTTTTACAAAAAAAAAAAAAAAAAAAAAAAAAAAAAACCAAATATATTGTGTTTTAATTTATAAATTCAAATACTCAGCCCATATTCTCTTGAATTTTTAGAAAACACACCTTTTATATAAAAGAACAGCTCTCTCTCTTTATAGCTTGTATGTGTCATAGAGTTGTCTCCTGTCCTTTTGTACAAAAATTGAAGAGGAAGAGGATATAAAGAATTATGAACAGAAAGTATTTGGTAAACTTTTCTTAAAACTATTCAAAATTAAAATTACCTGATAAATAAGTTTGATAATACAACATAACATAGCTACAAATAACTCAGAGCCTCCTCAACAGAGTAAAAAAGACAAATGAGAGTAGCTTTCACAGACATTTTCCAGCTTACTCCAGTCAAACCCTGAAACGCTGGAAATCAGCCAACTCAATGCCATATTTTGCGTGTGTTTTGTTTGAAAAGAAAGGCCATAGGGACATACCAGGAAATTACAGGCTGGTTAGTTTTGATTCAGTTGTGGTTAAAATCTTCAGGAACTATTTTAAGAAATCAAACAGAGGAAGAGCAGGAACTCAGTTTAGAGGGACCCGTGTGGTTTCAGGAAAGGAATAACTTGCCTCACTAACTGGATGGAATTCTTGGGGGCTGGATTACCAAAATGCAGATACTACCAACATGAATGTTGGATCTAAGGAGTTTCAAAACCCAATCATTCACGGGAAATATTAAATACTCCCTGGCTGGCTTATCTGTAAGAGAGTAGTGCTCTCCTAATTTTGATTTTTATTAATAAAAACATTTTATGGACTTTTAGAAAGATTTAAAGGAACACATATTTTAAATAGAGTAGTATTTTTAAGTCCCAGTAGCTAATAACAAAAGTTAGCTACTGTTATTGATTGTTTGGCACCATATTAAGCTTTTGACACATGTTGTATCGTTTAATCCTTTAAATAATTTTATGAGAATTACTCCCAATATGCAGATGGTGAAACCAAGGGTGTGAAAAGCTTCGTAATTTCCCAAGGCCAAACAAGTACTCCCAGAGATGGAGTTGGGATTCAGACCCAAAATTTTCAGACTGCAAACTTAACTAATGTGCATACCTCTCCCAAGCATGTCTCGGTAATGATGAAATGGCTCTCTGGGCTCACAAGCAGTTGAATGAAGCCCAAGAGATGTTTCCCCATGGGACAGATGGCTTTGCCTAGCCACCTACCAACAACTATCTGGTCCCATTAATTAACATTGCACACAACAGACTGAGGTAAAATGTAGAGACAGTAGTCAAGGAATAGGAGCAAACTCAACAAAGATGAAAGCCACTGAGCTAACCAACCACCAATGCCCAAGGCAATTCTGACTTAATTTCCATTTCTACCCTCCTTGCCCAGAAATGACCCAGTCTCTGGAGAACCTCTTAGAAGGAGACTTTTTGAAATTAATTCAGATGCCCTCATATCTTCTCCCTCCCCTTCTGGATGGTGAGATGGATAGCACTGGCTGACCTGGCATTAACATCTCTCAGAGCCACATGGGATCCACAGGAAGCAGACATCAGATAGACATCAGACCCCCTCACCACCGCCACCACCACCACCACCACCACCACCACAGTTAGGGCCATGTTCTCAATCTTTGAATTAGGAACTGCACCCTGAAAATGGCAAGTAAAGAATCTCAGAACATTTTCTGGGGTTCTAAAGATTATATTGTTTCGTCACATGAAGCCAATAACTGTATAAGCTTATATTTACTATACCATAACATCTCTCTGGAGAAGCAAATTCTTAAACTTCATGCATTATCTTTTTCTATTCAGTGGAGGCATGGAACAGAAAATGAGGGGGGTAAGAAGATAGGTAACAGAATAAAAAGAAAATACATAACATTCACAATGTCATAATCCTATTGATATTAATGTTGACATTTTGTTATGCTTCCTCTATGGACCTGTTTCTTTGCATAGTTGTAATATTTATACAAATATTTTTAATCCATATTTTTACAGTTGAAACACATCACAATTTTTACTCATTCACATACCACATCTATCACTATTTGCTGTGGGGCATTCCATAGATTGCCATACTTTTCTCAATTACGCCTCTATTGTTGAACATTTAAGTTATTTACATATTTTTAGAATAAACAATGTGCTCTGTGGTATGTAATTCTCAATATTTTCAATAATTTCTTTGGTATAGGTTTTTAGAAATGGATTAATTAGACCCCCAAAATGTTCCCATTACCTTGTGTTTCCAAAGTAGGTTCTTGACCATTTAGACCCAATTCTCTATTAAAAAAAAAAAAAAAAAACACACCCTGAGCAAATGAACTTGGAAATCGCTGTGTATTATATACAATCTTGGAGATTTAACTACACAGTAGCTGATTAAAAATGGAGAATTTTGTGAAAATAAGTCTGTTTAATATTGTTTAACCTGTCTCTCAAACTTCTTTAATTCCATACATATTCTCTAAGACCATATTTTGGGGCCCTATCATCTGGGACCAGTAGAGTAGCTGTTTATGAGAGAGAATGATATCTTCAAAGAGAACTGTAAGAGCACTCAGGACCCAGACTGTCATGGAATTTGTTGCAGCTTCCATGAAAATGTCTTCTTATCCATATTCTTAATAATATTTTTATAAGGAAATTGTATTATAGATCACATATAATAGTTATGCATAAATATGTAAGTTCATTATTAACTATAAGAATAAGATGAAGTATAGCTCTTTATCATCAGTTCAATTGACTTTTATCATTAGCTTCCTATTCATAGTGAGGAACGGGAGAATTAATCTCTATCAATCAGTTATACTTGAATTTTGACATAAGTGCCAAGTAACTGGGTTCCTCTGCTTTTTTACAAAGGAGAATTATTTTTCTATATTATTTTGAGATTATAATTTGGAATTGAAGATTCTAGGTAGATGTCATTTGATGCTCAACTAAGTATATGAAATGCTGACCCTATTTTTAGTTATTGCTAATACAAGACACCACATCTGCTGTTTAGCTTGAGTGGTGTGCCTATCCAAAGCCTTCTCACAGTAGGAGGCATCCAGATGCTTTCTTACATGTTGCGTTTTAAAGAAAATGTATTCTGTAATGAACTTGACCCTCCCTTCATTTGCTGGGAACATGTGTTCCCCAAACATGGTGGAGAGAAGGACATTTGGGGATACTCCCTTCTCATATTTTTGTCTTGAATTGGCAAGAGTTTTCTCTGCGATTTTTAAGTTGTGAGCAGATGACCACAGGATGGGAGCATGTATTCCATGTTCTCCAGAAGCAAGAAAGGCCAGAGGAAGAGTTTGTGTGAACAAACTTTAGTCTATGATTTAGGGGTCAGCTTTGCTGAACACTTGCCTAAAGGTTCTAACCTTCCCGACCCCCAAATCTCAAGACTTGAATACAGAGATGGGAGGGACTTACCCGGAATGAGACAGAAAGGGAAGGCAATAGAAAAGGATGTCTCACCTTTGGACCAACGTAGAATTTTAGGGGTCAGTCTATCAGTGCCCGTAGCCAGAGGGGCCATGACTGGGTTAGTTTGAATGGGGAGGGTGAGAGAAATGAGGAACAGAATGGGTATAAAAGAGTAAATAGAACGCCTCTGAGGTCATCCAGGAAAGGGCAGAAGGGACCATGTAGGACATGGAAAATGTTCAGAAATCCACCACATCTCTGCCTGGACCTGAAGTCAGAAAGACCCAGGTGCTTCTGTCTGCTTCTGTTCTCTTCCGTACAATTTCTGTGAAAGGATTTCTTGAAATTTCACCAATTGAAAACTCATCATTGTAAATAGGAAACACTAGACAGTAAGTTGTATAGAAAGAATGATGACAATTATGCATAAAGTGAATTTGAAAGAATTCTTCAAATATCTTCAGCATTCATCTTTCTAGGTGACAGAAACTTTGATTTTTAAATTCTTTCTATTTTTTTCTAATTGTAATAAGGTTATTTTTATAACAAAGACATTAAAAGAAGCAAATCAAGATTTCTGAGATTTAAAAATACTTTTATGGGGCTGGGGATGTGGCTCAAGCGGTAGCGCTCGCCTGGCATGCGTGCGGCCCGGGTTCGATCCTCAGCACCACATACAAACAAAGATGTTGTATCCGCTGAGAACTAAAAAATAAATACTAAAAAAAAAAAAAAGAAAATACTTTTATGAACTCGGGGAAATTGATAGCATCTCAGTGTTGATGGAAATTAGTTTAAAGATACTTTTCTTCAGTTTTCCAAGTTTGACCTTGCTAAGAAATGCAAAGGCTGAACGAGAGGAAGAAGAAGAAGGCAATGAACAGGAAGAGTAGCTGACATTCGGAAAAGTATGCTGCAGAGACCTGAGAGAGGGAAGATAGACAAGCAGGAAAAAGAAACTGGGAGGGCATATCAGAAGCTGAGACAGGCCGAGAAAGCATTAGAACAAGATGAGTTGAGGGTCTGGATTCAAACCAGTCTCTACCAGAACTATGCATTTTAGGACAGACTGATTGTCTTCATTTATACAATGGAAATAAAGTTATATATCTTAGAGGTTGCTTTGTCTTTTTAATTAAAAAGGCAATGTCTGGAAAGCCCTTCTCATAGAGCATCACCAGACTGTGCTGCTAAAATTTACCACTTACTTTGAAGTTTTGGTTATGGTCAGTCCTCCTTTCCCTAGAATCCCAAGAAGGCTCAGAAGAGAAAAGACTCAGGGAGCTCCTTAACTAACAGAACTCCGTTCTATCAACAAACCAAAACACCTTTTGAAAAACTCCCACGGTACTCTGTGAAGTGATGAAAAGCAAGAATTAGTGCATAAAATGAATACATCTTTATTCTTCCAGGTGAAGTTTAAAATAATTTAACCTACAATGGTTTCTCCTTCTCAGAGCAAAAGATCACTCTGAGATTTTACTTAAAATTGCAGTTGTCAAATTTTCTGGTGAATTTTGATGTTGATGTCAGGACTTCTCTGTGGCAAGGCCAGCTACCTCCCAGGGAGCTACACAGGGCACCTTAGAGTATATAACCCCCAGGACTTACCACTAGAGTATCCTGCAGGGATCTCATCAGTGCCTACAGGCTAATCCAACTCAGGGGATCCAGTTCCTGCTCTATGGACCTATTGAAAATGAGCTTTTAGATTCAACTATTACTTGCCTGCACTAAGCCTGAGTTTCCTTCTCTGTAAAATAAGAATAATGCTCTACTCATTTTGGCTGTTGTAAAGACTTAATAAGATGCAATATCTATTATATAAGAACTCTGTAAACAGCAATGCAACAATGATGATAACGACAATGAAAGCCGTGACTAGCTCTTCGCTAATGTACTGCTATGAATACTACCGTCAGTTTTATAGGACATACACCTTAGTCTTAATTGTAAGTGTTTTCCCTATAGACAAGTTATAAGAAGTCAAGTTTAGAGAGTTATGTCAAGAACCTCCAGTCTAAACTAGAGGAGATAACTTAATCCTTTATTGCTCTAACATCCCAATGCAGTCCCCAAACCATAGGGTACCTCCCGGGTTTCCCGAACCCTCCTATCAGTCTATCAGGATATCTTCTGCCCTGGACACATTTGAATGATCACTGCCATTCTCTTCCTATCTGGATCTTCTTTTCTAGAGTTTTTTAAAATTGTGACAAAAGGTCACTGCCTTCATTCCCCCCAGGCCATTTACTTCCATGGACATACCATGAGACTTGTCATCACCGAAGTCTTGAAATCTCCCATTCTCCAACCTTGGAAATTTCCTCTCCTTTCCTCTTTCTGTGATCCAATATCTGCCCCACAAAATTTCTTTAACCACATCTTAACTTCTCATCCATGGATCCCACCAGACCTGTCCATCGTCACCTCGGCTATTTGTTCAGCTTAGGCTCCACGGTCCAGTATAACAATTCCTTTACAAACTTCCAGTTCCCTTGCTCTTCTCAACTTCTGTCACAATCATTTTGCAAAACTTCTCCCAGGACCAACTCAATGATCCATGATTTTCACGCCTGTACTCAAGAAGCTAGAGGTAACTGCAGGTGTTCATGTCACTCAGCAAACTAGTTTCACCTTAAATTAGCAAACTCAAAATTTTCAGGACGGTCTCAAGACTGGCAGAGTTCTGCTGCATTTCTTTAATACACTTGCAGCTCCCTCTCTGAGATGACTCTTACACTACCTCCTATTCAAACCATCTACCTTTTAACCTGCCTCATCCCAGTTGCTGACTTCACCTTGTGGTTTTATCTGAAAAACTGAAACATTCTCTCAACACCATCAAAACCCCTCCCTTCCTGGCATCCACACCCAGCCAGCCATCCTCTCCTTGCTGCTCTTCTTAAACTAGAAAATTGTCTCTCCTCCTCTCAATGTCCAGTTATTTACACATTCTCTTGGTCTCATCCCATCTGCCCACCTCAAGAATTTTCATTTTCCCCAGATCTTCAGGGTCTCTCTACTGGATCATTCCATCAGCTTGCAAACATACCATATTCTGTTTATACACACACACACACACACACACACACACACAAGACATACACTCCTTGACCTCAAACGCCTTTCATTCACTTTTCTATTGGGTGACACAGAGCCTGGTTCCCTCCATGAGCAAACCTCAAAACAGTTGTGCCCTATGGGCTCCCTATTGTTTCTGCCTCCTTTTTAACTACCTCCACACCCCACCATGTCTCCACACTCCACAATGTTATCCACAACTTCCACCACTTATCTTTTGGTCCTTCTTGGTCCTGTGGTTCTCTGTTTGCACACTATATATTCCTCTCCTGCCTTTTTAGCTACTTCTCTGTCTCTTATGCTGGCATTTCCTCCTATTTGTGTTAGAGCTTCCAATAGGATCCCAGGTTCAGTTCCTGTATTTCTCAAGACCACTCACCCAAGACCATTCACGTCTTCACACTTCCACCTATGCACTGCCCACTCCTGAATTTGCAACTCTGGCCAAATATCTCTTCTGAGAAGAAAATGTGTGTTTTCAGTTTCTTCCTTCAGATCAAAGGGGCATCTTCTATGTAACTTGATCACTCTTAACAGTCTTCCCACTTTCAGTTAAACCCATTTCTTACCTAATCTTCTCTATCTCTGTGACACCATCGACCACCTAGTAGCTCAAACTAAAATCCAGGAAATTATCTTTAATGTGCCAGCTTACTCATGCTCCTAACCTAATCTTTCAATCCCTGCATTTTCAACATGCAAAATGTATATGAAATCTACCTCCACCATGCCAGCACCTTACTGTGAGTCACTATTAGATTCACATTGAACTTCTCTTCATTTACCAGAAATGATAGGGCCCTTTCCTAGCCTATACCTGCTCCTAGCCAAAGCTGTGAGTGACACCTACAGCCTCTTCAGATGCCTCCTCTTGATGCTGAGGAGCAGGTGCTGGGAACAGTGGAGTTGTGCCACCATAGGAGCCAAGGTGCTAGGCACACACAGAGACTCATGGGCACCACCAACATCACTTCTGGTACCAAAGATGAACAGGTGCTCTGGAACCCTTGACAACCAGAAATGACTTGGATAGAAGGACATCTTCTCCCCTGCCTTCTCTGTCACATTCTGTTAACTGGTTGCCAAAGCGCCACATCTTCTCCTTTCCCCATCTCTCACATCTTTTAGTTTTTCAGACTTAGTTTTCATGACCTTAGAGAAACAGATATCAGAGTCCAAGATATTGATACAATAATTTTAATTATTTTTATTTTCAGTTTAGTTGAGTGTGGAAAAAATAATAATATAAACATAATCTAGATCTTCTGAACAGCCATCTTATGATCTGGTTCTGCCTTATTATTTTAATGATAATAAATGCTTTGTATTTATAAACTTGTGCATTGGAAGCATAATTATGTCATTCAATACTGCATACATTTTTTGGCAATTGTTTGAAAAGAAAAAAAAATGGTGGGAAAATTGCGTCTTCACAACATGATCTAAGAACATTGCAAACAACCAACTGATGTTTTGTGCTGATCCCATCTTTGAATGTATCAAAAACAGCCATTAAGTTATATCTGTATGTTTAAGTAGGATTATAATAAAAACAATCTGTTAGTGCTAGGTTCCCAAAAGAATCTTTTTGCCTTAAAAAATGGGCAATTTGTTACTTAAACTATGAAAAACATTGCCAAGGAGATTTTAGAAAAAAAAGTAACTACTCTTCTATTCTTTCTGTTTCCCTGTTGTATTTTTAGTTTTTATTGTGTTTGTATTTTATGACCAAACTCAATTCTCTCTGAAACTCAGGCAGGGGCTCCCCAGGGTTGGGCTAGAAGATGAACCTAAATTCCCCACACCACAACACACTCAGTGCCATCCTCCTGGCTCTGCCTCCAAACATCTGAAGTGGCTTCTTAGGCCACAGTCTCTGGTAGGATGAACTCTCTCCCTCCAGGCTCTTTGAGCAACTTCCTGGCACCCACCCCTCCAGTCCTCATGCATAGATGTGCCTCATCACAGCCTAGGTTCAAGCTGGAATCCCCACTATCCTGGCTTGAAGAATAAAAAAAAAGAGAGAGAGAAAAAAATGAGTAAATAATGATGGATTGAAATAAAGGATTAATTCACCTGATATTGAATCGCTTGCTCACTGTATGATTTGGAGTTAAAAGAAAAAGTCTTCTCTCTTTTCAGGTAACAGATGACAAAGTTAAGATCGAAAAGGACAAAGGGAAAGCCAAATCTCCCAAGGAGATGAAGCCCCCAAATGCCAAGGTTGCTAAAGGAAAGGGCAAGGATCAGCCCGAGGTCAACACAACAGCGAAGAAGACCACCACGGAGCTGAAGCGGAGGGGAGAAGAGGACGAAACCAGCTGCTGTATCGGTCAGTAAGGCGCTGCTTCTATTGGCTGCCTTTTGCCTTTTGATTCTTGTTTTACCACGTGTGACATACTTGAGAAATCATTCGGATAATTATGCTCAATCTTTTCCAGCCTTTTCATTCTTGATAAAACCATAAATCACTTAACTTTCCATGACACTCTAAGAGGAAAGTTTTTTCTATTTGCAATTCATTTATGTTTTTAGCAAATATATTATGTAGCATGGGTCTCACTGGGCACATTTATATAGCACAGATGAGGAGTGAGATAGTGAGCTGATTGTGCCACCAAGGAGCAGATGATCTTCTTGGGAAAAAGTGAGAAAGTGAGTGTTGTGGAGGGTCAAAAAAAGTGGAAATGAAATCAGGCCACTTAATTTGAACTTCCTGACTCCAACTTCTCCCATTATCACTTTTTCCAAATTAGAGCATCTAGAATTTTCTTTAATCTTAAATTATCAATATAAAAATGGTTTATCCTGGGTAGGTATTAGTGATTCATTGCTGCCTCCCCTGAACCCAAAGGGAGCTACTTGTTATTATCTGCATTTTATTTATTTATTTACTTATTTTAATTAATAGATTTATTTTTGAACAGTTTTAAGTCTGCATCATATTTCATATCCATTATCAGTTATCTCCTGTGGCTCTCTTCTACGTACACTAGATCAAGAAGCAATGATACAGAGTTCATGGGCAAAATCAGCACTGACTTGTTGAGTGACAGAAGAAAAATCATTACATAAAAAAAATGGAAAGTTGTGCATCTGTTTTACTATTCACAAATTGGTCTTAATGGGCTCTTGTAGAATGTAATGTTTTTATGTGCCATCTATTATCAGTATTAAAGTATGACAATGATTCTCACTCCCCAGAATATCACATTCTCAGATAAGCTCATTTGTTAATATGAATCTAGGAAAAAATAGAGAAAATGTGTATTTTAAAAAAATTTAATGTGATGAATGTATAGTTGCTACACAACCAATCCTCAGAATTCACAATCACTGATATAACTTTGGTAGCAAACACGTCCATATTCAATATTTCCCTCTCCTGTAAACACCTCTACCTATAAAATACCACAAAACTGCAGCTACTTGTAATTCAGGAGTAAAGCCAGATGTTGCTCCAAAGAGATTAGAACCAAAAAAAAAAAAAAAAAAGTTACTAGAGGCTAAACTCTGACAAAACCCAAGCACACGTTTTTCATGACCACAGGCCTCACGTATGTTTGTCCTCCTATTACACCTATGTCTCATTTGAAAAAGTGATTTAATATTTTGTAAAATGGCCACAATCTTCTTACTGGAAAGGCAGTAATGAAAAACAGTCAACACTACTGCATTCCAGCCAACAAGACCGTTTTTTTGGCAAGCGGGAGGGATTATAAATGCATGCATAATATATATAGCCATTGAACTGGCTGAGCACAACCTGTTCTCTTTTGCAATGATGGCTGCTCTTCTTTATGGTATTTTGAACAGACGATGAGCCAGATGATGGTGCCCAACATTACATTATTGTTGTTGGCTTCAACAATCCTCAGCTATTAGCCATTATGACTGAGCTTGGCATTCCCATAACCAGCGTGATTAAAATATCTTCAGAGAATTATGAACCTCTGCAGACACACCTGGCAACAGTTAGCCAGCAGCAGGAAGTTTTTCTTCAGCCAGAAGGTATGCAGTCTGCTACACAACTTACTGAGTCTTTCGACATTACCCGCTGTCCTTAAAGTACAAATGCAATCTGCTGTCCAAAACATAGTCCTATAATACATACATTATTAAATCTTTTCAAGACTTTGATTTGCTATTGATTCTGCCTGTATCAGCCAAGAGTCGTAAATTTTGCAAATTAAAATCATACCCTGTGTTTATACCCCTTTGTAGCCACAAAAAAAAAAAAAAAAAAACAGACTGCAAGTCAGAAAATTTGGTTATGCAACTACAGTTCTCAGGAACTTTTGATCTCTAACTTTTACCCAAAGTATACTCTGGGTGGATTGCTGTTGATAATGTTCTTGTAAAAACCACAAGTCACCAAATGACCCAAGTGAGGTCCCAGCCTTGGATTCTTGCCCTACTCTGCTACTGGTTTATTGCGATAAGTCAGAGGGGGCACTTACCATCCTGTCCTGAGAATTCAAACTTATGGGATAAGATCCCAACCATTTTGCCATTCAGTCATTTTGAGCCTTTGGGTCTTCAACTCAGGGAATTGTGCTAGACCACCTCTGTGGGAAAGAAACAGAAAGCTACTGTGTACTTTCGACAGCAGAATGGGGATTCAGTGCAAGCCTGTGCTTCCAGAAGTCCCAGCTCTTTCTGCCATATGTGTTGCTTTCACTGCTGTTTATTAATAATATTTGCACAGAGCTTTCTAACTTATACAGCCACATCCCAGTTTCTGTATCACTATGTTTTTTTTTCAATTGCTTTTCAACGTTAGAAATCACTACCCCTGATTATAATAGCTATCATTACTGGGCGCTAACGGCTTTATTAAGTGCATTGATTCATGCACTTGCTCAACATCCTGAGGAAGTACGTTTTATTATTTCCATCTCACCAAAAAGGAATCTCAGACTAGAGGTAGCTATTTAATAAAAGAATTGAGATTCAATCCCAGGTTACTGCTGACTATCTCAAAGGCTAGTTACATTAAATAATTTCTCAGTGAAGCTGGTGAAAAAATGTCGCATAAGTACCAAATATAGTCTTTCCATAAATGTTTAATGAATAAAAATAAATTAACATAAAAATAGACTTTATAATGGAATAATGAGTCCTCAGTGGTAGAAACCTACTATTCAATTACAGATATAACAAGCGTAAATGTTTTAGACAAATGTTCGTGTATAACTTTATCAAAATCTGTCATTATGTTCCAGTCAGGGTACAAATGCCTGAAGAAGAGTCTGTAGCTGTTTTAATGTGACCAAAAAGTTAACTAAAGCACAAATCACTCATCCAGTTTGTTTAGCCAGGTGAGAAGGAGAAGTGAATCAACTATGTTTTTAACAGTTACATAGCAGACCCAAATATGGTCAAAAAGTGATTTGCCAGTAAAGCTGGTCCTGTATAGATGCAATCTCAAACTGATAAGAATACTGAGCATATTTAGCTTCCAAAATGTGTGTCCTCATCGTAATCTTTCTGGGCCTCAACTATAAAATCAAGGTGAATAAGCTCATTTTAATATCAACCTCAAAAATAAAATATTCTGATTTCATAATTATGTTGTCTGGTTTCAAAAACTTCCCCAAATTACATTTTTTCTTTTTCTTGATATAGTATAGATATCTTGCAATGCCCATGACTCACTTTTCCAGTTAAAGTGAGAAGAAACTCAATACTCTCATTTTGTAGTAAAACATGTTGCTATTATTAGATAAAGAAGCTGAAAATTTGAAGAAAGAAAACACCACAAAAGAACTCAAAATTTTTTGGAAGTACTTGGAACCAATCCTGAATAACGAGAAACCTGAAACAAATCTCTTTGATGTCGCCCGACTTGAATACACGGTCAAAGAAGCCAATTTTCCTTCTGACTGGTCAGACAACAAGATGATGGTTAGTACACTTGTCAGTGAGGGTGTGTGGGTTTGGTACGTGACCTTGGTCCGTTTGCTCCATTCGCTCATTCTGTTGATATTTACTGAGCACCTTTGCAACATGTTGTGATAGGCTCCTTCATTTTCAGGACAAGAATAACACTGAATGCCCAGTTGCAATTATAATCTGATTCCGTAGCTTTTAGCATATACACTAGTGATAAAGAATAAGATGTAGCATATGAAGATAAATATTGGTGTTTCTTTTATTTAGTGGTACATCGCTTTGTTTCATATCTCAATAATGTTCTAGGCAGTAATTAAAATGTTAATATATGTTGATTGTGAAAGTAGTAAATTGTATAGTTAATTGTATTACCTCTCTCATATATCAGAGATATATTAGTTCAAACATTGTTTTTCTAAACCCTTGCTTTTATCGTCAAAATTATATTTTTACCTTATTTGACCAATAAGCTCTTTCCTAATAGGATGACTTGACCTCTGGCCCAACAAATTAACAGGTAAAATTTTCTGAGGACATCTGTTGACCCCTGCTATTGAGGAACTTGCAGGGAGGCAAGACTAAAACCATGAACCAGAGAAGCAGTGATCCAGGAGTCACAGATCTAGTCGTAGATCCATGGGTTATATGAAGCACACTCTAGTTTTCCGTCAGTTCAGAGAAGGGAGAAATCAGATACTTGGAAATGTAGCAAATCCCAAATGCATGCGAGGTTTTTTTCCCCCCCTTAACAAGTTCAAGTAACTACTTTTCAAGGATGCTATGGAAGGTGTTCAGGCATCCCTCCATTATTAAAACAAAGATAGAAGCAGAAAACTTCTCCTGCCACTTTCTGCTCGATCCCCAGTCCCAACACACAGGCTATATATTTCAGCATCAAAGGAGTGGAACTGAAGCAGAATGTTAGGGAGGGACCGCATGCAGCCAGTGCTCTGAAAGGAACAGGGCAAAGTGGGTAGAGATGGTAGATGGGTGTCTACTACAGTGACTGAAAACAGGGAACACAAAAAAAGCTCACTATCTAGGAGAGGAGTGAGATCAAAACCTGTAACTGAGCCAAAGAGCAGGCTGTTTGTGACGATAGGCTGGGGAATAGGAGCTTCTGACTTGAGTAAGTAGACTCGGTTAACTGTGTTTGACTTACAAAGACTCTCAACATACAGCATTAGATGTCACTATGCAGAAACAGAACCCTTGAGTCACTTTGAGTCACTTGTCAACAGCCAGAGTAAACATTAGTCTTGGACTACAGGTGCAAAATGAAGCTGGATGTAGAAAAGCTGTAGCTGGTGACAGAGTCAGTTTTAGGAAAACTGGTTACTCTGGACTTTGCCTTTGCCCCTTTCTGCCCCTTCATCTAGAGGTGGAGAGTTTTCCTGCCTTCCCTTTTACTCTCTGCTTCCCAATGCTGAGCTCAGAAAAGGACCTACTGTCATCTGCCCCACCAAGAACTGGGGAATTGATGCTAAGGCAGCCTCCAATCAAGTACCTTTTGTTCCTTCACTAGGGAGAGCTCTCTTCTGTGAATCTTTTTTACTACCCAGGCACAGACTGAGAAAAGCTGAAATATATTGAACTCAAAAGAGAGTGCATTCCATTGCATCATAGGGACATGGATATGAATACAGTGACATATAAACACAACTTCAAAAGGCCCAGCACCCTTCCTGAAATCCTGCCTCCTACTCCCAAGTGTTCACAACTTTCTATTCATTAAGCAGTTTAACCATTTAATTTTAAAGAATGTGATAGTGGCTGTATTTTCTTTTTTACCAATTATAGAGAAGAGTTTAAAGGACAATTAAAATTTGGAAAAAAATATTTTTTGTCAAAAAGGTATTATCAGCTTACTAATTATGACAAAGCATTCCTGACTTCGATTTAGCAGTTTAATGTCCCATATGTACATTTGGGTCATGAGGGCAACTGGCATCAATGATATTGAGCTCTCTAGAAAGCCCTTTAGGGCTGTGCTGCCCAGCTGGTCACACTCACTGCTATAAGTCGATTTGCAAGTAATTTTGAGCATCACATTCATGCCAGCGCTTTGGTGTGGATCCGAGTTGCAGTAAGGTTTTAGAGTCAAAGTGTACTTCATAGTTTGTGAGTGAAAGGCCCACTATTCAGTATGACGGGAAAGGAAGAGTCTTGAATAATACTCAACAATAAAGTTGGACTTCAGAAGGCCATTGGACTTAGTAGTGAAGATAAAAGTTTGTTTTAAACTTAGGATCACATGATAAACATAAAAAAAAAAGAATCTACTTCTAGTAGAAGCAGACCACATATATTGTGTTGCACTCTCAGATCTACCTATAAGTTGATAACAGCCTCATAGCCAACATAGGAGCCAGCCAAGGAGTCCTTCTTCCTCTCTGGATGGAGGAAAGTATTTGTAACCTTGGCTGAAAACAAGCAGGCTGTATTTCTGCTCAGCCAAGGTAACGAAAGCTTTACATCAAATAAATGCCCATCAAGATGTGCTAACTGCTCATGTACAACATCTGCAATATCTCAAGTTAAACCCCGGTTGCTGAAATAATTTTCTGGCCTTTAGCATATCATTTGGTGCTTGATTTTAAAATGAACTAACTAGGTTAAGCTAAGGGATCACTGGGCAGATGCATTACAACATTTCCTAGAAATACAAACGAAAATGTATTTCTATGTTTTTAGGCAAGGAATGCCAGGTTGAAGCTTAATCAAAAAACATCTCTATCTTAGCATGAGCACATGGATCCAGATGAATCGGTGTGTTATGATGGGCAGAGCTGTGCACTTCCCTGGGCTTCTGCCAGACTATGATTCCCTGCTTCCACAGGAAGCTCTCATTCTACCTTACCTCTTCAACTCAGAAATAGGTGGAGCCTATTTACTCCTTCTTGGCTTCCAAGCAGACACAACAATCACAGAGATTCCCTACCCCTGGGAAATTACTCCTGGAAATGAAAGCACAAGTAATAAGAGCACCTGACCTATAACTTGCTTGTGGACCCATAAAACTTGTGGGCCTTGTAGAAGCAATGATCTACTTGGATTTTTAGTGTTTTTCCTTAAAGTTAGCCCAGGTTAAAGGAAAGAAGGTAAACATGGAGGAAAGAAAAAAATATCGTTTGCACACACACTGTAGCATCCTGGAGTGGATGATACAGAAAGCTGAGTAAGCAATTCCATTGTGCTACCTGCACAGACAGGTAAGAAATCATCTATCACTTGTCTTTGACTAAGGATATCCAAATTAACTAATATGTTTAAGGAACTGAGATAACAAAAGTTTAACAGTCACTCTGTAGAAACTACTGACCAGATTGCATTTATTTAGTGAAAAAAAAAAAAGAAAGAAAGAAAAAAAGGGTTCAGGGATACAGATTTGGTCACCAGAACTGGAATCCAGTGTGACCCAGGGATTCAAGGATTTTTTTTTCTATAAATTATTGATAGATTTAGTTGGCAAGGGGGACACAAACATGCACCTGTTTACAATAGTATGAAATGAATCACCAAGTGTCATTCATCGTCTCACCTGTAGCTGGTATGAAACTAACAGCCAATTGTCATTCATCGTCTCACCTGTAGATGCAATTGGGCACCGAAATTTTTGAAAATATTGCCTGCCTGATGTATGACAGCTTGGACTGGAAGAGGCAACACCAGCACTACTTGGAAAGCATGAACCTTATCAATGTCCCGCTAGCAGTTTCTGAGAAAACTCTCCTAGAACCTGTGATTTCTGAGGTAGGCATGGTTCAAAAGTCTTTTGTAAAGCGTCTGAAGGAAAAATGACATAAAAACTTGAGTCGAGATAATACTGCTGGTTGGAATTTAACATTTAAGTTTGGGAAGAAGGAAAAGGCCCCTAGGCATGATGTTGAAGAGCTGAGTGGTGGGGTCTCTGACCCTCACAAAGATGTGGATGGAACCCACTTGTCAACACATGGAGTGATGATCAACATGTAAAGCAAGGAGGGATATTGAAAAAGTAATCACAACACTTATTTAGTGCCTGTGCTGCTAACACTGTGAAAGGTGTTGGCAACACAACAGTGAAGACTCACTCCCTGTTCTCATGGAAGTCAGAGGCCACTGCCATTGCAACATGGCATGATGAATGCCAGGAACTGTCAACTCAGACCACAGCAGAAGCAAAGAGAAATGGCATCTCACCTGGTGTGAAGAGGAGTAGGGTGGAGAGGAGGGTTGGTAACGTGAATTCTGAGCTGAGCAAATTGCCTGGTGATGGAAAGGTACACATGACATTCTCAGGAAAGAGACAAAGAGGTATAAGGTACAAAGTCACAGGAACAAAGTAAAATTTCAGGAGCCCAGGCCACAGGAAGTTCAGTATGTCCAGGCTGCCAATGCAACAGGGAGACCAACAGTATAATAAAGCTGCAGAGGTGGCAGGCAGATCCGGAAAGTCCTTTAGTGCTGAATTAATTAATGAGTTTGGTTAGGTTTTATCCTGAAGGCAGTGGAGAAGCACTGGAGGATTGATTGGAAGGGAGAGAGTGGCATAACTCCATGTCACTCAGGGAAGAAAATATTTTGTACTCTCAGTGCACCATCAGCCTATCACCTTCCCTGAAGTTGCTCAGTGGGCTGTTAGGAAAAACTGACAAGGATCCACACCCATTCCCCTCCTTCTTTCCTTCTTCAGACAAGTCCTTTTCCTTCTATCATATTAGATGATTTTATCTCAGAATCCTATTGATATCATAGCAGCATTCAATGAAAGCCCCTCTCAGCTGGATATCTCAGTGTGTCTTTTTCATTATTTTTCACACAGACTCCACACTCTACCCCTGGAAAGAAGAAAGCACAAAGTGAAGAACCACCCGCTCCACCACCAGGCATGTATGAAATCTGTTGCTGGAGGATCAACATCATGAGAGGGCACTTTAAAGAGTAATGACTATCTTTCATAATGTCTTCAGCTCCCTTTCCACTGACAGTTCCTATGTTATTAGTACATGGTCATTGTTTGAATTTATGTGTGAAATTTTAATGGAAGAAATGGAAAGCACATCTTAATGGGGCAATAAAGTCTTGTGTGTTTTACAGCGACTTTCGTCACCACAACTGAAGTAGACATGAGATATTACAATGATTTGCTGAATCCGATCCCAGAGGAATTCATGTCTGTACCCTTGATACTGCATTGTATTCTAGAACAGGTGGGTGGACTTTTTCCAGAGGGTAGCCTTGAGTGAGCCCCTTCATCTCTCTTTATTTCCACTTTTAACACTATTTTAAAATTATACTCATAATACCTGAATGTATTCTCAGTTACAAAGATTTTTTCATAAAACCAAAGTTGGCTTTCATCAGCAGCTTTAATCCTCTTTCTTTTGCTATGCTCTGGAAGTCCACTTAATACTACTCTAAGTTTTAAGAGAACATATCCTTAAAACTCTCTTTTGCTAGTATTGTTTTAATGGAAGAAGAGGACAAGGATAGGTGGGGTGGGTAGTAGTGGTCTTCAGCTATCTTTAAATGTTATTTTGAACCTATAGATTTAATTAGATATTTCTACTCTTAATGATAATTTT
Source organism: Callospermophilus lateralis (assembly GCF_048772815.1). Lineage (NCBI taxonomy): Eukaryota > Metazoa > Chordata > Mammalia > Rodentia > Sciuridae > Callospermophilus > Callospermophilus lateralis. The sequence continues at coordinate 18,694,074 of NC_135311.1, forward strand.
AGTCACTAGTGTTTTTCACAAAATGTGTCCATTTAATTTGGATTTTTGATATGGTACAAGCTCTATGTATTATTCACTTGCATGTGTTTTTAGGTTCCTCTGTATACTAATGTAATGTTAGTAGTGTTCTAAAGGCTGAGTGAATTGCCGGATGGAAAGTCTGATGGAGAAAGGGACATAGTGACATTATCAAGAAAGAGGCAAAGATATGGAGGTCAAATTGACACATTAAGGCATGAGCCAGGACCATGAGGAAAATCAGTGTTCCCAGCCTGCCCCTGCAAAGTGAAGACCAGCCACACTAGTAACATAACATCTGGTTATGTTCCCTTCTCATGACTGATGTTGTTATTTATTTGTACCCTCTCTTTTCTTGATCTTGGTTGCTGTATGGTTTAGATATTGAGATGTCCCATAAAACCTCCTGCGCTAATGTAGGAATATTCAGAGGTGAAATGATTAGATCAGGAGAGCTGTAGCTTTCTCAGTCCATCCTAGTTTGAATGGACTGACTGGGTGGTAACTTTCACTGTGTGTGTGTGGTGGGGTGTCCTGGAAAGGTTCATCTTCCCTGTGGCCCCCTCCCCCTGCCCTCTCTCCATTGCCTGGCTGCCACGGGGGGTCTTCCATCCACACCCATCCTCCATGATGTTCAGCCTCTGCTTGGACCCAGAGAAATGGACTTGGCCCATCATGAACTAAAACTCCAAAACTCTGAGCTGAAATAAACTTTTCCTCCTCTAAGTTGTTTTTGTTGGATATTGTGGTTGCAGAAACAAAAAGCTGGCTAATACGGTTGCTGATCATTGCTATCTATTGTATTGGTCTTTCCAAAGAAAGAGCATTTTGTTTCACTGGCCAACTCCTTTTTACTTTTTAGTTTATTAACTTCTTCCTTTATCTTCATTATTTTCTTACCTATCCTTTTTGGGGGCTTATTTTGTATTTGGTTTAATTAAAATCTTCATTTATTTTCAGTCTTTTTTGCCTTACTTAAGTTTATGTTTCCTCTTGAGCATTTCTTTGGCTGCATGTTGATATTTTCAATGTATTCAGTTCTTAATCTTTTATATACTTATTTTTCCCATGAATAATTTTGTTTCTACAATTTATTACTGATTTTTAATTTTATTGCTTTATGATCTATAAACCTGATCTGCAAGTTAACAAAGTTAAAATTTCCTGTGACTTCGGTGACTTGATGCACACAGTCAATTCTTGTGACTGTTCTATGTATATTTAAAAAAATTGTTATTCATAGTAGCCACATATGCATAGCACTTATATCCACCAGGCACTGCTCTACATGCTTTCAATATATGAAGTCATTTTTTTAAAAAACAATACTATGATGCAGGAACTATTTTTATCACCCATTTTACAGATCAGAAAACGGAACCATAATAAGGTTCAGTGGCTTGTTCAATAGTAAGTGGCAGAAATGACTTTTGAACCTAGTCAACCTGCATGGGAAAGTATTTTAATGGTATTGCTCCATTTTCTTCTTCCTTCTAATTTGCTGAGGAGAAGTCTGGTGCATGTCCAAAATCAGTCTTTCTTTTCTTTCTTCTTTATTTCTTTTGCAGCTGTATATATTTGATAACAAAAGACTATGTCTGGGTGTATTATTGTGTTTTCTGTTTCTACAACAAAATTCCCCGAGAGTGGATAACTTTTTAAAGAGAAGAGATTTATTTAGCTCATAGTTTGGGGAGGCTGAATGTCCAAGACCAGACATCCTCATAGATTTGATCTCTGGTGAGGGCCTCTTATCTAGGTCTCATCATGGCAGATGGCATCATGTCTACAGCATGTGTGAAAGGGAGAGATCACATGGCAAGACAGGAAGCCAAGAAAGAGAAGGGACTCAGGTTCCCAGGAGAACTACCTTTCAGTCCCTTCCAAAGTCAGTATGCCCAGGGACCTCCCAATAGGCTCCACCTGTTAAAGGTCCCACCACCTTGAGAACCAAGCCTGTGACACACACACATTTGGACAAACCACATCTAAACAATAGCAAAATCTATGTTTTTTTTTTTTTTTTTTTTACATCCTGTCGACATGATCTAAAGGAATTATAAATTGTTTTTTAATCACATCAATTTCTTAAAGTATCCTATAAAGTTAAAATTAGTTTCTGCATTGTAGCTTCTTCTCATCTCCTGTTCCATGTCTCTCTCTGACACAAAAACACATGCATGCCACATGCACACACATATATGTACATACATGGGCATGCACACACACAATTTTTCATCAATGTAGACCTATGGGGCTTTCCTCAAATATATTACTTAATTTTTCCTTAACTTTTTATCCCAACTTCTCTGTCTGGTGGAAATGACACTGGAGCACCTGATTTAAAGAAGTTCCACAACACACACACACACACACACACACACACACACAGCACTCTCTATCACAGTACTTTGTTTTATTTCAACTATTCTTTTTAAAATGTATTTACCAGCATTTTAAAATATATCTATTTATTAACCTGTTTCTTGCCTCTTTCCTCCCATTAGAATGTAAGCTCCATGTCAGTAGGAGCCTAGTGTGGTCTCAGTCATTGCTATGTGCCCAGCACACAATAACCACATTTAATTCCTAGTCGGCATTGAATACATGTTGTTGAATTAGTGAGTGGATACTGAAAATAAACCTTCTATTGTACCTTAAATTTTATTTCTCCTATTTACCCTAATTATTACTGGATAGATGTTGAAATATTAGAATTATTCTCATTAAATTTTCTTTCAATTTATCATTTTGGAAATCTACCTTAACTTCCTACTTATTTCAGGTCTGCTATTAAAGTTTTGTTTGAGGATTAAGATTTCTAATTTGTAAATTCTCTAAATTTTTGCACAGTCTTCCAGGCTTGTTCTTAGTTCCATGTTTATTTTAAAGTCTTTTCAGACCCTGTCACTGTTGTCACCTCTACCATACAGTTTTCTGTTTATTGACTACCTTAGTTTTCTAATCAATCACACTAATATTTGCCTTTATCACCCCATAATGTTTTTGTAAGACTACAGTTTTATTATGTCAATAAATTTATAAAAACTCAAACTCTGAAGAGCTCACAGTATCAGAGCTTCATTTACCATAGTCATTCTTTTCTTTTAAAAAAAAAACATTTTGAAAGCTTTTTTTATACCTTTATTTTACTTATTTATTTTTAGTGGTGCTGAGGACTGAACCCAACACCTTGCACTTGCTAGGCAAGCGCTCTACCACTGAGCCACAACCCCAGCCCCACCATAGTCATTGTTGTTGTATTCAATATTACTATGTTCCTGATAACCCAGAGGAAAGATAATGAGCTCAGTGACTAACACATGGAAGGCTCCCAGTAGGTACTAGGTACGTGTCAAATGAGTAAAGCCTTCTTAATAGAGGATGAAAAGTTGAAGTATAGGAGCGACCAGATTGGCATTTTACAGGAATAGACATTAGATTTTACCATTTTGGAAGTGGAACAGTTCTGATTGGTCTTTCAAGGTTGCATCAGGTCCACAAGATAGGTGGAAGATAGAGACTGGAAATAGTGATTCTTGAAAGTAAAGTGTTTATAATTAGTAAAGAATACTGAACCAGGTGCAATGGCACATGCCAATAATCCCAGCAACTGGGGAGTTTGAGGCAGAAGGATCACAAGTTCAAGGTCAGTTTCAGTTACTTAGCAAGCAAGGCCCTAAGCAACTTACTGAGACCTTGTATAAAAAAAAAAAAAAAAACCTGGGGATGTGGTTCAGTGGTTAAGTGCTCCTGGGTTCAATCGCTAGTATTAAAAATAAAAATAAAGTAAAATAGAATACTGAGACTATTTTGTTATCCTAGAGTAGACTAACAAAACTCAATAGGGAGTTATTTTTGTCTCCCACAGGACATTTGGAAATGTCTGGAGATTTGCCAGCACAACGGGGTGCTACTTGCATCAGAGGGGTAGAGGCCAGCCATGCTGCTGCACATTCTATAGGGCACATGACAGCCCCCATAATAATCATCTAGTCCAAAATGTCACTACTGCCAAGGTTGAGTGAGAAATCTTAGTAGGGGTGTAAAATCATGAGAATAATTTTATTATTTTTTTATTATTATAGTGAAGAGACTATACATTAGGTACCTATCTTGAGTACATTTCAACCTCTTACCTGATTGCCATGTAAAATTGAATAAGGCATTTAATCTGTCTAGACCTCACCCTCCCCACATAAAGGAGACTAATATCCATTACTGATCTCATCTTCTTACACTTTTTTATTCTTGAAGAAATAATGAGGACGCTTGGCCTGAACCCCAATTCCTCTATTCAATAGCCCTAGACTTGGACCAGTCATCTAGCTTCACTCTCCCTAATTTTGTTCTCTATAAAATAGAAAATAGTATCTAACCAAGATTGCTATGAGGGTTGAGTGAATTAATGGATATGAAGATGCCCTACCACGCAGTATGTGGTAGGCAGTTAGTTTGGATTTAAATATTAAATACAAACTTGCACTAGTCCTGTTTTCAGTGCTTTAAGAGAAAGAATGAATATTTTTGTTGTTATTTTGACTCCTGCTGAAGTTTAGTGTTTACCATTTGTGTTTTGTGTTATCTATTTTAATGCAAGTATTAATATCATGTCAACTTAAATGCATAGACTGTAAACATTTTTCCTTTTACTGTGTTAATCGCCGACACTTTCCTGCTGTTGTCACTAGTACTTTAGTTTGAGGAACAGTCCTCCTCTTACTAAGAGCAATGGAAATTCAGGAGTACCAGTAAAGAGTTGACCGCTCAGCCAATCCCTCCCAATGGTTCTTTTCTATAGGTCGTGGCAACTGAAAAGGATCTTGTTCCTCCCAGTCTGGTGAGGCCACCCCCGAGAGCAGATGGGTTAGACAACCGGATCGCAGCTCACATCGTGTCTATGCTGCCCTCTCTCTGCCTCTCCGAGAGGGAGAAAAAGGTCAGGTGGCATGAGTTAGCCAACGAGTTTTTACATGATGGGAAAGTATATAGTCTCTCCTTAAATGAGTATATATTTCAATTTAAATAGAATCTCCACGAAATATTCTTATCTGAAGAAGAAAGAGAAACCAAAGCAGTGCCCAAAGGCCCCCTCCTACTGAACTATCACGATGTTTACGCTCTCCGGAAACACGCACTGAAGGTAAGGATCAGGTGGCCCAGAGGGTGATTGAAAAGTGCACCTGAAATTCACCAGCTGAAGGGATCAATTAGATAACCTCATCAAAGCTAGGTAACAGGCGAGGTATGAATGTCAGAAAAGAAAGATGGGTAAGGGAGAAATCATCAAAGAAAGATTAATACTATTAACTGTTGAATTGATTATGACTACCACCGAAATTGCATTAAAACCTCATAGTTATTTTCTTTAAATATCTGCTGGTATGAAAAACAGTGGAAGCCAGAAAAGGATCTCAGAAGAGAGAGAGGAATATATATGAGGCTTGGGCAGTTTGTCACTGCAAATAAAGATCAGTCATTTCTGTGTACCAGGAACTTCTGGCAAAGTGAGAACTAGTTTCTGTGACCTTCAGCAAAATACCAAGTTTGTCTTCCCCAATTACCACTGATTTCCCTTGTTCCCAAATAAACAAGAGTGAAGGTATCATGTTTAGCCTTCTCCATATGCATAAGGCACTTGATGGCTTATTTTAATGCCTTCTGTCATGTTTTTTTTGGGGGGTGGGGGTGGGAGCAGGACCAAAAGGGTATTGACCCAGTTCAAATTGAGGAGGAGATGCAATCCAAGTTGCCACTGTGGGAATTCCTTCAGTTCCCTCTGCCTCCACCCTGGAACAGCACTAAACGCCTAGCTACCATCCATGAACTTATGCACTTCTGCACAAGTGGTGAGTACATTGTTTCTTCTTAACTTCATCTTAATTAGTGGTCCTATGTGCCTCTACAAATTACATCCTTATTTGCAAAATGTATTTTGATCATTTAAAGACCTTTCAGGGGCTAAGATGAATATTTTGATGGACAACAACTTTTTCACTTTGAATATCCTCAGTAGCAATGGTAACACAGCCATGGTGCAAAACATTCTGCAATTTGATGCACCAAGTTTTCTTTCCACTGTGTTTCCTTAACCAGAGTAATTCACATCTTTCCTTCCTCTTCCCTGACTCCTTCCCCCATCGCTCTCTTGACGTCATTGAGATGATGTAGTAATCCCATCCTACTTAAATGACAGTTCACATATTTTTGAAATTTTTAAAATAAACAAAAACCTCCCATCGTAAGATAACCACATTCCTTTCCTAGGAGAATGCCATCCTTGCCTTCACTGTCTCAATGTGGCACCCCTTTATCATCATTGCAAACCACAAAAAAATTACAATAGCATTGTAGTTATTGGGAAGTGGGCAGGGTGAGCCTGACCATGCAACTTTACCCCAATAGAGAGTTATCCATCTTTGAATTCTCATATTCTCTGGTTGCAGCCACCCACAATTAATGAAAAATTTTGGTACTCAAAGGAAACTTGAAGTTTCTAATTTCATTTCATCAAGAAACTCCTTATATCTAGTCTAATCAATAGATCAGATGTAACATTAGACTATAAATGTGTGTGTGTGGCATTAGATTATATATATTTTGATTGTATATATATATATATATATATACTAAGATTAAAATATGAAAGCAGTGTATTCCAGTGCAAAAGGTAACCACTGAATGATCCTATGTAGTAGATTAGAAAATTCACAGTGAGACTATAACCATGCCCCGAGATGAAGAGCAAAGAGGAAGAAACAGCACTTCAGTTGGGTCCCCACCTCTTAAGTGGAAACTATGCCCTCTCCATTTGATTGCTAATGTTGAAGTTTGCATCCCCATTTATCTCTTCATTTAGTCACATGACTAGCTGGCCACATGAAAGGAGCACAGTACTCCATCAGAAACTGGCTGCTTCTTCACTAGTTGAAAGGTTAAAAGGTGATTGATGTCAGAGAGGGAGAACACAGGAAGTAGGAGAGGCTTTTTTGAAAGGAAATCTCTCTCTCATCATTGTGATTCAATTTTCATCAATTTTCTTGTGCATCTCCTCCCTCCTCCCCCCACCCCAACCCCACTAAGATTTTTTTGCCTCCGTATCCTCAAGAGTAAAATCTGAACTGCCTACCACCTCCTTTTTTTCCCCATTGGTCATTTTTAGTTACATGTAACATCGGGATTCATTTTGACATAATTATAAAAGCATGAAATAAAATTTTGCTCTAGTCCAGTCCCCTTTTCCTAGCCTTCTCCCTCACCTCCTCCCTTCCCTCTACTGTACCAATCTTTCTATTTACTTATAGGTTATTTTTTTAAATTAGTGCCTGTGGATATGCATACTGGTGAGATTCACTGTAGTATTTGAGTTCATCACCTTTGTTCACCAGCTTTTATTAGTTACTGACGCCTGGAAGATGCTCAAAAATATTTATGAAATAATGAATGAACAAATTCTCCTTTATTCAGTAACTCTTTTGCCTCTCTTTAAACTGCCAGCCCACCCCATGAATGCCATATTTTTGAAAAGGACCCCTGCCCCTGTCTTCATCTCTGCTGGGAAGAAAATGAAGGCAACCTCTGAAACACTTATCTACCATAATATTGAATTTTTCCTCACGGAATTCTATCCATTCTTAATTCCTTCCTCTCAGCCTTCTGTCTTGAACTTTTAAAGTGAGAGAACAAAATCATGTTCTTCTGTGAATCTTAGGCACCTATGGCAAGGCTCCCCAGTATACAATAACCAGTTGAGAAAATGGATAAACACGTGCCATAAAGGAATAAATACACAATGACTAACACCAATTGAAAGTTGATAAACTTTGAAGGGCAATTATGGAAAGTAGCTATTCATGTGAGTCGGAGAAGACCCTCCCGGAATCTAAAATAACAAGAAATCTTACTGACTATAATAGCCCATATTAGACATGAGTGAATGATTTCTCTGGCTTAAATTACAACAGCATCAAAGGGTACTTTTGAAAAAAAGAATAATAATAAATGAGTTGTAAACCCATTCAACCAATATGGTACCCTGAAAAGTCCACACACTATGAACCATCTAAAGAAGCATTTTGGTAGTATTATCTTGATTAATTAGACCTTGACTGTTCAGTTTTCTTATCACTAGGCACCTTTGATACTTGATGCAGATTTGTGGAGCCCAGTTTTAAGTTAGGTCAGTGCCCATCATGGCATGGCTCCCTTATCAGACTGGTATATATTTATGTCTCTCTGCCAGTGCTGTTCTATGTACTATAAAGGGCACTTCTAGAAGCACGGGTCCTGCTTTCTTACAGAAGTCTTGAGCTGGAATGAAGTAGAAAGAGCCTTCAAGGTGTTTACTTTTGAGAGCCTGAAGCTCTCTGAGGTTGACGAAGCAGGGAAACTGAAGCCTTCTGGGATGGCGTGTGGGACAGATGTTGAGAAGTTCAACATACCATGGGACAACCCTGCCAGATTTGCTAAGCAGATAAGGCAGCAACATATCCTGAAAATGAATGCCCAAGACGCCCAACAGGAAACAGGTACATTGCCTGGAAAGAATGAAAAGCATTCTTGCATTTTATGATTGTCAATCTTTTTTCTAGTGTTGTATCTAACAAATGCTCTTCACACTGGCTAGCTACTGAAATCAAAGACAAAAAAATATATGAGGATCAGAATTGGTCAACATCTGTGCAAGGTGATCAGAGCAGTGGAGAGCTCTCATACCGGAGTCAACATTCTGACTCCAACACAATGAAGTACTCAGACCTTGATTATAATAGAGAGCTGTCAGAGAAGCCCCAGGCAGAGTCCTTGGGTAAGTAAAAAACACGTGTGTAGCCCCTCTCATAAAATACATGACCAAGAAAAGAAGTTTCGAGATATATTGCTTCAATTTAAATGCCTGTTCATTTCAGTTGGCAAACTATTTAAGTTATTAGGTTGCTTATTATTATTATTCAATAAGTTCAACCTTTGCTTTTTGAACATCTTAATGCCTCTTAGCCTTCTCTTCCTTTAGTAAATTCAGTGCAATGGACATAATTGAAATTTTCATCATTGGTGTTTCACAGGGTTACTGTGATTGTATGCTAATTTTTAAAATTATAATAACATAATGAAATGCTTAGAAGAGAGTTTGGTACAAAATTTAATGCTCTGCAAGTATCACCTCGCTTCCTTTCCCCCTTTTCGCTCAGGTTCTGGATCATTATAAATAGCACATCCTGGGAGGTCTAGAAATGTAAAAGAGTATCAGGCTAGATTTGTACTGAGCTACCTTACACCAGGCTGTCAGATTAATCTACCTAAAACACAGCTCTTATTTCCCTGCTTACAACCTTCAACGTCTCTTTACTACTTTCAAAATAAAACTCAAATATTTCTACATGTTTCTCCAACAATACTAAATTACTTTGCCCCAAACTTCTTTCCACCATTGCCCTTTTGTTCACTCATTCATTCTGTGCCCTTGCCAAACAGAAGTAGGCCCTATTTCCTTTATGATGTCTGCTCTTTCCAATCTCAGTGCCTCTTCACCCACGATACTCTCCACCAAGAGTTCTGACTTTTTTTTTTTATTATGATTAGGTTTCAAAGTATCTTTGCTAGGTATGCCCATGTGGAAATTCTTCTCTGACTACTCCCATGCTCATAATTCATAGGCTCTACCTTTATGGCATTAGTTGTCATTTCTTACTTCTTATTACAATTACTTATATACCTACACTAAGACCTTCATAATACCATAGCTTCTTAGAGGTCATAGTATGTGGTTTTTTTAATTAACCATATACTCAGCTATAAAGCAAATCTCAATACATTTTCAAGGATACAAATCATATAGAATACGTTCTCATAATATAGTGAAATTATGGAGGACATCGATTATAAAAAGATAATAAGAAAATCACCAAATGTCTCAAAACTAAAAAATACACTTATATGTAACACCTGGGTCAAAGAAAAAGTGACAATGGAAATTAGGAAATATTTCAAACTAAATGATAATGAAAACATTGAACATCAAAGCACACAGAGTGCAGCTAACGCAAGAAAACTCCAAGAGAAGTTTACAACATTAAACAAATATATTTTATAAGAAGTCTAAAGATCAACTATCTAAACATCAAACTCAAGTTAGATAAGGATGAGCAAAATAAATATAAATAAAGCAGAAAAAAATAAAACAATAAAAATAAGTAAATCAACGAAACAGCAAATATAGATGAAATAAGGAAGAACAGAAAAATACATAGAAAGTTTGGTGATTTGAAAAGACTTACAAAATTGATAATTATTTTATACAAGGCTGATCACAAAAAAGAGAAGATACAAATAACCCTATCAGAAATAAAGTTATATTAGAAGTAAAAGTCATATCAGAAATAAAGAAATGGACTTCCCCCAGATCCTAGAGAAATTAAAAAAATATAAAGAGGATATAAACACCTTTATCCCACTAAATTTGAAAATGAAATGGAAAAATTACAGGAAATCTACAACTTACCAACAATGACCCAAGAAGAAATAGAAAACCTGAACAGTCTTAGAATCGATTAAATAAATGATTTAATCATTTGAAAGTCATCCCAAATAGGAAACACCAAGTCTAAATGATCTCATTGACAGGTGATTCCAAATTCTCAGAAAGAAATAATTTTAATTTTCTCAATGAAAATTATTTCAGAAAACAAAAAAATTAGTATTCCTCCATAGTCATTTTATGGAGTTAGCATAAATTTTGTAATAAAATTCACAAGGATAGTGCAACAAATGAAATTATACAACAAGCTCATTCAGGAATGAAGATGCAAAAATTCAAAATAAAATATAGGAAAATTGACCCAGAAATATGCTCAATAATAATAATACCTCACAAACAAGTTATATTTATAACAGGAATAGAAGGCAAATATGCACATTGTAAAATCTATGTAGTTTATCAGGTGACACATTAGCACAAAAAAAATGACATAATTAGTTCCATAGATGCAGAAAATGTCCATAGCAATTTATGGGGGAAAAGAAAACCTTAGCAAAGTAGCAATAAAAATAAAATTCCTCAGTCTTAGAAGGGTGATTTTTTTAAATGATGACAATAAACATTATATATCCAGATGAAAAGTCAAACAACTCTCCTTTGCGATCAGGAGGATGTCCACCATAAACACTTTTATTCAATACTGATTGGAAATCCTCACCCACTCATTAAGTGAGGCAAGAAAAGGAAACACGAGTGTCGAGTTTCAAGAGGAAAAAAACCAAAATGGTCATTATTTATAAATACTGTGTATGTAGAAGACAAAAAACAATCTGCAAAAAGAAATAGAATTAATATAAAAGCTTATTGAGGAGGTGGTAGTTGTTAAAGAATATACATCAGATGTTTGAAGTGCTGGGACTTTTCTTTGTTAAGTATTCATTATATCAAATGTTTATGTCTTACCCAATTTTCAGTGTGTGTTACATTTCATCATTTTAAAGAACACTTAGAAAAATAGGTGGTAGGTGCCAGAAGAGAATAGGTATTAACTCAGTACTGACTGATGATCATTATCTTCCCACTGTCTTTTATCTCAGTGAAAGTAGAAGAGGAAGTAGTCAGTGGACCACAGTTAGGGAAAAGCCTCCTGCCTATTGGTAAAGTAGACAAGCGAGGGGGACAGAAGGGGAAGATTACACTAATGTACTAAGTGTCCTGCTCCATCCAGCCACTCTACTCTTTTACATTCATTAATTAATATTCTACATAAACATCAGGCCTATGAGCAAGATTCTGTTACCTTAGTTCTGTAGATGAGGAAACCAAGAATGAGAGAGGTCAAGTCACTTGTTCAGCCACGTACACACAGGAAGTCAGGACAGGCAGGCTGCCCAACAGTGCTTCCACCATGCTGTCTTACAGTTTCCTGGGTCCCAGAAACTTCTTGTGATACATCTAGTAGTTTGGCTGTATTCATAGTTCCTTCTTCATGCTGGTTCTTATCATGATTTTGTTGGGGTTTTTTGTTGTTCCTCTTCCATCCCAAAAGAGAAAATTTCCTATTTCTCTGCCATAAGTATGCTTACCTTACCTCCCTATTAGCCTAGTTCACAAAAAAATATGTATATATAAATAAAAAAGACCAAATAAGAGAACCTGAGTTGTTATGGCGTTAATACATTCTGTGGGAATACAAACACATGACAGAGAAGTCTATTTGAGTTAATATGGAATCGGAATAAACCAGGAGCCTAGTAAAGCCTGAGGGGTTTCCCGCCCCCCCCCCTTTGTTTTGTTTTGTTCTGTTGTTTTTCTTGAAAGCAGCTGGTATAGTTTTTTCCTCAGGCAACTTTTGCCACCTGGTGGTCAAACCACATAAGCTGGTGTTCTGGATCCTGGTGGAAAGTAGAGGATTATAGTAACTTCCTAAAATCTCAGGGCTGAAAATACCATGGTGAATAGTGTATTCTAGAGTCTGAGAAAAATCTTAAGGCAGATCCTACAACCCTCAGAGCTGCATGGTAAATGTTGCCCTGCACCCAGGGGCCAGGGGAAGAGGGCTGCTGGGCCTTGGTGCACACTGTGGCTGTCCTGTGTGGGGGGTGCTGTTGCTGCTCTCACGTTGTCCCCCTCACTCTGACTCACACTTCAAAAGCAGGCACTTTAATTCTCTTTAAACAATGCAGAAACCATTCATGAATTTCCTGCACAACCAACTTAGCATCAAATACACTTATGTGTCTGTTCCTGGACATGAAGGGCTGAATATTTGTGCTTTTCTTAACCAAACCCTGGATTTCCATCTGAGACTGTTTTTGAACTTGACAGGGCCTATTGGATATTTATGAAAAACCTGAGAGTTGATAACCATGAGGCTGTAGGTTTAGATGTGCCCTTTATGCTTGTTGGGTGTTTTTTTAATAAAGTAACTGCTTTGCAGAGGGATCTTGTTATCTCTAAAGTAAAACAGATTAGGAAAGCTGTTTTTCAAAGGGATGAGAAAGCATCTACTTCCAGATGTGTCAAAAACTACTGAATCACACTGTCAGAGGATTATGCGGTTGAAGGCAGAAATCAGACAGGAAGAAAAGAGAATGATTTTTACTCTTCTATTAAATAAAGAGTTCATATTAGTATTAGAATGTTCTTTCTTTTGACAAAATAACTGATGCATATTTTTTTAGAACATATTTTCTAAACTGGAGAATTTTTTTTTTTCTTCTGGATCCTTAGACACAAGAGGGAATATCAAATCTCCCGGAAATCTGGCAGACCACAGAATAGAATAATTTTTATTCCACAGATTTCATATCAATTGCTTCAAGGACACAAGGGACAGCATGGTCTATTTAGAGTTATGGTTGGCCTGAATTTTCTCTTGAATGGATATATTTATGTAAATACTGAGATAAATTAGCTTTATAATTTTCCTCTAAATCAAAATGGAACATTCATGCTGCAACCTTCACCAGCCCAATGGAACTAGTAGCAAAAAAAAAAAAAAAAAAAAAATGTAAGTAGCTGGGCTCCTGAAAGAAGGAAAAGCATTGACTTGTCCTCGATAGATATAATTAACTACTCCCTCTAGAAGCCCAAATATGGTTCTCTTTGCTATGCAACAAAAAGGTAAATTTTATATTGATGCCAAAGTAAGCCTTTGTTACAGGTTTCCTTCTCTCTAGTGGCTTAACAATCATTTCTAGTTTAAATAAATGTTGTGGATGCCCCTCATTCTATCAAAAAAAAAAAAAAAATTACTGAGTTTCTACAGGGTGCAGTGAGGAATTTTATCTTAAGTTTCTGTTCTCCAGGAATCTACATTCAAATCAGAGAGACAGACCATAAACAAATAAATAGTATCAAGCACTGATAAATGATGGGGTCAATAATAAAGCAGAGTAACAGCCAGAAGGCTCTTGAGAAGGTAACAAGAGTTTCAAACACTCGGATATTTACAAACTAAGACTTATCTATAGAAATGAGGGCCAAATCCTCAAGACACAATAAGCTGGCCTGTCTGCAGTGAAAGAGCAAAAGGCAGTGAAGGAGACGCATTTGGAGAGTTAGCCTACAGCATTTAAGTACAGCTTTATAGAACATCGTTTGCCATTATTCTACGGGTGACAAGAAGTCAGGTTGACTCAGTTGTTCATCAGCATCAAACTGTGTTCCCACAAGACCCACCTTGCCATATATACTCCATTTCTTTGGTCAAATTTGAAAGAAGTTACAGCATAGAGTTTTTCCATTTCTCTATTGGAGATTCACAATCACAAGGGCATGTTACAAGTTCGGAGACAGTCACAGTAAAGATGTCTGTTTATCTATGTTAAGCTTATTTATCATGGAACATGAATTTTCTGGTGATGCAGAAATCAACAGCATGAATCTGTTTCTTTCCAGTTCATTCAGATGACTATTTCACAGCCAAGGATGATATTACAATCCCAATCATCTAAGTGTCACTAGGAGAGCAAATGTCCATGACTCATATTAGTTCATGAGGAGGTGCTATGGAATCCATCTACCCATTTGTTTAACTTGTTAAACTTTATCTGTAAACCTGAAGATGCTCATTAAATAGTTTTTAAATTAATAAATGGTGAACAGAAACAAGCTCCATAAAATAGTATAACTTTCCACCTACCAAGTTCTCCTCTCCATACATCTCTTGCCTTGGTCCCAATCTGTCCAGGTAGGAGCCACAGAAATTTCAAAAGGCTTTGTGATTGTCACCAGCACAAGACTCATGATGTGTACTAAGCCGTCAATTTAATTTAATCAGTAAATATTTGCAGTTTGTAAAGGTGAAGGTAAGTTGTTTGAAATGATTGATAGATAGTCTCAAATCAGAGTATCTGATATGATTTAGTACACATCAGATAAAAAACAGGGCTCCTTTCCAAGAGTTCATACAACTCTTCTAGGTAGGCATGGATTTAGAATTATTGACACAAACACTTTTGGGAGGCACGAAACATGCCTTTCAGGAATTACCTTTTCAGCACAGAAACATAGATCATATGGGCAACAAAAAGGCACATCCCTGACCAAAGGCAAGAACAAAGCCCGAACACAACTGAATGTTGGTGTCTTTGATTTACAGAGCAGACCACGAACAATGAGATCAAAGATGAAGCGGTCACAAAGGCTGATTCTCTTGAAAAGGTAAGGAATTATTTTTCCTAACAGTGTAGATGACAAGTTAGATGATCTGAGAAAACTGTGACCCAGATTGAGAAACATTTGAAAAAGGAGAGAGAGAGAGAGAGAGAGAGAGATACTTAAAAGGAAAATACTGATACTAGAGGAGAAGGGTTATTCAGACATCCTCAGACCAGCTGCAATGGAGAGAAAGGAGTTAATTCTGCTAGCTAGCCCGCTTAAGCAAAGCTTCCCAGCTCCTTGCTCCTCTCCAGACAGTGTGGCTTGGCAACCTCACAAACACCTGCTGACCATACAGCCATGTAGCACTAACGTTGTCTTGAAGTGAGTTCAGAAAACCTGCCTGTAATTGCTAACAGGACTCAGAAGAGTATAACCTAACAATAAAAATATTTAGATTATGTTGCCCATAAAAAAAAAAAAAGCCAAAGGCATTCTCTTTCTGGCAGCAACTCTTCTAAAATGTTGCCATATGGATTTATACATATGCAGATTTCCCCAATTAGATGGAGCGCATGCTGGTTAGTTGACAGAGTCCAAGAGGGCGCCATTTGGACTTAAAACAAATTATAGCTGAAATTGTGTTCCTATAATTTTTTAGAAACCCAAGAAGATGATGGTGGAAGCAGATTTAGAGGACATAAAGAAAACGCAGCAGCGCAGTCTAATGGACTGGAGTTTTACTGAACATTTTAAACCAAAAGTACTGCTTCAGGTATTTATGGGCTGTGATTCTCCAGGAGATGGTCAGATAGGTCTGGAGATCTGCGCTGTGATTTAGAGCAGTTCACTTCTGGGTCACTCAGATCTAGTTCAGATCAATATTCTCATTTACTTGAGCTATAAAATGAATTTATTCTCAGATTGGGCTGAGCATTCCCAGGAAATCTTTTAAAATACACTTTCTGAAGGGATTTTTTTATAACATCTTTTAAGAAAAAAGAAATTGTTTTCTAGAAAAAAGAGTAACGTTTTCTTGGGAAACAGCCCCATTTTCCCCACGTTACTGTTCATTTCATTTACCTTTCATTACATTTCACAGTATTTTCTGCTTTGATTAATAAGTCAATAGAACGTATGATAGTTAGCATTTACTGAGCGCTTATCATGTGCTAGGTAATGACTAGTACATTATTTGGCTCATTCATTCTTCACAATAACCTTATGATGCAGAAACTATTTAAATACTAGAAACTGGGGCATTTTGACCAGTAGCGACTTTTACCCAAGGTTACATAACTGATAAGTGAGAAGTAGGATATAAACCCAGGAAATCTGGCTCCAGAACTTGTGCTTTTAACCACTGTGCCAAATAAAAATAATCCTAAAATCAACTCTTTTTACTGATTTATATTTTAGATAAAAACTTGTACTTTTGGTTTTGTCTGTTTAATTTGTATTTTACTTTTTACCAAAGCTTTACATTCACATATCATCAAACTCAGAAAGTTCTACAGACTCTTGGTATGGAAAAGAATAGCCTCTTACCCTCGCCACCATACTTCAGTTCCCAGAGACAAAAATCTTCAGTGCATTTACCCATTTCTTTTGATACTTTCTCAGCTCTAAGAAACAGTCAGTTTTACTAGTTTTAGTTTTATTTGGGGCCACCATTATTAATTGACTCCTATTTGAGATCAAGCTCATTCAACACACACACACACACACACACACACACACACACACCTACATTCATTCTAGCACTTCTTCATTTGCTGATACTGTTATCCATATCGTAACTTTTGGTTAAATTGATATTTGATATTTCTCCTATTTCAGTAATGTGAATACTATTCACAACTGAACTGTGCATTATTCTATGTGAGCATTTCTCTTTATTTTCCTGAGGTTGATAATCATTTTTTCCCCAATTATTTAATTTACTATGCATTTATCATTAATTCAACCTTAAATTCTCTACTGTGGAGTAAATCTCTTAATATATTCAAGCATAATAGTCATTCTATCAATTTTATTGTCTTAGTGACATCTCACCCATACACTCTAAGCTTGCTAGAGAGTAATGGCCCTGTGATTCCCCCTGGACACACCTTTGCCTCTTCTTCCAGTTAGATACTCTGCGTCCTTCATCTCACATTGCCTACTCTCTTGCATTACTCTCTTTTTTGGTGGAGGATCACCTCTTTCACTAGCTTCCTTAGTTAAGATACATAACAGGCAAGTTTTTGAGGCATTGGATATTTGAAAACATCTTAATTCTATCCTTACAGTGACGGACAGTTTGGCTTTATATAAAATGCAGAGTTGAAAAGAATTTCCCCTCAATGCCCACCCAGGAATGGGAGAAAACAACAACAACAAAAAAAAAAGTAGAAGACTTTAAAAAAAAAAAAATTTAAAGGCATTCCTCAATAGTCTTGTGGCTTCCCAGATTGGTCTAAAGAGAAACAGAATGAAGTTCTCCATATTCCCAGTCAGTTGTTTGAATGAATTTTTTCTTCTCTCTGGAGGGTTAGAAGATCTTCTCTTTGTTCCAGTGTTCTGAATTTCCTGCTGATTTGTGGTGGTGAGGGTCTATGTATTGTTCTGGTGAACCCAGTGCAACCCAGAAAATCCTGTGTTTACATCCTGGGAAGTCATCTAGAGACATTCTTTGACAATCCCCCACTTCCATTTTCTCTCATCTCTCTTCCTAGAACTCCCATTATTCTGGTATTGGACTTCTTGGATGGAGCTTCCAATTCCTTTATCTTTTCTTTGCCAGTTTCCAACATTTCTATTTTGTCTTTTGGTTCTGGAGATATTACTCAGCTTCCATTCAATCCTTACTATGAGCCTTCTGTTTCTGACATCATGATTTTAAGTGCCTAAAGGTCTCTACATAATTCAAAGTATAAATAGGATAAATTTTATATTCCCGATTCAGTCTTCTCTTTTCTCTATATAGTACTTCCATGAAGTCTCTCTCTCTCCCTGAATTACCTCTTTTTTTCCCCTCCAAGTTTCTTTTCTTCTTCCTTCCTTCCTCTTCTTATTGTTGGTAGAGGAGGTTTTCATTTTCTTTGTCTCCATTTTTCATGTTAGGGGTAATAGTTAATGCTTTTTCTTTTGTTTATAATAATAATCAAACATTGAAAATATGACAAAAATACACACAGGTACTCTATGAGGAGTGTCAATAACTGTGGCTTCATAGTTGGGTTATTTGGCTGTGGTTTCCTTGGGAAATCCATCAATGTTGTTATATCAGGTCTGTTCTTTGGGGATGTTTAGATTATCTAGGAAAAATAAACCTAATTTACCCAAAAGACATAAAACCTGTCCATCAGGGTTTTGAGAGATGAGTGGTAAGAGAAGGAAGTTAGTATTCTAGACCTGCATTAACCCATTAGTAGTTTTCATATTAACTATATGTTGAAATGGTAATTTTTTATATATTGAGCTAAATAAAATATGCCACTAACATTAATTCTACTAGTTTCTCTCCCTTTTAAAAAATGTAGCAAATATAAAATTTAGAATTATAAACGTGGCTCACATTTGTGGCTCACCTTATGTTGCTATTGGAAAAAACTGATTTAGACTTTTTCAAACTCCCTTTTTTACTGGAATGTTCTTCCCCCTTCATTAGTGGCCGGGTCCCCTGATCTTAGAACCAGTTGGTTTACTTCTATAGATAAGCATCCTCCCTTCTGTGGGAGTTGGAAATGGACAGCAGTGCGGCTCTCTAAATTGTCAAGGGGAACTGTGGGGGCCTCACCACTTCTAAAGGAGACTTTAAATTCGTCTTTGCATTTTCACTACTTTCATCTGATTGTCATCCTCTTATTTTAGTGAAATATCCTCCTCATTGTTAGTCAGCTTCCACTTTGCTCTCCTCTGATCTGTTCCCTACACATCAGATATTTCATCATTTTCATCTGAACTCCAGATCTACAAAAGTCTTAACCAAATTTAAGAGGACATTTTTATCTATCTTGTTCATGTTTGTTTTGTCAATACACAGTACCTGGCACACAATGAGTACTGATTACTGAGATCAACAATATTAGTAGAGAATAAAGGGCAAAAGCCAATTAGTGAAAAGGAGAAGATGTAAACACTTTTCAAACATTGAGGACTATAACTCTGAGAAACTCAGTGCTGTATTTCCTAGCACCAAAGCAACTATTAAAACACCATGTTTGCAGGTCTTTTATTTGACAGAAGTAAGGCTATATCTTCATCATAAACAAACCCATTTATTTTTCTGGGTTTTATAGTCTTAAAGGAATTTGCCTTTCATAAAAAGTTGGTAAGTAATGGATAGTACTCTATATAGCAATTTTTTTTTAGTTGCAAAGATATTCACCACATGCATGTTTCTTGTGATGGCTCTCAGGGAACAGATGTAAAAATTTAAGTGTCACTCCATAAAGACTAAATATAGGGGACTAAACTGGGGACGGAAATGTATTATTCTGGTTATGCTACCAGTTTAGAAATGAAAGCAAAAGCAAATCAGCTCTCTCATAATGTAACCTGCAATTCCATGCCTTCAGATGGTCCAAATAGTAGAGAACCAAAAGCTGCCTACATTAGAGAAATATTGAAAACAAAAACAAAAGCTCATAACTCTTCAATATACCTCTCTATGGACAATTTCCTTATCGTGGATTGGCAGGACAAAGCAGCTGCCCACTGTGTCCCTCTGTCGGTAGCTGCCATTGCAGTGCATGCTGAGGGTGATATATTTTAGGAAAGACCAGAGCTGGAGGGCCAATGGAAATGACATGTGTCAGAAGGATCGCTCCCCCCACCTCACTACAATGCAGCATGATACAGTCCAGAGTACTGCTGGGAGTGTGAAATGGTGACGGAGCTGAATGACTGGTGTGAGCCTCGGCACAAGAATTTACAAACTATGTGTTCTTCTTGGACAAGTCCCCTGTTCTCTCCCAGCTTCCAATTTATGCTGAAAAATGAGAGCTCTAATACTTTGGCATGGGAAAAAATAACCTTAGCTACTGTCTTAGTCTTCTTAGGCGCCATAACGACATGACAGAATGGCTAGGAGACCAAGTTACAGAGGCCAGCCTGGTTGGGTTCCAATGAAGATTCACTTCCTGGCTTGCAGATGGCCCCTTCTCACTGAGGTTCCATATGGCGGCCAGCAGAGGCAGGGCGGGGGAGTGGTCTCTAGTACCTCTGCTTCTAAGGGTTCTTATCCTATCATGAGATACCCACCCTCATGATATCATCTATACCTAATCACTTCCCCAGATCCCCCACCTCCAAATGTCATCCCACTAAGGCTTAGAGCTTCAACATATGAATTTGGAGCAGGGTGCTCACAACTTAGTCCACAGCACCTATTTATATGAAGTTTTTAAGTTTAATGATGATAAAATGAGATGATCCAAATGAAGGCAAGGGAAATAATTATTATCTACCAACCTTAATCAAAAACACTTTTAGCAAATGCCTGGAGCCTTCTATTTGTTTTTGTTTTGTTCTGGTTTGGTTTGGGGGTTTTTTGTTTGTTTTGTTTTGTTTACAAGAGTTGTTGAAATGCTTCACAAAATATATGTCTTTTATGCTCCCACTTTATATAAATGAAGAAAAAATCCTCTGAGAATCCCAATTTGACTTTAAAATAATGGAAATTAGGGAAGGCAGAAGGTGGGGGGAAGATTTGCCTTTGTGGGAGAAACTACTCTCGAGAAAAAGACTGGACAATGTGATTATTTGGATTTTTCAGGTTCTTCAAGAAGCCCACCAGCAGTATCGGTGTATTGATTCTTATTACCACACCCAAGACAACTCTTTGCTTTTAGTTTTTCATAATCCCATGAATGTGCAACGTCTGCACCATGAAGAGTGGCACGTTGCGCTTCACTCCAATGTTGGATTCAGGTAACCAATTTAGACAATTTAGTGAATTATGCAGTTAATTGAATTGATTTAGCTTGTTAGCAATTTAGTTACTTAGATTGTAGTCTCTTAATTAGGTGGTTCAACTCAATGAAAACATTGTCCAGTGCCACAGTCTCAATTCAGCCCCTTGAATTGAATATCTCCCTCAAATCACGGCTGTGACAGGTGTGCAGTCTGCATCACTCAAGAAGACAAGCACCATTACTCTCCACATCATAGAGCCTGGTGGGCATGCCAGCGAATTATACTGGGTTCCCTTAGACTCCAATGATTGCCTCTGAAAGCAGTCACTACATACATGACTTTCTGCTTGCTGGTTTGGGTAACTCCTGTTGACCTGGCGGAGATTCAGGAGCCAAGCAACTGAATGTCCACCAAAGCAACCAGTTGGGCTTCCAGCAAATGGCAATCAAGGATTCAGTGAATCACTTTTTGGGGGGAGGAGGGGCAATACCACGGATTGAACTCAGTGGCACTCAACCAACTGAGCCACATCCCCAGCCTTATTTTGTACTTTATTTAGAAACAGGGTCTCACTGAGTTGCTTAGCGCCTCACAGCTGCTGAGGATGGTTTTGAATTAGTGAACCTCCTGTCTCAGCCTCCTGAGCTGCTGGGATTACAGGCATGCGCCACTGCACCCAACTAGTGAATCACTTTCTTTTTTAAAAAATATTTTTAGTTGTACATGGACACAATATCTTTCTTTTTAATTTTTATTTATTTTTTTAGTCATACATGACAGTAGAAGGCATTTTGATATATAATACATACATGGAATGTACATACATCAATCATATTGTCTACTCTATTCTGCTGTCCTTCCTATCTCCCCTACTCCTCCCCTCCTCTCCCATCCTTTCTCTATATCCAATCTAATGTGACACACTTTTTATTTTCTTTTTCTCATCACAACATCATATATGTATTCTTATAACAATGAGGTTCTCCTCCCATCTTCTGTGCAACTCCCCTTCTCCCTCTTTTTCCCTCCCACCTCTCTTCCCTATTTAGTGGTAGTCTTCTTCTCATGCTCTTCCTCCCTATCCCATTTTGAGTCACCCCGCTTGACACAATATCTTTATTTTGTTTATTTATTTTTATGTGGTTCTGAGGATTGAACCCAGTGCCTGCATGTGCCAGGCAAGCGCTCTGCCACTAAGCCACAACCCCAGCCCTAGAGAATCACTTTTTAATTCCAAGTTTCTATTTATTTCTTTTCTTTACTCTCTTAAAATTCTGCTCTCTCCTCATTAATAACAAAGGCATTTTATTATTTTTTTCAATACTGGTTAATATAAAATAATATAAACTAATTAAGTAATATCAAATAAATGAAATTTCTGCATCAACATAGGTATTCATATTTTTCTTTTAATCTGTGAAATGGCTAAATTTTATTAAGAAATATTCTAAGGTTGAATAAAACTTGCCTTCCTGGGGTAAACCAAATCTGCCTATTATGTTATCTTTTTTATAAATTATTGAATTTGTTTTGATAATACATCTTTGGAGATATTTGCATCTATATTCATGGACAACTTTCAGCTGTGATTTTTCCTTCTGTAAATGTTCTTGTCTAGTTTTAGTACTGAGATTATAGAATATTCACAAATTAACTGCAGAATGCTCTCCCTATTTTTTTCTACTTTTTTATTTTCTGAAAGAATTTGTGGAAGATTAAGACATTGTTTATTTTGGTGTTTGGTACAACTTGCAGATAAAAACCCCTAGGCCTAGGGAGATATTTAATTACTAATCCAAGACTGGAGGCACCAAGATAGGAGTAACAAAGATATTTTCAAGATTTGCAGGAACATCACAAACAACAGATGTTTTGCTGGTAATTACCTGTCAATAATTGTTTTAATTGTAAATGGATTGAATTATTCAAATAAAAGATTAAAGTGTAAAGTGGATAGAAGGATGGAAAATAAAAGCAAGAGCCAACCACATTCTGCTTGAAAGAAACTCACTTTGACCTAGAGCATACATAGCTGATAGCAAAAAGGTGGAAATAAACATTCCATTCAAGTGATAGCTACAAGAGAAAAGAGGTGTCTGTACTTTTATCAGACAAAATAGAGTTTAAGTAAAAAACTTTCACAAGAGATAAAAAAAAAGGATACTCTGTAATTATAAAGGGATCAATTCATTAAAAGAATATAGCAATTAAAAGTTGTTAATGTTATATTAGGGCTCACAGATATTAATAGAACTGAAAAAAAGGTATCAAGAACATAAAATGGTGAAAAGATAATCTCAAAGAACAAAATTGAATTCCTCATTTTAAGAGTTTCACCACATTGTTTAGTTTTCAGGTGATGGAGAAATTTTTATTTTTATTTTGTCGTTGATTTCCCATAAATCAAAGGTATTTCTTTATATCAATGATAAAGCCTCTGAGAAGGAAATGAGGAAAACTACCCCAATCACAATAGCCTAAAAAAAAAAAAAAAAAAAAGATACTTGGGAATCAACTTAACAAAAGAAATGAAAGATCTATACAATAAAAACTACAGAACCCTGAAGAGAGAAATCAAAGAAGACCTTAGAAGATGAAAAGATCTACCTTGCTCTTGGATAGGCAGAAATAATATTACCAAAATGACCATACTACCAAAAGCACTATACAGATTCAGTGCAGTTCTGATCAAAATCCCAATGGCATTCCACATTGAAATAGAAAAAGCAATCAAGAAATTCATCTGGAAAAATAAGAGACCCAGAATAGCTAAAGCAATCCTTAGCAGGAAGAGTGAAGCAGGTGGCATCACTATACCAGACCTTAAACTATACTGCAGAGCAATAGTAATGAAAACAGCATGGTATTGGCACCAAAACAGACTGGTAGACAAATGGTACAGAAGAGAGGACACAAAGACTAACCCACAAAATTACAATTATCTTATATTAGACAAAAACATGCACTGGAGAAAAGATAGCATTTTCAACAAATGGTGCTGGGAAAACTGGAAATCCATATGCCACAAAATGAAGTTAAACCCATATCTCTCATCATGCACAAAACTCAAAGTGGATCAAGGACCTAGGAATTAAACCAGAGACTCTTCATCTAATAGAAGAAAAAATAGGCCCTAATCTTTATCATTTGGGATTAGGCCCTAACTTCCTTAATAAGACTCCTATAGCACAAGAATTAAAACCAAGAATCAATAAATGGGATGGAATCAAACTGAAAAATTTTTTCTCAGCAAAAGAAACAATCTGTGAGGTGAACAGAGAGCCTACATCCTGGGAGCAAATCTTTACCCCTCATACATCAGAGCACTAATCTCTAGGGTATATAAAGAACTCAAAAAGCTAAACACCAAAAAAACAAATAACCCAATCAACAAATGGGCAAAGACCCTGAACAGACACTTCTCAGAAGAGGACATACAATCAATCAACAAATATATATATAAAAAAAACCCCTCATCATCTCTAGCAATCAGAGAAATGCCAATCAAAACTACTGTAAGATATCATCTCATTCCAGTCAGAATAGAAGCTATTATGAAGACAACAATAAGTGTTGGTGAGGATGTGGGGGAAAAGGTACACTCTTACATTGTTGGTGAGACTGCAAATTGGTGCAGTCAATATGGAAAGCAGTATGGAGATTCCTTGGAAATCTGAGAATGGAACCACCATTTGACCCAGTTATCCCTTTCCTTGGACTATACCCAAAGGACTTAAAAACAGCATACTACAGGGACACAGCCACATCAATGTTTATAGCAACACAATTCACAATAGCTAAACTGTGGAGCCAACCTAGATGCCCTTCAGTGGATGAATGAATTTTTTTAAAATGTGGTATATATACACAATGGAATTTTACTCAGCAATAAAAGAGAATAAAATCATGGCATTTGCAAGTAAATGGATGGCGTTGGAGAAGATAATGCTAAGTGATGTTAGCCAATCCCCCAAAAAAATGCTGAATGTTTTCTCTGATATAAGGAGGCTGACTCATAGTGGGGTATGGAGGGGGGAACATGGGAGGAATAGATGAATTCTAGATAGAAAAGAGGGGAGAGAGAGGGAAAGGGAGGAGGCAGGGGATTAGGAAGGATGGTGGAATGTGATGGACATCATTATCCAAAGTACATGTATGAAGACACGAATTGGGTGTCAACCTACTTTTTTCTTTATTATTTTTTAGTTATACATAGGAACAATATTTTTATTTTGTTTATTTATTTATTTTTTTTTATGTGGTGTTGAGGATCGAACCCAGGGTCTCACACGTGCGAGGCAAGTGCTTTACAGCTGAGCCACAACCTTAGCCCTCAAAGTACTTTATATACAAACAGAGATATGAAAAATTGTGGTATATATGTCTAATAAGAATTGTAATGCAAAAAAAAGTACATGTATAAAAACATGAATTGGTGTGAACATACTTTATATGAAAAATTGTGCTCTATATGTGTAATAAGAATTGTAATGTATTCCGCTGTCATGTATTTAAAAAATAAAATCAATAAAAAAAGAGTTTCACCACAAAAACATATTAAGTATGTGAAATAGTGCATTTACTAGTTAGCTGAATTTAGTCATTTCATAATGTATACGTATCTCAAAACAATGTTGTACATGATATACATAATTTGTCAGTTAAAAAAATAAATTTAGAAAAGTAAATGAGCCTAGCTGAGCACCGTGTGCACACCTGAAATCCCAGCATCTTGGAAAACTGAGGCAGGAGGATTGTGAGTTCAAAGCCATACTCAGCAAAAGCAAGGCACTAAGCAACTCAGTGAGACCCTGTCTCTACAAAACTGGGCTGGGGATGTGGCTCAGTAGTCGAGTGCCACTGAGTTTAATCCCTAGTACCCCCCCCAACCCCGCAAAAAAAGGTAAATGAGCCTATAATTCCAGCCACTTAGGAGGTTGAGGTGGGAGGATTGAAAGTTCAAAGCCAGCCTGAGCATCTTAGTGAGGCTCTAAGCAACTTAAGAAGACTCTGTTTCAAAATAAAAAAAAAAAAACATAAAAAGGTCTGGGGATGTGCCTCAGTACTTGAGCACCCCTGTATTCAATCCCTGGTACCAAAAAAAAGAAAAAGTAAATGAGATTCCCATCTTACTTTCACCATATGTAAAAATCAACTCAAATGAATTGAAGACTTAAATACAACACCTTGACATGGGTAGTGTAACTATTTCTTGGATTTGAGGCTAGAAACACAACAAGACCAAAAGTAGACAAGCGTGCATTTTTAACATAACAAAATCTAAAGCCAATGTCTTTACCATCCATCTAAATATTATATGCACTATAGAATGCTTTAATTTCATATACAGTATTTATTCCAAATTTTATATTACTGTAGTCTAGGACTTCAGAGGTTTTTGTTTTGTTTTTATAATCAATGTTTGCATAAATTAACACATTTACCATTTTATTTCCTCTTCTTCCTGAAGTCAGGGCTTTTAAAATTCCTACAGTGAAAAATTTTTGATGATAAAATCAGGGTTTTGTTTAACAAAAATGTCTGCATTTTGACCTGTTTATGAAAGGCAATTTTGTTTGGTACGTAGTTCTTGATTGACAAGTGAAATTTTTCTCTCAAGCACTTTGAAGAAAATTATACCAATGCTTTTTGAATGCCTTTGAGGCTGTTAAAAGGTAAATTTCTCATCATTCTGCATGAGAAATGTTGGAAGTATGCTTTGTAAACTCATAAACAAGGCAGAAAAGACCTCTGTCACCTATTCTAAACAACACTTCATGAAAGTCTAAATCAGAACAACAAACTGATGAAAGTAATTCAATAGCATAAGAACTAAAAAGGAAGAAATGAAAAAAGTTATTTTTGACAGTTGAAATTATTATCTAGCCAGGAAAACCTCAGAGATGCACAGGAAAAATTGAGAAACAGTGAGAGAAATTACCTTGAGACCATATTTCTTAATTTTTGTGCTTTATAAGAAATTGTTAGAAATTATAATGTTTGAAAAAGGAAAAAAAGACACAATTGACAATAGAAACAAAAACTAGAGTACCCAGAAAAATCAAACCCCTAGTGTTTAACTGTTTTTCCATATTTTTATTACTGCATTCCAGTTGTGGAGGGATTTGTTGTTTCATTTTGTTCCTGCACAAAATATAACAATACAATTTGGCCAGAATTACTCCCCAGCACTTTCCAGCTCCCTGCCCGCCTCCCACCCACTTATCTCTCTCCTCTACTGACCTCCCTTTCATTTTCCTGAGATTCACCCCCACCAACAACCCATTCCACCATCTTTCTTTTCCTATTTGCTCTTTAGCTTCCACATATGAGAGAAAATATAGGACACCTCACCTTCTGAATTTGACTTATTTCACTAAACAAGATATTCTCAAGTTTCATCCATTTCCTGCAAATGACATAACTTCATTTTTATTTACAGCTGAATAAAACTCCATCCTACGTGTGTGGGTGTGAACCCCATTTTCTTTATTCATCTGTTAATGGACACCTAAGCTAGTTCCATCGTCTGGCTATTGTGAATTGTGCTGCTATCGACATGGTTATGCATGTACCTCTGTAGTGTGATGACTTTATCATTCTTCAGTGTAAATACTGAGGAGTGGCATAGCTGGGTCATATGGTGGTTCCATGCCTAGTCTTTGAGGAACCTCCCTACCAAATTCCATAGAGGTTGTACTAATTCACTATCCCACCAACAGTGTATAAGTTCCTTTTTCTCCACATACTCTCCAGCATTTATAATTGTTTGAGTTCTTGATGACTGCCATTCTGACAAGTGTAAGATGAGATCTCAGTGTAGTTTTGATTTGCATTTCCTTAGGGTTCAAATTGGTACATACATCCTTTCCCACTTTCCCACTCCTTTTCCCACTTCTCACATTATAAATAAAATTTTTAACTATATCCTGATTTGTGTTACCATAAATTAAATAAGAAAATTACCTGTGCTCTATAACTTATTGAAATAAATTACTTATATCAATAGAATTTTCAATCTTTTAAGTTATCTATTTTGTAAGACATATTCCACAATTTATCTCTCAGTATTTTTCATAATATCTTCTCAAATATCACTTAGAGTTATATCTGTCTTATGGTGGCCTTGTGGAATAAACTGGGTTTTCACAGTTCTTTTTCTTGTGTGTGGATGTGAATGCATACAAATTCCCAACCACACTCTCACAATGCAATAGCCTTTAATCTAATCCCATGTTTACTTAGCTTTATAAAAGAATAGTGAGCAGGATGTAAAGCAGAACCCGCATCTCATCTCCCCAGCAGATCAGCGGCCACCCTGCACATACCTTCTTTTTCCCAAACTGGTTGTGTATAGCCGTGGAAGATGAATGACAAGGTATTGTCTGGGCCCATCCACAGAGACATGCTGCAGCCTCTGTTTCCCACCGAGACAGCTGCCTTACTGAGCTGCCAATCCACAGTTATGGAGTTTCACAGAACACAAGGCAGTCAAGACACTCCAAATTTGTCTTAACTCCATAGTTTTAAAAAAAGAAAAGCAATACTGTCAGAAGTTGGACTACAAGACCGTTTTCCAAGGCACCGTTGCCAGCTCTTCACAAGATAAGCCCAGACGTATTGCTAACCCTTATTTGCACACATAATTCTTTATATAGTATAGCACATTATCTGTTCTGAGAAGGATGATAACACTTCACAGAAAACCTTTTAGAGCCAGTGACTGGCTCCTTAGGCTGAATGACTCAGTCAAAGGAGAGAGATGGTAGTGCAAATGGTCTTCCTAAAAACTTTCAATTCTTCTAAAGATAATCTTCAGGTTTTCTAATTCTTCAATTGACTTGAGTAATTTCTATTTTTCTTGGGAATTATGCATAACATATTGTTTCCAGTTTATTTCAAGCTTAAAGTTAAACAGTATATGATAAATACCCATTTCTAAAAGGGATGTATTAATACCTTTTTTAAAATTATAGATTTATCTATTCTCCTTTCTTTTGGTTCTATATGCCAGAGAGAGAGAGAGAGAAAGAGAGAGAGAGAGAGAGAGAGAGAGAGAGAGAAGAGAGAGAAGAGAGAGAGAGAGACAGAGAGAGAGAATAAGAGTATGTGCGTGTCTTTGTGTGTGTGTGTATTCACTTTTTAATCTGTGTTTTTAGACATATCTTCCATAATGGATTGTGACTCTTAGCAACATGATAAAATGTCCCTCTGTTTTCTCCTTAATGTTTCTCACTTTGCATTTAACCATGTTTGATGTTAATATTGTTGGGCAGTCTCTCATTATGTAAGAATTTGCTGGTATAAGTTTCCCAGTCCTTTTCCTTGTACTTGCATTTCATAATATTAAGGGAAAATTGACTCTAACACTTAAAATAATAAAGGGATTATTTTTCTCCTGTAGGAAGAAATCTGTGCTTGGACAGTGCCTCAGAGATGGTAGATAGCTGCTCACCAAAGTCACCAGAGACCCAGGATTCTGTTTTCTTAGTCAACCATCTGCCCCCTTGCATCTTTCTGCATCATTTTTTTCCCCTGTGGGTACATTTCTTTTAAAGAGCAGCTTGTGCTGTTAATCACCCTGAAAGCCATCTTTTAAAGCAGCTTAATAATAATTAATATTAAATTTTAAAGATATTGAATTTTAAAGAATTTCATCTATTTGCTATTATTTTTATTGATAATATGTTGGGTTTTCTTATCATTTAATCTTATAAAAGTTTTTATTTTAGAAACATTAGAATTTCTTTTCTTTTCTTTTCTTTTTTTGTACCAGGGATTGAACCCAGGGGCACTCAACCACTGAGCCACATTCCCAGCCCTTTTTTTGAATTTTATTTAGAGACAGTTGCTTAGGGCCTCCTAAGTCGCTGAGGCTGTCTTTGAACTTGCAATCCTCCTGCCTCAGCTTCCAGAGCCACTGGGATTATAGACATATACCAGCTAGATTCAATTTTCTTTTTTCATTCTTAGTGTTGCTTTTAAAAGTCATGAATTCTATTTATATCTTTCTAGTAATTATATATACCTTTTCAAAATACATATTTAAACACTTTATGTCCTATCTGGAGCCAATATTAGTATTAATATTATTTCATAAAAATATTAAAAATTTTAACATACAGTATGATTCACTTCCAATAAACCCCCTTTTTCCCATTTTAAAACTAAACATATTAACAATAAAAATAAAAGTGAATGGATAAATTTCTTTAAAATTCAAATTTAAATTCTTTGTTTCCAATTGTAAAGATTCTGAATTGCAAATAAATAGCATGGTTATTTACATTTTACTGTAAATAAAACTGCTTTATTTTTTGACCCTTTGGCTTACATGCAATATTTTCTTTCTCTTGTTTCTTTTAATGCAATTGGAATGCATTTGTGAGTAATTCATTCAGAAAGCATCTGTGGGTGGTAGTCTTCCTGAAGCATGGCGTGCTCATTCTTCATTTTGTTCTCTTATTTGAAAACTAGTTTTGCTTTTCTCAAAAGGCTATGTTTCCTCCTTGAGAATCACTTGCAAGAATTCTGATTTTTATTTAAAATATTCATTTCAAGATCCTGAGCAGAAGAAAGACATGATCTGACCTAAGAATTTAAAAAGTTCACTCTATTTGCTAACTTGAGAATAAACTTCAAGGGCCCAGTGCAGGAGCTGGGAGACTAGCTGTAGGCTATTGCAGCCATCCTAACCATAGACAGTAATAAACTAGATGAAGAGTGTCAGACAAGATCAGATTTTAAACATATTATAAATAGATATTACCAAAGATTATTTTTAAAGTATTATTTTTGAATTATTTTTTTAAATCATTTTAATTTCCTAAACAAATTGGGAAATAAATATAAAAATAAAAATAAAAAGCTTTAGGGATAACTTTAGGGTATTTGACCTCCTCACCTGGAAGTATAGACTTTCCATCAGATAAAATAGCAAAGAACTTTGATGCAGCAATTTGGAGTTGAATTTCATCAGGAATTCATTTGGGGACATGTTGAGCTTCAGAAATGTATTACCTTGAAAGTGAAGATGTTGAGTACCCATAATTCATAGTCTACAATGTTTACTTCTTTCAAAAGGAGCAAGATTTAAAGAATATTGTGCAGTGAGCTGAATGTATGATGCACCTAGCTTCATCTTTTCAAAACTTTAGGCTTCACTAAAGTAATAGTTAAAATCTTTATTGTCAAACCTAAACATTTCAACTTATTTCCTCAGAAACAACTCTCTTTGGACATTCATACGTTATAAGTGTATGTAATATTCAATTTTAAAATGTGCACACTAATCAATACAAATAGCATGAATGGATTTGAGAACAAAAATGGTGGACTCTTGGTATGCACTAACTTGCTGATGGGAGGGGCATAAACGTACTTAGGGAAGAGCACTTACCATGTGCAAACTTCCAAGGCCAGGACTAGAACATTTTAGTTACCCCAGGGAGTTGATCAGCTGGTGGTCAATTAAAAGTGTCCAATGTGCTATTGAAGTTCTCTTAAAAAAAAGCATTATACTAGATTACTCTCCAATCAACAGATTTAAGAGTGACAGCTTCTCTGAACTGCCATCAACTCTTGGTGTTATGAAACTCCTTAACCCTTGGGTGAAAAGACTTCATTTTTAAATTTACGTGTCTGTGTGAATGAAGTTGGGCATTTTTCATCAGCTCGCTGGATATTTGTATTTGACCACTCTGAAGAAAATACATCTAGAGTTATGTCCAACTCCAATGTAACTGTCACTTGGACAGTTTAGCATCAGTTCATTTTTGAAAAGTTCATTTATATTGTCAGTACCTCAAATATTGATTGACTTTAATAATAACTCACTTGCCATCTGCTCTTCTTTGCCTATTTAGGAATTACTTGGAACTTGTTGCAAAATCCATTCAAGATTGGATCACAAAAGAAGAAGTTATATATCAGGAACTTAAAATGACTGAGGAAATCAATAAGACCAAGGCTGAAATAGAATTGAAATCTTCTGCCATAATGTCTGCCAGTAAAATTCCTACCTCCAAAAAATCTAAAAGTAAGTAACAACTTTATTTCATATCTGGAATACACTCCAAAGATTTCCTTCTATGTCCTAGTTTAATCAAGACTAAATATCTCAAGATTAAAAAGATTTGCCCTCAAAATTCCTATGACTCATCACTATCTCTAATAAATAGAATAACTACATTCCAGATATGATGAGACATTGGGGTATCTATCTCCTGAGTGAGATAATGGAATATTTGTCTGTATTCACTCCACTTCCTGTCAAATGTGGAAGATTAAACTCTTTTAATCAAATCTGTGGTGCAGATCAAATGTTAGATGTTAGGGCAATGCCAGATGTCTTTACTGGTAAGAATTGTGGGTTAAGCTATCTGAATCTATTGACAATATATGAAGCAAATTCACAATCAGGGGGTCTCTATTAGAATAATCATGGATTCCAATGGTGAGATTACATCACGACTCTCCTTAAAACAACAAACATAAGAATCCCAAGACTACCTGGAGAGACAGAAAGAAGGGAGATTCTTGGAGGCCTGTGGCAAGGACCTGACAGGATCTTGGATCAATACATATCATTTGTTTTTGTTAATTTCCACAGTAGGTGGAGAGGAGGGTGACAGAGGAATGAAGTTCAATTTCAGAAAGACAATAAATAAAAAACAATACCAGAGGGCAGTTCATCTGAAAAATAAGATATTTCACTGAACTTCTGCAAAAAAATGAACTTCCTATTAAAAGTATTAATTATTTATGAGAGCCAAAGTTGAGAATTATTTCTCACAAAAAAGCAAAAAAATGCTATATAATTTTCAAAAAAGTTGTAACTTATTTTTAAAAATTTTTTATTTGTTCTTTTAAGATATACATGAAAGTAGAGTGCATTTGACATACATACTGGTGTGTAACTTATTCTAATTAGGATCCCATTCTTGTGGTGGTACATGGTGTGGAGTTACACTGGTCCTATATTCACATATAAATATAGGACAGTTATGCCCAATTCATTCTATTGTCTATACTATTCCCATTCCTCCATTCCCTTCATTCCCCTTTGTCTGATCTAGTGAACTTCTGTCCTTCCCTCCTCCTCCCTTATTGTGCATTACCATCCACATATCAGAGAGAACACTCAGCCTTTGAGTTTTGGGGATTGGCTTATTTCATTCAGTATGACAGTCTCCAGTTCCAACCATTTACTGGCAAATGTCATAATCTCATTCTTCTTTATGTCTGAGTAATATTCCATTGTGTATATTTACATTCTCTTTATCCACTCATCTGTTGAAGGGCACCTAGGTTGGTTCCATACCTCAGGTATTATGAATTGAGCTACTATAAACATTGACGTGGCTGCATCACTGTAGTATGCTGATTTTAAATCCTTAGGGTATAAACCAAGGAGTGGGATAGCTGGGTCAAATGGTGGTCCCATTCCAAGATTTCTAAGGAGTCACCATACTACTTTCCGTCATGGTTGCACCAATTTGCATTCTCACCAGCAAAATATAAATATACTTTTCCCCCAACATCCTTTTCAATACTGATTTTTACTTGTATTCTTGATAATTGCCATTCTGACTAGAGTGAGATGGAATCTTCATGTAGTTTTAATTTGCATTTCTCTAATTGTTAGTGATGTCGAACACTTTTTTATATTTTTTGACCATTCATATTTCTTCTTCTGTGAAGAGCCTGTTCACTTCCTTTGTCCATTTATCGATTGGGATATTTGATTTTTTGGTGTTGAGTTTTTGAGTTCTTTGTACATCCTGGAGATTAGTGCTCTATCTGAGGTGCGGGTGGCAACGATTTCCTCCCAGTCTGTAGGCTCTCTTTCCAAGTTCTCGATTATTTCCTTGGCTGAGAAGAAGCTTTTTAGTTTGACGCCATCTCATTGATTGATTCTTGATTTTACTTCTTGTGCTTTAGGAGTCTTATCGAGGAAGTCCGTTCTTAGTTGACATCATGGAGAATCTGGCCTACTTTTTCTTCTAGTTGGCACAGGGTCTCTCATATAATGCTTAGGTCTTTGATCCACTTTGAGTTCAGTTTTGTGCAGAGTGAGAGAAAGAGGCTGTATATCATTCTACTACATATGATGTCCAACTTTCCCAGCGCCATTAGTTGAAGAGGCTATCTTTACTCCAATGTATGTTCATGGAGCTTTTGTCTAGTATGAGATAACTATGCTCATGTGGGTATGTCTCTGTGTCTTCTATTCTGTATCATTGGTCTTCATGCCTGTTTTTGTGCCAGTGTCATGCTGTTTTTATTATTATAGTTCTGTAGAATGATTTAATGTCTGGTATTGTGATGCCTCCTCCATCACTTTTCTTGCTAAGGATTGCTTTGGCTATTCTGGGCCTCATTTTTCCAAATGAATTCCATGACTGCTTTTTCTACTTTTATGAAGAACGTCATTGGAATTTTAATTGGAATTGCATTAAATCTGTATAGCACTTTTGGTAGTTGACCATTTTGACAATATTAATTCCTCCTACCCGAGAACATGGTGATAACTATGCTGGTTATCCAGTGAAAAGTTCTGCTTCCTCACACATTGAAGTATAGCATTGGAGAAGCACACCAAGGCAAGCATATAAAGCAGGGTTCATTTAATAAGGAGTAACAGACTTCTCATGGGAGGGAGCAGGGGGCCAGAGCTGGTATCCTGGTATCCCAAGAAGTGAGGTGTTCTGCCCTTTATAAATCCTAGGCTTTCTTTATTCTGCTCTCTTCCCTTTATCTCTCTCCTTTCTGCATACATGACTAGGCCTAGGAAATGCTTTATCGGATGGGCAAAAAGTGGAAAACAGGTGGGCTGAAGGGGGAAGGGCAGGGTGGTGCAGCCAAGAACACATTAACAATCTTATAGCTCCCTGTAGGGAGGGGCAATTCCCCCAACAGGTTACCTTGGCAACAGTTGGAGCAGGGGCAGGTTCTTGGTAAGGGTGGAGGAAGGGCTCTGAAGGAATTAACATTTCAATCCTTCAGGGGACAGTCTCCAACTTCCCAGACTCACTCAAAATTAGCCCTCCTTGATTGGACCTGACTTGATTTACCTATCTATGCTGACTGCATAATTCTGGCTTCAATGGGAGATCTTTCCATCTTCTAAGGTCTTCTTCAATTTCTTTCTTTAGTATTCTGTATTTTTCATTGTAGAGGTCTTTCATCTCTTTTGTTAGATTAATTCCCAAGTATTTTGTATTTTATCTTTTTTTTTTTTTTGAGGCTATTGTGAATGGGTTAGTTTTCTTGGTTTTTCTTTCTGCTGATTCATTGGTGTAAAGGAATGCAATTTATTTATGGGTATTAATTTTATATCCTGCTATTTTGCTAAATTTGTTTATGAGTTCTAGAAGTTTTCTGGTGGAGTTTTTTGTGTCTTCCAAATATAGAATCATGTTGTCAGCAAATAGGGATAGTTTGAACTCTTCTTTTCCTATAAGTATCCCTTTAATTTCTTTCTTTTGTCTAATTGCTCTGGCTAGGGATTCAAGAACTATGTTGAATAGAAGTTTTTCTGCCTTCTTCTCCTTATCTCTCTCCTTTCTGCATATGTACGTGATGGCCTAGGAAATGCTTTATGGGATGGGCAAAAAGTGGAAAACAGGTCGGTTTTCCAGTTTTTAGAAGAAATGTTTTCAATTTTTCTCCATGTAAAATGATGTTGGCCTGGGGTTTAGCATATATAATCTTTTACAATATTGAGGTGTGTTCCTACTATCCCTAGTTTTTCTAATGTTTTGAGCTTGCATGGATGCTGAATTTTGTCAAATGCTTTTTCTTCATCTTGTGTTATATCATGTGATTCCTGTATTTAAGTCTATTGATGTGATGAATTATGATTATTGGATCCCATATGTTGAACTAACCTGTTGCAACCTCCTTTAACCCTATCACCCAGGTATTTCTGTACCACTTCAGATGTCCCTTCCTGAAGATGGCAAGAAAGAGTATAGAGATGAATGAATGGAGAGTTGAATTGGATGACGTTGGAGATCACCTCCAACCCAGAGACTTGTCTTCTATGATTATTTAAGGGATTTACTAAAAAATTTACTTTTTCTCTAATTATAGGTAACAAAATGCTCAGCAAAACAGAGATACTAGATCAAGAAAAGGAAAAGGAAAAAGAAAAAGAAAAGGAAAAAGAGAAAGAGAAAGAGAAGGAAAAGATTCCTTTCATTTTAGAAGGTTCTCTCAAGGTAATCTAAACAAAGATAAGCAACACTAATTAATCACCAATCCAAAATTATCCTGTGGTGGAGAGTTAGTGTGGAGTCATACAAAATGATCCCTGTTGCTAAACCCTCAAGAATAATTAAAATTTGGATGAAAGGATTGTCTCTCCGCCACTGTCTCCTCCAGCGGAGGAGCATTTCAGAGAATCTGTGTCACCTTTATTCTTGTATAATCACAATCCAGGGCAGTGCCTTGATTGTAGTCGGTATACTCCTTATTTTCTGTTGAAAGTGTTTGTTTTTTGTTTTAATATTTTTATTTTATTGATTCCCAAGTATTTTATCTTTTCTTTTTTTTCTTTTTTTTTTTGAGGCTATTGTGAATGGGTTAGTTTTCCTGGTTTCTCTTTCAGCTGATTCATTGGTGTATAGGACTGCAGTTTATTTATGGGTATTAACTTTATATCCTGATACTTTGCTAAATTTGTTTATGAGCTCTAAATTACTTATGTAATTTTTGATTACATAAGTCATTTGGCTTTTGCAATTATTCAAAAGTACCTTGGCTTATATCATAAGCCCCTGAGATAAGGAAGTTTGGGTGTGTTCTATGCTCTGCAAACGCATTTACACTAATATACTGAGGATTTTTGCTTGTTTATAGGTTAGGTTTGGCTTAGTTTGGGCTCTGTCCTTCTGGAGCTGTGGTGTGTCATCCTCCTGGCATGGTCATATATTCACCAGCTCAGAAGACCCCGATGCCCTGTGGTTTAGGGCTTTTCATGGAAGTTTTCTCATGTACGCTTGATCAATCATTAACTCAAATTTCAGCTTATCTCTTTTCCCTGAAGGTCAAAAGAGGAGATGTGAACATTCTAAGCTTTTAACCAGGGTTTGATCTTTTTGGTGACCACCTCGCACCCAGTCCTGAAATTATCCAAGAGTTCACCAAGAGTCGCCTCATTAGAATAAAAGATGCTCCTAACGCTCCCAAAATACGCAGGGATTTAAAGCTTGACACCAAGATCCAGGATTGAAGAACTAATATCTGTTTCTTACTATATCATAACATCATATTTTCTATTAAAGTCGGCTTTCACTTATCTGGGGGGAAATGGCTTTATTTTGACCCTATTCATTAAATGTAGTTTTCATTTATAAAATTCTGGGCGACTTTCTTTCTACAAGATATTGTTAACACTTTGAAGATATTGCTCCATATTTTCCTTACTGACTTTGTGGCTCTTAATAAATTAATTCTGATTTAATTTGACATTCTTTCATAAACAGTGCATCTTTTCTCTCTAGCTGCTTTGAAAACAGTTATGTTGGTATGCTGGCAAATGTTTAACAGTCACTCTCCAGAAAAACAAAAGTGTGCCTTTTTGTGAATATATAAGCTTATTGTGCATGTTACTGTTATGTTGTATATAAAGCACACAATTTACCAGTAATAAATCATTCCGTATTCTATTGTAAATCCAGTATAGCCAGTTGATTCTTCTAGAACACTTTCATTGATTTTTCTTAAATTCTTGTATCCTTAGCTAGCCTATGGTTACAAATGACAAGCAAGTATAATTCCAGCATGAATGTTGATTAATAGTTTCATTTAGGTTAACAAGACAAAAGTGAAATAACAAAGGGGCGTATCTCACTCATTTGTTAATAACAGGATGCAAGCAACCTCTTGTGAATCAAGTAATAGTTTAGAATAATAGAAGACTATTTTCTCAATTTTTTGTGCTTGTTATAGTATAATAGATACAGGTACCACATGCTTTTAAGTTTAATCTACATTCTCTCCACCATTTTCTTCAATATAGATAATCAATCAATCCTTAATTTGTAGCATTTGCTGATATCTATAGTGTAAATATCTCCACAGGGGCTAACAAATATGGCTGCACTGAATGCTGAGCCTAATGGAGTAGCACACCATGTACAGTATAGTGTTTCATGATACAGACAGATGCCAGTGACATAAATGACCTTGAGAGCATAGATAATAGAGAAATGTAAAAAATATATATATTATGAAGAGGTGAGTTTTGAGTATTTATGGCCTTTGCTCTTTTAAGTTAACTGTGCATTTCTATAATTTATTTTTTGATGATGGCTATGGTGAAACTGACTCATAAAATTTCTAAAAATGTAACAGCAAAATCTTTCAAGTCAATATGAGCCAGGTTGAGCCCACCACTGTTATTTCCTGCTTTTGATTCATTGACCTTCCTGAATGTCAAGATGAATGTCTTTCATCTATTCTGAAGCCCCTCAGTCACTCTCTGTTCAGAGACTACCTCCTTCAAAGCTCTATTCCATTTCTAAGAGACTAGCACACTCAGCTTGCCATCTTTGATGCCCCCTTTCTTACTTTACTTTTGATACTTTTTGTTATTAATCTAAGCATACTAAAAACTTATATTCTCTTACAATTCTAGTGTGGGTAGTCTTTGTAGATACACTACACTTTCACAGCTTGTTTCTTCAGACTCATCAAACCCAAAGTGGCTTATTTCCTCATGTTTTGTGATTTTCATTTGTGAGCTCATAATCGACTTTTTAAAAAATGAAGTGTTATGGCAATCTACACTTTGGCCACCAATCTGTGAGGACAGGCTCATGGACAGGAGTTCTCTAAGAAGACTCCCACCCCACCCCTGCTTAATCCTGGGGCCAAGGAGGCAGGCTAGAATTCTCACAGACTTCTAGTAATTCTTCTAGTTCACCCACTGAAGGTGATATATACTTTTTAAATACCAGCTTTATCCAGAGATCTCTGATCTGATCTTCCAGGTTTTGTCTCTAGTTTCCGAGATCCATTAAAACCCAAGTTTTAGGCTGTTAGGGATGGGAAACTTGTCTTCAGTTCTCACCTACCTCACTGAATGAGGGCTTGTTCATGTCCTTCACTTTTCTGGCAGCCTCAATGTGCCTTACAATGCTTTTTAAATTGTTGTATCAGTTGTTTTTTTAAATATTGTGTGCCAGGAGAACATCGAGACTGCCACGTGGCGGATGAACCGTCTTTAGGACCTAAATGGAGGATTTGGTCTCATGTGGCAAAGAATAGGAGATGGGAAGACCAGCTAAGAGGCTACTGCAACAGTCCAGGCTAAAGATGGTACCCATCTGAAATAAGGAAATTATGACAGAGGATGAGAGAACAAGGTGACATGAAGAGAGAGCTTTTACAGGATTTAGTATTACAGAAGTCAAGCGCAAATAGAAAATAGAATCAAGGATAACTTCAAGGTGTCTAGCTCAATGGTTTGATTGACTAGAGCCATGACTTACAAAATTGATGCTGAGTTTTCTCCAAAATGAACCCTAATATAACCCATATTTCATTTGTCTCAAAAATTCTGTTACATTTTTAAAAAATATGTATTTTCAGGCATGGAAAGAAGAACAAGATCAATTAGCAGAAGAGGAGCGCTTAAAGGAAGAAAAGAAAGCAGAAAAGAAGAGTAAAGAAGCCGGTAAAAAGAAAGGCAAGGAAAAATTAGAGAAGGATGAAAGTAGTAAGTCTTTGAAGAAACAACCATCTCTCAAGGACAAAGTTAAAGAAGAAAAAACAAGTGTCATAGAAGAACCAGAGGAGCCCATCCAGGAGCCAGAACCTGAGAGAGTTTACCCGGTAAAATCAATTTTCTCGATCTCTTTTTTATTTTTATTTTTTTCTGGCAGTCCTGGGGATTGAACCCAGGGACACTCTATCACTAAACTACACCCCCAGATCTTTTTATTTTATTTTATTTTCAATTTTGAGATGAGGTCTCACTAAATTGCCTAGGCTGGCCTTGAACTTGCAATCCTTCTGCCTCAGCCCCCGAGTAGCTCGGATTGTAGGCACACACCACTAGTAAAATCAATTCTCTACAAAGTCTGTTTGGAGTATATCTAATTGTTCTAGGGCAAGGTTTCTTTCATAACTATGAGCTTAAACCTGTATTTCACCTTCTTATATCTAGAACCTTCTTTGCAGCCGTCACCAAGATAGGAAGACCCTGGGGCTGCCAGTTTTTCTTGAGTATCATGAAGCTAGATTAATAAGGGCAGTAAAGTTGGCAATCTGACACAGAGTGTCTATCTAGATATATGCAAATAAGCAACTAGGATGGGGCCACATAAAGGCTGACTTTGTCTCAGAGGAGAGGACTTGCTGAGCACATGCAGTCGCCTCTCTGCAGGCAGCCACTGTTCCTGGGTTATAGTCTTTTATAAAACCTTCTCCTTGCTAATGCTCCTTCAAGTGGCTATTT
The DNA here is from genome assembly GCF_048772815.1 of Callospermophilus lateralis. Lineage (NCBI taxonomy): Eukaryota > Metazoa > Chordata > Mammalia > Rodentia > Sciuridae > Callospermophilus > Callospermophilus lateralis. Next base: position 18,734,540 of record NC_135311.1, read on the forward strand.
ATTCAGAAAACCTGGTGAGGAAAAAAAATGTAAAAAAATATAACAGCCTCTGTCATTTGTAGATTTTATTCTAAACCAATTAGTCTCCGATTTTTAGCATGTATCAGAATCACCTGGAGCTTTAGTGACAACATTTAATTAAAAAGATCTTAGGCATCTGACCTTCTAAAGTGCTAAATGTTAATATTTCTCAGCAAATCAGTCCACTTTAAACAGAAAATTAACCAGGGAATGCAGACTAGATTTCTGCTCATACTGCACTGGCAAGAATAAAGTGATTTTACCAGGACTAGGTGATGATAATGCTCCAGTGGACACAGTTTAAAATCACAGGCTTCTTTTAATTCACCTGTCATTATAACACCACACAAGTTTCTAAAGAGTATATGGACCCTGGCCTCTGGGTCTACAGAGTGACAAACATGTTGTTTAGCAGAAATTAAGCTTATGGCAACTTTATTTGGCTAACACAGATAAGGTGTGTTGTCAATCAGTTGCAGTTCTACACTCAAACGGTGATGTTTTCTTTTCTAGTTTCATGGATACAATATGGGAGATATACCTGTCCAAATATCAGGGACAAACTACTATCTATATCCTTCTGATGGAGGACAGATTGAAGTAGAAAAGACAGTGTTTGAAAAAGGTACATTTTGAAAGCAGATGGTTAATGGCTTGAAAGATGTTAATTCATTTCAAACAATCATGGGCTTGCACCTCTGAGTGTGATGGGAGAAAGTGTTGACACATCTGTTGTAGTTCATGAGTGCAACGCATTCCACATTTTCAGATGTTACATTCTTCCATCATAATTGATTCTGCAAGGCATAGGCCAGCCAAGAATTTGGTTCAAATACATTGATATGAACATTCCTGCTTGTTAGAATATTAAAATACTTCCACATGATTAGTAAATAGTATAATAGTCACTGCGCTAAACAAATAGGTGACTAATAATATTAATTACAGCACACTTTTTTTTCTCAGAAACCAAGCACATATTGTGAATGCACAGCATTTTTCTGATCTGGGCTGTGGAACACAGAGCTTGGGGGTCTGGGGCTCTTACTAAAATTTGCATATTCATACAATGCATAAAAATACCAGATGGTTCATAGTGAATACAATATTTTCATCCTTTAACCCTACCAATTTTGAGAGATGGCTCAATCAAAGTTGAAAAGAAAGGCTGGATTACAAAAAAAAAAAAAAAAACAGAGAGATGAAGATAAATGAATCAGAACATCAAGAGAGAATGGGTGGTTGGGAGAATTCTTGTAACTACTATAAAACAGCAACTATAACTAACACTCATAACTTTTGTAAGGTACAAAACCATTTCATATTAATTACCTCATTTGATGGATCATAAAGTCCATTATAGGCATCCGTTTTTTCGGCCAACTTAGTTTTTGTTCTCTAATTTGATATGAGAAGTGATCTCCTTTAGGCATCTTCTTACTGTGATGTCCCCAGGTGCTTCCACTCCCTGGTTGAACCTCTTGTCAAGGAGCTTTGTGTGGCATCCTAAATCTGTCCTATGGTTCTTCCTTAGGCCCAACTTTTATCAAAGTGAAAGTGATAAAGGACAAGCACAATTTTATAATCCATTTAAAAGACCCGAAGGAAATTCAAAAAGAGCAAAAGCAAGAAGAGGATCATTTTTCAGAAGAGAAAGAAGAAAAAGATGAGGAACAAAGTTTGGGAACAAGTAAGCTGTGGCATCTTTGTAACAGTGCAAGTTTATCCTTGAGACCCCCGATCGAAACACACAGCATTAGCAGATAATATCTAAGGTGTTTTGCCATTCTGCTTATGTATATTTCCCCTGATGTAATGTGTATATTCATTGTATATCATGGGATGGCCAGCACCACGCCAGAGAATTCTTTCCTGCTCAGAGGGTTAAGCCTCCTGCAAAATTAAAGTCTAAAATAATTAGTGAAGAACAAAAGACAAAGAGTCAGAAAGGATAGTTTCAAAAAGTTGGAGCCCCTGATAGGGGGCTGTCCACACAGGAGCTACAGCTAAACAATTAGAACCTGGTTTATTTAAGGGGTACATCAAAGGCAGGGGATAAGCTTTCAAGGGTGGAGTCTTGCTTCGTGATGTATTGCAGTCAGCAGGTTGATTGGCATCTTGGCAGGTCACACACCTCAGAGGGCTGTGTAGCTAGTGGTTGTAGCAGGTCACTCCATCTCTGGTGCTGTGTGGAATAGGCTGAGCAGAACAGGGCTCACCATGTCTCTGAGCCATCAACCAGAAGAAGTGTCCACTGGAAGTTCCCAGACACCAGTTTATCCAATTTACTAGGCTGTGGTATGCAGCGAAGTCCTCAGATGGCTCTCAACAGTTGCATACACAGCCTGCCTACACTGGGCTTCTTATTAGGTTCCCCTGCCTTAGCAAAGCCAGCTCTTGAGCCCGTCCTCCTGCAGCATCTACCCAGGCTGGCTACCTTGCCCATTCTGTCCTTAATTTTGGTTTGTGCACTTGCAGCAAGTGCAGTCTCTAATCAGGTCCTCACTAATTGACTTCTACTGAAGTTGCCTTCTCTCCAGGATTCACTGGAAGCAATGGAGTTGCCTTTTATGTTCTATCACTTAGTTCTCTCTAATACTACCAAATTTTCTAAGTTTCAAAGACAAGGGAAAAATCAAATTTAGTCATGAGAGTCATTATGTTCTTGGAATGAGAGGTACAGGTGGATGTTCACTAACTAAACATCATGAAACTTCCTGGTTGCACCTTTTAACATCTCCAGGCTGTCCCACCTGGGGAAATTAATCACTTCTTTTCCAAATTAATGTGGATCATACCTGAAAAAGGAGACAAATTAATTATTAAAATGTTTTCAAGTCCAATTAGTGATGGTATCAGTTACTAAATCTTGCTTTTAAGTTTTCCTATAATGACATTTTCTAAACCCAAGATAAGAACACAATGTTTGGCAAGTATGAATGTACCCAGGAATTTGGCAGAGAATTTAAAAAATTATTTTCCTTTGTTTTAGCTGATATAAAATATGTTGATGAGAGTTGTGTATAATTCTGCCACCACAGTGATAGCCACTGTTCATAATGTATTTCTCTCTTATTTTATCATCATGAGCATTTTCCTATTCACTGAATAGTCTTTGAAAACAAGGTTCTTTAATGATTTAATATTTCCTTGGTATACACATATAGTTTATTTAAGCATTTTCATATTTTACATATCATCAGATTTCTATCAAAATAAATAAATATATTTGTACATGCAGTCATATAAATTTAATCATTTTTTGCATACTTAAATAATATCCAATTTTTAGTTCTAGTATTAAACATTCCATTCTGAGATTATCTTTTTGCACTTCAAAAAAAAAAAAAAAAGCTTTAATTCTTTTCTAGAGTCTTTGGCCCATATTTTACCCACAATCTGTTTTTATGTGGCCTATGAACTAAGAATAGTTTCTACATTTGTAAAGTGTTGTTACAAAAATAAATGTACAGAGCCAGGTGTGCTGATGTATGCCTGTAATACCCGTAGCTCAGGAGGCTGAGGCAGGAGGATCTCAAATTCAAAGCCAGCCTCAGCAATTTAGCAAGACCGTAAGCAACTTAGTGAGACCCCGTCTTGAAATAAAAAAAAAAAAATGAAAAGGGCTGGGGATATGTCTCAGTGGTTAAGAGCCCCTGGGTTCAATCTTCAATACCCCTACCCCCACCCCCCAAAAAAAGAACATACCAAAAAAGGAAAAAATGTGTGATAAAGACTCTGTGTAGCCCACAAAATCTAAAATATTTACTGTCTGGCCACTTTCAGAAAAAAATTTGTTGCTGTCTAATCTAGATGAAACTGTCCAATAGCAGACAGGGAGGAAGATGGGGGTGGGCAGATGAAGAATAGTGGCAATTGCTCACCACTGCTTGCTTTCTTCTTTTCCGTTTTATAAAGGTTTAGTTATTGTTTGGTTTTATTGATTGATTGATTGATTGATCGGTCTTTTCCTCAGAAGGCACGCAGGAGCACCCTCTCAATGCTTCTTTCTCCCTGGGCATCTCCAGTGATATCTTGGATGCTCACAGGGATTCTCATTCTTCTCTCCTTATCATTCTGGGTTGCTCCTGCGCTGTCTTGTAACTAACTTCTGGATTAGAATTTGATAGTCCTTGTAACCTGAGAATCAAGCTCCTGCTTCAGGCAAGGGCAGTGTTCTTTGGTTTTTAATTTAATTGCTTTCTCCTTCCTTTGTTCCTGTTTTCCTTTCGTAATGCACTATTTGCAAAACTTTATCCTCTATGTCACCTATGTCTTCTTCACAACTTCCTTCTGTTTAAATGGTTGTTGTTCTGGGCTCTCAGATACTCTTTTCACTTAATTTCCTAAGAAACTCAGTTGAATCTCAAAAATGACCATCCTCCCCTTCAACTCATCCACCAAACACTGAATGGTTTTATTGGGGCAGCATGTTTTAAATTCCAAAAAATGCTTTTAAAAATATCCTCATGTGTTTAAAAAAATTCAAATGTTTACTACTTCCATAATTTATATTTTACTGAGTATGTATTCTGTTCATTTTTTTTAATGGCCAATATTCCTCTCTCTTTCCCTTAGTTCTCCGAAATGGTTTGTTTTACAGCACTTGTCCTCGGGTCTCTACCAATACATCTTATTAATACTACATGCAAATGCCTATTTCCCTGTACCCTGATTGACACTAAGCATGATCTTTTTAAAACATACATTTTTTTAAAGAACAGTTTTCAGTTCATAGCAAAATTGAGCAGAAATTTCAGAATTTCCCTGGATCAATAAAATTCAGATCAATAAAATTCTTTTGGCTATGCCATTCATCAGTTTATATTCTCTTTTCATTTCAACCTAGAGTCCTTAAAATGAAAGTCTCCTGTTCTCATCCTCATAACCTTGCTGTCCTCTGACATCCTTAGTACAAAGTAGGGGCTATTCCAACTATTTTTTTTTTTAAGAGAGAGAATTTTTTAATATTTATTTTTTAGTTTTCGGCAGACACAACATCTTTGTATGTGGTGTTGAGAATCGAACCCGGACCTCACGCATGCCAGGCGAGTGCGCTACCGCTTGAGCCACATCCCCAGCCCTATCCCAACTATTTTTAAGCTGACTGTGGGTAGAATAGTTAAGACCTCTATCCCCAGGCTTCCTGCTGTGTTTTGCTTACATTTCTTGAATAAAATGAAAATGTCCTTCATTTTATTTTGCCTTTTAGAAGTATCGCAGAAAGAGAATATGGCTGTCAGCAAGTTCGGGTCCTTTTCTGCCACCTTAGAAAATGGAATTTGCCTCTCAATAAGTTACTATGGATCAAGTGGAATGGCACCAGGTGAAATAAATACAACAGAAGGGATGTGTGCCCCATGGTCAGGGATCCCTTCCTACCCTCAGATTGCACATTTGTCAATAAACCTGCTCTGATTTAATGCTTCCTCATAGTTTTGCTCAAGGTGGAGATATAGTTATGTATGTGTGTATTATATATGTACGTGTGTAGGTATATATAAGTATATGTGTACATATATAATCTTTCATCTATAGCAAATAACAATGTTTGGGCTTTTAAATACCATTTATTGTGTGTATAATCTTTCATATAATCATGAATATACATGTAAGATTATACACACACACACACACACACACACACACACATTCACATATTCCAATTATCTTTGTTAACTAGCCCATGAAAATACTTCTATTAGTTGGTGCCAAATAAAGCATGATTTCCCAAGGAATCCTCTTGGTTTCTACAGAATAATATTTTTTATGAATCCTGTGCTGTGGAGCTGCTCAGTGTGTTTCAGGACATTAGTCTTAAAGGAGTCATTCATTGGACATCTTGAAGGATTTCTCTTCCCCACTTTCAATAAACAAATTCTCCAACTGGAAACTATTTCCTTTCAAACCACAAAATGGCATGTCATTTTACAAGAACCAATTAGGAAATCTGTGGGTTTTCATGCATTTTAAAGGGATCTAACCGCAACATATTTTTTAAAAAGCATTATAGAATCAAGAGCTAATCCCTATTTTATATAGCCTTAAAACTATGTGTTAGGACAGATAGCCATTCACCTTACTATGTAGTTCTTTTTCTGTAGGGACAACATTCCCAGGAATCATTCTAATCTTGTTTGTTGATGGAATTTGAAATGTCTCTAGTGCCATGACCAGGAGATGTCTAAAAGCAGCTAGGAATGTGGATCTGGAACTGGGAATGAAGGTTATGCTTTGAGATAGAAATTCTGGAGTCAATATCATGTAGACGGCACTTGGAGCCCCAGTGGTGAATAAAATCATACATATTTAATATATGTAATGAAAGCTGTCATCACCGGCTGCGTATCACAATCACATGTAATGCTTCACAAATAGAATTACTTGGGCCTAATTTTCTGAGTGTGGTTCAGTAGGTCAAGTAGGGTCTTGGCATCTTTTTAAAAAATTTCATAAGTAATTAATTATTATGAGCTGCCAGAGTTGAGAACATAATAAATCTTAGGACCTAAAAACATTTAAAGGGTTGACAAAAAGGAAGAGTCAGTAAAGAAGACTGAGGAAAAATTGACAAAGAAGTGCAAGATCTAGGGAGTGGTGTTCAGGATGAAAGGGGTGCTCTGGAGCTCCACACAGGATTCTTCAGCAGTTCTCATTTCAGGATTACAACAATCTCTTTTTTAAAAAATTTATTTACTTTTAATTTTAGGTGGACACAATATCTTTATTTTATCTTTATGGGGTGCTGAGGATCGAACTCAGTGCTAGGCGAGCACTCTACCACTGAGCCACAGCCCCCTAACAACAATCTCTTAAAACACAGAAAAAATAGATCTAGTGCAAGAAAACTTCATTTATCATCTCAGCCAGAAATAATCCATTTCTTTTCTGGATTCCCTTGTTTGTACCATTTATTATATTCCTATTTAATATGTCCTTATATTCTGCTATTTGAGTTCAGATCTGTTATGATTTGGATCTAGCAACGTCCCCAAAAGCCCATATGTCAGGCAATGCAACAATGTTCAGAGGTGAAATGATTAGATTATGAGAGCTGCAATCTCATCGTTGAATTAATCCACTTGATGGATTGATAATTTAAGTGAGCTACTGGATGGTAACTGTAGGCAGGTGGGGCGTGGCTGGGAGAAGTAGCTCATGGGGGCATCACCTGGACTATATCTATACCTGGCCTATTCCTCTCTTTTTCTGTCTGCTTCCTGGTTGCTATGACCTGAGCAGCTTTCCTCAGTCATGCCCTTCCGCCATGATGTTCTGCCTCACCTCAGGCCCAGAGCAATGGTGTCAGCCAAACATGGACTCAGCCTCTGAAACCATGAGCTCCAAGTGAACTTTTCCTCTTTAAAGTTGTCCTTTTCAGTTATCTTTGGTCACAGTGACAAAAAGCTGACTAACAAGAACTTAGGGTGCTTCATTTATTAAATAAATGAAGGGAAGTGTAGTGCTGTATCATTAAAGAGTTTACGCTGTAGATGGGAGAGCAAGAAATAATGGCTCAAAAAAGCATACTAAAGCATAAAATCTTTCTAATTTTCTAACTATAATCCTGATTTTTAAGTGAATATCACCCCTATGAAATACATACAACTAAAAAGGCAAAAATTGCTGCCAACTTGTGTAAAATTTTTAGATGTGTTAAAATTTAACAAGCATATCAAATATGAATGTTCAATTATTTTGTTTTTTTGCTTTTCCTGTTTATAGAAGAAAAGGATCCCAATTTGGATATAATGTTGAATATCCCTTCAGCACTCACTACAACGGTGATTCCTGTTATAGTAAACATTCCTCAGGGCAAAGTAAAAGGGAAAGCAAAAACCAAGGAAAAAGTCAGAGAATCCATTAAGGAGGAAGAGCACCCAAAAGAAGAAGAGAAAAAGGTAAATGAATCTTGGCACAGAATCCCAAATTTTTTCGGCCTCCATGTTAACTTTTTAAAAACCCTTACTTCTGTCAGTGGTGTTATCATAGTGTGTTATGGTTTGCGTAGGAGGTATCCCCCAAAAGCTCATGTCTGAGACATTGCAAGGATTTCCAGAGGTGAACTGATTAGATTGAGAGTTATGATCTAACCCATGGATTAATCCATCAAAACAGATTCACTGGGTAGTAACTGTGGGCAGGTTGTGTGTGGCTGGAGGAGGTGGGCATGCCTCTGGGGTTTATATTTTGTCTCTGATGAGCAAAGCTGTCTCTGCTTGCTGGTTGTCATGTCCTGAACTGCTTTCCTCTGCCATGTTCTTTTACTTATGATGTTCTGCCTCACCTTGGGCCTAAAGCTGTAGAGTCAGCCATGGACGGACAGAGACCTCTGATACCATGAGCCAAAATAAACTTTTTTCCCTCTACATTGTGCCTGTCAGGTCTTCTGTCAGCAATTAAAAAGATGACTAAAACATAGTATGTATACTTTTTATTGGAGAGACGCCTTATTATTCCTCATAGTTTCATCTAGAAGAATTTGCCACAAAAGTTGGGACCGACAGCCATTCACCTTACTAGGTAGTCTCACTTTAGGAGACATTCTCCTACAAAAACTGACTCGGATTCTGAACAACTTAACTCAGTCTTTTCCTCACTGTGGTCTTTGCTTTTGTTAGATAAATTCCTTCTGTTTCCTACATTTATTACTTTATATAGCTCTTTGGAGATAAATAACAATCAGAAGACACAGATCTGTAACTACACAACAGAAACAATTCCATTTGTTAGACTTGGACTCAGACAGTGGTGTGCTGAGAATTCATCCAGACTAAGGGACAGCCCATTGCTGGTTAAAGGGTAGCCAACCTTCTAACCCCTGGCCTTCATCATAGGACATACATGCACACACACACACACACACACACACACACACATACACACACGTGCGCACGCGCGCTTTAATTTTAAACATTTTGCTAATGGAATACAGACCAAAATTCTCTCAAAAGAGAGTCATAAAAGAGGGACAACAAGAAAACTACTTGATTCTTTATATTTACCACTAAAAATACAAAGTACAAATAATCAACTTATTAGAAGGAAAAAAAAGTGTGAAAAATGCTCAAGAACCTAGATATCACAGTCTGACCCTTTAAAATTTTTAAGGTTTAAGTGTTAATTTGCCTTTGCACCATTTTTACATAGCTATACCAAATGTGTTTTCTCATGCCAGGTGACTTGACCTTTTTTTTAAATCAAGAGCTCAAATTTTGAACAGAATAACCACAGATAATTCATTTAAAATGAATTTAGTCCAAACAAACTTGGTAGCACACATATCCGTTCACTCATTATTTTTAAAAATTGATGATAATGGAAGGGTCAGAGAAGATTATTACTGATTTTGTGTGTCATGATAAATTTGACATGGCAGGTCTGTGTTTTGCCATTCATTCTACAGAATTTCATAAGCCTTTTTCTTCTTAATTTTGTTATTAATTTTTAGCTAATCATGCATATTTTTTCCTCTATTAGAAACAAAGACAGAAAAATCTAAATGATCTACAATAGAAAACTATTTAGAAAAGATGGATCCAGCAATTAGATAGTATTTAAAGAACCAACCGAAAAGCTGAAATGATTATCATTAGGAGTTGTACATTTAATCAAGCAAGAATTCAGACATTCTGCCCAAGAATTTATTAGAATTTTAAAGTGCATATACCCAAACTCTCATTAACTTATAAATCACTTTTTATTATCTTTTTTTTCTTTTAATGTTTTTACTTGCTACAAAAGCAATGCGTGTTCATTATAAAAATATAAATGCAAACACCATATTAGCATAATAACTTTAGCACCTAATTATAAAAATTACACTAAAAAATGCAGAAGGTATGCTGTTTCCTGCACATTCCACCTGTCTTAGTCTTTTTGAGCTGCTATTATAAAATACGTTAGACTGAGTTATTTTACAAATAATAGAAATTTATTGCTTGAGATCTAGAGGCTGAGAAATCCAAGACCAAGGTGGGGCAGACTTGATGTCCCATAGATGGCACCTTCTATGTGTCCTCACTTGGCAGAAAGGGTGAGGGGTACTCTGTTCAACCTCTTTTATAAGGACACTAGTCCCAGTCATGAAGGCAGAACCCTGATGGCTTTATTTCCCAAGAGGCCTATCTCCATGGTGGGCCTGCACTTTGGGTAAATTTTGAAGGGACACCAGCCTTCAGACCATAGCATTCCCCTTATACCTTGTACACCCAAGTGGAGGCATTATTCAAGGCCTTTTTCTAGCCCCATTTCCTCCATGAATCCTGTATTAGCTTTTCATCACTGTCACAGAATATCTGGGGGGAAAAATAAACTTAAAGGAGGAAACATTTATTTTGGCTCTTTATTTATTTCAGAGTTTTCAATTGGTCATTGCTTTGGATCTGACATGAAGCAGAACATCAGGGGAAAATGACATGGAATAAGAAAGCTTCTCAGCTCATGGCAGCCCTGAAGCTGTGGGGAGTGGGACAGGGACAAGACAAATCCTTCCAGGGTATACCTTCATTGACCTACCTCCTCCAACCAGGCCTCACCTCCTACAGTTTTCACCACCTCCCAATAGTCCATTCAGTTATGAACCTATCAAAAGATCAATCAATTGATGAAATCAAAGGACTCATGATCCAATCACTCCTGGAAAACCCCACATCTGAATATCGCTGCATGGGTATCAAGCCTTGAACACATGAGCTTTTCAGAGACATTCCAGGTCCAAATCATAACAAATCCTTTCCTGATTATTTTCATTAACTTTAATATCTCCCTTTCCCGAGGAAAGACATGCCAGCCATTTGGTACCATCATATCATTTTCTCACCTGTCTATTTACCATTCTACAAGAAGAACATAAACTTTACCTTGGCAATGACTTCGTATCCTTTCAAGATCTATTGCAGGGTCTAGTTAGCTGTTCACAAGTTATGTCATAAGCACTCACCAAGACCTTTCTTAATCAAAATAAGTAATAGCTCATTTAGAGAATGACAGGCAATTATTTACATGCAAAATTATTTGCAGGAAGAAGTAGAACCAGAACCTGTTGTACAAGAGACTCCTTATGTTCCCGTCTTCCAAAACCTAAATGTGTCTTGTCCCAGTGGGCTCCTACTGACCTTCATTGGGCAAGAGACTACAGGTGAGTGCTAGCTGGGGTGGGGCAGGGAGGCAGGGAGCCAGCATCTTATAGAAAACAGATTAGCATTGAAAAAGTGTCTATTTTCCTATCACTACCTTTTGTTGCAAATGAGCAATAGATTATTTTTAAATAATGAGGATAAAAATAATGATGATCGTTTTCAAACATTTACTATGGCTGAACTCTGAGTATTTGAAAAATATATGGAAAAATACAAATATTATGATCTGGGTACTAATAACTCCATTTTACAAAATAAAGGCATTGAGGATTTAGGAAGATCCGTAACTTGCCCAATTTCTAGGTGGCAAAGCCAGTGCTCCTTACAGCTCCTAGGTGGACCTGATTTTATGCCTCCCCAGAGGGCCATAGGTACAGCACATTGTAGTTCACCAAAACAAAGGACAGTGAACACAAAGTAGATTGAGATGAGTGCACATTAAATCAATGAAGAAAACCAGGCTTGATTCCCAAGTATCAGAATATAATTTATATATTCTCTTATTCCTGTTGGTTCTATACATGGCTTCTCACCTATTCAGATGAGCAACTAAGTAAAAGTAGGATACCTTTAATTAGCCTGATGGGGTAACACACTGGCAATTGATTTTGAATATAATTTAAATGGAGAACCATTGCTATAGAAGTAGGAGATTCAGCAAAGGCTGCACAAAACTAGGACTTGAGTTCCCAAACTGGTCCTGGCATGAACTCACTACATGATTATTTAAATCACTTACTGTCTCTGAACCATGTTTCTTCATCTGATAAACATTAGATTATACCAATGCTTATTTATTTTTTCACAGCCACACATTTTCTTTAATTTTAATTCCTTTTGGTACAACACATTTGCAAAGTATATCTATCAAAGAAAAACATCAACTTACTCTTAAAAATGTAATGTTTTATTTGTTTCACCAACCAAAAATATATTTAGTTATATGTAGCTAATCTAATTTGTCTTAATTTTGCTTTTCATTAGGCCTTCTGAATTATTAAAAATAGACCCTGTAACCCTGATCTATTTCTAAGAATCCCTCGTGGTGCAGATTTTCCAAGATGGGACCCACTGGGCTCAGTGGGTCTTCCACAGTCTGAGATACAATAAGTATACTGGGAGGGATATCATTTCTAAGTTCCAGGGTGTGTTTCTTTGCTTGATCCTATTATAAAATCCCAGCTGTAGGCCTGTCACATCTGTCTTTTGTATTACTTCTATTATTTACCCTGTTGTGCTCAGCTTCATGTCAAGATAGAGCATGTGGTTATTAACTCTGCCTGGAACATGCCATCTTTTAAAAATCTTCCATGTATCATGAACATCCTATTTCAAGTATGAACATATCTATAACTTAAATACCAAAGTAGCAATATCTTTAAGGTCAGGCTTGAATATCAGAAGGAAAAGCCTAGATTTGAGTTCTCTCCTGGGTGATTTTGGAATTCAGTGAGAAATTATTTCCAAAGTCAAATAGGGTGTTGAATGTTAGTAGAGTTTGTTGTTGTTGTTGTTGTTTTGTGGTAGTGGTGGTTGTTTCTACTGTATAAGAAAATGATTCAACCGAGTGCAGAGCTGCTCTGGAAGCTGAGGCAGGAGGATCACAAGTTCAAAGTCAGCCTCAGCAACTTAGCAAGGCCCTAAGCAACTTAGCAAGACCCTGTCTCAAAATCAAAAATAAGAAGGAGTAGGAATGTGGCTCAGTGGCTAAACACCCCTGGGTTTAATCCCTCATGCCCCAAAACAAACAAACAAAAAAAAACTTATAACCTCTCCAAGCTCTATTTCTTTACTTGAAAACTCTGAGAAATGAAAGTGTCTAAAAGGTTGCTGAGGTGGACCGAATAAGACACAAATACCAAGCACCTGGCATATATAAATATCAATTAATATTTTATTTTATCACTGTTACTACCTCTGTAATTTGAGGGGTGTCATGAAGGGCCCTCATTGTGAAATAATTCCCCACTATCCTGATAGAGTTCTTAAAATATCATCACTACATCTTAACTCCTTTGGTTGAGGCTGCAGTAAACCATATTACAAATTTAAAGGAAATTATTAAATTATCAAAAGCAGAAAAGGCACTATATGCCAGAATTTCTCCATAATAGCCCCAGGGATTGAGTCCAGGGACACTTAACCACTGAGTCACATCCCCAGCCCTTTTTATATTCTATTTTGAGACAGTTCTCACTAAATTGCTTAGGACCTTGCTAAGTTGCTGAGGCTGTCTTTGAACTTTGCCTCAGCCTCCAGAGCCAGTGGGTTACAGGTGTGCACCACTGTGCCCAGCTAGTACTTTCTTTTTGAAGAAGCATATTAGGTGCTTTCCTCCTTGTTCGCCAACAGCAGAACACTGAGAGGAATCTGGGTCTGGTTAAAGGTGAGGGGATTGTGTTAAGTTTGAAAGATGATGGATGACTTGGGAAGGACATGAGTGAGGGACTTCCCTGGGCTTCTGAGCAACCAGGCAACACCCTGGTAGCAATGTGAACCCACTGTGTATTTACTCAAAGGAGAAAGAACAGCACCAAAAGAGGGAAAATGAGCAAAACTCTCATTATAGAAAAACTCTTACTATAGCAAAACTGCCAATATAGCAAAACTCTCTTTCCTTCATAATTTCGCCCTGAGATGTTCTGGGCTTCCTGACAGAGAATGGCTTATTCACAGAGAAGGTACCTATCACGCATTTACAGATGACCTTATTCACGACAATTAAGTGCAACAAGGTCATTGAGGAACCAGTTCTCTGGGCCATCTGTCATGGAATGGAAACTGAACTATTATTCAGATGCAGACAAAAGAATGAAAACAGTTAAGTAAGAAAATAACTCCCAGCCTCCCAGCATTGCCCAGTTTGCAGAGTAGCTTTTAATCTTTTTCTTTTTCTTTTTCTTTTTTTTTAAGATCAGCATGTTGTAGCTGAGGAGCCCACCTGGAACATCATGATCCGTCAGAGTTACCCAGAGAAGTTAAAGCACTCTCAGTTCTACAGGACAGTGATGCCACCTGTGGAGCAGGAGGTGTCAAGAGTTATCACCAGTCAAGGCACTGTTGTCAAGTATATGCTGGATGGATCCACACAGGTAAAAGAATATATTGTACAAACTATTCTACTGCAGAGTCAAAGACAGAGGGACTACAAGTAGGGAAAAGTACTCTAGCAGGGAAGAGAGCAAATAGAATAGAATGACACCTTAAAATGACAAAGAGTAGATTAGTTCAAGGAAAAAAAAAACCATCTAGACAAAACAATAGAATAGTACACTTGCCATTTCTGTGCATGATCTAAGACTGCAGACTGAACACAGTGTGTACCTCCTCTCCCTCTCAAGTCACCTGAAAATAATAGAAAAAAATACTTTTAGGTAATAAATTCATGAAAGTATTGAAGAATAACAAAATGTATCACCAGTAGATCAGAATATTTGGAAAATTCCTAGAAAATGCAAGTCAGATCAGATCAGAATGATGGAGAAACAAGAACCAAGTGTAAAACATGTACGAGAGAAAAACTGTAAAAATCAACATGAGAGTTAGAACACGTATTCTACCTCTGAATTCAGAAAATCAGGGCAGTTCTGCAGGTTACCAGTCAAGGCACTTATTACTATCTGGAAGTTGGGAACATGAGACTAAGAAGCCATGATCCCGTCCCACCCTACCACAGTGATTACAAGGGTGTAGCTCCTGAAAACAAACACTATACCACCAAGAATTGACAAGTGATTTCTAATGAGAACTGAGACCATAAACCTAGGAATTATCAACATGGAGGGAAACCAACCTCATGAAAATAAAGCATAAATTTCAATACATTTATAAAATCACCCAAATATAAGAATAAATACTTAAGCAACAGCAAAAAATTAATTAACGTAGGCAGAGACTTGAGAGAATAATAATTTCTCAACAAAATAGCAATTTAAAAAAATCCTATGGGGATAAAAAGAGTGCTTGTAAATGAAAAATAATTGTGAAAGATCAAGGAGTAAGGGGTGGGTTATGAGGAAGACTGGAATAAAAAATGTGGAAAAGGGATATATGTAGTAGAATTTCTAGAAGAAAAAAAATAGAATAAAGGGGGGAAATAATTTTTTAAAAAACTAAGAAATTTTCCCAACACTTAAAAAAATACTTCAGTTTACATAGATCAATGAAGGGAACCAGTTACCTATAAAAAAAAATAAGAACCTGAAAACACATTTGATTTTCTTGTCATATTCATTGGGAGGCTATCCATACTGATACTGATAGAAAGATGTATCTGCAGTATCCTAGAAATATCATACATAGTAAGTGGATATTAGTAAAAACTACACATGTAAGCACATGTATATCTTTAAATATACTCATTTGAAAATTTGAGATGTATAGGGAAGAGTAAAGAATGGGGGAAAAACCCTAAATCAACAAAAAAATGGAAAGTGAAAAGAAACCAACCAGAAGGTAAATGGAAAATAGAAATCATATTATTATGCTGATTATTAAGCTGTTATCTTTGAGCTCCAAATCTACCCTTCTGTAACATACTTTGTGATTCTGAGTCTGGAGGCGTGCCATCAGCCCTTCTTCTTTGGATTATTTTGAACCTATTTCAGTTGGACACAGAGTATTTATTGCTAACTAACCTCTTTTTTGCTTCTGAGAACACTGAACACTCTTGTTCTCCCTTCAGATCCTCTTTGCAGATGGCACTGTGTGCAGTAGTCCTGATTCAGGTCGTGTTTATTGTTCTCCTGAAATGCCTACCGGCCTTCATAACGGAGAGTTGGGGGAATCACTTTCTCAGCAAAAATCAGAAATACCTCCATTTGAGATGGCCATCACAAAGAAAGGTGACAATGAAAGTCTCTCAATTGATACTGGTTTTAATATAGTCTGAAGATGTTTAATAATTGTTCAATATCATTAGCATAATAATTTTTACCTTTGCTATGAATATATTCACATATATGCATATACATACAGATAATTTTTATTGTAATAGCAGAATTATATATAGTTTCATGAACTGCTCTTTTCTCTTAATAATAAAAAATGAACTTTTTCCTATGCCATTATATACTCATACACAACATTAGCAATACCACCTGGGCTGCTACTTTAGGGTTGATTGAGAAGGTCAGGGGTGTCAAAATTCTGAGCAGCACATCTGGTATGCTCTTGGTCTTTCCTCCTCATCACAAGATGGCACAGCATAAAGTTCCAGCACAAAGTTCTCATATGGCAACTTCCAGGTAGAAGAAAGAGAGAGTGAATACATGCACTCCCCTCATAATGTCTCTCTTCATTATAAAGGAAAATATTTCCAGACCACCTGATGCCCAATAGACCTCCTCTTGCATTTCATTGACTAGACCTGGCTGTGGACCTAGAGCAAGAAAAAAAAAGTGTCTGACATTTTTTGCCCTTATGTCAGGAGAAGAGCATGACTAAAATGGGGGGAAAGAAGGTAGATAACTGCTGAATAAGCAACCGAGTCTGCCATAATTGAAATCACAAGATAGCTGTCCTGACAATTATTTCTCATGTTTGTGCCTACCACGAGGATAATAGGGAAATATCTACTTCCTCCTACCCTTGCAATGATAGATGTTATCATTTTAACCTCACTCAACCTTACTAATAATCAATGTATTTAATCATTATGCTAATCTGTATTTATTTGATTACTGGTAAGGTTAAACATTTAGAGTTGCTTGTTGGGTTTTCATTTATTTTGTGACTTTTCACAAATATTTAGTATTTTAATTATTTTTTAGGTCTAAGTAGTACCTAATTTCTATTATAGCTTTTCCTTTGACTTTCAACTTATTTAAACCTCTTCCAACCTTTTCAAATCTGTTTCTAGTTTGCTTTTATAATTGATTTTATTTTTTTAATTTAGTTATTTATTTTAACTAGGGATATTTGAGGGCAGAATGTATTCTGATTCATTGTACACAATTGCAACACAACTTTACATTTGTATGGTTGTACACGATGTAGCATCGCACCATATACGTATGATTAATTGTTTTAAAGGTATTGAAATGTAATTTATAGCCTCATATACAGTCAAGGTTTTAAAAAATTTTGTGCTTGAAAATAACAAGTATCCTATAGTTATATTGTACAGTGTTCTCTATATTTATTAGATAAAACTTGTTAGTTGTGTTGTCCAGATCTGTGTCTGATTTCAGTAAACTTGTCTATAAAGAACAAGATAGTAAATATTTTAGACTTTGTGAGCCATATGGTCACTATCATAATTACTTCACTTTGCCATTGGAGCATAATCATAGCCCTGGATAATACATTATTAAATAAGCCTTGGCTCAGCTCTGTTCCAATAAAAGTATGGACACTAAAACTTGAAGTTCATATAATTTTCAAGTGTCATAAAATGTTATCCTTTTAATTTTCTTTTATCTTTATCTATTTAGAAATTTCTTTAAAAATAATTACTTCATAAACTATACAAAACAGACATCAGGCCTTATTTGTCCACAGGTCAAAATTTTCCTGTATCTTTACATGTTTTTAAATTTACTATATCAATTTATTTAGCAAAGTTATGTTTAAAGTTTCTGGAAGGATAGAATAATCTCTTCCAAGCTGTACTCCTTATAATTTAATCTTTATTTCTTTACTTGAAATATAAATTTGTCTTTTTTAATGACTGTCAGATTTTCCTTCATATATTTTGAAGATATAATTTTGGATACTTACAACTTTAGAATTGCTATATATTCTTGGTAAATTTAATCTTTCATCCTTTTGCAATGCGTTTTTTCCTAGGACTCTTTCTTCCCCCTAATGTCTTCAGTGATTAGATTATCATAGTATTGTGGGATTCTCATGCAAAGAGACAGGGCAACAGAACATTTAGCAAGAAACAGTGCTTTATTGGTGCCCATTTTATTGGTCTGGTACTGGCCTAACAGATTCAGTATCCAAAGACTTAGCCCAAAGCACAGCAGGGCCTTGTCTTATATAACTCTTGTTAGTTACTCTGCCCTTGATAGCTTTTTGTCTCCCATATAAGATAATACACATTCTGATTGGGCATTCTATTTCTATAGTATAGAGTTGCAACCATGTTATAACAGAGTTGTGGAATGTGCACATTGATACTGTGGGTCTGTTGATTTGACAGATCCACAAGGCAAAGGAGAGATACCATGTTATCCCTCCTTTGTTCTGAGAAACAAAGGATTAGTCATTGCAAGATAGCACAGCAGCTTCAGACCCCACCAGCTGTTGTTTAATACTTTACTAATATAACTTTTTCCAAACTTACATTTTACTTTCTGTGGCTTATGTTTCAATGTGTCTCTTAGGAGCAGCATGTAACTAGCTATTTACTAGTTACATGCTGCTCCTAAGTTAAAAATTGGAATTTTTTTTTTGTCTTTAAAGATTTTAGCCCATTTACTGTATAACTGATATTTTCTGAAATGTCTTTACATCATCCTCATTCTTGAAAGAAAATCCACTGTATGTAGAGTTCTAAGTAAACAGCTATTTTCCCTTAGTACATTCACAGTAATCTTCCACACTCCTTGCTTCTGATGTTGCTGATTAAGAGTTGACTGTCAGTCTGATTGTTGTTGCTTTAAATAAAATCTGCCTTTGAAATATTAGGCTTTAATTACAATTTCAATATGATCTGGCTAAGTGTGAATTTCTATTCATTTATGAGGGAGTACGGTGCCTTGGGCTTCTTGAATCTGTAGATGAGCATCTTTCATTAATTCTGCAAATTTCTTCATAATTATCTCTTCAAATATTGTTTTTGATAATTTCTTTCTTATCTTTTCCTGTAATTTCTATCAAACATATGTCAAAAGCCTTTTTTTGTCTTTCATGACTTCTATTGCTTTGGCCCTCTCAGCTTCATTCTGAAGAATTGTTTTAGATCTCTTTCAGCTCTCTTTGAAACTGTTTTATCTCCTGGAAAACATGCATGTTAATTTTTTTTAAACTTCAGGTATTACATTTTTTTGGCATGACTTCTCTTTTTGTAGAATATAGGCCTTTAGGTCTCAGAGTTTGGGAGACATCTCATATTAAACTCATCCCACTCTAGATTGAGTAGGCTCCCTTCCATTCTTCCCCAAGTCGTACAACATTAAGAAAGCAAATACCCAAGGTCTAGCAGTTTGATAGACCTACAGGGCAAAACACCACTTAATTGCTATTTTTACCTTTCTGGGGTCTCACTTTTACTCAGACCTTGGCATGTGTTGACCTTACTGTCGTTACCAGCTCACAGACACTTTGTATTAAAAAATGTTCTCTGGGAGTTGAGTAATTTTTGGCAGAATTCTTGGTATCAAGTCTCTGATGTTACTGAAAATGGAATCCCAGCCATGCCTGATTCTTTTCTCTTGCTTTAAGTCTGATCTTTAGCCAGTTTGCTTCACTTTATTGATTTCTGTTCTTAATACTGGAAGATTACTTGATGAAGTTTCAGAATCTGCATGTAATGCTCAATTCTTTGTATTCTATCTCCTCTCATACATCCATCCTGTCCCTTCATATCCAAAATTGTCCAATTAAAATTGTACTTGTTTATCTCTTGTCTTTTATTCTCTACTTATTTGAAACCTCTTGACTGCTTTTCCTACTTTGATTAAATAGTTCTCCAAATTCCTTCCAAAGGCATCTAACTAATCTTTTGACCACATTGCTATCTGTCTTCAAACTCTTTAATTACTAAATATCACCTAAAGGAAAAATTCTGATATTTTCATCATATTTCAAAGGTGCACTTTACCAAGTCAATACCCTCATGTCTAGTCTCTTTCATCAACCAAAATCTTTTGAAATTTATCCTCTCCTAGTAGTTGGCCTGTTAGTAGTTGTCTGAACATACCATGCTATTCCCCAACCCATTCCCTTTCTCATATCCCTCAGGCTGGAGTGACTTTTTTTTCCATAATTTACCTCCTTTGATAAGAAAATAATAGGACAAGGCAGAGGATGAAGAAGAAATGCGAAGCAGTAGAAGAAAAGCTAATACCTAAGTATCTGCTACCATTTCTGGAGGATCTTCTCTACCCATTCTGAAAATGACATTTTAAATTGCCAATAACATTCTAAAAGTGTAAATAGGTCAGTTAAATCTTAGAGCAATGGAAGGGCTGAACTCCAGTCTGTTTTCTTTGGTTGCCCCCATTTATTGAATCCTATTTAGTTAGATGGAGACTCATGCCCTGATATACATTTCCTGGTCTGAACCTGGAAAATCTCCTGGAACTACCAATCCTTTACTATCTTTGTATGCAATTTATTTCTAGTTGTGGGTTTATGTCATCATTGAGGCTTGATAATAGTGTCAAATCTCACCCATAAATTACTGATTGTTATTCATGGAAATGGAGTAAATCTGCCCTGAGAGAGTGATTGAGATATGGATCTCATGTGAACATTCTTATATATGTCTTTGGTGAATATATGTGCATGTTTCTGTTGGGCACATATCTAGGAATTGAGCTATCAGGTCATGGGAGTTCACTTGGTACTGGGCATCTTTTTATTCTGATGGGTTCAGTGTTGTGCTTGTACTGGCTCACAAGAGCCAATTATTAAGTGTTTTAGTAAATATGAAAGCTGGTTGTTAAACAACCATTATTAAAAATTAAATTATATAAAGTTAAGTAAATTATATTAAAAACAAAAGTAATAAGCATCTGAAGTGCATTATTGCCTTCTTCCTACATTTGACTATCATCTTATACCAACTGTACCTGAGTGGTAGAGACATCATGTGGTGATGTGCCACCATGTACCTCTTCAGCAGCACCACACGGGTAACGTGAAATGACCACACTGGAGGATTCACACACAAAAAATGGAAAATGCTTCTAATTGGGGCTCAATTTACTGCTCTGTTGATTTATATAGACTTAAGAAAGTGATGGAGAAAATGTTAATAAGGCAAATTAAAATCAAAGGTGTCATGTTTATGTATATCTATAGCTCTGTTGAATTAGCACAGAAATGTTAGAGTCTGTAAAAATAACTGGGGGTGACGAGCAATTTGTGTAGATTGATGCAGCAGGAGTGGGAGCCGTTTATTGTAGGACAGGAGTGGTATTTATACATTCCACACAGCTTATCTTAATTAGCATAAAATAGATACAGCAGTCAACCAATAAGGAATCTCCACACTTAATGGCTTGCTGGCGTTACTTCACAAACCACTCCCTTTGGCATTTTGCCAGGCGCCATCCTGACTTGTTTATAGACTCTAACACAGAAAATTGTCAAAGTGTGATTGAATTGCATCCTTTGATATGGATATACAATATGGATCAATAAAAGCATTCTGTAAGAATCAGTGAGTATGTGGAATTTACAATATGGACTATATGTAGATATACTAGACAGATATTGATCTCAGAGTTCTATGAGGATGCCTTCATTTCTGTCTTTCTGATCCCAGTGGATGTCAGCTGGGGACAATGGAAATGGGGGAATGAATCAGATGTTTGTCAGTGTGGTACTTAAATGGTACAAATTCATCTCTCCTAATGAGAGTCCAAAGGTACACCTGGCTTGTGATGTTCCCCAGAACAAGGTTGAAGAAAAGTGTTGCCTACATGTGATTAACAAAATGAAAAAGTGAGGGGAATCGGAAGTTAACAGCTGGTACAGGCTAGAGTTCAATGTCAAAAGAAGGAATCTTAACATTTGACAGATATGCAAGAGAAAAGGTAGACTTTAAAATCCAGAGTACAGAACCCCAAATCTGGGAACCAGGAGGTTTTAAGCAAGATATAAAAGTGCACAGAAATTAACTGAATAGCTTTTATGCAGCAGACAGCAAGTTGTGTATATTTCAGGGAAGGTGATGGGGATCCAGCCAAGGCTCATATGGCAGAACTAAGATATTCATAGCCTGATATTTTTCCCTGTTAAGAAATAACATAACTGGTGGCGACAACCACTTAGCAATGTCTATGTCTTGATATCTGAGGTAGTTTATATGGCTTCAAAACTTACGATGTAAATAAACTATGTTGTGTTATGTTGTATTCTACTTTAATTTCCACAGGAAAAGGTCACAAAAATCAATCATCAATGGCACATAAGAGTGAAACCCATGAACCTCAACCAGAAGTAATTCAAACAGTAACTCCTGTGGAGGTTCACATGGGCACCTGGTTTACAACCACACCTGAAGGCGATCGGATTGGCACCAAAGGCATAGAAAGAATAGCGGGCTTGGCCCCGTTTTTATCCTTTGAGTCCACAGATCCTATCAATGGAACGGTATGGCAAACTACTGCTTATTGCAAAATCGTTTAAACCATTAGAGCCCTGAAACAACACACTGAGGAGTGTCTAGCAAATAATAAATTTTAAATGGTTTTTAGTAGTGGATGGGCGGATGGATGGATGGATGGATCTTCTCCACTCTAAAAACATTATATGGTATATTTGACAAAAATATTGTATGCTAACTTTGCATGTGTACATGAGTAACCAGATCAGAACAAAATACTAATTTTTGAAATGAAAGACAGGCCATGGATTTTCTATACCACTTCAAGAAATATATGATTAATGGTGTCACATGTTTCCTAATATTAAACATGCTTGTCTGTATGTGTGTGCCCATCACAGTGAGTGGTAGAAATTTGTTCATGATCCTTCATTTCAAAGAACTCAAGGTGTATTTAAGAATGTGACATGCTCCCATTAAATAACTCAAGAATTCAACACCAACGAGAAACTATACAAAAGATTTTATGTGTACCGTAAGAATTAGTAGTATGGAGAATAATGTTTATTTATAGTATGAAATCACAACTCTTGAATTAAACAGCACCTTCCTTGTGCCAAGCTTCCCTTCAGGGGTTTTGTGTACACTGTCTCATTCAGTCCCAATACCCATGTATGTTAGCACACAGATGAGGAAACTTGACATAGAGAAGCGGTAGCCTCTATCCCCTAACCAATCTCCATGTACCACTCTGATGACATTAGGCTCAACACGTGCAAGCCAACTTCTAGTTCACCAATCCAGTATAGTCCTGCAGAGTGGGGATTCCCCAGGATAAAAGGCAGCCACACATACCAGATTTAACTCTCTAGTTTCCTAGGAGATGACCTGTGGGCATTTTCCCAGACAGACCTGGGTCAACACAGTCCTGATGCTAACTTGTGATTCACAAATATGCTTTGTCACTTACTTGTTAAGTGACATTGAGCAAGTTTCTTAACTTCTCTAAGCCTAAATTTCCTCATCTGCAAACTGGGGGTAACTGCCTGCCTCAAAGGTTGTGGCAAGTTATAGATCAGAAAGATAAGCTAGAACTTTCACTTGAAAATAAATAACTATGTTTTGATGGTACCATCTTGGTATTCAGTGGAGCATAACAATAAGTGCACTGGTGATTAACCATTCAGCCCAATGATTGTGCACTGCCTGTACGTGTTCAGGTTATGACGACTCGAGAAGATAAAGTGGTCATTGTACAAAGGAAAGATGGTACTCGGATTGTGGATCATGCTGATGGTACCAGAATTACAACCTTTTATCAAGTTTATGAAGATCAGATTATTTATCCAGAAGATCAAGAAACAAGTAAGTTTTATTTTTCAAGTATTTTTATATCTCATTAGCATAAGATAGAAATAATTCTTAAAGACTGTTGAACACACACCTAAGAAAAATAATTTTTTTATAAATTAGACCAACCAAAGGATACTCATGCAATCCATATCAGGACCTATTAGAACTCTGTGTTGTGTTGCTATTATTATTATTATTATTATTATTATTATTAATAGTAGTAGTAGTAGTATTTTGCCATTTGTCTTAGTTTCTAATTTAATTTTATTATAAACTGACAAATTAAAATCATATCTATTTGTCATATGCAACATGATGCACTGAAAATGTATATGCAGTAACATAACTCAGCCAATTGAATTAACATGCATTACCTCAACACATCCTTTTTTGTAGCGAGAACACTTAGAATCTACTCTTAGTAATATACAAAATAAAGTATATTATTATTTACTATACTCACCATATTACAATAGATATCTTGAACTTAGTTCTTCTATCTAACTGAAATTTTGTGTCCTTTGACCAACATCTCCCCAAATGTGAGCCCTGTCAATAACCCTTAAGGGCCACCATTCTACTCTCTACTTGTGTGAGTTTAACTTTTTTTGAGTCCACATTTAAGTAAGATCTTGCAGTATTTTTCTTCCTGTTCCTGGCTTATTTACTTAACATAATATACTCCAGTTTCATTCATGTTGCTGCAAATGATAGGATTTCCTTCCTTTTAAAGGCTGAATGGCCTCCCTTTGTATAGTTTTATATTATTTTCTTTATCTTTTCATCCATGGTGGACACTTAGATTGATTCCAGATCTTGGCTTCTGTGATAATGGCTGCAAAGAAGGTGGGAGTACATCACTATCGTTTATTATGCTCTTTATACTCAACAGAGACAGGAGTGATAACAGTTCGAGTTAGCTTATGGATAGTCTTTCTCATTTATAACACTAACGTCCACATTGGTGTCAACTGAAAACAAATAATCATGACCCATTCATCCTGGATATTAGCCCTCAGATCTGTTTCCTTTGATCCTGAAGGCACCTAATTTGCATAAACAGGTGACTTTGGGTTGGTCTTCCTTCAAATCTGAGCATATCTTATTGTCAGCAAGGTAGTGTAAGAACAAAGGAAGCTGCAGGTGCTAATTAACTGGAACCTGCTCAAAGAATCAAAGAGCCTGTCACTCTTCCTATCCTGAATTTAAGGAGTATTTTTAAAGGGAAATTATTTCCTGACTACCCTTTTACTAAATGCCAGAGCTTGTTTTTCTTTTATTATATATATTTAAGGTGTGTAACATGATGCTCTGATATCTTTATATATAGTAAAATGATTACTATAGTCAGGCAAACTAACATGTCCATCACCTCACATAATGATTATGTGTGTGTAAAGAACACTTAAAATATACTTTCATAGAATATTTACATTATATAATACAATATTATCGATTACAGTCCTAATACTGTATGTTAGATCTCTAGACATTCATTCTGCATATATGCAAGTTTGCACCTTTGACCCACATATCCCCACTCCTGCTCTGTAAAATCATGTATTTAACATGATGCACTAATTTTGTTTTTGTGTATGTATGTATGTATATACAGAAAGAGATACTCTTCTCTATTCCACAAGGAAACAGGTACAGAGGTGCTACTTTCAACACTGAGTATTATGTTGAAATATTGCAAAAACATAAGTATCCATCTATAACAGAACAGAAAAATAAAATATGGTATGTTCATACAAAAAGAACACTGTATAGTGGTTCTAAGGAATATCACACACACACACACACATATGCACACACGCACACACACGCGTGCACACACACACACACACTTATCAAAACTGCCCAAGGCTTCCACACAATGTTAAAAAGAAAAAAGCAAGTATAGAAATGGTAGGTATAGTAATGTATATACTCATATAACTCCATGGAGTAATATATAATTATGTAATCATATAATTACATGGAGTAATGTATATACTCATATAACTCCATAGAGTAATATATAATTTTTGTCAATTTAAAGAAAAAAATATTACATATTGTTTTGTCACATATATTTATATTATAAAAATTGATTGTAAAGAGTAGTTAAATCCAGGCACAAGAGAAACTTCAACTTTATAATTTTTCTCTTATATACATATTATAAATATTAAAACAAATATGGCAAAATAGTAACAAGTGTAATTTAAAAAAAAATTTTTAGTTGTAGTTGGAAATAATACCTTTATTTTATTTATTTTTATGTGGTGTTGAGGATCCAACCCAGGGCCTTGCACGTGCTAGGCAAGCACTCTACTGCCGGGCCACAACCCCAGACCCAACAAGTGTAAATTTCGATTGGTGAATACATAGGTGGTCAATTTAATGTTATGCTTTTTGGTTTTTCAAATTGAAAAACATTCAAAATAAAAAGAGTAATGAGAATAATACAGGATACTAAATTTAGCAGGAAACTTTGTTCTGGAAGGATTATTCTGAATTGACAGTCTAGGCCATACTCCAACCCTATGGAATCTGCTTTCCATGGGAATCCAGTCAGCCAGGAGATAGCAGCAAGATCCATAGGATGGGATCTGTTTTTCAGTGTCTGCCTTATCTCAGGTCTGCTTTCCATGTATTTGCTCATAGCTGAAGAACCCCAGACTATCACCAGACAGGTGAAGTGTATGAGGATAGAAAACTCATATTATGCCACTGTTATCACCAACTGCGAGGACAGCAGCTGCTGCGCCACCTTTGGGGATGGAACATCTGTTATTGCAAAACCACAGGGAACATACCAGGTAGGTCTAGTTAGAAATGAGGAGTGCCAAAGGTAAGTGTCCATTCTGCTAAGAAAATCTACTCCCCCAGGGCAGTGAACATTTCTGCAGTGAAACTGCTCTTATTTTTTTTTTCTCCTGAATTTAGAATATGCTTCTCGGACTTTAATTACTCATCAACCTTTGTTTTGCAAAGGTTTGGTAACTTCAAATTAGGTTATAAGCCAAACATTTGCTAAGGACCCCCCTATATGCTAGTGTTATGGGTGTTAGAAGCATTTGGATGATCTGGCCCCTGTCTATCTGCTGAACTTCCCCTCCAGCCATTTCCAGCTTCTTTTTTCTTTGCTTTTTTTTTTATTTGATTGATTGATTGATTGATACCAGGGATTGAACCCAAGGACCCTTTCTTAACCTCTGAGCTACATCCTCAGCCCTTTAAAAAAATATATTTGTATTTTGAGCCAAGTTCTCCCTAGGTCAGCCTCACTAAATTGCTGAGGCTGGCTTTGAACCTGTGAAGCTCCTGCCTCAGCCTCCCAAGCCCTTGGAATTATAAGGCATATGCTACTATGCCCAGCTTCCAGCCTCCTTCTTAACTCTCTGTCCCTCCCTCCAGTCCATCCCCACTGTCTGAGGGCATATAGTCTGTGTACTCCTGGGAAAGCAGTTTGCCTTGTTGAAGCAAAGCTTTGTTCTTGGAAGGTCAAGGGGGAGCACGTATGTTAGCACCTCTCCCATCTTCCTCCATTTTCCTCTTCAACACAATTACCTGGTGTCATCCTGCAGTCCCTGTAGTCTTGAAAGGATTTGCCTTCACCATTTTTTTCTGGCTAGAGATGGAATGTGGAGCCAAGGCACCCCCATACCACCTCACGAGATACTGAGAACTCATCCAGACATGATGAACAAAGATCTCACTGACAAACCTGTGTTACTGAAGCCAGTTTATCCCTTCTGACAATAATGTCGAATTCCTTCATTCAGTGTAGATTATCATGGGGTGAGGGGAGTACTGAAAGTGAAAGATGAAAGAAAACATTTACATGAGAGATGAAAATGTTCATGTCCTCAAATTAGGCAATGGTTTCTTTGGTACCATTCCAAAAGTTTAAAATAAAAACAATTTAAAAAAAAATTGTTTTTGAATAAAAATAAATTTGTCTCACAGGACACCAGAAAAGCAAAAGATAAACTACAGAGGTACTATTTGCATATCATATATATGAAAATGATTATCTAATACATAGGATAAATAAAGAACCACAACTTAACAATAAAATGACTAGTAATCCAATTTTAAAATGAGCAAAGGATTTTAATTTCTCCAAGAAAAAACAAATGGCGAATAAACCAGAAAAACATTCTTAGCATCATTAGTCACTCAGAGAAGTGCAAAACAAACCACAATCAGATGCTACTTAAAACTCACTATAATAACTGTAATCAACAAGAGGGACAATCACAGTGTGAGCTAGGATGTGGAAAACTGGAATCCTGAACACATTGCTGGTGGGGATAATAATACTGCATTATTTTGGGAAACTGCTTGACAATTCCTCAAAAAGAAAACATAGTTGTCATATGATTCAGCAGATGTATCCCCATATATATATCCAAGAAAAATCAAAACACACACCCACACAAAAACTTATACATGGATGATTAAAGCAGAGCTTTGAGATTATTTTTTTTTAAAAAAAAACTGTTTAACAACTCATGAATGGTACATTTAAATGTGAGATAGTCATAGAATGAAATATCATTCACCCATAAAATGGAATGATGCTAAGTGAAAGAAGCTAGACTGGAAAGGCCACATAGTGCATGCTTCTATTTATATGAAAAGTCTAGAACAGGTAAATTTAGAGATAGGAGATTAGTGGTTGCCAGAGCTTAGAGCCAGGAATGATGCACGTGACTACTAATGGGATCAGGGTCCTTTGGGACTGATATAAATGTTCTGGAATTAGTAATAACCACACAATTTTGGAACATGCTAAAAAATGACTGAAGTATACACTTTTAAAGTATATAATTGTTTATTTGAAATTTTTTATTATTAACACATTAATTTACAAATCACCAGGTTTCACTATGATGTTCCCACACATATATATATGTCATACATTGGTCAAGTCGATCCTCCATTCTCCTCTCCCTCCCACCTCTCTCCTTCCCTTTCCCATTCCCTAATAGTCCTAAATGGTGAATTTATAATTCATGAATTATGTTTCAGAAAAGAATCTCTCTGAACTAGAAGTCATTACATAAACTCTATTACTTAAGGACTCCATTGGTCACAAGAGGTGTGAGAACCAATAAAAGCTTCTAATATTTATCCCATTGCTTTGGGCCCTTTTAGAGATGCTTTTTATCCAAAAACCTGATAGGTTCTACATGTTTTGTTTACCCCAGCTAAAATGCATGAAATGTAGAAAATAAAGGGCACAGAGCAATTACTTAGAAGAAATATTAAAGTGGATAGGTAACATGTGAGAACACAGAAGAACTGTATCTTAATAATTCAGCTTGTCTTATCAAGTGGTCCTTCCCAAGGGTCAAGACTCTCTTGGGTTATATTTTCTTCCTGGAAATAACAGTTTGTGATTAGGACCTACTCATCTCTTTTTTCCTAATATGATTTTCTAAGACCCCAAATGGAATAAGAAATTGAGGATACTCTCTGCCTTGCCTTTCCCCTTCCAGGTGCTACCTGCAAACACAGGCTGCCTTTACATTGATAGGGATTGTTCAGCTACGTACTGCCATGATTCCAGTACTATCTACCATTTCCAAAAGCGTGAGCACCTGAGATCCAGCAGGTACATCATGAAGCACACATCAGCGATTATCTGTGAGGTCCTGGATCCTGAAGGAAACAGCTTTCAGGTGAAGCACATCTTCAGTATGGAGAGAGAGCCTGTGGCTCTGCTTTTAAGACATTTCATGTAGTCAATGGCCATGTAGATTTTACCTCCATCATCTTGGGCTTCAGTTAGCCACTTTCTGCCAATGCTTTGGGCAAACGATGATGAATGCCGTTATTTTTTCCTTGATTTTTCAAGTGTACCTTGATGGGGATGGCAAACCCAACAATTGGGGCAATAGACGTGTTAAAACCCAATAGATAATCAGAACAGAAATAAAGAAATATTAGGTGACATTTTTAAAATAATTCCACCACATGAAATTATGTCATTTGTGGTTAAATGAACAGAATTGGAAAACATGATACTAAGTGAAATAAGCCAGACTCAGGTAGTCAAGAGTGGATTGTCTTCTCTCATATACAGAAGCTGGAGGTGGGGGCAAGGGATTATAAAAGGGAGGGATCACATGAAAACAGACCAACAGAATAGAGAGGAGAGGGATCAAGAGGGAGGAATGAGGGGAGGGCATGTGGGAAGTAGTAGGGAATTATGTTATATATGTGTATGTACAAATATTGCAAGTGAATTCTCTGTGTGTGTGTGTGTGTGTGTGTGTGTGTGTGTGTGTGTGATGTACTAGTTGATATGATAATAGAAGAAAGATCAGCACAGTAGAGCAAGGAGATCAGGGGAGAGTGGAGGGGAGGGAAAGGGAAGGTACTGGGGAATGAGACTGATCAAATCATATTATGTGTAGGTATGAATCTGGAAAAATGAATCCCACTATCATGATAATGCACCAATAATAAACAAATAAAAACAATGCCACCACAAAGAACCATACAAGAATAGTCTGTACCCAGGTAAAAATGAGAGCAAACACAAGGCTGCAGGCAAATGTACGTGACTAGGCAGAGTCCATGGAGAACTGTCTAGAAAGGCCAAGAATGGGGACACAGAGAGTCTGGATAGGTGCTCAGCTATTCTGTGGCAATGATCTGACTTCCATTTCTGTCTGTGGACTCTGAGACTCTCCTCTCACCTCTGGTCCAGGCACGGCGAGGCCTGGCCACTTGATCTGTATGTCCTATGACCTAAATATGGTTTGTTGGGCTTTTTTTTTTTTTTTTTTACACTTTAGTAAAAAAACATCAAAAGAAGAATATTGCATCTATGTAAAAAAGATAAGAAATTCAAGTTCAGTGTTGTTGCATGAAGAACCACTGGAGCACAGACACACTTCTGTTTACTTACTTGTCTTTGGTTGTGTTTGCTCAATAATGGAAGAGCAGACAAAGTGGTTCAAGGACCTAGGCATTAGACCAGAAGCCCTGTGCCTAACAGAAGAAAAAGTAGACCCAAATCTACATCATGTTGACTTAGGACTACTAAAGCATAAGATGTAAAATCAAGAAGCAAGAAATAGGATGGCATCAAATTAAAAAGCTTTTTCACAGCAAAGGAAAAAAGAGTGTGAAGAGAGAGCCCAGAGAATGAGAGAAAATCTTTGCCACCTGCTCCTCAGGATATCTAGGATATACAAAGAACTCAAAAAACTTAACACCAAAAGAACAAATAACCCAATCAATAAATGGGCAAAAGAACTGAGCAGACACTTCACAGAAAAAGAAATACAATCAGTCAACAAATATATGAAAAAATATTCAACATCTCTATCAATTAGAGGAATGCAAATTAAAAATACACTGAGATTTCTTCTAACTCTAGTCAGAATGGCAATTATCAAGAATACGAGCAATCCCCAAAAAATCAAAGGTCAAATGTTCTCTCTGCTAAGTGGATGCTGATCCATAATGGCGGGGGCGGGGCAGTGCATGGAAAAAATGGAGGAACTTTGAGCAAGGGGGAGGGGGGGAGTGGAGGGGAAATGGGGACAGGAATGATGGTAGAATGTGATGAACATTATTACCCTAGGTACATGAATGACTGCACATATGGTGCGACGTTACATTGTGTACAATCAGAGAAAAGAAAAGTTGTGCTGCAATTGTGTACAATGAATCAAAATGCATTCTGCTGTAGTATATACCTAATTAAAATAAATAAATAAAAATTTAAAAAAGATATAAAAAAGTAAAAGGCAGAAAGTGATTAGAATTCCTGGACAAAAAAAAAAAAAAAAGAATAAAGCAACAATAAATGTTGGCAAGGATGTGGGGGGAAATTTCACTCATACATTGCTGGTGGGATTGCAAATTGATGTGACCACTCTGGAAAGCTGTATAGAGATTTCTCAGAAAACTTGGAACAGAACCACCATTTGACCCAGTTATCTCACTCCTTGGTTTATACCCAAAGGACTTAAAATCAGCATACTACAGTGACACAAACACATTAATGTTTATAGCAGCTCAATTCACAATAGTTAACTATGGAACCGACATATGTGCCCTTCAACAGATGGATGGATAAAGAAAATGTGATATATATACATAATGGAATATTACTCAGTCTAAAAGAGAATGAAATTATGGCATTTGCTGGTAAATGGATGGAAATGGAGACTATCATACTAAGTGAAATAAGCCAATCCCCAAAAGCCAAAGACTGAATGTTTTCTCTAATACGTGTATGCTTACTTCACAATAAGGCAGTAAGGGTTAGGGAAGAATAGAAGTACTTTGGGTTAGAAAAAGAGGAATGAAGGGAAGGAAGGGGAAATGGGAATAGGACAGATAATAGAATGAATCAGGCATTACTATCCTATGTGCATATATGATTAAACAACCAATGTAGTTCTATGTTGTGTATAACCAGAAGAGTGAGAAATTATACTCTATATATATGTATAGTATGCAAAATACATTCTACTATGATGTATAACTATTAGAACAAATTTTTAAAATAATGGAAGATTTGAGTAGTTGCAATAGAGAGTGTAAGGCTTATAAATCCCGAAGTATTTACTTCTGGTCCTTGACCAAAAAGGTTCATCAACCCCTACTCTAAGCATTTTTTCCCTCCCTTCCTTCTTTGCTCTCTCTCTCTCTCGCTCTCCTTTCCCAAAATTGGAATTTCCTCCATTGGCTAGTGAGTGTGAAGTTATTTATTTATTTTTATTTTTTTTTTCACAAATTCATAGCTGGATTTACTTGGAGAAAAGTGAAATCTCATACGACTAAAGTCACAAATGAGAAAACATACAACATATGCCATAAAACAAAGCAATTACAGCAAATAGCCCCAATATTCTTTCAAAGATGACTTTAAAAAGAAATCATATCTGTTAATACCCAAGGATTTAGCAAGCAAAGGGAAATGACAATAGCAATAAGAAGTGTGTCAGCCAGCTTTCCATTACTGTGACAAAATACTTGAGTTAAAGCCACTTCAAGGGAGGAGATGTTTCCTTTGCCTCAGTTTCAGAGTTATCAGGCCATGGTTGCTTGGCCCTGTTGCTCTGGGCCTAAGGGCCTAGGGCAGCATGGTACATCATGACAGGATCACCTAACAGAGGAAGCCTATTTACTACAGAGTTGCCAGGAAGCAAAGATAGAGAGAGGCAGGTGTTGGGGGAATCCTAATATCCTTTATTTTAAATTAAATTATATATTTATCTAATTTGTTATATATGACTGCAGAACACAATTCATTTCACATTACACATATAGAGCACAACATTTCAAGCCACTATTTGTACACAAAGTATTTTCACACCATTTGTGTCTTTATACACGTACCTAGGGTAATGATGTCTAACTCATTCCACCATCTTTCCTTCTCCCATCCCCCCTCCCTACCCCTCCCTCCTCTTTGCCCTATCTAAAGTTTGTCTGATACTCCCATGCTCCCCACCCCCATCACCATTATGAGTCAGCATCCTCATATCACAGAAAACATTTGGCCTTTGGTTTTAGGGGACTGGCTTACTTTACTTAGCATTATATTCTCCAACTCCATCCATTTACCTGAAAATGACATAATTTTATTCTCTTTTAATGCTGAGTAATATTCCGTTGTGTATATATACCAAAGTTTCCCTATCCTTTCATATCCTAAAGGGCATCTGGGTTGGTTCCTCAATTTAGCTATTGTGAATTGTGCTTTTATAAACAGTGATGTGACTGTATAACTACAGTGTGCTGATTTTAAGTCCTTTGGGTATAAGCCGAGGAGTGGGATAGCTGGGTTAAATGGTGATTCTGTTCCAAGTTTTCCAAGGAATCTCCATACTGCTTTCCAGATTGGCTGCACCAATTTGCAGTCCCACCAGCATTGTATTAGTGTGCCTTTTCCTCCACATCCTCGCCAACACTTATTGTTGTTTGTATTCTTGAAAACTGCCCTTCTGACTAGTGTGAGATAAAATCTTAGAGTAGTTTTGATTTGTATTTCTCTAATTGCTAGAGATGTTGAACATTTTTTCATATGTTTGTTGATTAATTGTATCTCCTCTTCTGAGAAGTGTCTGTTCAGTTCCTTGGCCCATTTATTGGTTGGGTTATTTGTTTTTTTGATGTTAAGGTTTTTGAGTGCTTTATATATCCTAGAGATTAGTGCTCTATCTGATGTGCTTATAGTAAACATTTGCTCCCATTCTGTAGGCTCTCTGTTCACCTCACTGATTGTTTCTTTTGCTGAGAAAAAGCTTTTTTTGTTTGAGTTCATCCCATTTATTGATTCTTGGTTTTAATTCTTGCACTATAGGAGTCTTATTAAGAAAGTTGGGGCCTAATCCGACATGATGGAAATTTGGACCTGCTTTTTCTTCCATTAGGTGCAAGGTCTCTGGTTTAATTCCTAGGTCCTTGATCCACTTTGAGTTGAGTTTTATGCATGGTGAGAGAGAGCAGTTTAATTTCATTTTGTTACATGGATTTCCAGTTTTCCCAGCACCATTTGTTGAAGAGATTTTCTTTTCTCCAACATATGTTTTTGGCACCTTTGTCTAATATGAGATAACTGCAATTATGTGGGTTTGTCTCTGTGTTCTCTATTCTGTACCATTGGTCTATAGGTCTATTTTGGTGCCAATACCATGCTGCTTTTGGTACTATTGCTCTATAGTATAGTTTAAGATCTGGAATTGTAATGCCACCAGCTTTACTCTTCTTGCTGAGGATTGCTTTGGCTATTCTGGGTCTCTTATTTTTCCAGATGAATTTCATGGTCGATTTTTCTATTTCTATAAGGAATGTCACTGGGATTGGATTTTAATTGGGATTGCATTGAATCTATATAGTGCTTTTGGTAATATGGTCATTTTGACAATATTATTTCTGCCTATTCAAGAACAAGTTAGATCTTTCCATCTTCTAAGATCTTCTTTAATTTCTTTCTTTAGTGTTCTGTAGTTTTCATTGTAGAGGTCTTTCACCTTTTTCATTAAGTTGATACCCAAGTTTTTTTGTTTGTTTGTTTGTTTTTTGAGGCTACTGTAAATGGGGTGATTTTCCTAGTTTCTCTTTCAGCAGATTTGTCACTGATGTACAGAAAAGCCTTTGAATTATGGGTGTTGATTTTATATCCTGCTACTTTGCTCAATTCATTTATTAGTTCCAGAAGATTTATGGTGGAATTTTTTGGGTCTCCTAGGTATTTTTTGGGTCAGCAAATAGTGATAATTTGAGTTCTTCTTTTCCTATTTGTATCCCTTTAGTTTCTTTCCTCTGTCTAATTGCTCTGGCCAGTGTTTCAAGAACTATGTTAAATAGAAGTGGTGAAAGAGGGCATCCCTGTCTTGTTCCAGTTTTTAGAGGGAATGCCTTCAATTTCTCTCCATTTAGAATAATGTTTGCCTTGGGTTTAGCATAGATAGCCTTTATGATGTTGAGATATGTTCCTGATATCCCTAGTTTTTCTAGTGTTTTGAACATAAAGGGGTGCTGTATTTTGTCAAATGCTTTCTAAACTTCATCTATTGAGATAGTCATATGATTCTTATCTTTAAGTCTATTGATGTGATGAATTACATTTATTGATTTCCATATGTTGAACCAACCTTGCATCCCTGGGATGACACCCAGTTGATCATGGTGCACAATATTTTTGATATATTTTTGTATTTGATTTGCCAGAATTTTGTTGAGAATTTTTGCACCTATGGTCTGAAGTTTTGTTTTTGTTTTTTTTTTATGTTTCTTTCCTGAGTTTTGGAATCAGGGTGATATTGGCCTCATAGAATGAGTTTGGATGTGCTGCCTCTTTCTATTTCCTGAAATGAATTGAAGAGTATTGGTATTAGTTCTTCTTTAAAGGTCTTGTAGAACTCGCTGTGTATCCATCCGGTCTTGGTCTTTTCTTGATTGGTAGACTTCTGATGGCATCTTCTATTCCGTCACTTGAAATTGATCGGTTTAAATTGTGTATATCATCTTGATTCAATTTGGGCAAATTATATGACTCTAGAAATTTGTTGATACCTTCAATATTTTCTATTTTATTGGAGTACAAGTTTTCAAAATAATTTCTAATTGTCTTCTGTATTTCTGTAGTGTCTATTGTGATATTTCCTTTTTCATCATGTATGTTAATAATTTGAGTTTTCTCTCTCCTTCTCTTTGTTAGCAAGACTAAGTGTTTCTCAATTTTATTTATTTTTTCAAAGAACCAACTTTTTGTTTGGTCAGTTTTTACAATTGTTTCTTTTGTTTCAGTTTCACTGATTTCAGCTCTGATTTTAATTATTTCCTGTCTTCTACTGCTTTGAGGTTGATTTGTTCTTCTTTTTCTAGGGTTTTGAGATGTAATATTAGATCATTTATTTGTTGACTTTTTCTTCTTTGAATGAACGAACTCCATGCAATGACATTTCCTCTTAGAGCTGCCTTCATGGTGTCCCAGAGATCTCAATATGTTGTATCAGTGTTCTCATTTACCTCTGAGAATTTTTTAATCTCCTCCTTGAGGTCTTTTACAACTAATTGTTCATTCAGTAGCATATTATGTAGTCTCCAGGTGTTGGAGTAGCTTTTATTTTATCATTGATTTCTAATTTTATTCCATATGCTCTGAAAAAATGCAAGGTAGTATCTCTACTTTTTTGTATTATATTAAGATTTGATTTGTGGCATAATATATGGTCTATTTTAGAGAAGGATCCATATGCTGCTGAGGAGAAAATATATTTGCTTGTTGATGAATAATATACTCTATATATGTCAGTTAAGTCTAAGTTATTGTTGTACTATTGAGTTCTATGGTTTCTTTGTTTAACTTTTGTTTGGAAGATCTATCCAGAGGTGTGTTAAAGTCACCCAGATTTATTGTGTTGTGGTCTGTTTGACTCTTGAATTTGAGAAGAGTTTGATTGATAAATACAGATGCTCCATTATTTGGGGCATATATATTTATAACTGTTATGTCTTGTTGATGAATGGTTCCCTTAAGCTGTATGAAATGTCCATCCTTATCCCTCTTGATTAACTTTAACTTGAAGTCTACTTTATTTGATACAAGGATGGAAACCCCTGCTTGTTTACACAGCCCATGTGAATGGTATACTTTATCCCAATATTTCACCTTCAGTCTGTGTCTTTTGCTATAAGGTGAGTCTCTTGAAGGAAGCATATTGTTGGGTCTTCTTTTTTTTTAATCCAATCTACCAGCCTATGTCTTTTGATTGGTGAGTTAAGCCATTAACATTCAGGGTTATTATTGAGACATGATTTGTATTTCCAGTCATTTTTGTTTATTTTTGGTATTTAACTTGAATTGGTTTCTCCTTTGGTTAGCTTTTCCCTTATTGTAGTTCTTCTCTTTGCAGATTTTCATTGTTGTTTTTTATTTACTCCTCATGGAATATTTTGCTAAGAATATTCTGTAGTGCAGGCTTTCTTGGTGTAAATTCTTTTAGCTTTTGTTTATCATGGAAGGTTTTTATTTCATGATCAAATATGAAGCTTCGTTTTGCTGAATATAAAGATTCTTAGTTGGCATCCATTATCTTTTAGATCTTAGTATATGTTGTTCCAGGATCTCCTGGCTTTGAGGATCTGGGTTGAAAAATCTGCTGAGATCCAAATTGGTCTTCCCTTATATGTAATCTGATTTTTTTCTCTCTTGAGGCTTTTAAAATTTTATTCTTATTTTGTATGCTAGGCATTTTCATTTTAATGTGTCTTGGTGTAAATCTGTTGTAATTTTGTACATTTGTTTTCCTATAGGCCTCTTTTATTTGATTTTTTTCCAATCCAATCTTCATGCTTGGGAAATTTTCTGATATTATTTCTTTGAAGAGATTGTGCATTACTTTGGTTTGAATCTCTTAACATTCCACTCTCCCAATAAATGTTAAATTTGGTCTTTTGATGGTATGCAATAATTTTTGGATATTCTGTTTATGGTTTCTTACCATCTTCACTATGAGATCAACTTTATTTTAAACATTGTGTATTTTGTCTTCATTGTCTGAGGTCCTGTCTTCCAAGTGAACTAATCTGTTGGTGATGCTTTCTATTGAGTTTTTTATTTGGTTTATTATTTTTTTTTATTTCAAGAATTTCTGGGTTTTTTTTTCAGAATCTCTTTCTCTTTCTTGAAGTAATCTCTTGCAACCTGTATTTTTCTCTCTTATATCTTTGTTGGTGTGATTGATGGTTGCCCATAATTGTTCTCTTATCTCCTTGTTGGAGTGATGGACTTTTGCTTATATCTGCTCACTTAGGTCATTTTTTAATTCCCAGGTCATTTTAGTTATGTATATTCTGAACTCCTTCACTGACATTTCATCTATTGCACTATCTATGGATTCTATTGTTGTAGTATCTTGGTTAGTTTGGGGCACTTTCCTCCTTTGTTTTTTCTTGATGTCTATGTGTCTTCCTCTCTTGCAGTGTAGATCCGAGGTATTGAAGCTTCTGCCCTATTGTAGTGTGCCTACAGGTTACCAATACCTCACCTTTAAAGGGGAGATCAATAATATAGCACTCAATGTATCCAACATGCAGCCATAGATCAGTTAGCTTCTATTTTTACATTTACAGTTTTGTCACTATAATCAAAAATGAAGAGTTTAGTGGTCTTTTACCATATAGTCAATATGTTTCTGTAGTGGTTTATAGATTCTAAAATGGTAGAAAGGGGGACTGGGGGCGGGGGTTGGCTGAAATGTTTATGAAGTAGGATGTGATAACATAGAGGTATTAGATTATATGACTAGTGAAAAAGTAATCATAAGTTGGCTGTTAGTAGGAGAAACAAGAGATAGGCAACCCCATGCAAGACTTCCTGTCACCTCAGCAACAGGATAACCATTAGCACCCCCTAGTAGAGATACCTCTGGTGCATCCAGGCCCATAGGGAACTTGGTGACATCTTATCAGCTCCTTACTGTTGTTCCTTGATAGAAGCAGTGATATCTCAGTTTGAGGTGGCTGCAGCCTCAAGCCTATATGTATCCTGATGTTGGGCTATGAAACCATGCATTGGTGGATAAGTAACCTCAGTTATGAGTGTGGGCATGGGGTGGGCCTCTCCAGGTAGCCAGGCTGTAGGGTACTGGGGCAGGCCTCTCTCCGGGTCGCCAGGCCACGTGGAGCTCTAAAGTTATTTTTTAGATTTGGACTTATATCATGGTGTCCCTAACTTTGTTTTGATAGGCAGAGAAGCCCTGATTAAGTTTATTTTTTTTTTATTGGTTGTTCAAAACATTACAAAGCTTATGACATATCATCTTTCATACATTTGATTCAAGTGGGTTATGAACTCCCATTTTTACCCCAAATACAAGTTGCAGAATCACTGAGACTCTTCTAACATGAGCTCAAATTGACAAATTTCAACTAACAAAAATAATAAGAATAATAAGAGAAGATGGAAACGTAAAGCCAAACCCTTCCAGGCTGAAGTGTGTGGCTTGCCCAGGGCAAGCATGTCTCAAAGCGTTGACACTCCTCTTGGGCAGTCCCTTCAGTGGTCTGTGAGCCTGAACCACATTCCTTGAGGGAGAGATGCATGCCAGCTGCAGATAGCAACAACAGCACCAGTGCAGTTTCCCATTTTGACAGTAGACCTGCTGCCCTGTGTATCTTCCCTTGTGCCCTCATTCTGGAATCTCAGCATGTGAGCTTCCTCATGCAGCAGCCTCTTTACTATTTCAATACAACCATCACACACCTTTTCAAATTCTCTATTCTTTGAACAAGACCTCACAGGATAAGATTTCCCTTCAGCCCCTCCCAAATCTAATAACTTTCCTCTAAATGCATTCCAGATTGTTTTCACATTCTAGGTGTGGTTTATAAGAACTGTGCTGTTGTGTTTTCATTTTTATTAATACAATCTATACTTAAATGAAGAATCCCTTGTAAATAAATATACCTGATTTTCTGAGTATATCAAAAGATCACCTTCTTTCTCAGATTGGATCAGCAGAAATATGAGCTTGTCCTTTTTTCTGTTCGTTGCTTATATGCTTTGTGTCTTAGGTCATGGCAGATGGCACTGTGTCAACTTTGTTACCTGAAAAAAAATCGGAAGATGATTTAAATGTAGAAACTGAGGGATATGATAGTTTATCATCTATTAATTTTGAAAAGAATTTTCTGCAAATCTATGGTGAACATGTTCCCAGGTAAAAAGCTAATACTAATAGTTCCACAACTTTTAGTCTCAATTTCTTATTGAAGAAGTCTTTAACTGAATATTTCATGATTACATTTTTATCTCTCCAAACAGATTTTTTGTTATCTATGCTGATGGGTCAGGAATGGAACTTCTTCGTGACAGTGACATAGAAGAATACTTGTCTTTGGCCTACGGAGAATCAACTGCTGTGGTTCTACAAGAGCCAGTGCAGGAACAGCCAGGTAGAGAAACCACGTGTCTGGAGCCCCCTTCTGCTCTCCTCCTCGCACTCTCCCTCCATTCCATGCCAGCCTCTCCACTATTTCCCCTTTGCTCACTTTCTACCACACTTTCGACCTGGCCATGTCAACTGTTTATGTAGCTTTTTGAGTTTCTTTTGCTATTATGCTATATCTGAGCATTGACCTATGCAAACTGAGTCCAAATTTCTCTTCTGAAAGCAAAACTGTATGTATGTTTATTTATATGCCTGTGCTCCTGTTTATGAGTTCATTTCATCCTGGTAAGGAAACACCAAGAAAAATGAAACATCTCTTATAAGTTCATTTTGGGAGTTCATTGGGAAGGTTTGATTTGGTGGAGTTGAGTAAAAGAAAAGAATATGTTTTATGTGTGAGTTAGAATGCCAATGTGAGATGTTATATAAGCCACCCTCATTAGGAATTTATATGTTAGTATACTGTTGCAGGTGTACATAATGTAATATGCCTTGTCTGTTGTGAATCTGGAGAGTAGGGGTCTCTAACTGGTTATGCAGTACATATGTGGAACTGGGTGAGAATTAGAATTGTCTCAGATTTCTCTGTTACTCATGTATTCAACTAGCATCACTTGGCAACCTGTCAGGAGCCACGTACCACCTGAGTGCTAGGAATACAATGGTGAGCTATGGAACCTGTTTCCACAGAGCTTATATTTTAATGGAAGAGATGGGCATTGATCACACAGTAATACAGATAACCATATAAGTATAAATTGGGCTGAAGTTTATGAAAGAAAGGAACGTTGTTGCATGACAGCATCTAATGGAGAAACCTGATGCAGTATAAAAATCTTCCCTGAAGACCCTTGAGTCGAGAGCTAGTGGGTGAGTAGGGTTATTTCAGGCAAGAGGGAGAAATTTTTTAGAAAAGAGAAAGAATCATGACACATTGTATAACAGGGTGAACAAAAAGGCCAATGTGACTAGAGCACAGAGACATTGAATGGTGCAAGTTGAGGCAGGGAACCAAAAAATATAACCCCATTTTATTTCAGGAGCAATGAAAGTCAAAGAATTGTTTTAATTATGGATAAACATAGCCAGTCATGCTGACTGCAGGAGAGGGTCACTTAGAATGCACAGGGGTAGAAAGGCTAGTTGTTCCTATAGTCCAGAACAGGATGGTTCTGAGGCACATGACCTAATGTAGGGTCTGTGGAGAGGGCAGAAGTGGATTGACTCAAGGAAGTTTGTTGGTAGAACTGTCAGTAATTGGATATGTTTATCAAGAGAGAGTGAGGCATTAGTGAATACTTCTAGGTGCTCTAAGTTAAGTTTCTAGGTGTTATGGTGACTAACAGCCTCCTCGTCCTGCTAGATTGCTAGGTCCTTAAGCATAATCACAGTGCCTCACTAAAATTTTTGTGTAGAAGGCAGTTCAAAAGTGTGTTGATCCAGGTGCAGTGGTACA